>NC_072791.1:164001524-164678667 GCF_028583425.1 Eublepharis macularius | reverse complement strand
AAAGCTGACATGGTAGAGCATAGGGATAGAGGCGGTCCATAGATATGAAGAACTAAGGCCATCGAAGGCTTTGTATTTGATAGCTAAAACCTTGAATTGAGCCTGGTAACTGATGGGTAGTCAGTGGAGAGACTGTAAAATGGGAGTGATATACACGCTCCATCTAGCTCTTGATAATGAGCTGCAGCGTTTTGCACAAACTGGAGTCTCTGAGGTGACTTTGAGGGGAGACCTAGGTAGAGTGCATTACATAGTCCAGTCTTGATGTTACCGTGGCATGGATCCAGATCATCCGCGTTGAGGCAAGGGATCATCTTCCAGGCTAGACTGAGTTGGAAGAAGGCTTTTCTTTTTTGCAGCCGCATTTACTTGATTGTATATAGTAATAGTGCCTAGGCTCTTTACTGAGTCTGCAAGGGCCAACTGAACCCCATAAAAAGTGGGAAGAACGATGTCATTCAGGATCTCTGTTTTCCCAACCAGCAACATTTCCATCTTTCCCGGGTTCAGTTTCAATTTGTTAACCTTCAGCCATTTGACCACAACAATCAAGCAGTGACTAAAAACTCTACTTCATCACCTAGGGATTTGGATAGTGAGATATAGAGCTGAGTGTCACCTGCTTATTGATGACATCCAATTCCAAAGCTACGAATGGTTTCTCCTAAAGGCTTCACATAGAGGTTGAAAAACATGGAGGATAAAATTGCACTATGTGAAACCCAGCAAGATAATTCCCACACTAAATAGACCTCATTTTCTACAGGAACTCTTTGAGTCCATTCCCCAAGGAAGAATTTAAACCAGTCCAAGGCACATCACTTGATACCCACTTCTGCCTCTAAATGCTTCAACAGGATGGCATGATCTACTGTGTCAAAGGCTGCAGAAAGATCCAGGAGTAGAGATGGGCACGAACTGGGAAAAAACTGAACCATGTGGTTCGTGGTTCATCCAATTTCACGAACCACAAACTTTCACGAACCTGCCCCAGTTCATGAACCAGTTCGTTTGGTTCATGAAAACATCACATCCAGGTCAGAAAATCATCACTTCTGGGTCAGCAGAAGGTCACTTCCAGGCCAGCAGAAGTTCACTTCAGGGTTAGCAGAAGGTCTGCAGGAAGTCCATCCCGTTGCCTAGGAAACTGATTGATTGGCACCAGGCTGTCTGCAGCGATGAACCAAAAAACGAACCAAACGAACCAGCCTAAAAGTTTGTGGCAGTTCGTCAGAAATGGGATCTGACGAACCGTGGTTCATGAACCATGAACTGGCCTGGTTCGTGCTTAATTTTTGTTCGTATTTTGGTTCGTGCCCATCGCTATCCAGGAGGAAAAACAAAGGAACTTTTTTCCCTTTTATTTTTCATGGTTCCTACATGCTGCTGTCATTATTCCAATTCATACTTGGTTCCAATTCCTGAGGGGTACCCACTGTATATGCTGATTTCTTGCTTTCCCCAGTAATGATCCACATACTTTGGATTTTCATTGGGTTATTGCCTAGATCTCTTCTTGTGGCTTCTCCACCAAACTCCTCCTTCCTGAAACTCCAGACTTTCTCAGGTATATACAGGCACAAGGTCTGCTTGGATCACTAGGTACCTGGATGCCTTCCCTGAAGCCCCACATGGAACAGGATAGGTAAAATGCTTCTCATTCTCTCTCTTTTTGTTTTCTTTAAGATACACTGTTTCATGAGTAGTGGGACAGTTAGTGTTTAGTGCTACAATATATTTTGATCATTTACATTTCTTGCCATCACCCAATAAATTATCTCTGATTATTCTACTAAATTCCAGTCTCTGTTTTCTTTTCCAAATTTACCTCAGAGCTTCACCTTTTGATTTAAAGAACCCTTAAAAGTGTGCCTGGCATTAAAAACTGAACCTACAGCTCCTTTAGGATAGGAGAGAGATGGCCGTTAAGATGTTTGCTTATATCTTGCAGTTGGCATTCCCAAAGTAAATTATAACCCTAGTATGAAGCACTGCAGCCTTATTCATATAGCCATGGGTCTAGAGTATATTCGTCTTCCAGAGTGTAGATGGTGACACCTGAAACAACTTAATCAGATGCATTCATGCTGCATATCACCAGTACATTCCATATTCAACAAAATCACTGGGATTTCATACGTAATACTGGTGTGTTCCATATACAAATTAATTTCACCTTCATAGCTGTTAATAAGAACATGGCTAATCCTCTGCGAACTTAATCAGGTTTTTTTTGTTAAGAGAATTTAAGAGATGTTGCTGTAGATCTTTAAGAACCTAGTTTACAATATTTCCATGTCTCAGTCTTGTATCTTTGGCCATTCCCAAAGAAAGTAGAAAATAAATGCCAGCCCTCCTCCAGCATAGTATTACTATTATACTATCTACAAACAGGCTTGTCCACCCCCTCACCCAACTAAAGAAAAAGTCAGTAAGTGAACTGAAAGCAGTGGTGGTGGTTTAGGGTGGCGTGCTTCATATATATGAGTCAATTTAGCTTTTGTTAGAGGGAATACTATCACCAAGGGGATGCAGAAGCCATATGGCTTTGGCATATTTTCTTCTAAAAGCTACTGATTATCCAGTAGCTCAGTTACAAAACTGAAGCCCGGTTTTAACTATAGACCATAATTAGTATGCTCAGAGAATTGTGCTAACACTAAATATAGCAAATATAATTTTGTTCAGCTACACTTGACATCTGCATCACTAATGATATAAAGGGAAGTACATGAAACAAAAATATATAAACAGGTTCCGCAACGGGCTTTTTGCAATAATTCCCTTACCAGCAGTGATATTCCCCCCTCTCCAAAGCTGCATGTCAGACTTCACCCATCTAATAACTCTGTGTGCTACATTACGTGCCTGTATTGTCGGAGGCTTGAAGAGCTGACCTATAAGCCTTCTGCAAAGCCCTGGTAGATTTCAGTTCGCCATTGACAGCTTACACCTGCCTCTGGACTTGCTGCCAAAGCTCAAGGCAAAGTGATATCTGGAATTATTACATCTTTGTCAGTGGTTCTTCTTTGGCAGCTATGATTGAGCTGTGTGGTAGAAGTGATTGGAGAGCTCAGAGTAGTTTTATGTCATCTCCATATGGGATAAAAACAAACAGAACCCTTAAGGCATCTTCAAAACTGACACATTTTTTCTGCTACAAGCTTTTGAGGACTAGAGTCTACTTCATCAGATTTGCAAAGTGACTCCTCAGTCAGCGTATACATATTTAGTTTTTTAAATATATTTTTTTCTCTACCAACTAGGGGCTTGTGCAGAATCATTGAGAAAATTTGGAAATTCCACCACACTCCAAACACCTCCATGATTATTAAAGCTTGAGCCTTTTCCCCCTTTAATAGACGTTCAATATTTCAGGTCTCTTGGAGCACAGTCAGTCCTTCTCAGGTTGTTTTTGGCGGTCATTTTCTGTTAGTCCCAAAGTCCTATTTGCAGAAACCTCTGAGTACATAGAAATGTCAATGGCATCAGTGGATTGCTGTTATATGGCTTTAATTATCCACACAAGGAGCCAGCCAGTTTACTATTGGAAGGAGGAAAAAAAACTGTGGGCGTGCACACTATAAAACCTTCCCCTCTGGGACTCTTTCTTAGAGGCATGAAATGTTTGATTTTCCCTTTTTACCATTTTTTACACAATTGATCCAGCCTGGTGCCAGCCACTTCCAATGCCAGACCTGTGTATAGTCTCAGATGTTGCAGAATGATGAAAAAAGAAGGGGAGGGAAGAAGATGGGAGAGAAGGCAGTGGTGGGACAGGATGTGGTGGTGTGGTTGGATGAAGGAAGGGGAGAGGATATAAAAAGAAGAGGGATTAGAGGAGAGTGTGGTAAATGATAACTTCAAGGAGGAGTAATTTAGAAGACAGGTTGGAGACAGCAAAGGAGAAGAAGCCTAGCTGGCAGGAAAGGTAGGAGAAAGAGCAGAAAGCAAGGCCTATGTGGGGGTCAGAAGGGCCTAAAGGGGACAGTCATAGAATGCCCCAAGAATAGGAATCTCCTCAGGGGCAAGCCAAAGAAGCAGAAAGATGTTACTGCATTAGGTGCAGGGGAATAGGGAAAAGCATGCACCACAAACTTCAGTAAATAAAAGTTTGAGAACCTGAGTTTGCTGGAGGGGCAGTTGCCTTTTTTTGTCTGTGTATCCAACATGGGGTAGGGGGTTTCAATTTTCTCCTGCCTCTGAACCAACACAGACAAAAAAAGTTTTAGAAAATTCAAGGCTGTGCTCACCTTAGACTAGAAACCAAATGCTATCTTAAGGAAAGTGCTGCAGAGAAAATGGTTGTGCCTGAAAGAAATCCTTTGAATAGTAAGAAGCCAGAATCATAAATCATTTGGCGGTCCTCTCCTGTCCTGTTCTGTCCTATGATGGGAGATGGATCTGACATGAATGGCCCTCACCAGCATCAAGAGTCCACACATCTCCCTATAGGACAGGTTCATCATGACCCTGCTTTGTTTTGACACCTTGCGAGAAGCCACAGAGAGCAGAAACATCAGGATACTCACATGCCTGTTTTTTATAACTTCTCATAAAATATAAATAGAAATCTGGAGTTGAAGATGAAGGATAGTCATCGTCAAAATAGTGAGGATAGCAACGCAAGGATAGAGACTGTTGCTTGATTCTGGCTTTAGAATTTGAATGTGAAACATTCACAGGCACTGAGCCTGGTTAACGATTGGCCCTGAGCAACCGCTAGAGAACTCCTTAACCCAGGCAAGTAATACTTAACCTCTCAGACAAGAGTGCTGTGATTAATTAGCTGGAATTTGCAAGGGCTTTTGAAAACAAGTATGTGTATTCTTATTATTATAATCATATTCTAATTAGCTGTTAATTAAAATATGATTAAAAACTACTACTAATTATTATTTTTCGCAAATGTTGCATTTGTGGGAAGGATGAAATAACCCTCAGGCACTGCGGCTGCAAGAGAAGCAACAGAAGCTTCCTAACTTCTTTATTATAGTTCTCCATTTGAAAATACTTGTTTTTCGGTTTTGGTCCGATTTATATGATTTATGTGATTCTGATATTACCAATTCTCACCGCCTAACAAGAATCTCCCTTCATATCTTAAATATGTCATTCTATATTCATGTATTAATATTGTTTTCCAAACACTGGCAAAAATGCAAATCTCACAGCAGATACCATCATGTGCAACACCCACACCAAACGACTGCCCCTCTGATTATTAATAGATGATCTCTTTGTTGTTTTCCTTGTTTCAGTTGCAAAGACACACACAACACACTTTTGTTGCATTTTATTGTATATTAAAATAAAAAGAAAACCCTGTTCAATAAAAGTATTAAAAGGCTACATGGAGGAAATAAACAAAGTCTTACATGCTCCTCTTCGAACTGGTCACCACCGAATGCCGCCACACAAGGCTTGATCCCTCCCGTTCCAAGAGCAATCAGAGACAGGCCAGTCATGGACAGAACCCTTCAAACAGGGATGAAAACCTCAGCACCGGAGAAGGACTTGGCAGAACAGCAGAGCCCCCAAGCTACACTGGACATGAGGAATCTTTGAGTCATTCTCATTCTCTGCTAGCAAGAGAACCACTTTCTAGTGACAACTTCCCCCACAGTGGCAGAAAGCAGTTGAATAGGAAACTCATGGCTAAGGCCATGAGTTTCTTACATGAGTTTCCCACATGAGAGTAAAGTGTACCTTCAAAAATTAAACTAAAACTAAACAAAATGTAATATTTAATAGGGTTAATAATAACAAATGGCCGTAGTCAGTGAGCTGCTTAAGCCCTTGGATGTGAACAGAGATTTACTTGCCACTCATTTGTAAGCAGCTTTCTGAAAAAGCTCACTCTTCAAAGCAATGTTCATGCTTAAGACCTACTGAAATGAAAGGAGGGTCTACTGGAACACAGTTGGATGTATTGTACCCTCAGACTCAAGATGAGTGAATTTTCTACCACAAGGCACTGGCAGGCAGCTTTCAATGGTTTGATGTCCAGATATGACAGGGATAAAAGCCCATTGTTCCAAGATAAAAAGACCCTACACAATGCTTATTATTAACATGTATCTGAAAGCTCTATTCAGTAATACAATTTATAATCATGTTATCAAAACAGTGCAGCCCTGTCTCATCAGTACTTACACATGAACAATCTGGTTTCCCACCACTGGTATGGCCCCAACTGACTTGATGGCATGCCCAATCACGTAAACAATGGAAAGATAAATGATTGTTCTGTGGAGGAAAAGAGAAAAAGTGAGAAAACTCTATCGGCCAAATGTAGTACCTTGATTTATAATCTGAAAACAGAATGTGTGGCTGTGTTTCCTGATAGGAAAGGTAGAGGCATTTTTCTATTTCTCAGTTTCCACCAGAAATGTAATTCCTCTTTCTCCACAATTCCTCAAAATGTTGCGGGAAAGCTATGTCTGAACAGAAGGGTAAAACAATCCTGATGCATCTAGTTCCTCTGGCTGTGGTTGGCTGCTTCACCCTTCCCTTAATTGTGGTAGCTTCATGGGTCACTTGAATCATTTCCAATAAAAAACAGAAGGGCCCCAACTTTAAGCATGGCTCAAAGAGTGTTTGATGGTTTGAGTTCTGCATGATTGTCCATGGATGCAACTCAGAGAACATTAAATGGACCTAAATCTCACTGAAAATAAAATATATAGATAAGCAGTTGGGTACAATTTATTTCACAGAAGTTAATGTCTTTATTACAGGTTGAATTTTCTCCATGCACTCCTGATCAGATGTGAGGGGTTGTAGCTCAGTGGCAGAGCATCTGCTTGGCATGCAGAAGGGCCCAGGTTTATTCCTTGGCATTTCCAGTTAAAAGAATCAGTTTGCAGGTGATGTGAAACATCCTGAGACCCTGGAGAGCTGCTGACAGTCTGAGAAGGCAGTACTGACCTTGTTGGACCAACGGTCTGATTCAGTATAAGGCAGCCTCATGTGTTTGTGCGTATTATATATTGTGTGCTGGGAATTTAATCTCAGGCATATGTCCTAAGATGGGCATGAACTGGGAAATTGCAGTTTGTGGTGGTTCATGGTTCATTGCATTTCATTAACCACAAGCCTACACTAACTTGCCTGGTTCATGAACTGCTTCATTTAGCTTGTTTGGTCATGTCACTTCTGGAGGTCATAGAATGGCCCCTTTGACAGTCAAAGATGCCAAACTCGCAGACAGTCTTCAGCAGGCTCTCCTCCAGCCACCCTCCAAGTCTGGCAAAGATTGGATTTCCAGTGTCCACGTTATAGACCCCGAAAGCAGGTGCCCCCAGGAATTAATATTAGATATAATGAGGAGCCACGAATGCCAATTGACTTGTATTGGCTCCATTGAAGCTCATTGGCTCCATTGGAGCACCATTTGGCTCCATTGGAGCACCAAAAAGTTGCAATGAAAACATGGAATGGAGTTAGAGAATCTTCCTCTGAGAATGGAATAACAGCCCCAAGAGTGGAATGATGGTCCCTGGGCCCAGCTACACTCTCTGGCCCTGGAATGAAGGCCCCCAAAGCAGAATGATAGTCCCTGGGAGCAACTAAACTGCTCTGTGGTTGGAATGGTAGTCACCAGAGTGGAATTACTGTCTCTGGGAACAGATAAACTGCTCTGACTTGCATTGGCTCCATTGAAATACATTGCAGCACCAAAAAGTTGCAATGAAAACGTGGGATGGAGTGAGAGAATCTTCCTCTGATAATGGAATGACGGCCCCCAGAGTGGAATGATGAACCCTGGGAGCAGAAAAACTGTTCTGGAGCTGGAATGGGGACAGAACTGCTCTTTGAGGGGACAATCAAGGAAATGTTCTTGGGGTGACAGGAATATTCTTGGGGGGAAGGAGTAGATGTTCTTAGGGGAGACAGGAATATTCTTGTACAGGAAAGGATGGAGGTGATCACAGTTCTCTTCGTCAGATGCATGGAGGGCAAGAAGAAACTGGTCAGATATATAGGCGGAGAGGGGAGGGAGGAGTAGATGCAAACAGTAGCTTCTGATATGGAGATCAGTTTGCTTCTATTAAGGAAGTCAGTTACTTCTGATAATGAGATAACCATTCATAGTCTCTATTCAATCCCAGCCTAAGGGCCAAGCTACACATGACGAATGACACTTGAACGGCAAGTGGATTGAGTGGAGGGCAAGTGAACAGGGAGAAATACACTTGCTGTTCAAGTGTCATTCGTCATGTGTAGCTTGGCCCTGAGTCAAATTTACATATGAGTTACTTCTGATAATGAGATAACCATTCATGGGATTGAATAGAGACTATGAATGGTTATCTCATTATCAGAAGTAACTGACTTCCTTAACAGAAGCAAACTGATCTCCATATCAGAAGCTACTGTTTGCATCTACTCCTCCCTCCCCTCTCCGCCTATATTTCTGACCAGTTTCTTCTTGCCCTCCATGCATCTGACGAAGAGAACTGTGATTCTCAAAAGCTTATGCTACAATAAAGTTGGTTAGTCTTAACGGTGCTACTGGACTCCTTTTGATTTTGCTACTACAGACTAACACGGCTAACTCCTCTGCACCTAAAAATCATAGTGGTTCATATTTTGGTTTGTACCCATCTCTAATCAGAACCTCAGCATATGAGGTGAGGAGGCTTGAGCCTTCCCTCCCCACTGTTTTTCCTAACCTGAAACTGCACCAGGGGATGCTATTTGATGCACTGGAGAAATGTGGTTGTATCCCATCAATGCATGAAGAGCTACCAATAAGGATATGTCAGGTAGGTAAATATAATAAGTAGTTAGGCACTCAGATGCCCCTAATGTTCTTTGAATTATACTCCAACATTGCCATACTGACCACTGTTCAGTACAGACAGTTTAAAGGGTTTTGAGCAAAATAGGAGCATTTGCATACAGAAATTGATTCAGTCTGTTTGGTTGGTGCCTGGTGCGGCTAAGAGGAGGGGAAAATAATAACTGACCATGAGCAGAATGAGATCAAGATGGGTAGCTGTGTTAATCTCTTTGCAGCAGTAGAAAAGAGCAAGAGTCCAGTAGAACCTATAAGACTAACAAAATTTGTGGTAGGGTATAAGTTTTCGTGAGCCACAGCTCACTTCTTCAGATACAGAGAATGTGCAGAATGGGATGATATCAGGATGAGAAGTAAAACAATGTATCTAAAGTACATTACTTTTTATAAGAAAATCAGAATATTATTTTCCCTACTCCCAAAAGATATATCCAATGATTGAAATCAGTGGGATCTAGCTGCTTAGGTATCATTCGCACTATGAATTCTTTTCAATGATACCCAAGAGCCAGTTTGGCGTAGTGTTTAAGAGTGTGGGACTCTAATCTGGAGGTTTGATTCTCCACTCCTCCGCTTGAAGCCAGCTGGGTGACCTTGGGTCAGTCACAGCTTTCTGGAGCTCTCTCAGCTCCATCCACCTCACAGGGTGTTTGTTGTGAGGACAATAATAGTATACTTTGTAAACCGCTCTGAGTGGGCATTAAGTTGTCCTGAAGGGCAGTATATAAATCGAATGTTATTATTATTATTCAATGGGATTTAGGTTCACCTACTATCTTGAGGGCTGCCCCCATTATTTCTTTCTCCCGTAACTTCAAGTCATCCAATGAGACTGATAGATTGAAGGCCGCCAAGAGAAAGTACTTCACACAATGCATCATTAATATGGGATTTTGTGCCTCAGATGGTCACAGTTTTAAAAGCAAATTAGACAAATTCATGGAAAACAGGTTTATCAACTGCGACTGGCCATGACAGGTTAGGGGCAGTAGATCTCTGAAAACTGGTTGCTGGGGAAAGGACAACAGTGAGGGAGGGCTGTGTCTTCATGCCCAGATTGTGGATTTCTCAGGTTAGTCACTACTGGAAACTAGGTTCTGGATCCTTGGCCTGAATTAGCATGCACCTTCTTGTGATCCTGTTGGTCTTCCAATAAGGTGGCAATATATGTTACACAACACTATCAGTCTTTTCTTTTGTTTCCTTCTTGTTTCATAAACATAATTTATTATTCTATAATTACTATAGCGATTTTATTACGCATCCGTTGATATTTACATTTGTTTTGAAGATGACATATTGTTGAAATATGTTGGGCGTATCTTCAACTCAATCAGTTTTCCATTTGGCACCAGTTTGAGGTCTGCCTCTTTTTTTAAAAAAAGAAACAAACAAAAAAGTCATGTAATCTATCTATCCAGTGCAGTACATCTTACTGCATGTGCAAATTTCTGGGAGGGACTGAATTGTAACAAACACTGGAAAATCCAGTACTATTTTACCTAAAAACTGGATTGCACAATTTTGTTGCTATGCAATGGCAACAATTCAACGCAGAGATTCCACTCCAGTTGGAAGTATACTTGAACATATATCTATATAATCTTATGACCTGATCCAGCTGCCAAACCTAGATCATGTAGCTTTTTAAAGAATGCCAGAATTCTACCTATCAGCTGTTCAGAAAAAAGAGAGGATTTAGATCTAGTCATTCTTCTTCCTCAGCAAAATGCTGCTTTGTGCCGCTCAAGCAGGCCTGGAGACAAATACTCTGTCCACTTAATAGAAGCTTAATATGTGGAAATGGGCAACTGACGTTTTTGTGCCATGGAGAAAATATCACCTGGTAAAAGGTATCCTATTAAGCTTCTGTTAAAGGGAAAGGCGTGTTTTTTTTTCCCTCTTCAGGCAGTTGGCAACCCTAACATCCTTTAATATTCCTACACATTTGCGGTCAGAAGCAGGAACATAAAAGAACTGTACAATTTTGCTTCTTAATATGAGTTACTTCATACTTGTAGCCATTTACAATAAAGGACTTGATTATTCTATGGTATTTCGACCCCTTCAATTTTTTTTCTTTGAAAGTGTCACTAAAAGAGTGTGGGGGTCAATTAGATCTCCAAGTAATGTGAAAGGAGAGAAAATGAAATATGGCATACTGGGGGATAGAGGAAATACTCATTCAATGAAATAATGGATCCTGTGTTTATGTCACAAGGAAGATAAGGAAGTGTTAACCAATTATATCTTTAGGAGGTTTTGAACTTAAGGTGGGAGGCGATGCATAAGGAAGGCATCACAGGTCTGTAAGAGCCCATAGGAATTAACATGTGGGGGGGCGTTATTAAAATCCTTGACATCGACTCTTAATCATAAACAATAATCCTTAATTTAATTTTATATTTGTTTATGTTAAATTGGAATCATTTTCAAATGTGATTAATTATTTAAAACTTACCAGAGGGCCTATTCAATGCAAATATCATATTAGTAAAGTATTTCTTACAAGAGCGGAAGGGATAAAAGTCTTAAACATATTGTCTTGGCTGCCTGGCTTGTGTACTGTTGAATTAGAACCAGAATTAAACACGCATCCAAGCAGTTACACCCTCCTAAGCCTCTTAGACTTCAGTGGACTTAGAAAGGCGTAACTGTGTTTATGTTGGCAGTGTTAAGCCCATTGATTTCGATTAGAGGACATACAAAATACAATGTGATGAAAACAACTATGTAGAGATTTCTGTCATCTAAATATAACAAAGTATTCTGAGAGCTAAACCACATGAGACAAATTATATGAGGATGCTCAAGTGAAGGGAGATGCACTATTAGCCAGGGAGCATAGTTTGAATTTTCCCTCTCTCTACAGAGCCGGGTATGTCATTCCTCAGAGGGTTTGTTAATTTCCTCTCTCTCACAAGTTTGCTTTAGTTTGCCATTGTAGTGTAGTGATTGCTCTTCAGAGGGTTTGTTAATTTCCTTTTTGGTTGTTGTGGGTTTTCCGGGCTGTATAGCCATGGTCTTGGCATTGTAGTTCCTGACGTTTCGCCAGCAGCTGTAACTGGCATCTTCAGAGGTGTAGCACCAAAAGACAGAGATCTCTCAGTGTCACAGTGTGGAAAGGAAGTTGGCAGGTAATTTGTATCTACTCAGGAAGGTAGGGATGGGGTGAGTCATCCTGTAAGAGTTTCCCAGGGTGTGGAATGCTAACGGCGGGAGGCTTCACTGTATCCTGAGGAGGTTCTTTTGCATATGGATTGGTGCTTGATATGCTAATCTTCTCTGCAGGGCTATTGTTGGGTATAGAGTCTTTTGTTAGCCTGGTGTTTTTCAGGACTGGAACCCATGCTCTATTCATTCTTCAGGTATCTTCTTTCCTGTTGAAATTGTGCTTATGCTTATGAATTTCAATGGCTTCCCTGTGCAATCTGACGAAGTAGTTGGACATGTTGTCCAGTATTTTAGTGTCCTGGAAAAAGCACAACCTTCAAGCAGTATTCAGACCCACCAGAAAAATACAACAGATGCTATGATCAGCAAAAGACAGTAGAGACCCCCTCACCTCTGCAGGAGTATACTGCATACCCTGCAGCTGTGGACAAGTTTACATCGGGACCACAAAAGCGTAGCATCCAGACAAGAATAAAAGAACATGAAAGACACTGCAGACTTGGCCATCTGGAAAAATCAGCAGTGGCTGAACATAGCCTAACTCAAACAGGACACAGTATCCTATTCCAGGACACTTGGGGCGAGGGACTGGATACCTGATTTTCTTGTCTATTTGACTGTTATCCAGGGACTGTTTTTCCTTTGTTTATTTACAATGTATATGTGTTCATTTATGTATCCATTCTTGTAATTTTTGCGCTGTTGCAATATAATATTGGACTTGAGTGTCAGAAAAAACACCTATATCCTTTGTTGTGTTTAGTTATATTAGGAAACTATTGTGGGCCACCCACTTCTGTGGTTCTCCACCCTTTGCCTATACAATGGCAAACTAAGGCAAACTTGTGAGAATATAGGTTAAATGTTTTAAAGCTTTATTCATAAAGTGGTGGAAGGAGCCCTAACTTCTGCCTAATTACAAAAAAGGCCATAGACATGAAATAATGTATTTTACCCTTACTTGTATTTTCCCAGCCAAGAGTCGGCAATAAATGCACCAATAACAGGTGTAAAGTAACACAAACTCGAGAAGGCATGGTATACTGAAGTGGATGTATTCTCATCCCAGTGGAGGAAGTAAAGGAAGTACAACGTCAAAACAGCTGAAGTAAAAAACAAAGAGAATTTACTTGAATAAATAATATGTGAGGTGCAAAGTATGACATTGTTGTGAGACTGCCAATAATAACATCACCATTTTTTTCTGAGAGAGGTTCTTTTATTATTTATTTATTTCATCCGTGAACTCAAGGTGATGAACATAGAGCTTCCAAGAGGTCTCCCATCCAGGCACTAACCAAATCCTGATTTGCTTAGCTTATTTTCTCACAATCTTCTTACACCAAAGATTAAGGCAGGCACACATTGAAAAGATTCCGTTTTCAAAAGCACGGAGAAGTTGCCATGATTGAATTTTGGGCTGTATCACTATCAATAAACATACAGAGCCCATGCCAGGGGAAAAGGTGGCAACTCTCGGCCTAAGTCTCACAAGGCTGGATTCTATGATTCTGCTAATTTGACTCTTCTATTAAAACCCTGTTCACAAGTAACAGTGAATGTTCTTACACACTGTGTACAGTGTACACTTGATTGTTTTTTGTATGTGCATTGAGTAATTCTCATTTTAGAGTCAATGCATGTACATCTGAACATGTGATACAAACCCCACATTTATCCAGGTTCTGGTCCATGGTTTCATTCATAAAGTGAAAATATGTTGGCTCTTTCTTACATACAGATTGCACACGGACAGGCAGGATGTACATGCATTCACTGTAATGTGTAAACAGGGCTTGTGTCTTCCTTCTACAAAAAAGACTTCTTCCAATGGATAATGACTCTTTGAAAAGAAAATCTTCCTCTGAGGAACAAAAGTCTTCTTGTTGTTGTTTAAGGAATTTTTTCTCTGTTGGTGGAAGGGAGATATAGGATCCAATCTATACTCTCTCACCCCTTTTACTTCTGTTTCCCAGCCATGAAATATAACTAACTTTGCTAACAGTGTTCTGGTGTTCCTTCTATTGCTGTCACAAAAGGCAAGAGGTAAGATGCACTCAGAGGTATACTTATAGCCCTTCAATCAATCTTGTTAGCTTATGAGTATATGAGAGAGAAATGTGGTATATGAGGCCATTCAAGATCTGAATGGAAGAAATCAGAAAAGGATTTTTTCTTAACAATTCCTAACATTAATTCCCCTCCTCCAACTCTTCCCGTACCTGAAGTCAAAACAGTTGCCAATGATATGAATGTCCCTCAGAAAAACTTGTGAAAAATGACCAAAGATACATCACGCACCTTTCATGCCATAGTAGGAGAAGCGCTCACAAAACTCGTTCACCACAATGAAGGCAATGCTGAGAGGGTAATTGGTACCACATATTTTCTGTAGAAACAAACCAGAAACTGTGAAACCATGTGAAAACTTGTTTTGGTATTATTGGTATAGCTGACATGACGCACACGCCCTAGAATCCCAGAACCAAATGCACGCCCCTAGATTTCAAATTCAAAACAAGACAGCTGGCCCCAAATAAGTGACTCAAGGGAAATACAAAGCTTCAAATAAATAATGATGCCCTGAGACTGCCAATGAACACAGTAAGTGAAGCGTTATTGAAAGTGAATACGCTTTAAAAATATTTTCCCTTGTGGCATTTTGCCCCCTTTATAAGATCTGTATATTTCTTCCTCCCTAATTTCCTTAATGTTCCCTTAATTTTCTCTGCTACCAAAGGCTCTTGCCTTAGTTCTCTCTCAGTTTGACATATTGTTTTCGAAATCTTAGCTACAGATGGCACAATAACAGAACAGTCAGCACAAAGGGGTGGCTGTAAGAGGTTTTTTTTTTTAAGGATCTATTCTAGATGAAACTGGCATTTTACTAAACTAGAAATAAAGTTTAAGTATGTATGTGTAATGGTTTCAAAGTAATTCTTAAGTGCATTAGTTTCAGATAAGCATGATGGTTTCAAGATAGCACAGATCTTCAAATGTTTATAAAAGGACTGTCACAAAGATTTATTTTCCCCCACTTGCCTCTTATGTGGATTTCATCCACAAAGTAAAACAAAGGCTTCTATTCTCAGCACTTTACTCACAGAATGACTGTTTCCTCTCACACATACAAAAACAGACTTCCACACAGACAGACAGACAGACTGACTCTCTGAGCTCCTTCCTTCATCTACTCTGACCAAACTGCAGTTCACTCCTCCCCCTAGGGTACAGCTACCATCCAATCACAGGACACTTCACATTCCCCATCCAGCCCACTCCTTGCTTTAGAGGCCTGCAGTTTTAATCACAGTAAACATGCATTCAAAATCCCACCTTAAGTAGCTGAAAAAACACAAAAAATATTTCTATGGCAAAATATCCCTGTATATATTTTGTGGGATGGGGGTGTCACAAATATATCTGTAGAAGCTTTGAAAGTTATGTAGACATTCTGGATAAGGTTCCCAGGCACCCTTACCCTCCCAGGGGGAAGGGGTCCCCCGGTACTCACTGGTATGGCAATCTTCACACACATGCTCCTTGCCTGATGTGATGGCGTCACTTCCTGAAGTGACATCATCACACTTAGCATGAAAGTGTTTCTGCTCCTCACAAAGGGTGAATTCTTTTAGAATCGGCATGTTTGGAGTCCAAATTGCCTCCTGTGAAGCACAGGAACACTCCTGCGTGAAGTGCAATGATGTCACTTCAGGAAGTGATGTCTTCGCACCTCAATGGGAGCATGCCTGCCTGCTGCATGCTTACCTAGGTTGCCTGCCGGTGGTGGGCAATAGAGCAAACCGCCAGGAGTTTGCCTGCTACCAGTGGGCATGTGGGAAGCCTAGTTTGGGAACTGAAACCCCAAATGAGAGTCCAGAGTTATGCATGAAGAAGTAGGGTTGCCAATGCTGGGTTGGGAAATTCCTAGAGATTTGGGGGTGGAACCTAGGAAGGGCAGAGTTTGGGGAGGGGAAGGACTTCAGCAGGGTATAATGCCATAATATCCACCCTCCAAAGTAGCCATTTTCTTCTTTTTTTTAGTCTCAAGAGCAGTTATAATTTGTGGAGATCTCCAGGAAATACTTGGAGTTTAACAATCCTATGAAGTGGCAGATGAGAATCTTCACTATGGACATTTGAAAGAAAAGTTTTGAGTGCACATCAAAAAAGTGCTGAATCTGGTTGAACAATGTATTTTGTTTTCCAGAAAGTTAATTTTACTTGAGCTACAAGTTCTTACCAGAGAAATACAAACATGTATGTAGTACATCTGTCTAGCTTTAGCCTCCCCTCCACACATTTTCGCATCTACAAACTGTTCCATGCAGGTGTTATTGGCTATGTTGTGAAACTTGTGTGTACTTACGCAGTTACATAAGAGATTTTTACAGTGCAGCCAATAGTGGTTTCATGGGGCAGTTAGTGGATGTGAAAACAGTGGGGGGGGGGAGGGGAGGCTAAAGCCCCTTTTCCCTGTATGCTGTGGTAACAAACAGAAAAAGTTAGTGTCCATCTGGGAGTAACAAAACTGTCATCATGCATGTGGTACAAAGTCCTTATGACCCCCAACAAAAACAAGGACTTTGTTTATTTGTTTACTTCATCTATATCCCACTGTTTTCCCCAATGGGGACCTAAGGTGCCTTACATAATTCTCCTTTCCTCCATTTTATCTTCACAACCACCCTGTAAGGTAAGTTAGGCTGAGAGTGTAATGGTCCAAGGTCACCCAGTGAGCTTCCATGGCATAGTGTATGATTTGAACCTGGTTCACCCAGACACTGGTCTAACACTCTAACCACTGCACCACATGGAAGCTTGATACTCTAAGGCAGAAAAAGAAAAGGGAAAAACAAAAAGGGTAATTTCAGACCTAGGACTCGGGTTTCCAGGCATTAAACACTGAGACATAACTACGTGACTGAAAAGGTTCTGACACTAATATTTCTTTCGGAGCCAGCTTCCTCTTGTCCTCAACTTTGTGATGCTTCACTGTACAACAAGGAAACAATGCTAGCTGGCATTTGTCCCAGAGTGCTGTTGCATCATTGTGCTGTTATCCCAGGATATAAAGGGTCAGAATAGTGTCCAAAGAAATATAAGCCCAGCTGACAGTGAAAAAGAAATCCAGTGTTGCTACCATGGGTCTGACAGCAATTAACTGTGTTCTCTTTCAAAGTTATTACTGAAATTAGGCACCTTATTGAGACTTGCACTTTCTTACATGATATTGGATTGGTGCATAAAGGAGAGAACTCCTTGAGAAACATGTGTGTTCTCTTTCATGGAAGGTCTCACTTTATCAAGTTTATGCAATCATTCTGTTAAAACTTGGACAAATGCAGTATAATATAACCATACTAAACTCTCTTTTGAGCATTAATTCATTCTGTATCATGGTTGGGCTCATTTTCTCATTATTGTAGGAAACAATTATCTTCTTTCAGGGAACAATTATCCTCTCACAAAATAGATAGCTTCTGTCTAGCATTGCTAAATGCATTGTACACTTATAAGGCCAAATGACATGTGATGCTCAGTTATGCGTTGTTCATCCCTTTTATTTTTGTTTCACAAAATGTTGCCACAGAGGCTGCAAACTAAAGCTAAAGACCAGCACATGGTGGTGGTGGGCGGGGAGGGTTCTTAACTCTTTCCCTTCAAACAATTCTAAAAATTGACAAGTTGCAAGAAAAAATATATCTTTTCTCTTGTAGAAGAAAAGCAGGTGGGGGAAGATATGAGATTTCAGTGGATGAACAGCACAAAAGAAAGGCTTAAGAAACCTTTCATCCTTTACCAGTCTTCTGCTTTATTATTTATTTGCTATATTTGTAAACTGCCTTTCAACTATAATGACTCCTAAAGTTGTTTACATAATAGAAATTCAAATAATTCACAATTAAAATAATAAAGCGAATCAGTTGTGATGGAAGATGGAGGCGCTAGCATATATGTGATGATTCAATCCTGTGTCCCCAACCAGCTAGATGTTCTGGCTGCTGTTGTTCTCTTCTACAGTGGGGTAGCGGGTGGGGGGTGGTAGGGCCAGAAAATATACATCTTTTACTTTCTGAAGGGTGCCACTGAACAGAGTCCTGCAGCATCTGGCATTAGTCTTACCTAAGGGATGGATCCTCTGCTTGTCTGATTGTGAATGACATTTGCCAATCTTTGACAGTTGCAGAGGGGAATGTTCAGCCTTTCTTTCCACCCACCCACTCCATGTGTACTGACCACTGCTGTTTCCCTCTGCACATGGCTGGTGGCAGCCTTTGCGTTTTTTAAAGCAAAACGAGGCAGGAACAATCTATACGCTACTGAGCGTCACATGTAGTTTGGCCGCACAGAGCATTTGAAGTCAAAAACAGAACTTCTAGCTTCGTATTTGATGTGATTCAAGAAGCACATGCATTAAGATCACCGAATTAACAGAAGATTGATTTATATCTCATAATTGAGAATGGAATTAAAAATATGAATATGATTCCTAATCAAGTGTGTTTAGACTTCAGCTGGTAGCAACACTAGACTTTTTGCTTCCTACACATCTTGAAAATCTGAGCATTGCTTCTTCTCGCAAAGTGGGATCAGGACGGAGCCCACAATTTCCATTGGGGCTGTGTACTAGGAGGAGAGCACTTAACATTTCCCTTGCCTAACATTTCCCAATCACCTGTCCCAGCTGTTTCCCCCTTTTTGCATGTTCTAAAACCTTGGTTACAAAATATATAGACTCCTAATCATCTAGAAAGCTTTATTGTGACTTTTATCATCTTCATTTTAAAATCTGAAACAGTTACCTCCCTATGGCCCAGTCCTTCCTGATCTTCTCCCTATATGTGATGCAAGATCAAGATCACACCTTCCTGCTGCTCCCAACTGCTGTGCCTGTCCCTTAGAATATCCACACAAGGGCATAAGGTTAACAGAATGTTTTGTATGAAACATCCAATGTAATCAAGTTCCAGCAGCATGACTGATTCTTTCATTGTGTAAAAGAACTTGATGTTTTTCAGGGCTCTTTACACTCATTACATTGGATTGAATCATTACAGCCATGAATGAATGGCCGGCAAGGCACACATGCATACTTGGATGAATGGAGAGCATGATCTTGTTCCCCTGCTACACAGAGGGAGAAGAGTCAGGCAGAAAGCATCATCTAATCCAGGTCAAATACGAGATACATGTATGTGTTCTGGATGACTCTGGCTTAGCCTGATTCAGATATAGGCAGGCACTTAAGAAGCCCTGAGCATCTAATTAGCTTTCCTATATCAAATCGTTTAACTCCAGGCAAAAAGTACACCACAGAAAATGTTTTAGGTTTGTTACTGGGTATAGTAAGACTATTACCGAATCTCTGCTTCCATTCTAAGCCTTTATTAACAAAAGATGATTATTCAGCATTCTTAAGATCAGCTCAATCTACGGAACATCATACCATCCATTATAACAACACAGATGATTAAAGGAGAGCAATTACATGAATCCAAGAAAGTATTTTACCCAAAGACAAGGTCACAGGCAAGGAGCCCTTTTTAGGAAGAAGCTCCCAATCAATTCAGCTTCTCATATCTATAGGGTTTCAGAACCATCTCCTAACAATAACTTACTGTCCAAAGTGCTCACATTCTTGGATAACTTATTATCATATAACCAAACACCAGATAAGGCTATCTATATTTGAAACATTTTCTTAAAGTATATCAAAATAGTTCATTCTTGCTACTTTTTATCTTGTTTGTTTGTTTGTTTGTTTGTTTGTTTGTTTGTTTGTTTGTTTGTTTGTTTGTTTGTTTGTTTGTTTGTTTCAGATTTGTATTCCGCCTACCCCGCGAGAGGGCTCAGGGCGGATAACAACATATTGAAAATACAATTAAAAAATTCATCTACATTAAAAACAACACATTTAAAACAGGATGGTGGACAGCATTCACAGGGAGGGTTAAGATTTATACACCCCTTTTTCCAGGCCAGCGGAGGCCCAGCCTCAGCCATATGCGTGGCAGAACAACTCTGTCTTGCAGGCCTGGTGAAAAGATAATAGGTCCTGCCGGACCTTGATTTCAGCAGACAGAGTGCTTCACCAGGTGAGAACCAGGACCGGGACTTAACAAAATCTACGTAAAATTAGTGATTACAAGTTTCTTACATGTATGAATATCTTTTGACGCTCAACCAATACACCCATCCTTGAATTATATGACATTGTACATTCTTGTCATTCTCAGACTTTCTGTGGAGTTGGACCTCAACACATTGTATATATTCATATGGCTTAGACAGCTCTTCTAATCTACACAAGGCCATTAAACTCCTCTGCTTCATGCCCCTGTTACTTCTCTGTTTCATGACCCTCTAGAATAGGCCTCTACAGGCCCTTTGTGGAATGTCTAGCTATGGGGCCAGGCTAGCCCTGTTTCTGTGTGCAAAAGCATCTTCTATGATTTTCTTGGTCAAATCCAGCAATTGTTCTCCTATAGTTCTAGCTATATTTGTAACATAAAGAAAACAATTTTTTAAAAACTATTGCTGTAATTTATTTATATTTAGTTTAAGGAAATGTTTATATCCCTCCTTTCCTCATGGCTCAGGACTAGAGATGGGCACGAACAGCAATATGAACAAAAAAAAGCCATGAACAGCCAATCTGCTATTTGCGAACAAGCTGTTCATGAGGCCCCATTCTAAATGAACAGGTGGTCACTGCAAGCCTCGTTCATTGCTGTTCATCTAGCCAGACAGTCTGGCACCTGCAATCAATTCCCTTGGCAACTTAGGCAGGGATTGTTTGAACTCTGTCTGAACTCCTGCTGTTGCCCTGGAAACCCCAATCTAAGCCCAATTTAGCAGGTCTTCCTTTCAAGTGTAGAGCTCCAAATTTGTTACAACAAGAGAGCAAAGAGCAGGGGGGAGGGGGCTGCCAGCTCTGACTTTGTAGACAGTGGAGAGACAGTTGCTGTTGGCATTTTGATAGAGAGAGTGCATTGGAGCTTGAATTTTCTTTGTGTGGTGGGATACAGATCTACCTCTTTAAGTTCCAGGGCTGCTGCCAGGCTCTGGACCAAGCTATTATTTATTATTGGTACCTTTCTTGCTGCCTGTTCAGGTCAGGTTTCTGGGAGTGGTGCGGTAGGGATCTTGACTTGGATGATGGCTGGAGGAGAGCCTGCTGGCCCCCACAGCCAACCACGAACATGTTCGTGATCAGGGCCATGTTCATGGTTGTTCGTGAGTCCCTGCTTGTGGATGGCAACGAACAATGAACATCATGTTTAGGTTTTTTTCCTGTTCATGCCCATCTCTACACAGGACAGCTTAGAATTAAAACATTAAAATTTAAAACCAACTAAGTAAAAATCTCTGGTCGTTTCCAAACAAACATGGATGTCGGCCCTAGGGGACAACTCGTTCCTGGAATGGGTTAGACAATGAATCTCTTTAGATGCCAAAACTGCGTAGTGTGAAAAAAAGTTCATCTCAAAAAAGTTTTAAAGCATAGGCTAAGTTTTAAAATGGTTGGCTTTTCCAGATGATTTTTTTCATGCAATAAGCATGCACGTTACTCATTTGTTGCACAGACCATCTTTGCTCAAGGAATTGTTGCTGGAGGAATGTTACATTTCCCCCACCACTCAAGGCATTATATTTAATATCATATTCAGAGGACCTTCTCAAAGTGCTTTGGCTTTCACAGGTTAGGCAAATAACTACGAGAGACAGTACATTCTCTGTAGTGGCCCAGAATTCCCTCTGTAAGGATACCAACCTTTAATAAATTTATTAATAAAGTAAGCTAGACATGGAGCATAGAAAGGAAATTAAACTGGAATCATATTTCTCATTTTCTTTGGTGATTGTCAAAGGTACCCCAAATAATTATAACGGAACTATCTTGGCTTTAAATGCCTGGACGGCAGCTGGCAGGTATTTGCCTCCGGATGTCCTGAAAAATCTCAGGAGGGCTGCTGAGTGTATGGATGCCAACTTCATGACAGCAGTCATATGGCTTGTCCATGACATGTTATAAGAAAAAAGAACACCCAGGTACCGAAATGTATTGACCTGCTCAATTAAGTGGCCATCCATGTTCCATGGGAAGTGATGAGGTGGGACACCTTTACAGAATATCATAACTTTGGTCTTTTGATAGTTAATATCTAAAGACTCCCAATGAGAGCAATAAAGCACAAATTCATCTAGTAAACGTTTCAACCCCATGTGAGTTCGTGAGATCAACACAGCATCATCTGCATAGAACAGATTGGAGATAGGAGTCTGGAATAGGTGAGGGGGATGGAAGTGTTCACCAGAAAGTTTGCTTTCAATATCGTTTATATATAAATTAAAAAGAAAAGGGGCCAAAAGTAATAATAAAGTAGATACCAACCTACTTTAATAAATTTTAGGCACCAGGTTGTCTGAGCATTTAAGATTAATCTTTTTGCTACTTCTCATTGTGATTTGTAGCTCTGTATCTTTTTCTATGGCTATTTATTGTTGCTTATAACTATTGTATAATAATAATAATAACTACAACATATAATAATAACATTAGATTTATATACTGCCCTTCAGGATGACTTAACATCCACTCAGAGTGGTTTACAAAGTATGTCATTATTATCCTCACAACAAACACCCTGTGAGGTGGGTGGGGCTGAGAAAGCTCCAGAGAACTGTGACTAGCCCAAGGTCACCCAGCTGGCTTCAAGTGGAGGAGTGGGGAATCAAACCCGGCTCTCCAGATCTGAGTCCCGCGCTCTTAACCACTACACCAAACTGGCTCTTTAACACTGTTTAAATCATTATTTTGGTTGTATTTGTAGTCAACTGAAAAATTAAACTACTAGGAAAATTCTTTGGTATTGAAATGCAGGGGAGGGTGGTATAGAAAGCTTTAAAGTAAATAAATATTTTATTGCTGGGGGAAATATTGTTCTCTTTGTTATGGATGTAGTTATTTCTTTATCCATCCTATCTCTTAGGAAAAGATTTCCAAGGAGACTAACAACATTAGACCATTATCTAACTTCATAAGAATGAAATGATAAAAGGTAAATAAAAAATCAATTAACCACTATCACTAATACAATACAACAGACCAAGTAGCAATAGGCAAAATTGGTTCAAGAAAAAATAAGAGGAAGAAGAAAAATTAAGGAAACCAGACACCAACATAACAAAAATAAATCAAACAAAAGCCTGCTTGAATGTTAACAAAAATATCTAAGCTGGGCACTAGGTAAGTACCTGCAGAGAGGGACTTCCTGAGAAGACCCTGTCTCTGGCAATCTCTCACCTTGCCTATGATAGGCACACACAAACTGGAGCACCGTAATATCCTTTTATCCCACAAATGCGGTGAAATGTGGTCACAGGCTCCTTTTTTTAACATCACTTATGATGAGTAGTGTATCTACTCCTCTCTACAGCTAAGTAATTTATTTTTTATTTGAAAGGTTTGGGTCTTTTAGAAAATATTATTAAATTATCAGCTTTTTAGTTATTCCAAAGATGAGAGCTCCCTTGTTATAAGCCAGCATGCCCTCCCTCTCCCAGTCCCTCTTTTTTGTAAAACTCTTAAGTGGCAAACACCAACAAGTGTACCTCACACAACCTGCTGTATCAGTGCCCTGCCTTTTTGTGAAGTGTTTGCCTTCTAAAAGTGTACTTATTGTTTATTTATCTACTTCTAGAAAGTCTGCATATTTTTCTCTCCCTTGCTTGAGTGCACAAGGATGAATTGCAAAGCTTCTCACGCATTACATGGGAATATGATATCACCCTAATTGTGTTGGATTGGGACAAGCACTAATACAGTGCTAAGAATGAAATCAATGTTTCTCTAATAATCTAGAAAAGTTCAGGAACTCTTGCCCTTGGAGAGCAAATAAAGGGAAAAAGTTGTTTCCAAAAGTGCGACAGTAGGCAGGCACTAATCAAATGATTATTGCTTGCCAGCTGAATTTAGGAACTATCCCCACTTTTGAAATAAACTGAGTAAAAATGTGGATCCACCACCTCCTTCATCCAGATATACCATTCTTTTTTATCACAATAAGAAAATATTTGCGGTGCATTTTCCAGGCAAAAAACAAGAAGCGCTGAGGTAATTCCCAAAGAAACCATTGGCTCATTAATCTCCTCATTTGTCTGAATTGCTTTTTTAGCAGATTAATCAGGTTAGCAAGAGAAGATTTCTTTTTGAACTTTTCAATGCTAATTCCAACATTAGGCAAGAGGTAATGCTTGTCTGTCTGAGGCAGAGCACACCAGGGAGGGGGAAGACAGAAAGCTCTCTAGAATTTTCCTGGGAAGTTAAAAGAAGCAAAAAACTAAGTCAGCTATAATACTTACCGGGGATTTTTTCTCAGCAGGGCAAACACCTTTTGGAGCATTATCCCCTGTAGGAATAAAAGTGAACGTATTTTCCTTAGATTCTTTTTTCTGTAAGAGGTCCATGCTGTTTTTCACTTTGCCTCTCACAACAGTTTGCTGTCGTGGTGAGTTGGCTGGGAAGACTTCCAACTAGTGTGGCTTGGAGTTTAGTTCAGATTTAAGTTAACCCTGATTGTGCACATTTCTGCTGTGCTGAAGGAAACGGACAGTGATACTATGAGGGATAAGAACACAGGTAAAGAGGACCAAGTGAGCAATCCTTCAATCGCTAGAGTCACAGAGCTGTCATCCGCACCTGTGGGCAGGGCTGTTCAGCTGCTTTGACACACTTCAGGTATTCTGAGCAGACAGATGTTGTTGAGCCAAGCAAGATGCAGCTGAACAATAATCCCTGTTCCAAACGCTGAAACTCATAATCAGGTGCAAGGTCTGTGGCTTTGAGCCATCTCAGCTATAATAGTAGGCTTATTCTGCAGGAACCACAGGCGTCCCTGCCTATTTGAAAGTAGCTGGCTGAAGCAAAATGATGTATTGAGCTCCCAGAGCAAATGAGCACTGCACAGCTTACACTTAGCTTTCTGCTGCTCATTTCCTCTTCAGATTTTAGCTCTCAAAAGATTCTGGTGACTCAGAGCTAAACTGTTTCTCACCAAACTTCCCGAAGGAAGAACAAGATGTAAGGGAAAGGTATAACAAATAAATGTGAAACCCTTTTTGCATTCTCTGCTAAATCTCTCCTATTTGGCTTTCACCCATACAGAAACCAATGATAGTGTAGGTATAAAGGGATCTTCCTGTATACGCCATTGCAAAGATGCAGGCAGTGCACAAGGCTTCCTTGTAACTGTATTTGTGTTTGTGGGAGGCTTTAAATAGGACCATGTATTTATGTTTTGGGTTTTATGTTTGGGGTTTTATATCCTCCCTTATTTTTAGAGGCTTCAACCCTGTTTCTGAGAGGCTTTGAATATCCAGGAGATAAAGATAATGAATGAAATATTTTTGTATTGGTTTGGGGGGGGGGCAGGGTTAAGGTTAAACTACTGTATAACAAACAGAGAATAAAAATGTGTATAAGCTGCCCAGCCACTTGCTACTAACTGCTTCAAAATTTGGAGTACTTTGCCCATGTTACCACACACATACTTCCATAACAGCACTGGTGTCAAATTCTCTGCATCTAGTCCCCTTTTAGCTCAATTTTAAACAAAATCAAAACACCTCACTGCCTCTCTACCCTCAGAACATATCAATTAAAAACAAACCAATCGATCTCCCAATATTGTTCAATAAACTCAGCTCAGAGCATTTGTGTTTTTATGGGAGAGGAAAGCAGTATAGGAGAGAAGCACAGCTGGCTGACAGGTCTATAAGAAATGAAATTCACTGCTGTTAGAACTGCTGCTAAGCCAGCTAACGGTTTTTCTGGTATGTTTTTGGTTCTGCTTAAGTATTTTGAACCTTGTCACCATTGCTGTGGCAGCAGCTCCTGTTATGCATGTGGTCCTTTCAGCGCTCAGTTCTAAACTTCTTCAGACATAGAGAGGAACAGAAATGCACTCACTGGCATCTGTGCATTCAGCCAAACATCTCCTGTGTCACTCTGTGCATACAAGTGTATATGCTTAGGCTCTAAGAGATCAGGATTTTTGCAACAATCCTTTTCATGTGGAGGATTCTATGAATGCACACTTGCATGGACATAGGGGCTGGCTGCAGATGTTTGATTGAACTTCAGTAATGGAGGCAGTGAGTTCATGTTTTGTGAAACAGCAAACTAGTGTTTGAAGAGGGCTAAAGATGTTGAATTACGGCCAATGCTTTCGTTATTTCGTATATAAATCCCCAAGCTCTCTGCTCATGTGCAGAGAAGGAAAGGTGTTCCAAAAAAAGAAAAATTTAATCTTTGTTTTACAGTTGTTATAAATAGGCTAGTTCCACATGTCAACCCACCTAAATTACACACTTGTTTGTTATCAGAGTGGACCAAACTGCTTATTACTTCCATAGTCATGTCGGTATGCAAACAAAAAACATTAGTTCCAATGGGCACTGCTCACTTCAGGAATATCCACGACAAGAGATCTTACTGGATTTCACATCAGATTTTTTTTTTAAAAAAAATATGATTACTAATTAGTGTTACTTTGAATTCCAAGATGATCATATAGGAAACCTCTCCCCCAAAACAAAGCTCAGCAGCAGGTGGCCTTGGGTAAGCTAATCTCTCAGCCCCAGCTCCCCAGCTGTATTGTGGGGGTAATAATAACACTGACTTTGCTCACCACTCTGAATGGGGCACTAATCTGTCCAGAAGGGTGGCATGTAAGCTCACTGTTGTTGTTGTTAAAAATTTGTCAAAAAGATTGTTGGCACATACACGATTTTTGCTGTGTGTGTCGTTCCACCTATTCTCCAGGGCTCTGAACCAATTCTGGGTATTCTGTTCTCAAAAGAACTCCAGAGACTGGCCAACCAATCAAAGCCCATGGAAATTCATTGAATGAGGGGGGGGGGGTGAACCACCTCCGCTTAAAAATGACAGGATTGATACATTTTTCTTTGGACAAGAATATCACAGGTCTGGATACAAGCATAAACTGAGTTAGGATTTTTCTTTTGGGCTTTTTAGTTAGGATTTGGGGTCAGAGCAGGGTAGGAACCTTGTTTTAAGGAAGTAAATAAGCATCCTGTGAAGGGCCCATCTAAAACCTAACTTTTCTGGTACTGAGGCCAGGTTCTCTGAAAGTTTAAGAGAATGTTGAGTCAGCTGTGATAAAGAGATTACTAAGGAATTTTAAATGCTGAGGTGCCTGTCTGGAGGGAAAGCATGCATTTCTCTTCTCAGTATCTGTGTTTGGTCACCTTAGGCTCAGGTTCAACAGGTAACTTCCAGTGGGAGAAAACATAAACTCTGGAGAGTGGAGTGTAATGTATTGTCGAAGGCTTTCACGGCCGGAGAACGATGGTTGTTGTGGGTTTTCCGGGCTGTATTGCCGTGGTCTTGGCATTGTAGTTCCTGACGTTTCGCCAGCGGCTGTGGCTGGCATCTTCAGAGGTGTAGCACCAAAAGACAGAGATCTCTCAGTGTCACAGTGTGGAAAAGATGTGGGTCATTTGTATCTACTCAGGAGGGGTGGGGTTGAGCTGAGTCATCCTGTAAGAGTTTCCCAGGGTGTGGAATGCTAATGGCGGGAGGCTTCACTGTATCCTGAGGAGGTTCTTTTGCATATGGATTGGTACTTGATGTGCTAATCTTCTCTGCAGGGCTATTGTCAGGGATAGAATGTTTTGTTAGCCTGGTGTTTTTCAGAACTGGCAACCATGCTCGGTTCATTCTTAAGGTTTCTTCTTTCCTGTTGAAGTTTTGCTTATGCTTGTGAATTTCAATGGCTTCCCTGTGCAGTCTGACAAAGTAGTTGGAAGTGTTGTCCAGTATTTTGGTGTCCTGGAATAAGATACTGTGCCCTGTTTGAGTTAGGCTATGTTCAGCCACTGCTGATTTTTCAGGTTGTCCAAGTCTGCAGTGTCTTTCATGTTCTTTTATTCTTGTCTGGATGCTACGCTTTGTGGTCCCGATGTAAACTTGTCCACAGCTGCAGGGTATACGGTATACTCCTGCAGAGGTTAGGGGGTCTCTACTGTCTTTTGCTGATCGTAGCATCTGTTGTATTTTTCGGGTGGGTCTGAATACTGCTTGAAGGTTATGTTTTTTCATAAGCTTTCCCATCTGATCAGTAATTCCTTTGATATATGGCAAAAACACTTTTCCTGTGGGAGACTGTTTTTCTTTGGTTGTTTGATTCATCCTGGGTTTGATTGCTCTTCGGATTTCATTTCTGGAGTAGCCATTTGCCTGAAGTGCGTGGGTTAGATGATTAATTTCCTCATTGAGAAAGTGCGGCTCACATATCCGTCTTGCACGATCCACTAATGTTTTCATTATGCCTCTTTTTTGTCGGGGGTGGTGATTGGAGTTTTTGTGTAGGTACCGATCAGTGTGAGTTGGTTTCCTGTAGACCTTGTGACCTAACTGAAAGTTTGCTTTGCGGATGACCCAGGTATCCAGGAATGGGAGTTTTCCCTCGATTTCTTTCTCCATGGTGAATTGTATGTTCAGGTGGATGTTGTTGAGATGATTCAAAAACCCCATCAATTCTTCCTCCCCATGGCTCCAAATGATAAATGTATCATCCACAAACCAGAACCATACACTAGGTTTGTGGGGTGCTGATTCTAGAGCTGTTTTTTCAAAATGTTCCATGTAGAAGTTTGCTATAACTGGGCTGAGGGGGCTCCCCATGGCCACCCCATCCATCTGTTCATAGAATTCGTTGTCCCATTGGAAGTAACTGGTTTGAGATCTCTGTCTTTTGGTGCTACACCTCTGAAGATGCCAGCCACAGCCGCTGGCGAAACGTCAGGAACTACAATGCCAAGACCACGGCAATACAGCCCGGAAAACCCACAACAACCATAGTGGAGTGTAAGTCGGTTTGTACATCTGTTCTTACTATTCATTCCATACTAAATAGGGCAGCCAACCTCCAGGTAGTGGCTGGAGATCTTCTGGAATTATAACTCATCTCCAGACCACAAAGATCAGTTCCACTGGAGAAAATAGCAATTATACCCCACTCCATAGCATTATACCCACTGAGGTCTCTCCTCTCCCAAACCTGCCCTTTCCAAGATCCGCCTCCCAAATTTCCAAGAATTTCCCAACCTGGAACTGGCAATCCTAATACTAAATCTTCAACTGTTTCTACAATTTATGTCATGTAAATAAATCTTTGGTTCTTCTATTCCATCTGCGTGCTGTCTATCCAGTCAAAATTGCTGTGGGAAAGGGGTTTCTAATCACCTCGCTATCAAATACCACATTATTATGGTCACAAATAAAAGCCCTTTAGGGAACACAAAGCTAACACACTACCATCCAGTTGATAAAAGTTTGTGTGTCTCCCCCTCCCCCTTTTATTAATATTGTGGCAGCTGGGGTTTAAGCACAAGGAAAGGAGAGGCCAGAGGATGGTTGTAATAAGACAGCATTCAGTCCAAAGAGCCTTTTCTTACCTCAGAACTATTCCCCTCAGCTCTCCCTCCTTCTCCTTCCCCCATCACATCAGGGCTATGCCAGAAATAAAATCAGTGGCAGTCCAACCCATGCAGTCACAATATACAACAAGAGTGGTGACAACCAGATGCTAACCGTCACTGGGTCTATCATAGAAGCTTTGAGTGACTTTCTAAAGAGCACAGCTACAGCTACAAGGTGTCATAAGAAGGCAAATGTCTTCCTCCATCAGCATTTCTGATCTTTTTGGAAGGTTTTCACTAGCAGTTATATACCAGCAAATATAGCAATAACATCCAAAGTAAAAATACCACCCACACACTGAAATTTAAAAGAATCTGCCCTATCCTGGGGCAGAACTACATATTCACTACAGAGCTGCTGTAGAAAATGGCAGCCCCTGTTCTCTGTAAAGTAATGTTTAGATCTGTATTGTGATATCATCCCCACATGAATTTTTGCGCTTCCATTCTGTATCATTGGCTGCCACAGGCAGAAGTTGGAAACCACACATTC
Source organism: Eublepharis macularius (assembly GCF_028583425.1). Classification (NCBI taxonomy): domain Eukaryota; kingdom Metazoa; phylum Chordata; class Lepidosauria; order Squamata; family Eublepharidae; genus Eublepharis; species Eublepharis macularius. Next base: position 164,648,683 of record NC_072791.1, on the reverse strand, counting down.
GGATGACATCACAACAGAAAGTAAATGTGCCTAAATGAAATTTTGTTGAAATGGAAGAGGTGAACCTGGAATTTGTATTTTTTGGTCACAGCTCTTGTTGTTCATAGCACATATTTCTGTCCTCCACTGAAATGCAACATGAGGTTAAGGCTTATTTTATTGGTTCATTTAAGTGTGTTTTTGGTATTTTATTTACAAGAGTGAGGTGTGATTCCAAACTAGATATGGGAATATCCATGAATGCATCTCTTGAATGTTTCTGATTAAATAGCACACATTCATGCCCATTTGGATTGAGGCTATAGTGTGTAGAAGCAGTTGTTATCGCTTTCCCCCACAATGCATTTTCCACTGCAGTTTGCAGTTTGCTTGCAGGGTGCCTGATCTTTTCCCCAAACTGGAATAATAGCAGACCTCCCTCCCGCATGTCATGGCCCTAGTCCAATTCCCCTCCACGCACATACTGCTGTTAATTAGCAAGAAAACACTCCATTCATGGATTCCCCCAACATCGTCTCTAGTTTGGCCCTAAGTAAGGCACATTTAACTTAAAAATTACCTCACCAGCAAATGAATGAGCTTATATTACTAACCCAACTCTGCCATTAGTTTGTTATCTTTCTATACCACAAAAGTCTTGTAGTTTTATTCTGGGAATTTCTCTTCTGTCCAAGCTGATTTAGACTCATTTTGTTTTTTCTCCTTTTCTGTCTTATGGATTCTTTGCAAGGCTGCTTCTGAAATCACACTTAGGCTCCATCTACATGTTGCAAAGTCCCCATGTTTTGGGGGGACATAACAAACACACCACATGTGTGATGGGGGCTTTGTGCCTCTCAGATGCTCACCAGCTGTTTTCTGTTTGTGACCAAAGCAGGCAGAGAGAAGCAGCCTCTCCCCACTGCTGTTTTTGCATCTGGAAATTACCTAATGGAGCCCATATTGGCTCTTTTGTAAAAATTATATTTATTATGGGGCTAAATGTAAGTTTCACAATAGAATCAATAGTGGTTCCAAGGGTTTTGCAGATGCAAAAACACCATGGGGAGTGGCTAAAGCTGCTTCTCCCTGACTGCTTTGGTCACAGAGAGCCAGTTTGGTGTAGTGGTTAAGAGTGCGGGAGGGCAATCTAAACTCCCCTCTGTTTGGAGATCAGGGGGTGGGGCCATCGGCCATGTGACCACTTTTAAGAGGTGCCGGAACTCCATTCCACTGCGTTCCCGCTGAAAAAAAGCCCTGCTTATGATCATTGTGACTTGAGTGTCAGTTTGGTGTAGTGGTTAAGGGCGGCAGGACTCTAATCTGGAGAGCCGGGTTTGATTCCCCTCTCCTCCACTTGAAGCCTTGGGTGACCTTGGGCTAGTCACAGCTCTCTGGAGCTCTCTCAGCCCCACCCACCTCACAGGGTGATTGTTGTGGGGATAATAATAACATACTTTGTAAACCACTCTGAGTGGGCATTAAGTTGTCCTGAAGGGTGGCATATAAATTGAATGTTGTTGTTGTTAACTTTCTACAATAAGGAAACTCTTCCTGGAGAAGGAGTCATGCCACTGTGAAAAGTCACTGTGCAAGGAATCTAAGTAATGCTGACCACAACACAGTCTTGGTACAGTGACAAGCCATACAGAACTGCCTCCACACCACCGTTTATATTTCAATGAGATTGTTTTGCTAATAGATAAAATCAATACTGAGGCATGTCACTAAATAACTAATAGTTAGGATCATGAGTAATAAGCCTTAATTCACTATTTCAAATATGACATAGGCTAATAGTGGCAAACCAGTTAACAATAGGATTTCTGTACCTTTAACGATTCAATAAAAGAAGGAATTTTAGTAGGTTCACCTGCTGGTATCCATTATTCTGTTCAGCTGTTAAATGAACAGGAATCACAAGCTAGACTGAGTCCCAAGAATCTATTACTTCACTGATTTTTTTCCCGTCAGCACACACACATACAGGTTAGAGAAAACAATTGAAAACATTGAGATCCAAAGCCACATTCATATGCAAGAGTCAGTTGAAGAAAAGATAACCACAATGGCCCAACCACACAACAGCAGTAGTAGAGACAAGGCAATTTTTCTAAACAGGCTAAGCAGCATGCAATTGCGCCTTTCTTCTGCAGTCAGAAATATTCGCTCAGAGTGTGGACACATCACAATGCATCTGGTTCTAGGGCACAAAAGCTTATGCCATAAGAATAGTAATAAATCTATATTTATGCCATAATAATAATAAATCTGTCTTTAACATGCCACAATTCTCCTTTTTGTTTTTGCAGCAACAAATAAAATCCTAAAGAAATCACTGCCTCTGCGGGATCATTTCTTCATTGTAACCACATGATGACTGAACCTAGCATGTCTTTGTGGACAATACACACAAGAAATCTATCTTCAGTTGAGGAGAGCTGTACATACACACAAAGAGATACCCATGCAGTGCTGCCCAATCTGTCAAAGTCAGCAGGGAGCTTATTTGCTTTGGAGCCCCATATGCACAAGATGCAGAGGAGTTAGCCGTGTTAGTCTGGTAGCAAAATCAAAAAGAGTCCAGTAGCACCTTTAAGACTAACCAATTTTATTGTAGCATAAGCTTTCGAGAATCAAGTTCTCTTCGTCAGATGCCTGATATGCACAAGGAAAGGGTCAGTGAATCACACATTGAGACTGCAAGGGCAGGGGTGGAATGGGATGGAGAATCTGAGAACAATCACTGACCTTGTTGCTTCTGCCTTCCTCCTTTGAGGGTGCTCTCTTCCTCAGCCATTTCTGCAGTTTCCATTGGACCATGCAAATCCAGCTCTGTGCTAGCAGAGGAAGGAAGATTTCCTTTGAGACATTCTGCCTATCTCTCCTGTAGGCTTGTTAATATTTTACTTTACTGTATTGACCCCTTAGCCACATATAATATACATGCAAATTCCCACACACAACCCTCTACCCCAGCTAAAGTTTTTTAACTACAAGATTAACTGAAGTTACTGATTCTCAGCATGGTCAGATCAAAAAGACTGCACAGACAAGCTGTATTTGTGTTTAAATGTAGCCCATTGATAAAAAGGCTTGGCATGCCTTTGAGGGTTTCAATTCTTCAGAAATCACCATTAGTTACAGCAGCAGTGGTTTTTAAAGATTTTTTTTTGTATCATTGAGGAAACAGGATGTTTGCTCCAGATTAACTAGGTCCTACTCACTGCCTGGCATAAATTGCCACAATCTCCTTGGGTTGGATGGAATTATGCCATTTTACACCAGACGGGATTCAGATCTTCCATTTCTTTATGTGACAGTCGTTAATTCTGATAGAGGAGACAAACTTCTTTCAGTTTTAACAGACCAGCTTTTATTCCAGTTCTTAAACAAGAAATAGAGTTGCCATCACTCATAAATTTCACGAGTGGCTCATGTTTTAGGAATGTTGTTGTTTATAATGCACAGAAAACATGTTTTATAATATTTATAACATAAATATTATTACCCTCATATTATTTATTTTACATTATTTTAAAGCATTTCTATGCCACCATTCAACCCCATTCAAGGTCCCCCAAGGCAGTAAAGAATAAAGATTAAAACATTTCAAATATTAAAAATAGCATTTAGATTACAAATGTATATAAAATATTGGAAACAATTAAACAAAACATAAATACACAAGCAGGTAGATAGGATAATAAGAGTTAGTGAGAGAATGTCAAACCAAACAAAAGAAGTCTGCTGGTGGATGACAACAATAGAGGGAGACACATAAATCTCCCTGGGGAGGGAGTGCCAAAGGTTTAGCACCATGACCAGAAGTGTCATTGTGTAGCTGTAGGAATTTACAGGAACTCTATGGTTCTCGGTTCTAGGAGATTCCTAGAGCTACCCAACATCACATCAATGGAAGTAATGTATTGGTGCATGCAATACCATTTGACTGCCAGGTCCCCGCCCCCAGGCTCCCACTGGTTGCCAGGCATAACCTGGCAACTCTATTTCTTGATGCCACCCTATTTTTGTTTGCCACTCATCTAGCCTCAGATCGTGGGAGCATCTGAAGCAGGACCTCTGAACATAAACTATTTACTTTTAAGTACTGGTTATTTTATATCTTATGTTGTAAACCACCTTAAGCATTAAACATGGTGGAAAGGCTGTACAGAAGTCAAATAAATAAACATGACTGGAGAGCAAGTAGAATTACATGAGACAAAGTACTCTTTAAAGTATGCTGGACCCAGGCTATATAGGGCTTTAAAAGTCAATACCAACACCTTGAATTGCACCTGGAAGCAAATAGGGAGCTAATCCAGCTTGCCAATATCAGGCTATGGCATTCCAGTTGGCTAGAGTCTGCCTTCCTCCCTTCTGCAAGAAGACAAGGTCTTTTGATTTCAAAAGGTTTTATTAGAAAGACAGCATTCAGGCCCAGAAGTCCACATTCCAGGACCAAGCAGATCCTGGCTGAGCAAAGCTTTGTTAGGAATGAGTTACAAAATGAAAGTTGGTGCACTTCAAAGTCTCAGATCCCAGCCTCCCCCCAGAGTTCACATAGCAAGCAGCTTCTCTGTGGGAATGCTGGTTCATCAAGGTCGACTCAGAAGAAAACAGATAAGACGCAGTATCCTCTCCCATGGAAATGTACTTGAAGGGACCTAGAGGGGAGAGAGACTAAACAACTACAGAAATTAATATGGCGTTACACAGGCTACATTTCCCCAGCGTGGCAGATCATGACATTCTGCCCCCTTAAGACCCCCTTCCACCTCCTCCTCCTGGTTTCTCAGGGTATTGTTTTTTTTGAAAAATTTTTTATTGGGTTAGAATCCATTATTTTTACATTTACATTCAATTTTCCCCAATTTTTTCATCTCTAACCCCCTCCTTTCCCCCCCCTTTTTGTTGACTTCCAACAGCTTTCCAACCCTTTGTCCCCTTTCCCTTACTTTTATTAGCTTCCTCTATCTAAAACAAATATATATTCTCCATTATTCTAAGCAGTACATCCTTAACTATTTTTAACATTGTATGCCCAAACTGTAAGTCTTTGTTTCCATCTTAGATAAACAATTTATCCCATTTTTCATTTTCAAATATTTCTATATATCATAAACCATATAGATCATACATTCATTTATATCAAACAATTTGACTTATTCTCTATATATTACTCATTCTATCTTTTTGTAATAATTCTATATATCTCTCATCACGTAGTCAATCAATTTGACTCATCTATATCTTCAGACATTCAGTTTGGTACAAAACTTACCAAAAAGAAAGAAAATATTGTTAATTAATCAATCCTTATATTTAATCCTTATAGTTAATTATTTTCTATCTATGTTCTGTTTGTTAACCTATATATATCTATATATATATCAATCTATTAATCTGACTGCTTATTAATTCACATTTATCTCTTCTCCCCCCGGTAAAATCTCCCCCCTCTACTTCAGTGCTTCAGTAGTTCTCAAACTGCCACAGTTTTCCTCCCACCTCCCATTTCTTCTCCAGGTGTTGTTTCAGCTTCTCCCAGTCTGTGTTGAACTGCCCTGAGTCCAGATCTCTCAATTTTCTTGTCATCTTATCCATTTCAGCCATATACAGCAATTTGTAAATCCAATCTTCAATAGTTGGCACTTCTTGTACTTTCCATTTTTGCGCATACAAAAGTCTAGCTGCTGCTGTCATATAAAATATCAACGTCCTGTATTGGGCTGGAATTCCCTCCATTCCCAAGTTCAGTAGCAGGAGTTCTGGGTTCTTATTAATTTGAAATTGTAAAATTTCACTCATTTCTCTTATTATTTCCCCCCAGTACTGCCTAGCTACCTCACACGACCACCACATATGATAGAGGGAGCCCTCATGCTTCTTACATTTCCAGCATTTATTAGAAGTATTCGAATTCCCTAGCGCAATCTTCTTTGGTGTCATGTACCAACGATAGATCATTTTGTAGATGTTCTCTTTGATATTAGTACATGTCGTTGTCTTCATTGTAGTTTTCCACAAGTATTCCCATGCCTCCATTGTTATTTCTTTATTAAAGTTTATAGCCCATTTCACCATTTGTGTTTTAACTATCTCATCCTCGGTATACCACTTCAGCAGTACTTGGTATACCTTGGATATTCTTTTCTTATCTTCTTTAAGAAGGGTCTGCTCTAGTTCCGAATTCTCTATTCGTATACCTCCCTTTACAGAGTCCGAATTATATAAGTCTCTGATCTATCTATACTGGAACCAGTCGTAGTTAGGTGATAGTTCCTCTTGTGTCTTTATTCTGAGTTTGGATGCTTCAGTTTTAGTTATTTCTTTGTACGTTAAACATTGTTGTTCATTATCAACAGCTCTCGGGTCTATCACCTCATACGGAACCACCCACAAGGGAGTTCCTTCTTGTAGATAAATTCTGTACTTCTTCCAGATTATGTATAAACTTCTCCGTACAAAGTGATGCAGGAACATCGAGTTGACCTTTACTTTGTCATGCCATAGATATGCGTGCCATCCAAATATTTTTTTATATCCCTCTAGGGCTAGTTTCTTGTTCTTTAATGTCATCCATTCTTTCAACCAGACTAGGCAGATTGCATCATGATAAAGTCTCAGATTGGGCAGTTGCATTCCGCCTCTTTCCTTTGCATCTTGTAAAACTTTCACTTTCACTCGAGGCTTCTTGCCTGCCCAAACAAAATCTGATATTTTCCTCTGCCATTTTTCAAATTGTTTAGAGTCTCTGATGATTGGTATTGTCTGTAGCAAAAACATTACTCTTGGTAACACATTCATCTTAACTGCTGCAATCCTGCCCAGCCATGACAAATTCAGTCTATTCCATTTAATCAAGTCTCTCTCTATCTGAGTCCATAGTTTTTCATAATTGTTTTTGAATAGATCTATATTCTTTGCAGTTAATTCGACTCCCAAATATTTCACTTTACTTGTTACTTCACAGTCCGTTGTTTCCGTTAATAATTGTTGTTTCTGCTTAGTCATATTTTTACATAATATCTTTGACTTCTTTTTGTTAATATAAAAACCTGCCAAGTCTCCAAACTCCTTGATCTTATCTATCACTCTTGGCATGTTCTCCAATGGGTCCTCTACAATTAACATTATGTCATCCGCAAATGCTCTGACCTTATATGAATAGTCCTTTATTTTTATTCCACAAATTTCCTCATCATGACGTATTTGTATCATCAGAATCTCCAATACTAGAATGAACAACAATGGAGATAACGGGCAACCTTGTCTTGTTCCTTTACTTATCGTCAATTTCTTGGTCAATTCATCATTCACCGCGATTGCTGCAGTCTGGTCTCTGTAAATTTCCTTAATTGCTCTGATGAATCTTTCTCCCAATTGTAGCTTTTCCATAGTGGCAAACATAAAGTCCCAGTTTAAATTATCAAACGCTTTTTCAGCGTCTACAAAGAAGAAACCAACCTCTTTGTCACAACGCTTGTCATAATATTCAATAGCATTGATCACTGTCCTTAAATTGTCTCTTATTTGTCTGTCTGGCAAAAAGCCTGCTTGTTCCTCCTCTATAACTTCCGAGAGCCACCCCTTCAATCTCTCCGCCAGTATCTTCGCAAAAATTTTATAGTCATTATTGAGTAGCGATATAGGTCTATAATTTTTCACGTTAGTCAGGTCTTGGCCCTCTTTTGGGATCAATGATATGTTCGCTTCACTCCAAGTGTCTGGAATCCTTTGATCCCTTAAAACCCCGTTCATCACCTCTTTTAGGAATGGTGCCAGTTCATTAGCCATTGTCTTATAAAATTTAGCCGTAAGTCCATCTGGCCCTGGCGCCTTTCCTAGATTTGCAGATTGTATTGCCTTACTTATTTCCTCGTCAGTTACTTCACTGTTCAACTTATTTCTCCAAGCTTCCGAGATTTCTGGAAGTTTGGTTTTCTCCAAATATGACGCTATTGATTCTTTATTTACTTCTTTTTTATTATACAGCTTAGCGTAGAATTTATAAAAGGCTCTACTAATGGTAGTCTGCTCCAAATACGTTTTGTTGTCTTCACAAATTTTATTTATTATTTTCTTTTCCCTTTTCTTCTTCAATTGCCATGCCAGGTACTTCCCAGGTTTATTAGCGCCCTCAAACGCTTTTTGATTCAGTCTTTTAAGATTCCACTCCAATTCTTTATTGCTCATTGCTGTTAGCTGTTCTTGAAGTATTTTAATTTCCGGGTATACTTTCTTTTTCCCTGGTCTCTTTTTTAGCTGTATTTCTTTGGCTTTTATTTTCTCCTCAATCTCTTGTCTTTTCTCCTCTTTCTTCTTTCTTGCTCTACCATTTAAGTCCATTAGTATGCCCCTTATAACCGCCTTGTAAGCATCCCAAACTTTATTGGTCGGTACTTCTTTATTCACGTTGTATTGTATAAAAAACTTTGTCTCTCTTCTCAATATTTCCATATTCTCTCTTTCCTGTAACAAGTCCTCATTTATTCTCCATGCTTTCCTTTTTCTCCTTTTTCCAAATTTCCACATAATTGGGTTGTGATCTGAGCCTACCATCGGCATTATTTCTACCTCCTTAGTCCATAACGCTAAGTCTTTTGAGGCCCAGATCATATCAATTCTTGATAATGTAGAATGCCTTGCAGAATAAAAAGTAAACTGTCTGCTTTTAGGATATTCTCTCCTCCATACATCTTCGAGAGTCTCTTGTTGAATCAACTCAAAAAAAAGCTTTGGTAATAGTCCTCTTTTCTTTTGTGCCGTTGTAGTCTTTTTATCTAGTTCCAAGTCTGTCACTCCATTGAAGTCTCCAGCAAGAATTATCTGGTCATATGCAAAATCGTCTAAATGCTTCCTCAAGTCCTCAAAGAAGCTTTCTTTTGCACCGTTAGGTGCATAAAGTCCGACTACCAACACTCTCTTTAAATTCCAAATACATTCCACTGCTACAAATCTAGCTTCCACATCTCTCATAACAAATTTTGGCTGTAGCTCCTCTTTTATGTACAGCACCACTCCTCTTTTTTTCTTATTAGAGGCCGCTACAAATTCTTTGCCCAGTTTTCCAGATTTTAAATATTTTACATCCTGTTTTCTAATATGGGTCTCTTGCAAACAAACAATGTCACATTTTTGTTTTAGTAGCCAGTGAAAAATGTTTTTCCTCTTATTCGGTGAGTTTAGTCCATTTACATTCCAAGATAATACTTTACACTCCATACTCATAATCTTGTTGGTAAGTCTTTTTCATTGTCCTTAATAAATCGCTCCATCTCTCGCTCAGATCTAATGCGTTTTTTGGCCCCTCCAAACTCAAAGGACACTCCTTCTGGTAGCTCCCATCTGTACCTGATTTTCATGTCCTTCAAAATCTGAATTAGCACTTTGTATTTTTTCCGATCTAATAACACTGATCTGGGCAGTTCCTTCATTATAATGATCGTCTTGCCATCAATCTCCAATGGATCTTGAAACTGTTTTGTCACAATCCTTTCTTTCATATTTCGTGTTGTAAACTGCACAATCACATCTCTTGGTAATTTCCTCTGGGTTGCAATTCTCGAATTCACACGGTATGCCACATCTAGGATAGCCACAACTTCCTCCTCCTCCTTCCCCAGGTATTCAGCCAACACCTCAGTCATCTGTTCTTGCGCTGACTTTCCTTCCACTTCTGGCAAGCCACGAAAACGTAGCTGCTTCTCCATATGTTTAGTTTCTGCAACTGACATTCTCCCCTTCACCAATCTCATCTCTGTTTGTTGAGTGTCTGCTAAATTCTCCATCGCGTCTTCTACTGTTTTAACTCTCTGCTGCGTTCCTTGTAATTCACTTCGTATTGTTTCCATACCTTTTTTCACTTCTGACAGCTCCGATTTTACTGTCTGTGTAACCTCTTTAACCTCTTTTATCAGCTCCAATTTCGTGTCCTTAAGTTCTTTAATCATATCTAAAAGTTTTTTGTCCAGGTTTTTATCCAGGTTTTCTATTGCCGATTGCCACTCTTTTTTTGACATCGTGGGGCTTGCTTTAGCTCGCTCCCACGAATCCGCTCTCTTCCTTAACTCCGTGGCGTAAAATTTAACGTTTTTCTGTTTTAAATGTCCCGGTCTTCTTGCAAAAATTAAATTTTAAAGAGTCCAAAATGTCGGGCGTCTTTTCTCTATGGTTTCTCTATGATTTTGTAATCCAAGATGGCCTACTTCCTTTTCCGCTGAAGCCGCGACCCTTCCCCTTTCAAAAATGGCGATTCCCTACTTCCTGCCCTCCAGCAAGGGCCGCTTCTCTCCAGCCGCTCTATTGTTATTACGCACTTCCTGTCTCCCGTCTTCCCACAGCAGATCTCGCGATGGTGTCTTTTTCTCACAGCTCCAAAGCCACAGGTATTCAAAACAATAGTCCGATTTCTTTAATAACTTCTTTAAACTTAGTCTCTTTTCAAATACAATTCCTGCCGAGTCTTCCCCTCCTTTTCGCTAGTCTGTTGCAGTTTAAAAATCTACTTTTTTTCCTCTCTGTTTTTATCAATCTGTCCCGTATCAGAAGATAATGATCTTTACCTTCTCTTCACTTTTCTCGGGTTGTAATCGCTGTTTCGATTTTAAGTTCTCCTCTCAGCTTCTTCCCCCAATCGAAGCTTGGGTATGTAGGTCTTATGCCAGCCGAATTGGCCCCAAAACTGCCGCAGAGATTATAGCCGACCCGTCGCAAGGTGGGACCTCAAGGATCGGGAGGGGACCCGTTGTGTAGAGCCCCCCCTCGTCCGAGATCTAACTCACCCTAGGGTCTTGAGCGTTCTTTGCCTGCTCCCCGCCTGAGAGCAGTCGGCCGCGGGCTATTTTCACCCCACCGGCCGGTTAAAACGGCAGTCCGGTCAGCTCCGCAAGTGGAGCTGCGTTAGACCTCCATGAATCCCAAACCGGAAGTCTCGTTTCTCAGGGTATTGTTGATGGAATTGTTTTAGGAGTCTGGGGGCGCTGACATGAATCAACTCTACCCACTCCCTGCACCCCTCCTCAAAGTCTTTCCAGCGAACTAAATAGTACAGTTTATTGCATCTAAGTTTAGAGTCCAAGATTTTTTCAATTTCATAATGTATTTGATCATTGATCATGGTGGGAATGGGGTTTGCTGCTGAAGGATGCCATTTATCTGGTGTAGGGGCTTTCTTTAGCAAGCTGATGTGGAATGTGGGGTGTACATGGCGTAGATTCTTTGGAAGGTTGATTTCTGCGGTCACTTTATTGATCATGGACATATACACAGATGGGGCACCAGATAAGCCAAAAGGCATGACAAGGTATTCATATTGTCCTAATGGTGTATTGAACGCGGTTTTCCATTCATCTCCTTCTCTGATTCTAACATGGAAATACGCATCTTTTAAATCCAGTTTTGAAAAGATCTTACCTTGAGCCACGATGTTGAGCAGAACTCAAATCAATGGGATGGGATAAGCATTGGTTGCTGAGACAGCGTTAATTCCTCTGAAATCCATACACAGTCTTTTTTTTTTTGAAATTTTTTATTTTTTTAATATCTAACATAAAAAACTACAAAAGACTACAAAAATATGAAAGGGAAGAGAGGGGGAAAAAAAGGGAAGGGGGGACTGGGAAAAGCGGGAGGGCAACACATAAACAACAAACGCTACACTACATGTCTTGTATTCCCTTCATGCTGTAATTTTTCTTTAAAGTTAACTTTCTAATATGCTATCAGATTGGTAGATTTTATACAATACAAACTATATTCAGGATCAGACTTTCTCCCCCCCCCCCTGCGTCTCGGTCTCAGTTCTCTCTGCGCGGCTGGAGCAGCTGCGCCCGCTCTCTCCTCCCCCCACTTTCCCCTTCAGATTTTGAACTTTCTTCCTGCTGAAACTCCTGATGGTTGTGCAAAAAGTCTGTCAGCTGCGCTTCTGATGTAATCTTGTAAGTTTGATCCTTATATCTAAACCAGACGCCTTCTGGAAACAACCATTTATATTTTACATCACATTTCCTCAAGAAAGCCACAAGTCCTTTATACTTGAATCTTCTTTTACGAGCCAAAAATGGAACATCCTTCAATATTTTAACCATGTTGCCCAAATAATCCAAGTCCACATTATACGAATTATATAAAATGGTGTCCTGAGTCTTCTTAGATGAAAAGTCAATAATAATCTCGCGAGGCAGCTGATGCTTCATTACATACTTTGAAGATGTCCGCTGGACTTCCAAAATATCGCTTTTTAACTCTTCTTTAGTTGCCTTTGCAAATGGCGCCAAAAGTCCAGACACCAGATCTTTCAAATTTTCACTTTGCTCCTCTTTTACATTCTGAAGACGCAGTACCGTTTGGGCACGGTCCACTTGCAATCCTATTATTTGATTCTCCAAACGCTTCACTTCCTTACTTGCTGCTTTCATGAGTACTGCGTTCTCGTGTGCAGACTGCTCTGCTCCGGTCGCTGTTTCTTTAATGGTTTTCACTTCGCTTTCCACTGAATCAACCTTTTGCCCCATTTCATTTAGTTTTGCTACAAAGGGCTGCACAGCATCAAAGACTGCTCTCCTCACCATCTCTTCCAAGGTTTCCCCCTTCCCCTGTAACGTCGCCATCACCGATTTACTTATTGCTGGGCTCTGCTTTCTCGTCGCCATCTTGGGGGGGGGGCACCAACTAAGTTCCAAAACTCTGTGAAGGGGAAGAAATCCGCTCCTTCTTAGCTTCAACTCCCACCAATCCTTTGCATACGCTTAGAAGTCAGAAGGGATTCGCTTACTTACAGGTTTTCACCTTAAATCTGCTTATTGCCGTTCTCCATGGCCCGGCAGCACACGAGGCGCAGCGCAAGTCTGCCGGCCTCCGTTGGAGCAAATGGGCAATTTACCCCCTGCATTGCTTTCAGGGGGTTCTTCCCGCCACGCTCCGGACCCTGTCTCCCTCACTGGGAGTCCTGGGGGTTAACCCTCACGGGTCAACCGCCCGGTCAGGCTGCTCGGACGTTTCCTCCCAAACCTGCGGAGAGGAGCGTCCGACATGGCCGGGAAAACGAAACCGAATCCTGAAATCCATACACAGTCTTAATCCCCCATCCTTCTTTTTAACAAACAGTACTGGTGCCGCATGAGGGCTATTAGCTGAACGAATGAAGCCTCTTTCCAAGTTTTTGTCTATAAATTTCCGCAGCTCTTCTCTTTCCAATGGGCTCATGGGGTATGTTTGCCTTTTGGTAGACTTTTCTCCAGAATTATTTCTATTGTGCAGTCTGTGGCTCGATGGGGGGGGGCAGGCTGTCAGCCTCCTCTTCACTGAAAGCTTGCTTTAGGTTTCTATACTCCTTTGGGATGCGGTTGATTTCATCTTGGGTCAGAAGAGTCTCCTCCATCCGGGGTGGGTTTTTTTGTCCCCCACTTCACTCGCCAACAATGTTGTTCACAGTATTTTGAATTAAACATGACAATGCCTTTAGCCTAGTCTATATACAGGTTATGATCTCATAACCAACGGCTGCCCAGAATGAGGGGATATTTGGCTGCTTGACTGACTACAAAGCATTTGCTTTCCCAGTGCTCCCCCATGCTGGTAGGTACTTGTTCCGTTTCAAGGCTTATCGGGTTCATGTTAGACCCGAACATTTGCTCAAAGAAGATGGGGGTTTCTAGTTCTCTGGTTTCCAAACCTAATCCGTTTACCAGTGCTGGTGCTATAATGTCTCTAGAGCAGCCTGAGTCAATTAAGGCTTCTACTCGTATAAGAGTTCCCCTCTTGGGATTCAGCAATATAACTGGAAGAAACAATACAGACCCTTTCTCTCTCACCTCTTTGTGAGTGGTTTCTTCTTTGATCTGCCGTTCGGGTCCTTTCACGACAGATGCATCTCGTCTCCCAACTGGGGGCTAGGGGGTTCTTCCTCACCTTCAGCAGGCTGAAATCTAACTCCATAAGTACTTCCTCCACTTCTAGGCCCTTATCCTGTTGGCCTCGCTTCTGTACCCCTTGGCCGCGGTTCGCCCTCAGCGCTGGAGTGGGGTGTGCCGTAGGGGTGGCTGGGGTTGGTGCACGGAATGGGCACTGCGCTGCAAAGTGTCCACTTCGGCCGTATTGGAGGCATAATCCTTGTCGCCAACGAGTTTCTCGCACTGCCTGGCTTGGAGGACCTGCTCGCCCCCCTTTGGCTATTACCAGTGTTCTTCTTGACCCCATAGCTTGCTGTTGTTCAACTAGCCTTACCTGTTGAATGCGATTTTCTACTTCACAGGCTAATTGTATCCAGCCCAATAGCGTTGGTGGATCGTCTTGCATTAGGGAGCGATCCAATAATCTGGGGTTCATGCCACCTTTAAACATTACTATCTTGGTTCCTTCTTCACAGTGGGGGCATTTGGCTGCTAATTGATGAAATTTGGCAGCATAGTCTCTGATCGGTTGCGCCCCTTGTCGCAACGTTTGTAGTTCTGTGCAGGCACGATCCTCTTCCAGTGGGTCCTCATAGTGGGCTTGTAAAGCAGAGACGAAACTTTGCAATGTGTCTAATTCAGGAGCTCCCGAATCATACAAAGTCACATACCATTCGGCTGCCTTGCCTTCAAGCCTGGAGGCTAAGTGATTGATCCTGCTTTCCTCGTCTGGAAACAGGTATCCCCAACGATTGAAAAACTGCAGCACTTGGACCACAAAAAATCCCAACTTTTGTGTATCGCCATCGAAGGTGGCCTCTAATTTAATCCACCCCCACGGTAATTCCAGCGCTCCTTGCAGCTCTGGCTGCACCGGCCACAGAGCCGGAGGGGGTCCCATAGGCACCGGGCCCTGCATCAGACCTCAAGGTCGGGGTATATGTCCTACAACCTCCTGCGGCTGGGGTCTGGGTGCGCCTCCAGGTGGTGGAGCTCTCGGGCCTTGCCCCGGCGGACCTGGTGGCAGTAAACCCGGGATCGGCTGTGGGGGTAGTTGAGGTCCAGGCAGTACCGGCGCGGGCTGCACCAGAGGTGGTTGCCTCGGTGGCAGCGGCTGTTGGGGTACTACCTGTCGAGGTTGCACTTGAGGTGGAGGCGGTGGTGGTGGAACTTGCTGAAGAGACGGAGGTGGTGGTATCTGCTGGGGAGGAGGTGATGGATTCACCAACTGCAGAGGCGGCAGCGGCTGCTCTACTTGTCTTGGCGTCGGCTGAAGTGGAGGCTGAGGTGGCGTCGGCTGAGGCACTATTAGCGGTTGCGGTGCTTGCGCTGCTGGTGTTGTCTGGAGCCGAGGAAGAGAGCCTGGTTCGGCCAGCGGTGGCGGCGGTGGTTGGCTCGGGGTGCCCGAACTGGGGGTTGGTTGAGTCCCCGGCAGAACTTGGCCCTGTGCCGCCGACAGCATTGAAGCAGACGGGGTTGCTACTTGTCCCGCCGCTGCCACTGCTCGCGCCTCTCACTGCTCCCTAACCAACTCGCCAATGAGATAAATGGCCTGGGCTAGGTCTTCCTCCATTGCCCCCATTCTATCTTCCACCCGATGGTAGCAGTCTGGAACTCCATCCTCCCCGCTGCTGCTGTACTCCGACGGCTCCCTTGACCTCAGAGGGACATGGTACCTGGGCCATGGTTGTATCGGGTCTTCCTCTTCTCCCCCTGGCAACGATTGCTCCTCCACGGTCATGCTGGCTAGTATTCCTTTCATCAGGCCGGTGACAGCCGAGATTCTGGAGTCTACCACCTGGGCTCAACTCTCCAGTTGCTGCACATGGCCTCGCTTCCAGGCTCTGGATGAATTCACATCCGTGTAGTCCCAACTCATGAGCTCGTATTGAGTAGTCTCCCAGTCCTGGGTATCTTGGGTTTCCCCCTGGGGGTCCCACTCTTCCAGCTGACCAGACTCTATGTCCCACCTATACAAAGGTTGGGTGCTGACCCGCGCTTCTTCCAGCGTGCGGGCGGACCTGGTCAAATCCCATACAACACTCGGACCCTCTGGCTCCGTTGACCCGACAGTTCATCTGACATCTATCATCGACCGGGAAAACATGGTGCCTGCATGCCTCTCCCTAGTCTCCCGAGGCCGGGATCCCCACCGCCGCAGTGTCGGTAGCGAAATCAGATGATCCCCTCCCAGAACTCTGCGTAGTTTCGGCTGGGCACCCCCTTCGGTCGGGTAGGCCGTTTCCGTCCCGCTGTCTGGCATGGGCTCCGTCCCGCTGTCAGAAGCTTGCTTGCGATCAGGAACAGGTTCTGATCCTCCATCCAGAATGGCATTAATATTAGGATCAGGCACAGTCTCAGGGTCACTGTCGGGTACCGTCTGCAACTGGTCTGGGAGTCCCCCATCCTCCGGGCCGGGGTTAGACAGATCAGTCAAGTCGTCCTTGGTATCCATCCTCCCTGGGTGAGGCGTCGGGGAAAAAACAAGGATTCCTAACAAAATGTCAGGCTATGGCATTCCAGTTGGCTAGAGTCTGCCTTCCTCCCTTCTGCAAGAAGACAAGGGTCGATTCCACACTACCTTTTTTTAGCGCTAGTTTTTTGCTGCCGCCGCGCTACACATTCCTCTGTTCACATGTTTTTTAAAAAAAATCGTTATGGTATCGCTACGGCGTCGCAGCAGACCACCGCGATTTCATCGCGCTATGAGCTCATTAAATCGTCCATCCCACAAAGCATCACCCAATCAATACGCACCCCTCATCTCCGCGGCCCCGCCCCCGCACTCATAGGGAAAGAAGAAGGGCAATTCATCGGTATGCCGACACCTTGACTCAGTCAACCTCCATGCACCTACCCGGAATTAGAATGGACCGCATCGTAACATTTTTCGTTGCAAGCTGTCATGTCAGCTTTCGGCTCGACTGCTCCGTCATGTTGCAAGAGTGGATCTCCAGATGAAAGCTGGGGAGAATGATGCATAGGACGGACAAGGATGTTGACTGCCCCTCACGGAACCAGTGTCATGTACTGTGGAAACAGGTGTCCGTGGTGGGTGACGCCTCCCCTATCACAGGCGATCACCCACCTTAATCAGAAAATAATTATTTTGGTCATTACATTCTGGAATCTGACGTTCCCAATGTCATTATCAATATGCCAGCAAGCCGCTCTAGCGGACACATAAAAAGACTCTAAAGGAAGATCTCAAAACATCTTTCTCGCGCATGCCCTGACCACTTTCGGATCCGTTAATTCCCGCGTAAATTTCACCATCATCTCCCGTGATCCAATGCACGATGCAGGAACTCAGACTTTGAGCCTGGAGCGTGCATGCTCTGCTATCAGAAGATTACATTCAAGTGGGAAAACGCTGAGAATCGGAAGCTTCTTGTGATCAACCGTTCAGATGACTGATCTCCGGCCACAGGTTTCAAGAGGGGTGGCATGGAGGGAGAGGGAAATCCTGGACCTACTCTCGTTCTGGGGAGAGGAGAAAATACAGGATGCACTGAAGAAAAGTCATAGAAATATAGACTACTTTGAGCGCATCGCCGTTCAGATGGCCTCCCGGGGACATAAGAGATCGGCGACAGAATGCAGATCCAAGACGAAAACAATGAGACTAGAATATAAGAAGGTGGTGGCACATAACGGTATCTCAGGAAATGCTCCCATAACCTGCCCATATTACAGGGAGCTGAACAGCATTCTGCGGGGGGATGCAAGCGTCAAACTGAAGCGTGTTGCAAGGAGCCTCTGTGTCGAGTCTGTGGCACAGCATGTTCTCCCTGCGGTGCCCTGCTATGACGGGTCAGAGGAGCTTTTCTCGCACGATTTAATAACCATTGATCGTGAGCAGATTAGAAGTTCCACCCCCTCCCCCAGAGGCGAGTAAGGCTGAAAAAAGCATTTTTATTGGGGGGAATACAGCAGGATCTCACCACTGAGGATATTTGTCCCTTGTTTCAACTTTCCACAGATGGCGGTGTGGGGTTGGCACAGGCGGCACCAGAGAATGACCTAGACGTCACAGTTGATGGCCTCGCTGACTGTGGTGAGTACCAAAATTGGGAACTTATCACCGACTCAGATGCAGGAAGAAGTCTTTGATGACACTGGATAAGGGGTTCCAATATAACTTTCTTTATAATTCCTGAGGAGTTAGCTGTGTTAGTCCGTGGTAGCAAAATCAAAAAGAGTCCAGCAGCACCTTTAAGACTAACCAACTTCACTGTAGCATGAGCTTTCGAGAATCACAGTTCTCTTCGTCAGATGCATGTTTCTGAAACATGCATCTGACGAGGAGAACTTGATTCTCGAAAGCTTATGCTACATTAAACTTGTTTTGTCTTAAAGGTGCTGCTGGACTCTTTTTGATTTTCCTTATAATTTACACCATCCCATGGCCACCCAAGACCCATGTGTTCAGTTGGGTGGTTTGATTAAATGGAATGCTGGATCTCCCAGCAAGCCAAACACTTTCTAATGAGTGTGCCCAAGGAATTGTTTTATTTGAAACAATATTCACATCTTGCTAATTGTCAGCCCTGGAAAACATCAATAACTGCAACGTTTAAACGTTGCAGACAATTATGAGACAGGAGCAATATAGGCTTACACATGTCTCTCTAACATTGCTCATGTGCCATCATGTTGCTATGCACTCTCTTCAGAAGCAGAGGAACCATGTCCTGATGCTCAGGAGGAACCGCAGAGTGAAGGCGACTCCAGCTCATTGCAGCAGGGTGGTGGAAAGGGTGAGTTTGGACACATGGCAGCTTGTGACATCTCAGTGATACAATTCAGATTCATAAATCTGTTGTTTTATTAATCCTTATTTTACAGAAGTATGGAATGATGCTCAGTATTGTCTTTTTCTAATTTTTATAAAGGAAGAAGTGATTTTCTGAAAACAGGCAACAAAGGAGCATTTCATATTCACACGGTGCTTACTCTGCTCATTATTGGAAAACAGAGCACGCGTGTGGTGGGTTATGAGTGTTTTGTTCAGGGAATAAGTGTTGTGACTGAACTGCAACATACTATTACTATTGGTTTTCTTTCCTGTGGTGATATTTAAACAACTGAAATTATTTTGCCACTGTTTGCTTCGAGAATCAATTTGTGCTCGATGGTTCTTGTTCCCTACCACAGTACTGAACAACAGTTGTCCAGACCCTTGGTCCATGGTGATGCACTGTTCTGAACTATCAATGACTGCTTTCTTTGTGTCGCCTTCAGATTCCACATCAACATCCATGGCTGAGGCTTCCCCAGGGTCATGCCTTGAACGTATAAAGAGCAGAAGACGGAGAAATGCGGGATTGTTTGCAGTCACTGATAAGATGATCAGTCAGTCAGGGGAGGAGCATAAGGCCCAAATTGCTGAATGGCGCATTGATAGGGAGGAAAGCGTAAGGTGGCATGATGAGGGGGAAAAAATCCAAAATGATTTTATTGAGGCGACACGTCAGGAGAGCATATACTTTAGGCGGGCGTGGGATGATAACCTTCAGGTCATGCAGTCTGCTGTCCTGACACTGCAAACTCTGGGTGAAATTCTGGTCAGTCAACAGAGGGCAAAATCACCAAAAGAAAAGGCCTTGCAAGATAATGCCACAGAGAACATCGCAGCATGGTTGGGTGGAGCCAAACGTGCCTGTGTTGGCCGTGCCAGAGCTAGACTGACTCTCTAGTGTTTCATTGACATGTCAGTACAGCACGCTATATTTGGCCTTCTTTCTTATGTGTTGCATGCTCCAATCATTTGGTTGCTGAGTGTTTTGTGTTTGGTGTGTGAAACAAATTTCTCTTGTTACAAAACAGGTAACTGAAAATTAAAATTGAAAATGCATCACAGCACCTTGCTTTGTCTAACAATGAACACAATAAACTTTATTGTTAAATAACATAAACTTTGTTTGTTTGTTTTTTTTAATGAGAGATGCTTTAGATTTCAGGAGGAGGGTCTGGAAGCCTGGCAGGCACTCGTGTCTCCTCTACGTCTCAGAGGCGCCTCTCCACATTGTCCAGATGCCTGCCAAAACACATCATGCGTCCCTCGTTGGTGGACATTCTTCTCTGGATGCTGTTCACTGAAAAGTAAAAAAAGGAACCTCATGACTATGATGATTTTTCTTTTTTAATGGTAGGAGGGCGGGAATCCAAAATAATCCACTTACGTGAGGCAGAGAGGCGCCGGTCCATACTGTCCAGATTCCTAAGGACATCATCAATAGTGTGCGTTGACACTGGCTGCTCTGAGGTTTGCTGTGTGCCAGTAGAGGGGCCGGGTTGTGGGGAGGGTGGTGTCTCATGCACATCCTCAGTCTCCCTCGTGAGGGCCACAGGAAAAAATAACCAAAAATGTCACATTGAGGTCACTCACAACACGATTTCACCAAATGGCATTGTGATTCTTTAATGCACTGTAATCAAATTCAAAGAACATGCTCAACACCAACAGTAAAAGTGCCAATTTTACGTTTCATAATGAGATAAGGTGTTGATCACTGAGTGGAAGAAATAAATATTCTTTCGATTGATGCAATAAAAGGTGAGAGTGGACGTCACCCCATTTGGTTAACTCGTGCAGAGATTTAGGGAGGTGTAACTTAGCACATGGAACATGATATTTGTGCATGAATAGAGGTGGGTCCATCATAGAGAGAGAATCACTTTTCATGCTCTCAATTACAGCAACTCCGATAAAGAGTGGGTTTCATATGCATCTAGGGAGGAATATATATTGTATGTCTTCGGCATGCTGAGAAATAGTGGCAAGAGAACAATTAATATATGGGTGCTGTTATGCCAACAAACCAAACAGACAATGCATGCAAATTTAAAGAATTAGTTGTGGATTTTCCAAACAATGCCAGATGCATGAAATCTAATTGATGATGACTGCACACCTGCATGGGCGTCCTCTGACTCCACAGCAGCGCTCCTTGGAGAGGCTTCTTCCTCAGTTGGGTGCTCTGTCGCCTCCTCTGTCTCCTCCTGCGACTCTTCCTCCACCTGAGGCTCATCTTGGCGGCGAAAAAGAGCTTAAAACCATGGAAAACAGAACAGTGAATCACCACCACCACATTTTGGAGAAGGGCAGAACATCACATTCTTTCTTTTGAGGTCCAGAGGAGTTAGCCGTGTTAGTCTGTAGCAGCAAACTCAAAAAGAGTCCAGTTGCACCTTTAAGACTAACCAATTTTATTGTAGCATAAGCTTTCGAGAATCAAGTTCTCTTCATCAGATGCCTGATCAAAACTTGAGCCGGCATCTGACGAAGAGAACTTGATTCTTGAAAGCTTATGCTACAATAAAATTGGTTAGTCTTAAAGGTGCAACTGGACTCTTTTTGATTTTGTCTTTTGAGGGGCATCATGATTGTTCCCAGTAAAGGTCCTCCATTGCATGATGCTGACACACTCCTAGGGCATTTTGAGTAGACAGTTTATTTTCTGGTAGGATCATGCAAATCATTTGCTGTCCGCCCCTCTTTCTCCAAATTTGCACCTTGATGGTAAGCTCAAAAATGTCTACAGTACAGCACTGGTTGGATAAGTATGTATGAAGGGAATTTGGAGGGTTCTATTTGCTGAGGGTGGCATTCAAAAGACGTGTCATAATATGGGGTGCTATTCAGTCTTCCGAATCGAGAGTCTATCAAAACCTGTGATGTGCTAACATTGACACAGCAGGTATAATAGTACTGATTGTTCAAAGGAGTTTTGAATAGACTCGGCATTGGATTGAACCCACCACCCTCGTAAAAATTGTTTCCACAGCACTCACCAGCATGATGGCGTTTACTCCAGCTGGGTTTTCCTGCCGCTTCCCAAAGCCTGCGCGAAGTGGGGTGGCCTCGCTCTCTGCCTGGGGATACCTTGCCATGCCTCCAAGGAGTCATAGAAGGCTGCCTTTACTCGTTTGAATTTCGAGCGGCATTGCTCCGTGGATCGCTGAAACCCCATCTCTCGCATGCGGGAAGATACGCGGCCGAAAAGATGATGGTTAGGGAGGTGGGTGCTCTTCATCACCTGTCCCGCTTTTCCTGAATGGTGAATGATTTTCAGGAGCGTGTCCACCTCAGAATCCGTCCAGAAAACTCCCTTGCCACTGGAAGCCATTATCTCAGCGGGTCGGTATGCCGACTGTGTTGTAACATGGCTTGGCGCGCACAGGTGATTTTGATACTTTCAAAAATCGGCCGCTTTTTTGGGCGGGAGAATCCAGACTACGGATACTCGGATGCGCATTTTCGCTTAATCAACTATATATATTTTTTTAAACCCTTGCTCTGCCACCTGAAAATGGAAGTGTGCTTTTCCTGCCAGTTATTGCAACACTTTTACAGATTCCTGAAAATGATGGTGAGTCCTGTGGCTCCTTTAAGAATAACTAATTTTATTGTGGCATAAGCTTCTGAGAATAAATTGCTATTCGTCAGGAGCACGGTATTCGAAAACTTGATTCTCGAAAGCTTATTCTACAATAAAACTGGTTAGTCTGAAAGGTGCTACTGGACTCTTTTAGATTTCTCCACCACAGACTAACACGGCTAACTCCTCCGCAACTATGCAAATCATGGACACTGTCAATGTGAGCGGTTCCAGAGAACGGCACAGTTCTACTCTCAGCCAGGGAAAAACACTTTATTATTTTTTTCTTAATTTACAGGTGGAAAAATATTGTCTTCCATCAATTGAATAAAGGTCTTTGAGAAAAAGTGACTTTTGGGGAACGGCAGAATAAAAAATTTGGAATCAGAGCACCCTTGTAAATTGATTAAAAGAAAGGACAATTTCACTGTGATTCGCAGCCATTCCCAGTCCCAATGACCGTGACACTTCCGTTCCCACTTGCCAAACACACATATTGCAATCTCATGGATACAGGAATGAAGAACTGCCTCCACCCGCCAACCAGCCCTGCTAGGCGGACAAGACCCCAGCACATTAAACTCCAAAAGAACGATGTGGCTGTGTGGTTGATTCTATTTTAGGGGGAACATTTAACCAGCTGAAGTGTGAACAGTGAACAACATCCTGCAGTTCGGGGGTTGTTCCAACAGTGAGTACCCCTCACCCTGTTTTCACTCATTTCTCAACACTGCCGCATCCATCTTCACAGCAAAGGGCGGCCATCTCTGAACTCGCATGAGGTGTCTCTGTTGTGACATAGAAAATCCTTTCTTTGGCACCAAAAAGCACACGGACAATTATCAGATTTTTCAAACAGATAACATGCTTTATGGTTGAGTTTTGCTACAGAAGAGAAAAACATCTAAAGAGAGGCATTGTTAAAACACAGGTGAGCAATATTTTTTACCAAGCTATCGACATCAAAGGAGAACTACAGTGGTGTGCGGCCAGAAGCCATATGCCGAGCCAAGGCTTCACGCACCCACTTCCCTGCCTCAAGTTGCCCGGCATTAGAGGCAGTGTCCTCCTCCTCGTCACACTCAATCCTGACTTCGGCTAGTGACTGTAGTGAAGACAGGACAGGATGTCCCTTCTCTTCACAGATGTTGTGTAGCACAACGCAAGCTGTCACTACAGAAACTACGTTCTGCTCTCTCACTTGCAGACGTCTGGAAAGACACCGCCATCTTGATTTTAGACGACCGAAACATCTCTCCACCGTGTTCCTAGCCCGACATAATCGCCGATCAAAATTTCGATGGTGTTCTGCAACCGCTGACCTCCCGTATGGCTTCATAAGCCAAGGTCGCATGGGGTACGCACCATCGGCAATAACGAGCGGTGGGACCAAGACACCATCCAAGTCGAGGCACGGATTTCCTGGGACAAGTGACCCGGCGTCCATGGCCAGACAAAAGGCAGAATGAGAGAAGACAAAGGCCTCATGATTTTTGCCGCTCCAGCCCACCTCTGCATCAATGAAACGTCCACTGGCATCTACAGTCCCCTGCAGAAGGATAGATGAAAAGTTTTTGCGGTTTCCATATTGGTCAGGACGACCTCCTGGAGCGCGTATCGGGATGTGGGATCCATCGATGGCGCCAATGCAGTGTGGGAAACCCAAATTACGAAATCCTTCCATTCCCTGTTAAAAGAACGAAAAAAAGACACACAAGTAAGCAAATGACAGTGCTTCGCGGTAATTCCATCCTCGCAGCGAGCTTGATGAACATAGACTCCATTAAATTTTTAAAAGGCTGTTTTTACTGAAATGCCAAATGCTATGAGCCCGTATGGCCACGGGTGAATGAGTGGGCTGAAATTGAGAATATAAGTTAGAAATTAGATTTCAGACAGGCGGGGACATAGAAAAGGAAACAATCAAATCCCAGTACTGCCTTCATTGTGCGCTGAAAGATTCTCTGGCGAGCCTGTTCATATTAAAAGAATGCCAACATTGAAAAGGCAGCAAGTCAAAACACACTTCAGAGAAAAAACAGATGGCCGTGGATTCACAGATCTAGCGTCAACCACCCTTTTTTTGTGGCTTGCATATCTCGTCCATCATAAAGAACAGCAAGCTTAGAAGGGGCAAGTGACGGACGAAATGATTTGGTGGACGGTATAGCGGCAGCACAGCACAGTGAAAAAAAAATAATTCAAAGCACTCACCAAGCCAATGTCGGGTCCGAGACAGACAGTTTTGGATAACAGTTCTACCTCCACGGCGAAACAGAATTCCATCACGGAGGCTGCCACTGTGGAGCGTCCTATCCCGAACAGGTCACTGGCCACCTGAAAGCTGCAGCCGTTGGCAAGACACCAAACCGCTACTGCAACTCTTCTTTCTCCCAAGAGAGGAGCGCGCATGGTGGTGGTCTGGCGCTGGAGACGAGGGCGAAGAACCTCCACCAGTTCGAGAAAGGTCACCTTTGTCATCCTGAATCGCATCATCCAAGCATGGTCATCCCACTGTTCCGACACTATTCTGTCCCACCAATGGAGGCTCCTTGGGCATACCCAATGCTCCCTTGGCTCCTCCAGCTCCGCCAAAAGATACCAGCGTCGTATCTTGTTCCTAGGAGGAGCACGGGCCAGGCGATGGAATGTTGAACGCCGGTGGCGAAAGAAAAGAATCATTGCTGACGCACGTCTACGACGGGACATGTGCCACCTGTGAAATAGCATCATGGACGTGGTGCACCGCAGCAGCATCAGAACTACCTGTGCCATAAGGAACAGGATGGTTTCACGAGGAGCCATGATGTGCAATCCGAAAACCCACCTACTACCCACAGAGATGAAAACTCCACGGACCCAATATCAAAAGACATTTCAAAATTGCCCGCCCAAACAGGGGACCAATCACTGCAGACTATCGATGGCGGGAGGAAAAGGAGCCAATCAGCGCCAAATACTGGGGTGTGGTTTCGACAGGACATGATAGTATCGTGTCGTGATAGTATCGTGTCGGTATACCGACCGCCTAAAATTGATTAAAAAAAACCCCGATTCTTTTCAGAGCAGAACCACGCCCCCTCCCGTTCATTGCGGGTTTTATTGAGGGGATGTGATCGAGGTGTTGCGCAAAAAAACCGGAAGTCGGAAGGTGATGTGAACACGCACGTGATTATTGCGCTCTCGGACATGACGCAATGATATCGGAAAACAAGCAGGAGGTAAGGTAGTGTGGAATCGACCAAGGTCTTTTGATTTCAAAAGGTTTTATTAGAAAGACAGCATTCAGGCCCAGAAGTCCACATTCCAGGACCAAGCAGATCCTGGCTGAGCAAAGCTTTGTTAGGAATGAGTTACAAAATGAAAGTTGGTACACTTCAAAGTCTCAGCTCCCAGCCTCCCCCCAGAGTTCACATAGCAGGCAGCTTCTCTGTGGGAACGCTGGTTCATCAAGGTCGACTCAGAAGAAAACAGATAAGATGCAGTATCCTCTCCCATGGAAATGTACTTGAAGGGACCTAGAGGGGAGAGAGACTAAACAACTACAGAAATTAATATGGCGTTACACAGGCTACATTTCCCCAGCATGGCAGATCCTGACAGCCATAGCAGGAGATCTTCCACTAACAACCTGCTGTTCCTGCAGTTGCTCATTCAGGTGATTAAAAAAAAATCACTGGCGCTGGATGCAATGTGACAGTCTCTAGAAATCACTGGAAACTATGGTTTTACCATAAATTTTCCAGGGATTCCTACAGCTATGTGACATCACTTCCAGTTTCCCCAGAAACTATGTCATGTCACACACAGTACTAGCAGCCCCCTGTGTCTCCACTGCCCGTCTCCTACCAGATACCAGACATTGGCTGGCAACTCTAGAGCCAGTGCAGGGGAACAAGACTGGAATGATATGATCCCTACAACCCACACATGGTGGGGTGAGACTGAGAGAGTATGGCATGCTTGGCTCAGGTGAGATGTTAACGTGAGCTTTCTGTTTTACAGTGTAGGACCAAAATACATGTGGTGCTGGAATTCTGTGAATGAAACTCCTCCTGTGTTATTTGGTTCTGAAAAGCAACTGCAGGATGGGTTGAGGGTGGGATCTATATCAGAGTCGTACAGGGAAGTAGGGGTTTAACTCTTTCTTCTGCTATTTTCCCAATTTAAAATGCTTCTCAAGGTAGCTTTAATCCCCAACAGGGAAGGAAAATGTAGGGGTACCGAAGAGGATCTGTAGCCCTCCAGTCAGGCATGTTCAATTGGGAAAAGCATTGTGGAGGGAGAGTTAATTCCCCTTTCCCACCATTGCAGCCACATTTAAATCCTTGTTTTTTTGGAGGGGTCAAATATTATATTGATGTTGATAATAATATTAATACTTGTCATTGTTAACCATTTATATCTTACCTCTGTATATTCAGGGCAGCTAACTTCTGTCTTTGGTCTTGGCATTCCTTGCAAGGGAAGGAGGAGGAGTGACCACAAGCAAACCACTTACCAGAGTCCCCAGGAGGAGAAATCCTATCTGTGGGGAGAAGGAGCAGACTGTGGACCTTAAAGGATATTTATGTTTTGTTATTTACTTTAGCGTAGAAAACCAAAATCCAGCAAAGCCCTCCATTAATCTCCCTCTGTAAATCTTTATATGGGAGGAATCTACCAGATTTGTAGCAGACTCATCTGCCTTTCCATCTTCAGGACTTGGCAGCAATGAACAAAATAAACTAATCATAAATTCAATGTAATAAAACCCAACTAAAAATATTAACATTCTAAAATCACAGAATAAACAATATGGCTCCATGGCAACAAAAGTAAAAAGATACCAGGAATACTAGGATATTAGTATACTAGAATACTAGGAATAATGTAAGGCACATTGCCTCATTTAAACAGGAGACAACCAAAGCATGGATGACTTTTGCAATATCTGTGTGGTGACTTTTCTCTCAGTAAAATGAAATCTGAGCCATCAATTTGTATTAAGGAAATAAGTTGTTTTTTAAAGATAACAATTGCCAAATCTGAGTAATGACTTTTCCCTCAGTGAGGGAAAATCTGAGCACAGATTTATATTAAGTAAATAACATTTTTAAAAAATGATAAAAATTGCAAAATCTGTGTAGCGACTTTTCCCTTAGTAAAAAGAAATCTGAGTATAGATATGTATTAAGTGGCTAAGTGTTTTATATAAAGCACTATGCTATGCAGGAATCTGGGTTTATCTTTCCAAGGAAACTTCATATTCTGCATCAGCTTTAACAAACAAAGCAGACAATGGTGGTGGAGACTGCCTAAGGGCTGCCAGTCCCCCAGTAGAGGTGGAGGAGTGCTCACTCCTAGCCTCTGTCCCCTGCTGCCACTCACCTGACTGGTGGAAGGAAAAGGCTCCAGGGAACAGGCCCAGGAGGCAAAATACCTCCTGTGTTAGCATGCAGCCCCTGTGAAGGATGGGAGCAAAATTGGCCCCTGTGAAGGATGGGGAGCATGCCTGCCACTGGGCACAATCACGTCACTCCTGGAAGTGACTTATCGCAATGCACTGGGAGCATGCATGTGCTTTGTGAGCATGCAAGGAATCACAAAAGGTGAGTGTCAGGTCCCCCCTCCAGTTGGGAGTTTAAATGGGCCTGGCAACCCTAAGAATGTCATCAAGTGATAGCTGGCTTATGGTGACCCCTGCTGGGGTCACCCTAGTGTCTTTCAAGGCAAGACACTAGGGATGTGTACCAAGTAACTTTCCATTTCAATTTTACTTCTGAGGGTTCCGGAATAATTCTATTTCATTACTGGTTTGTTCTTGGTCAGCTGGTGCCAGCTCAGAACTGATCCATTTTTTTTTCATTTTCATGAGTTTCCATTCCACATGCATTGGTTGCACATGTGCAAATGCACACTTTTCTTTTCAAGGAGCGATGGGGAAATGAGGCTCTGGAGAAGCTGGTTTTGCATGCAACAGCACCAAAATTGCACAGAATACAGTCCTCCCTCTAAACCACCAACCATTGAATTTGAAAGTGGGGTTCCATTCTCAAGTGGGGGGACCCTGAGGAATGCTTGGGAAAGGTACATGTCAAGGCAAGTCCTGAGCTGCTCCTGCATACATACACTGTTCCTTTGGGGGTGGGGGGTGGGAATATGAGGCTCTATTTGTGCTTAACCAAATCTGCATCATCCAAAACCTTTTGATCCAATGGGTTTCTCCTTAAGCACATGAAACTCACATAACAATGGGCCCCAAAGAATGAAACTAACTGGCAAAGTGGCAACCTGGTAAACATAATAGAAAAAAACACTAAGATCTTGCAGTGTTTGAACTTGAAAGAAAAAACTGATCATCTTGACGAAGCTGAAGTTGGTTCCTAGTTCCCAGTTCCTTATTCGCAGTTCCTTATTCCTTATTCGTTATTCGCAAAGCAGCAAAGTCAAAGAAAAATATTGTAAGAAAACTGAAAAGCTCTAAACTCCAAAATGAAGTTTGCAGGGACACATATTATACAGCGCCATATTCAGAAGACTAAGCACTCTAAGTGGACCTATAATGGGTCATCCTACAAAACCCAGATTTTGAGTAAACAGCTTCAAATTAGAATGCCCCCAGAACATTTCAATAAGAAGAAAGGGGCGGCAGATGCAGCAGAAAAATACTTTGGATCACCCCAAATCACATAGATCTAAACTCCAGAGATGGTCCCCTACAAGAGGACATGTGCTGTTGCTGATCCAGTCTCTGGTTCTGGACCTAAGGCCTCGAATGAGGCCTGCCTGGAAAAAAATTGTTTTAGGCATTGCTGTGAATAAGGAAGTGGGGAACTATAAGCCCTCTGAAACCCAAAACAATGTTTGGATCACCCCAAATCACACACCCAGGAACTCCAGAGACTGGAGGTGGGGCGGGGGATGCCGGGGGGAGCGGCGCAGCCGCGAGCCCCGGGGGGCCCCGGCCCGCCACAGGCGGGGCGGTTGTCCTTTGTCCTTTGTCCTTTCTTCTTCGTCCTTCGTCCTTCGTCCTTCGAATTTTATTTTTGGCAACCTCTTCTACATGAAAAAATTTTGTGGTACAAAGTTTTAATCTTATAAAATGGTAAAATTTTCATAAAATTGTAATTTTACTAACAATCCAACTCAAATAAGTACATAGATAATTCAAACAGTATTGCTTCTATAATCATATTAGGCATAAATATTAAACATAACTTTTAAACATTAAGTAAAACATATTAAATACTTGGTAGAGATGGGTTGAAGGTTTTATCTTAAATCCTGAGCAGCTTGAAACCTTCAAGTGAGAACTGAAAACACGTTTCTCTGGTTTAGAGAAACTGTTTGTCAGTACAAAATAAACGGGATGGATGTTTTTGTTGCACTCTCCCAACCAGGAGACAGAATCCTCCTAAGAGTTTAATGGCTTCTTTCATTAACAAACACTAGTCTTTTTCATGAAGTTAGGTATCAATATATAAATGTTTATTTAAACAAAACATAGAAAAATAGAACAGATGAACACAACAAGAATTAAGTTTCCTAACATTTCTTAATGAAATCTAACTCAGTTAGATTAACGATGAAATGCATTCAAGTTACTATAGCACATACATCTAGGTAAGTTTCCTGTCTAGATCTTC
The DNA here is from genome assembly GCF_028583425.1 of Eublepharis macularius. Taxonomy (NCBI): domain Eukaryota; kingdom Metazoa; phylum Chordata; class Lepidosauria; order Squamata; family Eublepharidae; genus Eublepharis; species Eublepharis macularius. The sequence continues at coordinate 164,618,794 of NC_072791.1, read as the reverse complement.
ATGAGATTTCTTTTGGCCAAAACCCTGATCTGCTATTTGGATTACCATTTTTATATATTATCTTATGCAGAAATCTAAGATCTTTTCATATGATAACATAGATAAATATCAAACCAATCATAATTTAATTCTTTTTTACTATTTCCAATCATGTGACATTCTACCTCGCCAAAAGTACCACTATGCCCAGCTGCAAGATAAGAGATATGGATAGTAAAAATGACAGGAAAAGTTACATGACCAGATCATCCTTGGTCTCTGCTAACAATTACAGAACATTTATCTGATACTGTTCACTATTTTTAATTGGCTGTCAAAGATAAAGAAGCACCAGTTATACACCATATTAAAAAAAGAACTACAGTGAAGTTCATACAGCGTTATTTAGAATGTATATGTTTCACTAAGTATGTGTTCTAAACCATAATCAGCAGTCTACTGGTTTGAATCCCGCTACTGACATGAGCTCAGTAGGTGGCCTTGGGTCAGCCACTCCTCTCAGCCCCAGCTCCATTGTGGGGATAAGAATAACACTAACTTGTTCACTGCTCTGGGTGAGGCACTAATATGTGTAGAAGAGCGGTATATAAGCAGTTATTATTATTATTTATATTTCCATGACACCATCTCTTGACCTGTGAAATTAAGTATTTTGATAAATATGAAAGTGATACAAAATATAAACGCATTGCATAATGTGTGAGTGTACATATACAAACTTTGAAAATTGTATTGGATAATACCGCAAAGTATGATTACTGAGAAAGCTGCTTTCACTGCTTTCAGTGTGGAGAGCTGCTTGTAGATCAAAACAACCTGGTGAGCTGTCTTCATGCAGAGTGCACTTGATTCTCTTGGCTTTCAATTCTGCTTTCGTTCAGCATGGGTAAATCAATGTGTCAGCAGTAAACATTTGTATCACTCCTCTCTGAATGACCTTTTAAATTTTACTGCCTATCGTGTCAAAGCAATTAAAATTAACAATACAGTTACTAAGCTGCTAAGATCAATTAATGGCTCTTAGGCTTTATCTATTGATCTAGTGACATCTTCAAAACCCACTGGTAACAGACTATACATACTTCTCTTCTATCCACAATATATACGCAAGGATTAATTACATATTCTTATTTTCTAAATTACATATTTAAGTGACATATTCTTATCTCCTAAATTAATTAGTCAAACTCTTACATCAAGGATTGGTGACAAGTTGTGGACAGACTATGCTTGGACAGAAAGTACACTGAGAATAAATGACATCAAACAAATTGGAAACTAAATAAATCACTTTTATTTAACAAATAAATTTCTTCTGAAGTCTCTTTAGAAATTAAACAATAGAAATAAACTATGTGGCATTCCTCAAATCCACGTGTAGGATGCTATGGAAGTGGTACTTAGAGGGAAATTAATCTCCATTGCCTCCTGTCATGAAGAGCAAAAAGGAAACATTAGAAATGAAATGATATCTAGAATAAGAAAACTAGAAGATGAACACAAAAAAGGCCACCCAATCTATAAACTTCCTTGCTTGAAAATTAAAGGAAAAAACCTCCTCACATTCTATACAAGCTATTAAAGGCACACAGGAAAAACTCAAACTAATTCTGTAAAATTAGCCGATGTATTTGCTGAATACTACCAAACCATTTGTACATCAGACAATCCTGACACTAATCATATTTTAAATTATTTATAATCACAGGAAATTATTTGGAAAAAAACTCACAAGAACATAAACAATATCTTGACCAACCAATCACAACAGAAGATGTTACAGTCACTATCAAATCCTTGAAAAAAATAACAAAGCTTCAGACAGGGATGGATTCCCTGCCAAATTTTTACAAAAAAATACATTCACCTACTTTCAACTCCACTAACTGCCATATGCAACTCTGTTATGATAGGAGGTAGCATCCCTCTATCTTGGTCAGAGGCTGAAATAGTAGTTACTCCAAAAAAGGACAACGATATTACAAATAGTAAATCTTCTCAACCAATACCCTTACTGAATCAAGAGCAAAAGATCTTTACAAGCATATTTGCCAAAAGATTGTCTAAATTTAAATAACCAACTACATTCACCTTGACCAGACTGGCTTTATGCCAATAAGGAATCTTATTGACAATACACGTAACACTTTAACTATAATTGATTTCTGTGAAGCATACAAAATCCCTGCATTACTTCTGGCCTTTGATATAGAGAAGGCATTTGATTAAGTGGAAATACCATATCTAAAACTTTTACTTCAAAAAATGGGTTTTGGCGACCAATTCTAAAATGCCATTAATGCTCTTTATCTTTCTCCAAAAGCTACAGTTAGGACTAACAACGTACATTCGATAGATATCCATATAGCAAGGGGAACTAGACAAGGCTGTCCCCTTTCCCCATTTCTGTTTGCCATAACTATAGACAGGGCTGGTGCTACCATTAGACCAACTAGGCAGCCGCCTTGGGCACAGACCTCAAGAGGGGCATAGTTTTATAAAGATTACTTTCTTGAAAAAAATGCAACTGAGAAAACCTATTGAGCACCCCCTAAATGGTCCTGTCCACAGACATCAAGCAGCTCAAAAGCTCACCATAACATATTTATTTATTTATTTATTTATTTATTTATTTATTTATTTATTTATTTATTTATTTATTTATTTATTTATTTATTTATTTATTTATTTTATACCCTGCCCTCCCCACAGATGGGCTAAGGGTGGCTAACAACATTAAAAAATACATTAAAATCACAGAAACATAAAATCAATAATATTTTTTTTAAATGATTAAAATAGTCCAGGAGCAGGTTATTTAAAAAAATATTGGGAGTCCGTATACAGGCATGGCAGATGGCTGAGGGCAGCTCCGGAAGAAATGGTGGTCTTAGATGGAAGAAAAAGGACACTCGCTGGCACTCAGCCAAAGGCACAGCTGAACATCTCCGTTTTACAAGCCCTGCAAAACTGTAACAGGTCCTACAGGGCCCAGATCTCCAGCGGGAGAGCATTCCACCAGGCCAGGGCCAGCGCAGAAAAAGCCCTCGCCCTGGTTGAGGCCAGATGGATGTCCTTTGGGCCAGGGACCACCAGGAGTTGCTTGTCTACAGAGTGCAACACCCTGCAGGGGACGTAATGGAAGAGGCGGTCCCGCAGGTATGGAGGTCCCAGTCCATGAAGGGCTTTAAATACCAAGGTTAACAACTTGAATCGGATCTGGAACTCCACTGGAAGCCAGTGCAGCTGGCACAGCACATGATGAATGTGCGCTTGGATGGGTGTTCCAGTAAGGACGTGTGCCGCTGCATTCTGGATCAGCTGTAACTGCTGGGTCAGGCCCAAGGGCAGTCCAGGATAGAGTGAGTTGCAGTAGTCTAGCCTGGAGGTGACCATTGCATGGATTACTGTGGCCAGGTCTTGGGGTGAAAGATAGGGTGCCAGTTGCCTGCCCTGTCGAAGATGAAAAAAGGCAGACCTGGCAACAGTCATGACCTGGGCCTCCATTGAAAGTGTGGCATCCAAGGTCACACCCAGAATCCTCACCATCAGAGAAGGTTTCAATTGTACCCCATCGAGGGCTGGGAGCCGGTTCCCAGCTCGATTGCCCCATGATCCAGACACAGAACCTCTGTCTTCAGGGGATTCAATTTCAGGCAACTCTGATGTAACCATACCGTCACAGCCTCAAGACCCTTGACCAAGGAATCCAAAGCAAGATCGGACTGGCCATCTGTAATGATTCCAAGTAAATGTATCTTTAAATGCTTGATGAGATAGGTGAAGAGTGGGGGGGGGGGGTTGAAAGAGATGGATGAGTGAGTTATATGATTGGTTGAGGACTGAGAGGGTGGGCGGAGTGAATGCAGTTTGAGACTGAGAGTAGAGAGAAAATTTTTAGTCAGAAGAAAGCAGGCTAGCTGTGTGCTGCCTGAATATGTTGAAGTGTTTATGAGAGAAATATAACCTGTGTGGAACCTGAACTGAGCATGTTTGTGAAAGGACACTCAGTCAGGGAAAGACAGGCCAGCTGTGTGAATGAGAGTAAATGAAGTAACTTTAAGAACCGAGAACTACGTTTATGAAACCGATACGCTTCTTGACTAAATAAAAGTTTATTTTTGTTTTGTTATATCCCAGTGTGGATGTCATTGCTATATCCCATTCCTATCCTCAGGGCCACATAGAACCATGAAAGAGCCTGACGCTTAGGAACGTTACCAAAGGGAAAATTTAAATAAAATATCTTGGAATAAAAGACTCCTGGTGGGAGCAGACTACCCAGAGGGTTAAGGGATAGATTAAAAGAAAAATCTACCCTAAAGAAAGTAAAGGTCATAACAAGTGGAGGCATAGCGGTGGGATCTCAAACATCCTGAGGAGAAGAAAATATTTAAGTGGGATATAATAGCCTGGGAGGAGGCAACATTCTGAGAGAAAAGCATTCTGAAGGGACAGATAGTCAAAGAGACCGAGTGTTCAGTTAAATCCCATGAGGAATATAGAACTGTTATAAAGGAAAGACACAGAAGAACTAGTAGGATTTATAAGAGAGAACATCTTCTGGTGAAGTTTAGTAAAATTGTAGAAGGAAATACAAGTAAAAGAGAAAATGGAAGAGTTTATGGGGATGAAAAAGGAGGCTCTCATTCAGAAGTGCAATGAGTTAAATTTACCTCATGAGGGGAAAAGTGTAGAAGAACTGAGAGTTATACTAATACAAAGCAGCGTGGAGCCAAGTAGAACTGCAGAGGAGAGAAACCCTGAGGGAATGTACAACCCTAGTCCAGAATATTTAGAATTTCTGAGGGAAAAGTTGAAAGTTGAAGCAGAACTTAGAACTCGAGAAATAAAACAAAAACAAAGGGAAAGGGAATCTGAAATAGAACAAAAACATTTTGAGAGGGAAAAGTGGAAAGCTGAAATGGAACTTAGAGTTCCAGAGATGGAAAGACACACCAGTTTGGAAGCAGAAAGATTACAATTAGAAAGAGAGCGACTTAAGAACGGGGACAAAAAGGAGGGAAACTCTGAACCCAGAGCTGATTTACCTCGAGTTACCCCAAAAGATTTCATGATGTATGTGTCAGGAAAAGATCCACAAATTTTCCTATCCACTTTTGAGCGATCTGCTCAGAACTGGGAAATACCAGAGACACAATATATGAAGTATTTACCCAACTTAATTAGAGGGGAATTGGCTGAGATCTACAACACATTTCCCTCAGATAAACCTGTTGTTTATGCTGAATACAAAGAGGCAATATATGACAGATTTAGGCTAGGTGCTGATTACTTCAGAAAGAAGTTTAGAAGCCTAGTGCCTCAGAAAGAGAAGTCATTTAAGTCTCTTAGTGCCAAACTGACAGACTATTTTGATAAATGGATTTCATCTGCCAAAGCTAAATCTAAAGAGGGAATAAGGGATCTAATGATTTTGGATCAGTTTTTATTTCAACTTCCTTCAGAGATCAGACTTCTAGTTAAAGATAAACTTCCAGAGAATATCAACCAAGCATCAGCGTGGGCAGATAGATTAACACTTAATAGAGGAGGTTGGGATCGCCATGAAAAGACAGACTATTCCTACAAACCAGAGTTTAAATCAAGTAAAAGAACATATGAGAGAGCTCAGATTATAAAAGGTCAGGATAAAAATAGAGAGAGAAATCAAGATGGATACTGGAATGATAAAAAATGTTTTGTATGTGGTCTGAAAGGACATTTAGCTTACAAATGTCGAAAGAACCAACCCAAGCAAACAACACTTGAGCATGTAAGGAGGGTCACTAGAACTAACTCAGATGATCAGAGTGATGAAAATGATAGAAACTCTAAAAGCTCAACAAACATAAATGAATCACCCAGTAAAAACACTACCTTACCCATAAACACTGAAGAAACAGTCTACTTGTGAGGGGTAAAGATAGAGAAGGTCGCTCAGGATACTGAACTGAGAGAGGCAGTACAAATAAATGGGAGAGATACTTTAGCCATTCTAGACACAGGAGCCTCAGTAACACTGGTCACGGAGGATTTTGTTAATAAGAAAAACCTGATTCCAGATAAGCAAATATCCTTGCAAGGTGTGTGGGGAAATTCTAAAAGAGTGCCACTAGCCCAGCTAAAAATTAACTGGAGAGGGAAAGAAGAATACTTTCCTGTAGCAGTTATTAAAGAACAGAAAATACCAGTAATATTAGGAAGAGATGTAATGGGGGCAAAGGCAAGAATTCAAATATGCACTGACTCCAATGATTTTCCACAGATTGAAGCCAAGGGAGCAAAAGACAAGCCCCTAGGTATCTTAGCAACAGACATAATTGATACATTGCAGGAGAGAAAAAGAGAGACACAAAATCTTGTCAGTAGTATTACTGCTGAAATGTCCCAAGAAATAGGAGCCGCCATAAATAAAAACTCTGAGGAGTTTAAAAGAGAAATTATGACAGATTGTGAGTTAAAAGACATAAGAGAGAAAGCTAGGCAGAATTAAATGAACACAGAAAGAGACATTTTTGTGTGGGAAAGTGAGCTAATTTACAGGATCTGGAAACCAAAGGGGACCAAGTCAAATTGGGAACCTGAAAAACAAGCTGGTTATTCCAAAAATATAGACAATCCTTGATTGAACTGGCACATGACATTCCATGTCCATTTAGGAATTAGCAAAACCAAGAAGAGGTTAAGGAAAGAATATTACTGGCCTAGAATTTCACAAGATGTGAAAGAGTACTGCCAAAGCTGTGAGATTTGCCAAAGGGTAGGGAAACAAGGGCATAAAGCAAAAGCTCCTCTCAATCCCGTACCCATAATTGGAGAAGCCTTCTATAGAGTGGGAATTGACATAGTGGGACCACTCCCTAAACCCACCAGAAAGGGACACAGATATATTCTAACCTTTATAGACTTTGCAACTAAATACCCAGAAGCAGAGGCACTATCTTCTGTGGATGTAAAATCAGTTGCAGAAGCACTTTTAAAGATTTTTCTGAGATTAGGATTCCCTGCAGAAATACTATCTGATCAAGGTACAGTGTTTCTGTCTGAAATTATGCAAGCTATATGGGAATGCTGTGGCATAAAGCATTTGAAGACTACTGCATTTCATCCTCAGACCAATGGTCTTGTGGAGAAGTTCAATGGCAGTTTAAAAAGCATGATTAAGGCATATGTGCAAGATCACCCAAACGATTGGGATGACAAGCTTCCCTATTTTCTCTTCGCATATAAGGAGGTACCACAAGAATCCACAGAGTTCTCCCCATTTGAATGAATGTATGGGCGTTATCCTCAGGGACCCCTTAGTCTAGTGAAGGAGGAATGGGAAAGAAAGATATCAGAAAGAAAAACATCTGTAGTGGATTATATATTAAGTCTCAGGGGAAAAATGGAAGACATGATGAGGCAGGTACAGCGCAATATGGCAAGTGCGCAGGCAAAACAGAAACTCTGGTATGACAGGAATGCCAGGCAAAGAACTTTTGAAGTGGGAGAGCAAGCGATGGTATTTTTACCTGTAAAAACCAATAAGTTAAAAGCAGCCTGGGAAGGACCATTTATAGTAAGGGATAGGCAAGACCTGCTCACATATGCTATCTCTAGGAATAAAAATGACCAGAGGTGGAAGACTGTACATGTGAATATGTTGAAGCCTTATTACTCCAGGGAGGATGGCACCTTACAGATAATTCGACAGGTGGAGGTGGAGGTAGTCACCCTTATGGACTTGTTAGAAGAAACCAGGGGGGACAATACCCTTCAACAGCTGATGTGGGAATATCCTATAGCACCTAACATCAAAGAAAAAAATCTATAAACTCCTAGATAAATTTCAGAGTTTGTTCTCTTCTAAACCTGGCAGGACACACTTAGCTGAGCATCACATAGACACAGGAGATCACCCACCTATTAGAATGCCACCTTATAAGGCAAGTGGGGAAGTGCTGAACAACATACTAAGGGAGGTGAAAGAGATGCTAGCACTAGGAATTATACAGCCTTCTGTTAGTCCATGGGCATCACCAGTGGTACTAGTGCTGAAGCCAGATCACACTATCCGTTTCTGTGTAAATTATAGGAAGTTGAATGCAATCACAAAGTCAGATGCTTATCAAATGCCTAGAGTGGATACATTATTGGAAACCTTAGGAGCAGCTAAGATTATATCCACCATAGATCTGTGTAAAGGGTTTTGGCAGCTAGGAATGGAGAAGGGGTCCCAATGCAAAACAGCCTTCATAACCCCTGATGGTTTATACAAGTTTAACATTTTGCCTTTTGGTTTGAAGAATTCTCCAGCCTCATTCCAAAGACTAATTAATTCACTGTTAAATGAAATTAATGAGTTTGCAGGCGCTTACATTGATGATATTGCTATTTTTAGCCAGACCCTGGAGCAACATATACTACATTTCGAAGTAGTACTTACTAAAATAAAGGAGGCAGGGCTTACCATCAAGGTCAACAAATGCCAGTTTGGGTTGCCAGAAGTTCCTTATTTGAGTCACAGAGTAGGGAATGGAAAAGTATCACCATTGTGGGATAGGGTGGAAGCTATCCAGAAACGAGATATTCCCCAGACAAAGAAACAAGTAAAAAGCTTTCTTGGAATGGTGAACTATTATAGAAGGTTTATTCCTAATTTTGGGGAACTAGCAATACCCTTACATGAGCTGACCAAGAAACAGAACCCAGATAAAATAGTTTGGAATGAAAAATGCCAAGAAGCATTTAATTCTCTAAAACAAGCACTTTCATCAAAGCCTATTTTAAGAGCACCAAACTACAAGAAAAGTTTTTACATCGCTGCAGACGCTTCACAATTAGCATTAGGTGCAGTGTTACTGCAAGAGGATAATGCTATAAAACACCCAGTGGCTTATCTAAGCAGGAAATTAACAGACAGGGAGAAGAACTACTCCTCAGTGCAGAAAGAATGTCTAGGAATAGTGTGGGCTTTAAACAAGTTGAGAAGTTATATATGGGGACAAGAATTCACGTTATTAACGAACCATCACTCTTTGACATGGCTTCAATCAATGAAAAATACCAATACACAATTGCAAAGGTGGTTCAGGAATTCAATATTAACATCCAGTATATCAAAGGCAAAGATAGCGTAGTAGCAGATGCCTTATCCAGATGTGAAGCCAGGTTGGAACAGAATATTGATAGCGAAACAACCAGAAGAAGCCAACAACGACCTAGTAGAGAAGGCCAAAGCCGAGATGACCTCAGCCCAGCAGTGGAACATCCCAGAGAGGAAGATGACCTCAGCCCAGCAGTGGAACATCCCAGAGAGTAAGATGACACCCCAGCAGAGGAGGAATGCAAGATAAAGAAACACAAGACTTTAAAACAAAAACAAAAAACCCACAGAAGAGTGAGAAATGGACCTAACTGGAACTGCAGAGACTATAAAACATTCCCTAAGCCAGAGGAAGCTGCACACAACTCTTCTGGAAAAGAGATGCGTTCTGCTTAAGGAGAAGGGGGGGAATTTGTAATGATTCCAAGTAAATGTTTGCATGTATCTTTAAATGCTTGGTTTGAGCTAGGTGAAGAGTGGGGGTGAAAGAGATGGATGAGTGAGTGATATGATTGGTTGAGGACTGAGAGGGTGGGCGGAGTGAATGCAGTTTGAGACTGAGAGTAAAGAGAAAATTTTTAGTCAGAAGAAAGCAGGCTAGCTGTGTGCTGCCTGAATATGTTGAAGTGTTTATGAGAGAAATATAACCTGTGTGGAACCTGAACTGAGCATGTTTGTGAAAGGACACTCAGTCAGGGAAAGAGAGGCCAGCTGTGTGAATGAGAGTAAATGAAGTAACTTTAAGAACCGAGAACTACGTTTATGAAACCGATACGCTTCTTGACTAAATAAAAGTTTATTTTTGTTTTGTTATATCCCAGTGTGGATGTCATTGCTATATCCCATTCCTATCCTCAGGACCACATAGAACCACGAAAGAGCCTGACGCTTAGGAACGTTACCAAAGGGAAAATTTAAATAAAATATCTTGGAATAAAAGACTCCTGGTGGGAGCAGACTACCCAGAGGGTTAAGGGATAGATTAAAAGAAAAATCTACCCTGGGAGACCGGATGGGAGACCGCCGGGCCAGCTACTGCAAGGCCTTGCTTCACGCCGAGGTGCTCGACGTGTCCCCACGGCGGAGAACATCGCTGCCACCTTAAGGAGACAGTTGGAAGAGTGGGTAGGCCAGGGACCCGCCACCATGGGATGCATGGTGACGGACGGTGGCAGCAACATGAGGGCGGCAGCGCGTCTAGTGAACCGAGAGTGCGTCTACTGTGCGGCTCACAAGCTTCACCTAGTGGTGAGAGACGCGCTGGGGTTGGGCTCCTCGAAGGAACCCTTTGATACCCAGACCCGTGAACTCCAGTTACTGATCCAGAAATGTCGGAGGCTCACGGGTCACTTCTCGCGCAGCGTGAAGGCCACGCACGAACTGCGCCAGACACAGGTCAGGACAGGTGTGCCAGAGCACGCTCTGATCACTGACGTTAGCACTCGCTGAAACTCCACCTGCGCCATGCTTGAGCGCTTGGTGGAGCAGCAGACCGCACTCCACGCGTGGCTCTCCGAGAACCGCGGTGCGAGTCAGGTGGGTGAGTTCAGCCGGGAGGATTGGCTCACCGTCACCCAGACAGTGGAGGTCCTGAAGCCCTTCAAGGACTTCACTGTGGCGGTCTCGTCAGACACGGCGACCCTCGGTCTGGTCATTCCCCTGGTGCACACGCTCCAGAGGAATCTGGCCACCCTTGCAGACCGGGTCGCGCCCCGTGCTGACCTTGTTCCAGTGGTGAGCGCATTAGTGAGAAGGCTGCAGCAGGGCATAGCTGCCAGGCTAACTCCTCTCACTAAGGAAGAGTCATACATGTTGGCGACCATGTGTGACCCGCACATAAAGGGCACTTTCGCCGAGCGGGACGGGAACCTCACCAAAGCCAGAGACGGGCTCTGCTCTTGGGTGAGGCGCAGGCAGGCCAAGAGGGAATGCCTGTCGACAGGGGGGACGCAAGAGGGGCCCTGCCGTGCAGGTCCCTCTGACGCCCCCTCTGCGCAGCCCCCCCCCCCCCGCGGCCACCACCGGAGTACTGATGGAGATGGAGATGCTCCGGTGGGCCCTCGTCCCCTCTGGGGTCGTGAGGACCGTGAGAGAGGATCCGGCGGAGGCAATGGTCAGGGACTACCTCGCGGAGCCCTGTGAGTCGCTCTCCACCGATCCGCTCAGCTACTGGGCCAGGAAGGAGTCGGTCTGGCCGGACCTCTCCCTCGAGGCGCAGCAGCTGCTCTCATGCCCTCCGACGAGCGTGGAGAGCGAGCGCGTCTTTTCACATGCGGGCGACATTGTCAGTCCACATCGCACTCGCCTTCTCCCATGGAGAGTCGAGCAGTTGACCTTCTTCGATTTCTCAGCACTGGACTTCCAGAGTGACTGAGGTGAGCCCAACTTGTGGCCTGCATCCTCTGCGAGTCCAATCCTTTGGAATCGCGCTCTCCCCTGCATAAAACCCTGTAGACGCAGTTAAAACTGGCCAGTAGAGGGAGGGTGGTTAGGAACCAGTGGCAAAGGGAATCCCCCCAACAATTTGGAACCCCCCCAAGGGAATTGAAAACCTCTCCCAGCACTGAGACAGACCCTGTGGGACCAAATCTATTCAGAAAAATAATGCCCCAGAAACATGGATTGCCACTGGAGGGAGAAATAGGTTAGATAGGGATTGCTTAGGTAGGGATTAGGGAATGGGAAAACTTCAGATGTTTATCACTGTTTTTCAATGTTGAAATATTTGTAAAAAAAAAAACCAAAAAAAAAAAGGTTGTGGTTATGTTTTCAAAGTTGATGAAATGTTCATGTAAAAAAAAAAAACCAAAAAAAGTTATGTTTTTTCAAAGTTGTTCATGTTTAAAAAAAAAAACAAAAAAAATTAATTGTTAATGTTAATGTTTGGTTTGCTGGGGTGGGGGATGCGGGAAGAGTTGTGGATGGGCACCAGCCAATGATGATCTCTCGCAGATGTTTCCAGGTAAATGCTGAGGCTGGTGTAGGGGTGGGGGGAAACCTCTGCAACACTGCTCCGGAAATACCAGTGTCCAGTGCCTTGGCAGTGCCCAGTCCAGTTTTTTGTGCCTGAACTGAAAGCATAGCCGCAGGAAATGACATAGGTTCTGCTGGACCCTGTTGCAGTGGTTTCCCCCCATCAAGTTGGGTTGTGGAGGGAGGGTTGTGTGAAGCTGGTAGATATGATAATCTTGTCTAGTGTGCGCTTCTTTTTCCATGCCCTGTTGTGCCCTTCCAATATGTAACCTGAATATGTTCTAAAATTTAGACTTTGTCCTTTTCAAATTTTCTTTTACATTTCTAAGATTCTCTGATGTGTAGTTAATTGTGCTGTCCTTTTGTGTGGGAGCAGTTATTGTGATATGTTGTGATTTGTTGACCTATATTGTACTTTGAAAGTGATAAAGTAAATTTTTTTTTAAACTTGAATCATTGTGTCTGTGTTCCCTTCTTTGATGTGAGGTTGGTTCCCATCATTGGGAACAATGGGGCAGGCTGGCCAGCCTTCTCTGTAGGTGGGGGGGGGGCTAGGGGGTGGTTGTCTGTGTGCCAGGTCAGGTGCTCTTTCCCAGGGACGAGTTGGCACTCAGGACAGTAGTGTGCCCACCATTGTGGCACCCCTGGGCTATGCGGATTTGCTCTGGGAATGAGAGTTAGGACCTTCCCAAAGGGGGAGGGCTGGCCAGCCTGTTCCTGGGGTTATGGGTGTGGGGGAGCTGGGGGTGGATTTGGGTCTGTGAGGGGCTACTGGGGGGATTTGGGTCTTTGTTGGGCAGATGGGGGGTGGAATTGGGTTTGTGTGGGGCTGTAAGGAGTGGACTTTGGGGGATGAGAGCACCTACTTGGGGACTTTATTCTCTGGTAGCCCTTTTTTCCCAATTAGGCCCTGGCTAATGTCTTGGTGAGGGATTCCATGCCTCTGTCAGTTACTGGCCCTCCTTTGCCATCTTTATCAGAAATTGGCCTAGGGCTGCCAAACTCCAGATAGTGCCTGGAGTTCAGGTTACAGAGAGTGGTTCCCTGGAGAAAGTTGCAGCTTCAAAGGGCAAACTCTTTAGAGGGCAAAAGTTGCCCATGGAATCCAGGGGAAATCCCTACTCAGATTTCCCTTTCAACAAGTCCCACCCCCAAATTGCCAGGAACTTCCAAGGCCAGAGTTTGCAACCCTACAGAGATCCCATTTCCACACTCATAGCCTTGGCACGGTAGATGTAGCCCCCATGGAACATTTTCAGGTTCCTGATTCCAAGTTCATTGACGACAATGTAAGACAATCCAGACCATCATCAAAAATGGGTTTTAAATAGCAGAGGCATTGGGCTGTGTTTAACTCATTCACTTGTCCAGTTGTACCCAAACATTTTGCTTATGTTTTTAAAAGCAAAGAATTTTAAGTGTGGCACTAAAGACATTTTTAAATGGTTTTTAAAATATATTTTTATTTTGTGGTAATTAATGTGGCATTGCTCAAGGCTTTTTGTCCAGATGAGCAGTTTCATTAAAGTGAAAGTTGGACAAAGCTGACAGGAAGAAAAAGCATTCAAACTGTGGTGTTGGAAGAAAGTTTTGGTTTACATATAACATGAACTCTCAAAAAGACATGTAAGTGTCTTCTAGACCAAATCAAGCCTGAATTCTCCCTTGAAGATAAAATGATTTTGCTTTGGACACATCATGAGAAGACAAGACTCACTAGAAAAGACAATAACGCTAGGAAAAATTGAAGGCAGAAGGGAAAAGAAGAAGACCCTAAAGGTGGTGGATTGACTTCAGTTTGCAATACATGAACAAAGTTGTTGGGATATTTTGGAGCTCATCAATTCTTAATTTCACCATAAGTGATTTGAATGCATAAAACATACACACATACACATAAAATATAAATCTTAGTGCATATATTACCCCCCCACACCCATTTATTAGTTTATCTTATGCCCTGGTTTTCTCCCCCCTGGAAACCTATAGTGGCTTACACACTATTGTTCTCCCTTGCTTTGTTTTAACATCATCATAACAAACAGGATAACAATAGACAGCTGCTCCATGCCCCACATTGGGAGTGACTTCAGCCGCAGATGGCCTTCTTAGTAGTTGAAGGGGGTGGAGGGGAGGGGAGGGAGACAACACACTCCAGCCTACTCTATCTGGGGCCTCGGTAACAAAAGGGAAAATGGTGGCAGCAGGAGCTCCTGCCCACTCCACATAGGGCAAGGGCCACCCATTGCTTGGCCTTGGCAAGGAGCCAGTGGTGGGGCAGCACTGATTCTGGGGCCCCGTCCTGCACATTTGTCCAGGTTCCCAGGATCAATAAGACTGCCTCTGAAAAAAACAACTCTATGCGTTACATTGGCTGAGCCAAGAACATCCATCAAGCCTCCAAGGCACAGGATCAGAGTCTCCCAGATTCTAGTCCAACACTCTAGCCATTGCACTACACTGGGTATCTTAAAATTGGTTATACCCCCACACCACCCACTTAACCATTCTTCTCCAAAAGGCACAACTTGGCTGTGGCTCAAAAATGAGTATGATGCACGGGCCAGTCACCGCAAACTGGTTCTAAGGCTCAGGGCGGGGGGGGGGGGGCATTGTTCCAATGCTACCCTGGCTTTGGAAGGGTACAGCAAAATAGATGAAATAATCTAGGTTCAGTGCCTCCCTCCTTCTCTGTCTCTCTCTCTATATAATGTGTGTGAAAACATTGTTAACATTACTACACCATCACTGAAGCCTAGAGGATACTTAGGGTCTGTTCACACATGCATGATCATATCATGGCACTGCACTGGCATGATGATGTCTCTTCTTGGAAGTGATGTCATCATCACACAAGGCTGGGGAGCACACATACTTCACAGCAGGCTGATTTGGGCCACAAATGATACTGCTTCGGCCTGTTTAGGGCCCAAATCAGCCCGCAGCAAAGCACAGGAATACTCTCAGGTTAGCCAGATGACATCAGTGGCATTACTGCAGCAGCCCCAGGAGCGTACCCCGAAGGCTCATTCCCTGACTTTCCCCCTTCCAGCCAGGTAAGCAGTGACAGAGGGTGAAAGGTGGGAGTGGGGGATCCCCCACCAGGGGAAATGGATC
Source organism: Eublepharis macularius (assembly GCF_028583425.1). Classification (NCBI taxonomy): domain Eukaryota; kingdom Metazoa; phylum Chordata; class Lepidosauria; order Squamata; family Eublepharidae; genus Eublepharis; species Eublepharis macularius. The sequence continues at coordinate 164,603,613 of NC_072791.1, read as the reverse complement.
CCTAATTGTGTCTGAGGATCAGTAGAATTCAAAGTGTGAATGGTTCATTAATTCCATAGTGCTTCAGTCTTTGAGGGACTGACATGCACGTGATAGTGGACTCCAGATTTCTTGATTGTTAAGGAATGCATGAGGTGGGGGGTGGGAGTAGAGGGAGTAGAGGTGGGAGAAGGGCCCCAGAGGATAGGGGTGGCATTTTGCAAGACAAGCCTCCCCAGTAGTAGAGAAAAGAGCACCTACTTGGGGAGGCCATGAAACGCCCCCACCAAGGGGGAGCAGGCTGTGCCTTGGTGGGGGGTGGGAGAAGGGCCCCAGAGGGTTGGGGGGCATTTTGTTGCAGTGGTTTCCCCCCATCAAGTTGGGTTGTGGAGGGAGGGTTGTGTGAAGCTGGTAGATATGATAATCTTGTCTAGTGTGCGTGTGCTTCTTTTTCCATGCCCTGTTGTGCCCTTCCAATATGTAACCTGAATATGTTCAAAAATTTAGAGTTTGTCCTTTTCAAATTGTTTTTATTTTTTTAAGATTCTCTGATGTGTAGTTAATTGTGTTGTTCTTTTGTGCGGACGACAGTTATTGTGATATGTTGTGATTTGTTGACCTATATTGCACTTTGAAAGTGACAAAATAAAGTTTTTTCTAACTTTTTTTTTAAAAAATATTTTTTTAAGATTCTCTGATGTGTACTTAATTGTGTTGTCCTTTTGTGTGGGAGCAGTTATTGTGATGTGTTGTGATTTGTTGACCTATATTGTACTTTGAAAGTGATAAAATAAAGTTTTTTCAAACTTGAATCATTGTGTCTGTGTTCCCTTCTTTGATGGGAGGTTGGTTCCCAGCATTGGGAACAATGGGGCAGGCTAGGCAGCCTTCTCTGTAGGTGGGGGCGGGGGTGTCAGGGGGTGGTTGTGTGTCAGGTGCTCTTTCCCAGGGATAAGTTGGCACTCAGGAGTGTGCCCACCATTGTGGCACCCCTGGGCTGTGCGGAATTGCCCTGGGAAAGAGAGTTTAGGAGTTCCAAAAGGGGGAGGGCTGGCCAGCCTGTTCCTGGGGTTATGGTGGGTGTGGGGTTGCTGGGGCTGGATTTGGGTCTGTGAGGGGCTACTGGGGGGATTTGGGCCTGTGTTTGGCAGATGGGGGGGAATTGGGTTTGTGTGGGGCTGTAGGGGGTGGACTTTGGGGGCTGAGAGCACCTACTTGGGGAGGCCATGAAATGCCCCCCCCAAGTGGGAGCAGGCTGAGCCTTGGTGGGGGGTGGGAGGAAGGGTGGGAGAAGGGCCCCAGAGGGTTGGGGGGCATTTTGCATGCAAAATGCCACCCCTGGCAAAGGAAGCCTGCCTCTTCATTTTTTCCCCATAGGAAATAATGAAGAAGAAGATGAGCAGCAGCAGTCTAACAATATGCTGCTGCTCAGTGCTTCTTAATGAGAGGATAGGGGGACTCCTGGCAAGACAAGCCTACCCCAGCTGCCTGTCAGTGGTAGAGGAGATAAGAGCACCACCTATTTGGGGAGGCCATGAAATGCCCCCCCAAGTGGGAGCAGGCTGAGCCTTGGTGGGGAGTGGGAGGAAGGGTGGGAGAAGGGCTCCAGAGGGTTGGGGGGCATTTTGCATGCAAAATGCCACCCCTGGCAAAGGAAGCCTGCCTCTTCATTTTTTCCCCATAGGAAATAATGAAGAAGAAGATGAGCAGCAGCAGTCTAACAATATGCTGCTGCTCAGTGCTTCTTAATGAGAGGATAGGGGGACCCCTGGCAAGACAAGCCTACCCCAGCTGCCTGTCAGTGGTAGAGGAGATAAGAGCACCACCTATTTGGGGAGGCCATGAAATGCCCCCCCCCAAGTGGGAGCAGGCTGAGCCTTGGTGGGGAGTGGGAGGAAGGGTGGGAGAAGGGCTCCAAAGGGTTGGGGGGCATTTTGCATGCAAAATGCCACCCCTGGCAAAGGAAGCCTGCCTCTTCATTTTTTCCCCATAGGAAATAATGAAGAAGAAGATGAGCAGCAGCAGTCTAACAATATGCTGCTGCTCAGTGCTTCTTAATGAGAGAATAGGGGGACCTGGTTTGAGGGGCCATAACATGGCCCCCCAAAGTCCAATCGGTCTGAAACTTGGGGGGTTGTTAGAGAGGGGTTAGAGGAAGGTTCCCACCAATTTTAGCTTGATTCAGTGGGAAAATGCCTCCCCCAGGCATCCGGAAAGACGCGGAGGCATTTTCCCATTGAAAAAAGCCAAATCCCGAATCCTGAAAGCCGAAACAAAGCCGAAAGCCGAAAGCCGAAACGGCTAGCTGTTTCGGCTTTCGGCTTAGCCAATAGAGATTCTTGTTTCGGCTAAAGCCGAAACAAGAATGCCGAAAATTTTTCCCTTGCACACCCCTACAGGTAACTCCTCTTCACCTGAGGCTAAGTCCCAGGCTACCAACAGATAATTGATGGGTTGGAGGGAAGCGAAAAACATGGTCTGGGTGTGCTTTCAGTCCCGAGTCTGCAGAAAACTGCAGTCTGTTTTGTGCTGTTCCGTGAGCATATTGGCATAGAAAGGGTTAATTGAAGGGTGCCAGTCCAGAGTTTTCATTTCTAAAATATTGTTCTGGAGTATCTCTAACACATCCCACTGTTTTTTGTAGCACTGGCATTTCTTTAGTGCCCGTTCCGGGCTGTTTTGTGCTGTTCCGGGAGCTTTTTGGCATGGAAAGGGTTAATTGAAGGGTGCCAGTCCAGAGTTTTCATTTCTAAAATATTGTTCTGGAGTGTCTCTAACACATCTCACTGTTTTTTGTAGCACTGGCCTTTCTTTAGTGCCCATTCCGGGCTGTTTTGTGCTGTTCCAGGAGCTTTTTGGCATGGAACGGGTTAATAAAAGCAGGGCAGTCCAGAGTTTTCATTTCTAAAATATTGTTCTGGAGTGTCTCTAACACATCCCACTGTTTTTTGTGGCACAGGCATTTCTTTAGTGCCCGTTCCAGGCTGTTTTGTGCTGTTCCGGGAGCTTTTTGGCATGGAACGGGTTAATAAAAGAGGGGCAGTCCAGAGTTTTCATTTCTAAAATATTGTTCTGGAGTGTCTCTAACACATCTCACTGTTTTTTGTAGCACTGGCATTTCTTTAGTGCCCGTTCCGGGCTGTTTTGTGCTGTTCCGGGAGCTTTTTGGCATGGAAAGGGTTAATTGAAGGGTGCCAGTCCAGAGTTTTCATTTCTAAAATATTGTTCTGGAGTGTCTCTAACACATCTCACTGTTTTTTGTAGCACTGGCCTTTCTTTAGTGCCCATTCCGGGCTGTTTTGTGCTGTTCCGGGAGCTTTTTGGCATGGAACGGGTTAATAAAAGCAGGGCAGTCCAGAGTTTTCATTTCTAAAATATTGTTCTGGAGTGTCTCTAACACATCCCCCTGTTTTTTGTGGCACAGGCATTTCTTTAGTGCCCGTTCCGGGCTGTTTTGTGCTGTTCCGGGAGCTTTTTGGCATGGAACGGGTTAATAAAAGAGGGGCAGTCCAGAGTTTTCATTTCTAAAATATTGTTCTGGAGTGTCTCTAACACATCCCACTGTTTTTTGTGGCACTGGCGTTTCTTTAGTGCCTGTTCCGGACTGTTTTGTGCTGTTCCGGGAGCTTTTTGGCATGGAACGGGTTAATAAAAGTGTGCCAGTCCAGAGTTTTCATTTCTAAAATATTGTTCTGGAGTGTCTCTAACAAATCCCACTGTTTTTTGTAGCACTGGCATTTCTTTAGTGCCCGTTCCGGGCTGTTTTGTGCTGTTCCGGGAGCTTTTTGGCATGGAAAGGGTTAATTGAAGGGTGACATTCCAGAGTTTTCATTTCTAAAATATTGTTCTGGAGTGTCTCTAACACATCCCACTGTTTTTTGTGGCACTGGCATTTCTTTAGTGCCCGTTCCGGGCTGTTTTGTGCTGTTCCGGGAGCTTTTTGGCATGGAATGGGTTAATTAAAGGGTGCCAGTCCAGAGTTTTCATTTCTAAAATATTGTTCTGGAGTGTCTCTAACACATCCCCCTCTTTTTTGTGGCACTGGCATTTCTTTAGTGCCCGTTCCGGCCTGTTCCGTCTCGTTCCGGCTTTTACCCTGTCCCCCCAAAAAGTCTTATAGGTGCTACTGGACTCTTGCTTTTTTCTACTGCTACAGACAAACACGGCTACCCATCTTGATCTATCGACACAGGCCCCAGAGTGGAATAACAGTCCCTGGGAGAAGAATCAGTGGACTGGGACTGGAATAGCAGTGGGTGTGGAATGACAAGGGGTGTCATTCCAGTCCCAGAGCCCTGACCGTATTCTCAGGAGCAGTCGTTCCACGCTTTAACTTGTCATTCCAGTCCTTGAGCACAGGTTCTGTTCCTTGGGGCTGTCATTCCACTCTGGGGCTGTCCTTCCATTCCAAGAAAACTTCTGCTACTCCCAAGAGCTGCCATTCCATTGTGGTTCCTGTAATTCCACTCTAAGAATGCTTCTCTACTACCAGGGGCTGTCATTCCACTGTGCAACCTGTCATTCCTTCCCAGAGCACAGATTCTGCTCTGAGGAGATGTCATTGCACTCTGGGAGTTGTCATTCCAGTCCCAGAATACTTCTGCTCTTCCTAGGGTATGTCATTCCAGTGTGGTGCCTGTCATTCCAGTCCCAGAACACTTCTTCTACTCCCAGGGGCTGTCATTGCACTGCACTCTGGGGGCTGTCCTTCCAGTCCCAGAGCACTGAGCCTATTCCAAAGACTGTCATTCTACTCTGAAACCTGTCCTTCTGGTCCTGGAGCACAAACTCTACAACTAAGGACCGTCATTGCACTCTAGGGGCTGTCATTCCATTCCCAGAGTATTCCATCTGGTCCCAGAGACTTTTATGGAAAATCCATTCCACGTTTTCTTTGCAACTTTTTTTGTGTTGTGACGTATTTCAATGGAGTCCAGGCAATAAATTGGCATCCCTGGCTCCATTATCTCCAATGGGCCTTCAAGCCTCTCCTATTATTTCCAATGGGGAATCCCCCTATCATTCCTTTTAATACATTTGGAGGGGGGAAGCAAGAAAGAAAGGAGGGAACAAGGGGGACAAAAGGTCAGACAGGAGCTTGCTGCTCCCCAGCCAGCTAGAGTGTCTCTTGCTCCCGGAAACTTTGCCCAAAGCTTAAATTGAGAGAGAGGGGGGGGAGGAGGGGAAAAAAGGCAGAGAGAGAAATGTTCCCGCTGATGGGGCTGAACTCAAAGCTCCTCAGGCACTGGCTGAGCAGGAAGACAGGGCTGCCCTTCTGCACTCCAGAAGAAATGCTTTGCACCAAGAGAGGAGAATTGCTGCACAAGTACACGGGAGCGCGCACACTGCAGGGAAGTCTGGTTGTTGGGGTGCCGGCATGGCACCTCCTTCAGAGTTCAGCGCCTGAGGCAGGGGCCAGCTCTGCCTCAATTGAAGAGCCAGCCCTGCCTGCATGTATCTGTTGGTGTGGCTTGCCTCCTCAAGGTACTATGTTTATGTCATATCTGACCTCCTAGCTTCTTAGCATTCATTGTTTCATTGGTACTAAGAAATTGGATTAGTTTCTTAGATCCCACCATATGTCTAGCAACTCCCCACATCTGCGTTTTGCAGTTTATTGGCTTCTTATGTACTTTTTCACATAGGGCCAAGCTACACATGACGAATGACACTTGAACGGCAAGTGGATTGAGTGGTGGGCAAGTGAATAGGGAGAAATACACTTGCCATTCAAGTGTCATTCGTCATGTGTAGCTTGGCCCTTAGTTGACCTGAGATCAACAATGAACATCAGTTTCTAGACTTCCACTGATGTCCACAACTCTTTTGTTTCTGGAAAATACTTAGTGGCCTCAGTCCAAATATCTCATCTCTTCTACTCTCTTCTCTTCTCTTCCAAATAATTTGGAAGGTAGTTGAAAGTCTAGTCTTATATTTTTTTTAGAAACAATATTTTACAATGTTAGGTAAACACTGTACTTTGCTTTCTCTGTGGCAAAGGCTCAGTTTTGAGTTTCAAAAGTCTTATCTTGTAGTGGTGTGCAGTCAGATACTGCTGACCAGATAAGATGCCTGATGTTTTGGTATCAGATTAGCTACATTCAATACTACTGCTACCTCCCCTACATGGTCCTGATTCCTATATTATCACTCCTAATAATATTGGAGTCATCAACCCTGTTAGGGAAGAAGGAATGGCTGGGAAGGAAGTAACAGTCCCAAGTTGACTGGCAGTGCACCTGTCCTTTAAACTTTAAAGGGCCATTATTTTTAATGATGAGGCCAGGTTGACACTATTGAAAGTAATGGCCATTTAAAGGGCAGAGCTGGGGCAGAGCAAACTCCACAAAATAGCCAGAGAATGGGATTGGTGGGCTACATGCTTGGTGGGCCGCATGCTTGGTTGGCCTTCTGCACTCCGCATGCTTGGTTGGTGGGCCGCATGCTTGGTTGGTGGGCTTGCATGCTTCTTAGACTTTCACAAGGCTTAGCTGCCCCATAGGAATCGAAGTTCCTGCTCTGAATTTAACCAGAATTATATTCATCCCTATAAATAATTTAATTAAAAACTATAATTATTCCCTTCCTGACTTCCTGATATGGAATTAAAATGATAATTTTGCTTTTATACACCCTTATTATTTTCATCTTATAGTTTACCAGGCACTTTCATTGGTGTTATGATGGTCCTTCATGCTAGTTCTTCCCTCCTCACAGTCTTCTGCAGGCGGGGCGGGGGGCCTCGGGGGGGAGCGGCGCAGCCGCGACCCCCCGGGGGCCCCCGGCCCGCCGCAGGTGGGGCGGGGGGCCTCGGGGGGGAGCGGCGCAGCCGCGACCCCCCGGGGGCCCGGCTGTCTTCGTCTTCGTCTTCGTCTTCGTCTTCGTCTTCGTCTTCGTCTTCGTCTTCGTCTTCGTCTTCGTCTTCGTCTTCGTCTTCGTCTTCGTCTTCGTCTTCGTCTTCGTCTTCGTCTTCGTCTTCGTCTTCGTCTTCGTCTTCGTCCTCGCCCTCGCCCTCGCCCTCGCCCTCGCCCGCCGCCCGCCGCCCGCCGCCCGCCGCCCGCCGCCCGCCGCCCGCCGCCCGCCGCCCGCCGCCCGCCGCCCGCCGCGGGAGGGGGGATTGGGGGATGGGATATTTTATTTTTGGCAACCTCTCTACAAGCAAAACTTTTGTGGTACAAAGTTGTAATGTTATAAAATGGTAAAAATTTCATAAAATTGTAAATTTACTAACAATTCATCTCAAATAAGTATATAGATAATTCAAACAGTATTGCTTCTATAATCATATTAGGCATAAATATTAAACATAACTTTTAAACATTAAGTAAAAAGTATTAAATACTCAGTAGAGATGTGTTGAAGGTTTTATCTTAAATCCTGAGCAGCTTGAAACCTTCAAGTGAGAACTGAAAACACGTTTCTCTGGTTCAGTGTGGAGAGCTGCTTGTAGATCAAAACAACCTGGCGAGCTGTCTTCATGTAGAGTGCACTTGATTCTCTTGGCTTACAATTCTGCTTTCGTTCAGCATGGGTACATCAATGTGTCAGCAGTAAACATTTGTATCACTCCTCTCTGAATGACCTTTTAAATTTTACTGCCTATCGTGTCAAAGCAATTAAAATTAACAATACAGTTAATAAGCTGCTAAGATCAATTAATGGCTCTTAGGCTTTATCTATTGATCTAGTGACATCTTCAAAACCCACTGGTAACAGACTATACATACTTCTCTTCTATCCACAATATATACACAAGGATTGATTACATATTCTTATCTTCTAAATTACATATTTAAATGACATATTCTTATCTCCTAAATTAATTAGTCAAACTCTTACATCAAGGATTGGTGACAAGTTGTGGACAGACTATGCTTGGACAGAATGTACACTGAGAATAAATGACATCAAACAAATTGGAAACTAAATAAATCACTTTTATTTAACAAATAAATTTCTTCTGAAGTCTCTTTAGAAATTAAACAATAGAAATAAACTATGTGGCATTCCTCAAATCCATGTGTAGGATGCTATGGAAGTGGTACTTAGAGGGAAATTAATCTCCATTGCCTCCTGTCATGAAGAGCAAAAAGAAAACATTAGAAATGAAATTATATCTAGAATAAGAAAACTAGAATATGAACACAAAAAAGGCCACCCAATCTATAAACTTACTTGCATAAAAATTAGAGGGAAAAATCTCCTCACATTCTATACAAGCTATTAAAGGCACCCAGGAAAAACTCAAACTAATTCTGTAAAATTAGCCGATGTATTTGCTGAATACTACCAAACCATTTGTACATCAGACAATCCTGACACTAATCATATTTTAAATTTTTTATCATCACAGGAAATTTGGAAAAAAACTCACAAGAACATAAACAATATCTGGACCAGCCAGTCACAACAGAAGATGTTACAGTCACTATCAAATCCTTGAAAAAAATAACAAAGCTTCAGACAGGGATGGATTCCCTGCCAAATTTTTACAAAAAAATACATTCACCTACTTTCAACTCCACTAACTGCCACATGCAGCTCTGTTATGATAGGAGGTAGCATCCCTCTATCTTGGTCAGAGGCTGAAATAGTAGTTATTCCAAAAAAGGACAACGATATTACAAATACTAAATCTTCTCAACCAATACCCTTACTGAATCAAGAGCAAAAGATCTTTACAAGCATATTTGCCAAAAGATTGTCTAAATTTAAATAACCAACTACATTCACCTTGACCAGACTGGCTTTATGCCAATAAGGAATCTTTTTGACAATACACGTAACACTCTAACTATAATTAATTTCTGTGTAGCATACAAAACCCCTGCATTACTTCTGACCTTTGATATAGAGAAGGCATTTGATTAAGTGGAAATACCATATCTAAAACTTTTACTTCAAAAAATGGGTTTTGGCGACCAATTCTAAAATGCCATTAATGCTCTTTATCTTTCTCCAAAAGCTACAGTTAGGACTAACAATGTACATTCGATAGATATCGATATAGCAAGGGGAACTAGACAAGGCTGTCCCCTTTCCCCATTTCTGTTTGCCATAACTATAGACAGGGCCGCTGCTACCATGAGACCAACTAGGCAGCCGCCTTAGGCACAGACCTCAAGAGGGGCATAGTTTTATACAGATTACTTTCTTGAAAAAAATGCAACTGAGAAAACCTATTGAGCACCCCCTAAATGGTCCTGTCCACAGACATCAAGCAGCTCAAAAGCTCACCGTAACTTTATTTATTTATTTATTTATTTGATGTATACCCTCCCCTCCCCACAGATGGGCTAAGGGTGGCTAACAACATTAAAAAATACATTAAAATCACAGAAACATAAAATCAATAATATTTTTTTAAAAATGATTAAAATAGCCCAGGAGCAGGCTATTTAAACAAATATTGGGAGTCTGTATACAGGCATGGCAGATGGCTGAGGGCAGCTCCGGAAGAAATGGTGGTCTTAGATGGAAGAAGAAGGACACTCGCTGGCACTCAGCCAAAGGCCCAGCAGAACATCTCCGTTTTACAAGCCCTGCAAAACCGTAACAGGTCCCACAGGGTCCAGATCTCCAGCAGGAGAGCATTCCACCAGGCCAGGGCCAGCGCAGAAAAAGCCCTCGCCCTGGTTGAGGCCAGATGGATGTCCTTTGGGCCAGGGACCACCAGGAGTTGCTTGTCTGCAGAGCACAACACCCTGCAGGGGACGTAATGGAAGAGGCGGTCCCGCAGGTATGGAGGTCCCAGTCCATGAAGGGCTTTAAATACAAAGGTTAACACCTTGAACCAGATCTGGAACTCCACTGGAAGCCAGTGCAGCTGGCACAGCACATGATGAATGTGCGCTTGGATGGGCGTTCCGGTAAGGATGCATGCCGCTGCATTCTGGATCAGCTGTAACTGCTGGGTCAGGCCCAAGGGCAGTCCAGGATAGAGTGAGTTGCAGTAGTCTAGCCTGGAGGTGACCGTTGCATGGATTACTGTGGCCAGGTCCTGGGGTGAAAGATAGGGCGCCAGTTGCCTGCCCTGTCGAAGATGGAAAAAAGCAGACCTGGCAACAGTCATGACCTGGGCCTCCATTGAAAGTGTAGCATCCAAGGTCACACCCAGACTCCTCACCATCAGGGAAGGTTTCAATTGCACCCCATCAATGGCTGCGAGCCGATTCCCAGCTCGATTGCCCCATGATCCAGACACAAAACCTCTGTCTTCAGGGGATTCAATTTCAGGCGACTCTGATGTAACCATACCGTCACAGCCTCAAGACCCTTGACCAAGGAATCCAAAGCAAGATCGGACTGGCCACCTGTAATGATTCCAAGTAAATGTGTGCATGTATCTTTAAATGCTTGATGAGATAGGTGAAGAGTGGGGGGGTGAAGGAGATGGATGAGTGAGTGATATGTGTCAGGCTATGGCATTCCAGACTTGATAGTCTGTTTCACTCCCTTCTGCAAGAAGACGAGGTCTTTTGATTTCGAAAGGTTTATTGTGAAAGACAGCATTCAAGCCCAGATGTGCATACTCCAGGATTAGAGATCCTGGCCGAGCAAAGCGTTGCTAGGAATGAATCATAGAGTAAAGGTTGTTACATTTCACACTCCCGGAGGCCAGCCTCCCCCCCCCCCCGAGTTCATACAGCAAAACTTCTCAGAGGTGTGCTGAGCTGGCCAAGGTCGAAACAGCAGATAAGACAGGATCCTTTCCCATGGAATTGGCTCCTTGCAGGTGTTGCCTGGAACAGCAGATAAGACAGGATCCTTTCCCATGGAATCGGCTCCTTGCAGGTGTTGCCTGGAGGGAAAGAAGTCTAAACACTACACGATTAAATATGGCGTTACTTAGGTTAAAACAGTTTCTGACAATATGATTGGTTGAGGACTGAGAGGGTGGGTGGAGTGAATGCAGTTTGAGACTGAGAGTAGAGAGAAAATTTTTAGTCAGAAGAAAGCAGGCTCGCAGTGTGCTGCCTGAATATGTTGAAGTGTTTATGAGAGAAATATAACCTGTGTGGAACCTGAACTGAGCATGTTTGTGAAAGGACACTCAGTCAGGGAAAGACAGGCCAGCTGTGTGAATGAGAGTAAATGAAGTAACTTTAAGAACCGAGAACTACGTTTATGAAACCGATACGCTTCTCGACTAAATAAAAGTTTATTTTTGTTTTGCTATATCCCAGTGTAGCTGTCATTGCTATATCCCATTCCTATCTTCAGGGCCACATAGAACCACGAAGGAGCCTGACGCTTAGGAACATTACCAAAGGGAAAATTTAAATAAAATATCTTGGAATAAAATATTCCTGGTGGCAGCAGACTACCCAGAGAGTTAAGGGATAGATTAAAAGAAAAATCTACCCTAAAGAAAGTAAAGGTCATAACACCATCCATCAGCAGAAAGAGCTGAGTGTCATCCGCATACTGGTGACAACCTAGCCCAAAGCTGCGGGCTAACCGGGCAAGGGGGCACATATAGATGTTAAATTGCATCGGGGAAAGAATCGCCCCCTGAGGGATGCCACATACCAAAGAGTGGTAAGCAGACATCTGTTCCTCGAGTGCCATCCTCTGTCCTAGACTGTGAAAGAAGGAGTTCAACCATTGCAGGGCTGTTCCACGAATCCCCACATCGGCAAGGCAGTGGGTCAGAAGATTATGACTGACCATGTCAAATGCTGCTGTAAGATCTAAAAGTATCAGCAGTGCTGAACCACTCCGGTCCAGGTGTCGCCGCAGATCATCTGTGAGGGCAACCAGAACCGTCTCTGTACCATGGCCAGGCCTGAAGCTGGACTGGAATAGATCCAGGATAGAGGCATCACCCAGGTATACCTGCAGCTGTTCCGCTACCGCCCTCTCAATTACCTTACCCAGAAACGGAATATTCAAAACTGGGTGATAATTGGCTGGATCAGCAGGATCCAGTGATGGTTTCTTTAATAAGGACCGCACCGCTGCCTCTTTCAGTGAGTCTGGAAAAAACCCAGAACTCAGAGAAAGATTAATGATGTCAGCTAATGGTGCCCAAATCCCATCACCGCCACTTTTCACCAGCCATGATGGGCACGGGTCCAGTGGGCACGTGGTAGGTTTCACAGCATGCAGGACCTCCTCCTGGGAGAGTGGCCTGAATTGATCTAATGTCAACCCTGAGGACGACCAAGGGGCCTCCAGTACACATACTGCATCAACTGTGGTAGACAGATCCTGGCGGAGTGACAAGATATTATCCGCAAAATAGTCTCCAAAAGCCTCACAGCTTATTAACGAATTTACATTTTTATTTGTCCCATGTGTGAGGGACGTTAAAGACCAAATCACTCTGGAAAGTTGTGCTGGGCGAGAACTAGTGGACTCAGTGGAAGCTGCATAGTAGTCTCTGCAGCTTTCAGTGCCATCTCATAGGCCTTCATAAACGTCCTATAAGATGTTCTTGTCACTTCATCATGGAGTCGCTGCCACACTCGCTCTAGCCGTCTCAGCTCCCATTTGATTTGTCGTAGCTCATCAGTATACCAAGCAGCGACTCTAGTTCGGGGGCGGAGAGAGCAATAGCTTCAGAGAAACGGGCATTCCAGTCCTTTATCAGTTCATCCAATGAGCCACCAGGGGGCATCGAATCCTGCAGAGCGTTCTGCAATTCAATTGGATCCAATTGACTCCACGGGCAAGCATAAATCAGCTTGTCGCCCAAGCAGGAGGGGGTCATGGTGCCCAGACAAGCCCTCAGGATGAGGTGGTCTGACCATGGCACTGCTATAGCTTCATCCAGATCCACCTGTATCCCGAACCCAAAGATCAAATCCTATATGTGTCCTGCTCGATGTGTGGGCATTGATACAAACTGGGAGAGTCCTAATGCTGCCATGGAGGCTATCATGTCCATGGCCTGTGACGAGGTAGCATCATCGGCATGGACATTGATGTCCCATAAGACCAGGAGCCTGGGGTACTCCAAGGCCCAGCCAGCCACCGCCTCTAACAGGCCTGGCACAGCATCTGCTGGTGCGCTGGGCGATCGGTACACCAGACAGATGGCTATACTCTCCTCGGCATCCCACACCAGGCCCACACAATCAATGCCAGCAATCTTTGGCAAGGGGAGCAGCCTGATAGAGAAAGACTCTCGAATGAGCACCACTACCCCAACAAGACATTTCCCAATATGTAAAACAAATATGAGAAACCTGTACCATAAATGTGTTGGAATATATGTGTGTTGCAAGGTCTGAGATTCAGTCATTATGGGGTTAATGTGTTTACCTACCATGCTATTGTTTAGATTGACCTGGAAGGGGAACCTGGCTCAAAGCCAATAATCTGCAAGCCCAGGAAACTTGAGAGTGTTTGTAAACTGTTATTGGTCAACAGGTCAGGTGATTTTCTTTCAGGGTCAAGAAGACAGAGGAAGAAGAAGATTCTCCATTCAGTTATCACAGCTCTTTGTTTGTAACCAGTAGTGAGAATGTAGCTCCAGGCATTTGTTATTTTGTAGGCAATCCTGTTAACCTTTTTTCCTTTAGAAGTAAATGATTTTAAAAGCTAAACTCGTGTGCTGACTCTCTATTGATTCAAGATCCATTGCACCTCTGAAGAAAAGCTATTTTTTAACCTTTTCCCCCAACAAAGTGGACCAGTTGAAGTAATTATTAAGGTGAAAAAGATGCTAGCGATTCATGTATATTGTTCTTTGAATAACAGCAGTATGATATGGCTTTGGATAGGCAATATGAGATCATTAACTCTCGAAAAAGGCAAACCTTATAAGTTATATCATCCCGCTTTCAGATAATACTGCCAGTCATTGCTGCATCTCAAAATAGTCTAGGAGACTCAAAGTTATCTCAGAAGTCTCAGTCAACTTGAGAGGAACAATCCTTACTGAAACTACTCCTTTTTAGCTCTTCAGAGAGCCAGCTAAAAAGAAGAAAGCAAACAAACTAAGTAACTGCAGACAAAGGTATCTCCTTTTCAAGTACAACATAATTCTCTCTCTCATTGTCTCACAGCAAACATGAGAAGGGGGTGGGAGTAGAAGACACTCTGTTGTGCCAGCCAGGAAAAAGGTGGGGAAATAGCTTCCAATGCTAGAAAAAGAAACTTTTCAGCAACTTGAGGAAGCCAAGCAAGAAGTGAGAAGGAAAACAAAAGGGAAAAGGTGGGAAACTGCCTCCAGAGCGAAGAAAAAAACCCACTTCATAGAGCAAACTGTATCCCAGCAACACCAAGAGAAGAGGCAGAGTGGAAAACACTAAAATCTTCACAGCTATTCTGCTGTGTCTGGAAAGAAATGGACAGAAAGTCAGCTTCATGACTGCAATAAAAGGGAGGAAAGTAGGGAAATTCTGCTGTAGCAATGCGCAGAGCATACTTGCTGCAGAGAAACAAGTACAGGGAAAAATACCTCTGCACTAGAACCTACAACTATATAGTCAAGCTTTTAAGGTTTCCTCAAAATCTGAAAATCCTTAAAGAGTTATGATGACCTCGTCCAATCCTTAAGGCCACTTTTGGTAGGTGCTCGAGAGGGAAAACTGGTCAAGACCAATTTGTCATCTAAACCTTGGTTTGATCAAAGCTGTATTTGTGCTAAAAATGCTTTAATCTATGCCTATGTTAGCACTGAGAGCTGATGAAAAGGCCAGACAGGATGCATATCGTTCTCTTTCATTTTTAAAAAAGAAATATAAATCACTGGTTGCCCGCTGTAAGAAAGAACATACCAGAAAACTGTGGGCCAATATAATTGAAGCAGCTACGAGCAAAAACTCAGTGGTGTTCTGGAAAGTAGTGTCAAACCGCGCCTCCACAGCCGCCTCCACCTTGGCTTCCTGTATCCCCCCAGATAAATGGACTTTTTTTCCAAAAAATGTATGATGATCTTATTCAACCCCCTCCTGCCCTAACAATAGAAAATCTGGCCAAATGCCCCCCAGTTCATGCTGAAGAGGTAAAAGCTTATATTAGCCAGTTAAAGAATGCAAAAGCCCCTAGGCTTGATGGACTATCTCCAGAATTACTAAAAACAAATAAGGACTGGTGGGCAACTTTCCTAGCCTCCCTATTTACTTATATTGATGAAACTGGCTACATCCCCAATGATTGGGGAATGGCTATAGTAGTCCCCTTCCATAAGAAGGGAAAGAAGGAGGATCCATCCAATTATAGACCAATCAGCTTACTAAGCATTGTAAGCAAGTTGTCTACAAAACATCTGCTGGAGAAATTTTTAGACTGGCTAGAACAGGAGGATATAATTGCTGATGAGCAAGCTGGGTTTAGAGCTGGCAGGTCAACAATAGATCACTGCCTAGTAATGCAACACCTTGTAGAGAAATATGCTACAGGAGACCAAGCATCACTTTACCGGGCATTTGTTGATTTAAAAGCAGCTTTTGACACAGTCTCTAGAAATAGACTTTGGAGGAAACTGCAGGCCTCCTCTATTGATAGGCGACTGCTGTTCCTTTTTAGGGCTATGCACAACCAAACTGCCCTGAGTAAGGTACAGCCGAATTGGGCATTTGACTGACCCCATTCAAACTTACAGGCAGGTGTGCCTTCTAGCCCCCTTTCTCTTTATCTTCTACATCAACAATTTGGTAAACCTTTTGAATGACCCTGGATTGCACACTCCCAAATTAGCAAATAGGCACATTCACGTACTGCTCTATGCAGATGATGCTGTATTACTTTCTAGGACCCCCATAGGGCTGAAACGAGCCCTAAAAAATTCTCCCAATTCTGTGATACTGAACACCTTCTAACTAATTACCAAAAAACTAAGATCCTGGCTTTTGGTAAAAATCCAAAGATCAGACGATGGGAGGTTCAGGGGCATCAGTTAGAACAAGTTACCAGCTTCAAATATTTGGGTGTAGTTTTGCAAGCCTCAGGTACCAAAACAACACATAGCAGCTTCATTGCTGATGTGGGAGAAAAAACAGTACACGATATACTGAAATTCTATCGATCACAAGGGGGGCAGTATGTACCGGCTGCACTCAGATTGTTTAAAGCCAAACCATTGGCCCAATTAGTATACGGATCATTCTTGGGGCTGCCATCCTCCTCTTTCTCTCAACTTGAGAGAGTGCAGTCCAAATTCCTTAGAGCCCTATTACAAGTGCCCAAATGCATGCCTAACTCATGGGTTAGACTGGAAACAGGAATGTTAAGGGTACAGGCCAGAATCACCATCCTTTCCATTTTCAAATGGCTGTCAGGACGTCTAAACCCGCAAGGTCTGCTCCTTCTGTTATTCCAAGACAAATTTCAATCTAATTGGCAAAAGGCGACTCTGAAATCCCTGGGAAAATTGGGTCTTTCCCCTCAAAGTTTGCTAGTCATGGGGTTAGACCAAGCAAAATCACTCATTAAGCAGAGAGTGACAGACATTGAAAGACAAACAGATTTACTTAGAGCACCAGGTTTTATTTCTTCAGATACTACTAAATATATTGCTGTGCCTGCAGCCTATTTTTACTTTCTTGAATCCAGTAACTCCAGAAGGGCATTTACTTTAGCTAGGAGTTCAACTCCACCCTCTGCCATTCTGGAAGGAAAGTTTAAAGCTGTTCCTTACTCTCTTAGGCTTTGCTCCTATCCCCTAAGAGAAACTGACTCAATGGAGCACATCTTCTTTAACTGCCCAAGTCACAGTAAAATTAGAGCAGAAACCATCTGTCAAGGAGTTCCAGACCTCTGGGGCCCAGCCCAGCTCAGGGGAAGGGACACAGGCTGCCTGGAAGGTCCTGTTGCAAATAGCAAACCAAGTAAGCTGCCACCAGCTCCCCAGTCTATCCCTAGGCTAAGGAGTTAGGGAGCAAAGCTCCAGAGCCTATTAGGGAATTTAGCCAAAGCAAAGTCTACCTTGCAAGGATAAACTTACAGGCAGAGTTCACAGCAAAAGAATAGTTGTTTGGTAGGTGGATCTCAAGCACACATAGGGTGAGTTCAACAAAGGTTTTATAGCAGTGAGGCTTCAGAGTCTTAATAACCCACACAAGATAAAAATATAAAGGTTTATTAATTCCAGGTGCAGGGTTATCACACACAAGACAAAAAGTGAGTACAAACAAACAAAAACCTACAGCAGTAAGCTCTACATACCACAGTAAATTCTTAGGAGGCAAAGCAAGTTGGTTTCTCAGTTGTAGCAAGCAAAAGTCCCACAAAACAGCAAGGCAAAAGATGGAGCTTCAGTCCTTCTCAACAAATAGAGCCAGAAACAAAGCAAAAGAGCATAGGCAGAGGTCTAAGGTAGACACTCAACATAAGCTTCTTCATGTTGGTTAACAGCCGGTTTATATTGGTTCAAGCTGGAACCAAAGTGAGGCAGGCCTAACCACACCCGCTCCCAACCTGACCACATCACCTGACAAGTACGCAAAGGGACGTGTGGAAGGTCTGCAGCTCTTGGCACATGACCCCAAACTACAGGTGTGAAGTTAATTACCAATTAGCTAGTAAGAACAGCTTATCTTGACTCAAGGACAGAGCATACATAACTTACTGCTAGCAAAAGTGAAAAGCCTCTCCAAAAGGGGGGAGGGAATTTCTCCAGCCAAGGAAGCCTCCAACCTAGCTCTCAAGAGGGCTTCCTATACTCTTAAGCATTTTTTCTTTACACCTTCCCCCTAGATAAATGAAATTTATCCCAAATTTCATTTAAACAAAAAACAAAAGAAAAAATGTTAGAGGGTGCAATTTACAACAATACCTGTGTCCCTAAGCACATAACAGGACACGTATGGGCAACCCCCCCCCCCCCCGCAAACAATAAAATATGCATTCAAGAAATTAAAAACAGCCTGTAGGAGATTCAAGAACAATATTAGTTACAGTGAGCAAAACAGGGCAGCAACTGGTACATTAAAGACAATTGCAGAAAGGAAAAAAAATGGTTACAACTTTAAACTGCATTTGGTGGATTGCATTTGATGTACACAGGCAACCCATTGCAAGTTCCAGTCACAAGCTGGCAGGTAAGATGAGGAACAAATGTATTACACTCTTTTCTTTCAGGATGGCTAACAAAAGTAGGTTTCTCTAAGACAGCATAAAGTTGATGTTTCAAAGTAGACTCTGACACAAGGCTGTCTTGGCTTTCTGCATCTTTACAGTCAACCCAGGAAGGGTCAGATCCAGTATTCTTTAAGGCAAACATCTCCAGATGTTTCTTCACAAAGTCGCCATGAGGTAACTTAGATGGTTCAGCATGGCAAGGTGACAAATACACAGCTGCAACAACACTTCAGCTAGAGCAATTCAAGCCGTTTAGCTCGGACAAATTAGCTAGGAGGACAATTTGCTATAGCAACAGTTGGTTTAGAAACTGACTCAGTTGCAGGCACATTGGCAATATCTTTCTCTGCAGTGGCAAGGACAAAAATTAGCTTTTAAGGCTTTACCTGAGTCAAGTTGGTTTAAAGGAACCTCATACAGTCCACAGACTCTGATAGAATTCATACATATTCTAGGCCCACATTCCATTTGAGCCCAATTAGTTGGTTTTGAGTCCATAGCAGCAACATTTCCAGATGGAGCAAAAGCTAAAACTTGAGCAGGTTGAAGCACAGCTGCTTCTTTCCAGTTCTCTGTCTGGAGGTCGGTGTTTGTTGTCTGTAAAGTTCTTACAACAGGTGGACTTATCTTTTTCTGTTCTTTAGCTTTCAACAATTCACACTCAGCAACAGGTCTCGGTTCTTTACTCAGTCTCTCAGCCACAGTGGGGGAGGCAGTCTCTTCAGCCGGGGAAACAATGTCAGTACTGCCCGGCTTAGAATTTTCTCCCTGTCTGTGGAGTCTCATTCTTTGGGCAGTCTCTGCTGCATGTTCTAAGGTATCAAGGTCTCGGTCCTGCACTAATGCAGCCAGATCTTCTGGTAGTAGTTCAAAAAACTGCTCTTTCAAAATAAGTTCTTTCAGCTGCACAAAACTTTTAACTCCTTCTGCAGCAAGCCAGCGATCCAAATTCTGGGCGAGTTTGGCAGGAGTTAGATAATAGTTCTCTTGATTACACTCCACTCTCCTAAACGCCCTTCTGTAGCTTTCAGAGGAGAGGGCAAATCTCTGCAATGCCAAAGTTTTAAATACCTCATAGTTCCCAACGGCTCTAGGTGGCAAACTTCCCAACAGGTCAGCTAGTGCTCCAGTAACTTGGGAACGAAGAATCAACATATAGTAACGAGGTGGAACACCCAAATCTTGACAAGTCTGCTCATACAAAGAAAAGAAAGCAATAACATCTTGGCCATCTCTGTAAACTGGGAATAAGCGCCTGTCAAATTCCCAAGGCAATAAATCCCGAGGTTTAGTATGCTGGAATGAGGAAGCGTCTCTGTCGGTCCGTCTCCTAGGACTCACAGCTCTTTCCTCTTTTTTGACTCCAACAGAATGCTGCTGTCGGCTCTTCAGCTGCACAGTATCATCAGGCAGAGCAAAGTTCACATTCTTAGCAAGACATGTTCTTGGATGAACAGGTGGAACACGTTGGCTATCTGCTCTTGAAGCTTCCAACATCCTCTGTGACAAAAAGTCAACTTTCTTTTCAAGTGCTTTAATGTCCTTCAAAATACAGTCCACTGCTCTGGCAGTTAGTAATGTACTGTCAGCTAGGATTTCACTAGTTGCCTTTACTTTGGAGGTTTCCAGATCTCTATTTTCTCTAAACAAATCTGTCTGCTCATCTAGCCACTGTTGCTCCTCAAACTGCATAGACTCTTCAGTAGTTGCAACAGGGATAGACTGACAGTTTGCTCTCCAATCATCTGGTTCTCCAACACAGTCAACAGTTTGAAAGGTCTCAACGGAGGAAGTGTCTCTGTTAGTCCAACTCCTAGGACTTTCAGCTCTTTGGTCTTCCTCCTTTTCCACTGACCAGAATTCCACATTACGCCGTCTCCTGGGCTGCCAAGTATCATATTCAAGCTCACTTTCACAAACATCACTCTGGTCATTACCTCTGAGGTTTCTGCAACGCACACTCCCAGCGACATGCCATTCACCTCTTGGGCTGATACGGCTCCACATTCGCTCTTTCTCAGAGTTGCACGGAGATACATCCTCAGGGTCAAAGAATCGTGTTCTTGAACGAACAGCAGGCAAATATCTCTTATCTTTCCTCTGGCGCTCGGATCTCAAGGTTCGGTCTGGCACAGGGAAACGAGGTCTGTACTTTTTCCACAAAACTTGGTCTGGCTCTCCAACAACATCTATAGTGAAAAAGCTTTCATCCTCATTCTTGACACAGGGGTTACGGCTTTTTCCTCCTGCAGCCATTTTTCAAATGCCTAACTGCACTAGTCAAAAATAACAAACACTCACACGAGTCTCATGAATAACCACTGCACATGCAAAGCAGGCAATTGACTCTGGAGTCTCAAAGGTCCAACTCTGACCCGCAAGTCAGTAATTAGACAAAACCCACACCGCTGCCAACCATGTCAAGGAGTTCCAGACCTCTGGGGCCCAGCCCAGCTCAGGGGAAGGGACACAGGCTGCCTGGAAGGTCCTGTTGCAAATAGAAAACCAAGTAAGCTGCCACCAGCTCCCCAGTCTATCCCTAGGCTAAGGAGTTAGGGAGCAAAGCTCCAGAGCCTATTAGGGAATTTAGCCAAAGCAAAGTCTACCTTGCAAGGATAAACTTACAGGCAGAGTTCACAGCAAAAGAATAGTTGTTTGGTAGGTGGATCTCAAGCACACATAGGGTGAGTTCAACAAAGGTTTTATAGCAGTGAGGCTTCAGAGTCTTAATAACCCACACAAGATAAAAATATAAAGGTTTATTAATTCCAGGTGCAGGGTTATCACACACAAGACAAAAAGTGAGTACAAACAAACAAAAACCTACAGCAGTAAGCTCTACATACCACAGTAAATTCTTAGGAGGCAAAGCAAGTTGGTTTCTCAGTTGTAGCAAGCAAAAGTCCCACAAAACAGCAAGGCAAAAGATGGAGCTTCAGTCCTTCTCAACAAATAGAGCCAGAAACAAAGCAAAAGAGCATAGGCAGAGGTCTAAGGTAGACACTCAACATAAGCTTCTCCATGTTGGTTAACAGCCGGTTTATATTGGTTCAAGCTGGAACCAAAGTGAGGCAGGCCTAACCATACCCGCTCCCAACCTGACCACATCACCTGACAAGTACGCAAAGGGACGTGTGGAAGGTCTGCAGCTCTTGGCACACGACCCCAAACTACAGGTGTGAAGTTAATTACCAATTAGCTAGTAAGAACAGCTTATCTTGACTCAAGGACAGAGCATACATAACTTACTGCTAGCAAAAGTGAAAAACCTCTCCAAAAGGGGGGAGGGAATTTCTCCAGCCAAGGAAGCCTCCAACCTAGCTCTCAAAAGGGCTTCCTATACTCTTAAGCATTTTTTCTTTACACCATCAGTCCATTAGTAGAAAGATTCCCTGGAAGTTCAAATAAAATCAAACTTGATTATCTTTTGTCTGATCGGAATCACCAGACAACACATCAAGTAGCAAGATTCTGTGGCCAGGTCTACAAGCAACATAAATCGCATAAGGCAGACTGAATGTATTTTAACCTTTTAAACAACTAATTTATGATGATCTTATTTTTTTACTCTTATATTTATTCATCGTTCTTCCCCTGTATCCAATCTCGACTGTTTTTAAACTGATTTGCAAATGGTTTTATATGTACTGGTCGCAGACTATAATAATAAACGTGACTTGACTACCTCTGCACTAAGAATAGCAGAAATACCTGAACCTACTTCATGGGATGAATTATCCTAGCTACCACCAGAAGAAGCTGAGAAATGGAGAAAAGCGGAGGGTGTGGTGTCGGTGTTGAAGAGAATGATAGCACATTGAAAGAGCTCCGTCTCTCCCATGCCTGAAATTTAAAATTTATGTTGGAAGGGTAAAGTAAAAATATTTACCCTTCCAACATAAAGATACACTAAGAGATCCAAAAGGCAGATTCATATTTATTAAAGGCACTATAGAAAACCAAACTTACACATTTGGCTCAATTTATGCCCCAAACCAAGACAGCCTAATGAAATTCTAAAACAAAGTTCATTAGAATACACATGTATCACTTAGTATAATGTGCTCTAAACCATATTTTCATGACAAACCCACAGAAACAGCAGCAACATAACCTAAGGGTATAATGGAGAGCAACAAATAGAAACAGAAGGATTAAAAGTATCCTGCTTACTAGGTTGGAGGCAAGTTCTGACGACAACAGGGCCAACAACAAAGATTCTCAGGTCAAACTCCATGGTCAAGTAACAGATTCCCAAATCAAAGACTGTGACCCACCAAGGCTCAGGCAGCCAGAACCAAAGAGCTCACCAACAGCCAAGCCCAGAATACCACAATTGCGACTAGCTAATCCCATGCTAGCTGCGGCCTTATAAAGGGAGTTTCTCCTACAGGTGAGGCTGGGTTCATTAAGCTTCTTTCTCCAAGCTGGCTCATCTCTGCTACTCAGGAGGAGTAGATCAGATCCTGTACTGGCTCTCCTGACATTTCCTCAGCAGGGGGAAGGCCGTGGGCTTCCAGGCATGCGCTCATGTGCTTGGTCCATGCCTCTGCCCTTACCCTCAGCCTTCGCTGCTCCTGGGGTTCTTTGGGAGACAGTGTCAGGTCTGGCAGCAGGCACGTCCATGCTATGTTGCCAAGTAGGCCCTCTCTCCTGCTTTAAGGCCTGCCATGGACTGTGTTAAAGTTTCCTGCATTGCTGTTTTACTGCTACACAAAGATTGCCCTGCACGTGTGTGTTCTGGTACACGTGTCAGTTTCCTGCCTGCTTGTTAATTACCCTGCTGTTACAACAAACTGTGTAGTTTCCTGATACCATGCCTGGATAACTGCACAAAGGACTCTTCCTGGGCAGCCCTGCCCAGACCTATATCTGGACTTCCCAGTGTGTGTTTGGACTGTGTTACAAGTGTGCCCCATGCCTGTATTGCCATCTGCCACGGACCGTGCCTGTTCCCTGCTTTGGACTGTGTTTTACGTACTGTTCCCCCTGCCTCCATGGAAGCCTGCCTCATATGGGCCCAAGCCGCTGCTAGCAGCCGGGCGCCTGCCGAGGAAACCTCCAGCGAGCCTGGCTAGGTGCTCCCTGGTCAGTTCCTGCCTGGAGCCTCCTGCGGGCTGGTCCCCGAGCTTGCCCTTGCTACCGGGCAACCTGCCAACCAGCCCCAGCTATGCCCAGCCGGCAACCATGTTCTTAGGCAGCCAGAAGACCCAGAGGAAAAGACTGCTTTGGGAAGCCATTTCGGCGAAGCGGGCACACCACGTTCGCAGCGAGAGTACCTCGCCCCGCTCTGCATATCTTAGGAGCCGCCCCGGAGAAGGAACTAAGTGCCGACCATCCCAAGCACTTAGAGAATGCATCTCAAAGAAACCTCCGCATTCCAGAGCTGATGACATCAGGGCAAGCCCTGTCTGCTGGAACATCCATTCAGCCCGCTCGGATGTCCCCCTCCCTCTTTTGTCCCCTCTTCCTGAGGTGTCACTTATCACAATCAGATTACCAAAGTGGCCCATCCAAGCCATTCAGTAACCCATTAAGACCTTTGTTTTAATCTGTGAGAACCACCAAGTACAGCACCAGCCCCAGGGTACGTTTTGGGGTATTTAAGCCGGTTTCTCAGACCGCATGGTGCGCGTGCCACCCCTATCCAGACCCCCTTGCTGTCTCTTTGTGGATCCACTGCTGGCATTGGACCACCTCGCTGTTGTGTCTCTGCTTCGCTTCAGGATTGTGAGTATTTCCCTTACCATCGTTGGGAACCTGCTAATGCGACAGTCTCTATATTTCCTACTCTGTATTTCCTAGTTCTTGTGTGCTTTCTTGTATGTTTGTGCAAGTTCAGGCTTACGCCACACTATTAGTAAATACACGTGATTGAACCTATTTGTAGTCTGCCTCTTTGTCACTAGAGTGTCTGGAATTGGGACCTCCGTAAACACAGGTTAGGTCCGCGCTAATTTTAGTTACAGACTGCAAAGCTAATTTCCCCATTATAAAAAGCAGTTCTGGTAACAGCTAAGGCCGCCTGGCTTGATGGCACTGTGGTTGCCAACCCTCCTGGAGATCCCCACAAATTACAACTGATCTCCAAATGACAGATTTTAACATTCTCCGAGACATGAAGACTTCTTAGGCTGGCCTGTGTGGAATTATACCCCACATAGCTACTACCTGACAATTGATGCCAACCCACCTAGAGAACTCCGAGAGTTACAAATGACTTTCAAATGACAAGTTTTAATTATCTCAAACAGAATGGTGGCTTTGGAGTGTGCCTTCTGTGGAATTACACCCACTGAGGACCCTCCATATTATGATTGCCGTACCTGGAGATCTCCTTCCATTTCAGCTGAACTCCATATGTCCTATTTTACCTAAATTGGAGACAATGGTGGTATTGGGTATTGGCAACTGGGGTGTCTGAAGCACCTCCTTACAGTAGTTCCCAAATTGGGGTTTCAGGGGGCTTATATTTTCACCACTGCCTTATTCAAACCCAAGTATAATACAGGGTGCTTGGAGGGAGGCCACATTCGAGGACTTAGGTCCAGAACTAGAGACTGGATCAGCACCAGCACATGTCCTCTTGTAGGGGACAGTCTCTGGAGTTCAGATCTGTGTGATTTGGGGTGATCCAAAGATTATTTGGGGGTGCCAGGGGCTTATAGGGCAAATCCACATTACTCATTCTAAGTCGCATGTTCCCCGCATTCCCCACACAATCTCGAGTGCCGGTCACATTACCTCATTAAACAGATGCATTTCGTTCGCATTTCTCCCGAATATGTAACAGTTTTTCAACGGGAGTTTCACGGTGGCCGTGAATGGTCCAATGAGCAATTTACGTGTTTTTTTAAAAAACCACCCCCCTTCCTGTCTCTCCGGCCGTTCCGAAAGTTCCTGTTGGTTGATTCAACTTGCAAGTGCTCCGTAGTCTGCAAAAGACTGTTTTTGACTCCATAGCATTGGATTTATTGATTATGCTGTTTCTGAATCAAATCTGGTAGTTTGAAAAATCATTTTGGGGTGAATCCATCCTCAGAACGGACTCGCAAAACTTCCTTTTTAACTGTTTTTTTATTTTTTTTATTTTATATTACTGTAATATCGAAATTACGGTGAATCAATAATTCGAAATAAAGAAAACACAGAGCAGGACCTTCAGTAAAATTCAGGCACTGAACTGTCCTGCATAGTAAATGGCCACGAAAGCTTCCCACATGCTTCCAAATATCAAAAAAAAAAAAAGGGGCGAGAGCCATCAGTGCTGTCACTGGAGGAAAGAAAGGCATCATTATCTTCAAAGATGTTTTCTTATAAGGCAAGACCGAAATAACGGAAAAGTGCAGTCAAAAATTGTTTTTAAAAAAATAGGCGGGAAAAAGAGGTCCCGCCCAAAAAAGTGGTTTTCAAGCGGCCGTGTGACCGGAGGGACGCGCGAGAAAGACGGATTGAAAGCAGGAATGTGAACGAAGAGGAAAAAATCCCGGATTGGAGGCAAACGAAAGGTGTCTAATAAACATGCGGGTAATGGGTGAATGTGGATTCAACCATTTTTCACCACTTCCTTATTCAAAGCTATGTCTAATACTGGGTGCTCGGAGAGAGGCCACATTCGAGGACTTAGGTCCCCAACCAGAGACTGGATCAGCACCAGCACATGTCCTCTTGTAGGGGACAGTCTCTGGAGTTCAGAGGTGTGTGATTTGGGGTGATCCAAAGATTCTTTTGGGTTTCAGAGGGCTTATATTTTCACTACTTCCTTATTCAAAGCCATGTCTAATA
The DNA here is from genome assembly GCF_028583425.1 of Eublepharis macularius. Classification (NCBI taxonomy): domain Eukaryota; kingdom Metazoa; phylum Chordata; class Lepidosauria; order Squamata; family Eublepharidae; genus Eublepharis; species Eublepharis macularius. The sequence goes on along the minus strand of NC_072791.1, from coordinate 164,577,816 downwards.
CTGGGTGCTTGGAGAGAGGCCACATTTAAGGACTTAGGTCCAGAATCAGAGACTGGATCAGCACCAGCACATGTCCTCTTGTAGGGGACAGTCTCTGGAGTTCAGGGGTGTGTGATTTGGGGTGATCCAAAGATTGTTTTGGGTTGCAGAGGGCTTATATTTTCACCACTTCCTTATTCAAAGCCATGTCTAATACAGGGTGCTTGGAACAGGCCACATTCGAGGCCTTAGGTCCAGAACGAGAGACTGGATCAGCACCAGCACATGTCCTCTTGTAAGGGACAGTCTCTGGAGTTCAGGGGTGTGTGATTTGGGGTGATACAAAGATTGTTTTGGGTTGCAGAGGGCTTATATTTTCACCACTTCCTTATTCAAAGCCATGTCTAATACTAGGTGCTTGGAGAGAAGCCACATTCGAGGCCTTAGGTCCAGAACCAGAGACTGGATCAGCACCAGCACATGTCCTCTTGTAGGGGACAGTCTCTGGAGTTCAGGGGTGTGTGATTTGGGGTGATACAAAGATTGTTTTGGGTTGCAGAGGGCTTATATTTTCACCACTTCCTTATTCAAAGCCATGTCTAATACAGGGTGCTTGGAACAGGCCACATTCGAGGCCTTAGGTCCAGAACGAGAGACTGGATCAGCACCAGCACATGTCCTCTCGTAGTGGACAGTCTCTGGAGTTCAGGGGGGTGTTATTTGGGGTGATCCAAAGATTCTTTTGGGTTTCAGAGGGCTTATATTTTCACCACTTCCTTATTCAAAGCCATGTCTAATACAGCGTGTTTGTAGAGAGGCCACATTCGAGGCCTTAGGTCCAGAAGCAGAGACTGGGTCAGCACCAGCACATGTCCTCTTGTAACGGACAGTCCCTGGAGTTCAGGGGTGTGTGATTTGGGGTGATCCAATGATTATTTGGGGTTGCAGAGGGCTTATATTTTCACCACTTCCTTATTCAAAGCCATGTCTAATACAGGGTGCTTGGAACAGGCCACATTCGAGACCTTAGGTCCAGAACGAGAGACTGGATCAGCACCAGCACATGTCCTCTTGTAGGGGACAGTCTCTGGAGTTCAGGGGTGTGTGATTTGGAGTGATCCAAAGATTGTTTTGGGTTGCAGGGGCTTATATTTTCACCACTTCATTAGTCAAAGCCATGTCTAATACTGGGTGCTTGGAGAGAGGCCACATTCGAGGCCTTAGGTCCAGAACCAGAGACTGGATCAGCACCAGCACATGTCCTCTTGTAGGGGACAGTCTCTGGAGTTCAGGGGTGTGTGATTTGGGGTGATCCAAAAATTATTTTGGGTTTCAGAGGGCTTATATTTTCACTACTTCCTTATTCAAAGCCATGTCTAATACTGGGTGCTTGGAGAGAGGCCACATTTAAGGACTTAGGTCCAGAATCAGAGACTGGATCAGCACCAGCACATGTCCTCTTGTAGGGGACAGTCTCTGGAGTTCAGGGGTGTGTGATTTGGGGTGATCCAAAGATTCTTTTGGGTTTCAGAGGGCTTATATTTTCACCACTTCCTTATTCAAAGCTATGTCTAATACTGGGTGCTCGGAGAGAGGCCACATTCGAGGACTTAGGTCCCCAACCAGAGACTGGATCAGCACCAGCACATGTCCTCTTGTAGGGGACAGTCTCTGGAGTTCAGAGGTGTGTGATTTGCGGTGATCCAAAGATTCTTTTGGGTTTCAGAGGGCTTCTATTTTCACCACTTCCTTTTTCAAAGCCATGTCTAATACAGGGTGCTTGGAGGGAGGCCACATTCGAGGCCTTAGGTCCAGAACCAGAGACTGGATCAGCACCAGCACATGTCCTCTTGTAGGGGACAGTCTCTGGAGTTCAGGGGTGTGTGATTTGGGGTGATCCAAAGATTATTTTGGGTTTCAGAGGGCTTATATTTTCACTACTTCCTTATTCAAAGCCATGTCTAATACTGGGTGCTTGGAGAGAGGCCACATTTAAGGACTTAGGTCCAGAATCAGAGACTGGATCAGCACCAGCACATGTCCTCTTGTAGGGGACAGTCTCTGGAGTTCAGGGGTGTGTGATTTGGGGTGATCCAAAGATTCTTTTGGGTTTCAGAGGGCTTATATTTTCACCACTTCCTTATTCAAAGCTATGTCTAATACTGGGTGCTCGGAGAGAGGCCACATTCGAGGACTTAGGTCCCCAACCAGAGACTGGATCAGCACCAGCACATGTCCTCTTGTAGGGGACAGTCTCTGGAGTTCAGAGGTGTGTGATTTGGGGTGATCCAAAGATTCTTTTGGGTTTCAGAGGGCTTCTATTTTCACCACTTCCTTTTTCAAAGCCATGTCTAATACAGGGTGCTTGGAGGGAGGCCACATTCGAGGCCTTAGGTCCAGAACCAGAGACTGGATCAGCACCAGCACATGTCCTCTTGTAGGGGACAGTCTCTGGAGTTCAGGGGTGTGTGATTTGGGTTGATTCAAAGATTGTTTTGGGTTGCAGAGGGCTTCTATTTTCACCACTTCCTTTTTCAAAGCCATGTCTAATACTGGGTGCTTTGAGGGAGGCCATATTCGCGGCCTTAGGTCCCGAACCAGAGTCTCGATCAGGACCAGCACATGTCCTCTTGTAGGGGACAGTCTCTGGAATTCAGGGGTGTGTGATTTGGGATGATCCAAATATTGTTTTGGCTTTCAGAGGGCTTATATTTTCACCACTTCCTTCTTCAAAGCCTTGTCTAATACAGGGTGTTTGGAACAGGCCACATAGGAGGCCTTTGGTCCAGAACCAGAGACTGGATCAGCACCAGCACATGTTCTCTTGTAGGGGACAGTCTCTGGAATTCAGATCTGTGTGTTTTGGGGTGATCTAAAGTTTTTTTCTGCTGCAGGTGCCGCCCCTTTCTTCTTATTGAATTGTTCTGGGGGCATCCTATTTTGAAGCTGTTTACTCAACACCTGGGTTTTGTAGGATGACCCATTATAGGTCCACTTAGAGGGCTTAGTCTTCTGAATATGGCGCTGTATAATATGTGCCCCTGCAAACTTCATTTTGGAGTTTAGAGCTTTTTCTTTGGCTTTGCCGCTTTGCGAATAACGAATAAAGAATAAGGAACTGCGAACAAGGAACTGGGAACTGGGAACCAACTTCAGCTTCGTGTCATCTTGAGCTTTTTGAATTCATGGGTATCTTCATGTAGGAAAAAAAAAATTATTTCACATATCTAGAGACAAGAATATTTCACTATCTGAAGAAGGTATTTCAAAACATGCTTCGCTAGCAGCCATAATGTTTGGATATGTTATTGTTTTTCTATGTTTACCAGACCTCATGTAATTTCTCATATACTTTGTAATATGGAATGTTTTTATGAAACTCATCAGGTTTCATGTATTTTTGCCATTTCTTGTATACAGTCATTGGATTCAGTTATATTTTGATGTCTATCTGATGCATATGTTTGTATGTTGACTACTAATAGATTTTTCATTCATTTGTATTGTTTGTGGGTATAGGTTTTTAATTTCCCTTCATGTGGTCACACACTCTTTCACAGAAGCAATGGGCCGGCCAGAGGTGTGAAGAATATTCATAACAGTCTGAATCATGGAGTGTGGGGGGGATAAAGGAAGGATGACTGCTTTCCTTGCACCAGGGCTTTTCATGTTCTTAACAATCAAAGTATATATTTTTTTAAAAAAAATCAGGCCTGCTTCTGACTTTAAAACCCAAGATTAATTTGAAACATTCAGACTGTTGTCGTTTGAATATTACTTGAACGTTCAAGTATTAGAACAGCACATGTTACCATGTTCTCAGTTTGTTTTCTTTTTATCTGCTCTTTGATTTAGGAACACAATACACAAGTTAAACCATTTCTTAGTGCAAGACATTTAAAATATTATCACTTCACTTTGGGCATAATCAATAAACAATTGTACAATGAAAAGTTAAGATGAAGGTCAGCAACACACCATCTATTAAGGCTTTCTGGAAAGAAAAGAATGAGATAACTGCATTTGTTTTAAAAGAACAAATTAACTAAATGGTATTTTGGAATTGAGAAAGTATGCCTTACAGAGAAGTAAAAAATCTGTGCTCCTAAAAATGGGAAACAGGATCCATGTTACATGTGACAGTATCACAGCTCAAATGTACGGTTGCATGAAAAGAAAGCTGTTTAGTTCATTTCAAGGCAGGGAGTTAAAGGACTTGGTCACTAGAAGCGTGAGGGATGATTCACACAATATGATGTCCTCATGTCGGTTGTGAGGATTTTCTATCAGACATGTGCCTGGAATTCCCTACTGGAGTGAGAACTTAATTCCCAGGGGCACAGGTGACTTACTTGGATTGACAGTGTGTGGGGAGAAGCCAAGACCCCTTCCTCCTTTGTGCTGTTTTCCTGAGCTAAAATGGCTCTGGAAAGCTGCTATTTGCTCATTGGGGAAACTGGTTTTGATGGGCTACTTGTCAGTTCTCCCAGTGGGGCAAGTTGTTGTGAAGATAAAATGAAGTAGAGGCAAACAATGAAAGCTGATTTGGATCCCCATTGGGGAGAAAGGAGTTATATAAATTAGGTGAATGAATCCTCTTAGCAAAAGCGGTTTCTTTTCCTGTTCCAGTTCAGTTTGGCTCTTCCTAGCAGCCAGTTCAAGGCTTCATCCTGATGTACCTTTAGTGGCTATGATAAAGTTATCTGTTGGTTATGTGCCTTCTACGTGGCCTCTTCTTCATAATACTAAACAGTTACCAGATACAAAGAATTAGTATTTAACAACAATTTTGATCTTACTTTCTAGAAGCTTGGTGGTTGTGTTACATAATTTTTATGTGTGTGACAATAATAAAGTTTATAGAAGTTTTACTAAGTATGTTGCATACTGTAATACCAGTGATTAATGGAGACTATAAATGTTTACCTTATGTGGCCTTTGTTTAAGATACTTCATAATGAATAGCTTTGGGGACTACTATAACTTTTCCTTCCCATGAGGGAAGGAGGGAATATTTTGGAGCCAGGTGACAAAGTACAAAAATGACTAGGTTGGGAAAGGTTAGGCTCCCTTTCCTTATGTGTCTCATTGTTCTTTCCTATATCAGCTTCTCAAGCTGAAAAAGGAAAGCTAGTATGGAGCTATCGCTAGAGTGCTAAAGCAAGGAGCAGGGCCGGATTGAGGGGGGCAGGGGGGGTAGTCTGCCCCAGTGCCACTAGGGAGGGGGTGCTGGGAACAGCTGCCAGCTGCCAGAGGGCGCAGGCAGCAGCGCGGGCAGCCTTGCAGCCCCCCCCCACACTGCCTTTCGCCTGCCCTGCAGGACAGGGGGCGGCCGGCCACCCTGTCCTGTGGGGCAGGCAAATGGCGTGGGTGGCCGCGCTGCCTTTTGCCTGCCCTGCAGGGCAGGGGGTGCGCGGCAAGCCGGCTGCCCCCTGTCCTGCGGGCAAGCGAAAGCAGCGTGGGGGGCTGCAAGGCCCCCCACGCCATTCGCCTGCGGGGAGGCAAATGGCGCGGGCAGCTTCCCAGCCCCGCACGCTGCCTCCGTTCCGCCCTGTGTGATGACATCACCGAAGTGACGTCATCACACAGCGGAGGGAGTGTGCACGCGCACTGCACGCACACGCAAGGTGGCCAGCCAAGGGTTGCCCCGGGCGTGGGCAACCCTAGATCCGGCACTGGCAAGGAGACCAGGATTCAAATCTCCAACAAGCCAAGAATGACGGTGGGCTAGTCTTATCCTAACTATCTCATAGGATTGCATAGAAGTACAATTTAAAAGGGAGAGAGGAATACGCACACTGCCCAGAGCTTCTTGGAGGAAAGCCATGATAAAAATATGATAATGTATAAACAGAAAAAGTGCTATCAGACTACAGTTAGACACATTTTTGTGTGAGGTATAGTTTCAGCTCAGGATGGATAACTTTAATTCAAGATGGCTGCCGTATTGCTAGGCATTACAGAATATAATTTCACTCCACCTCTACAGTAAGAAAGTGCTAGGCAGTTTGCTAGTGAAGAGAATTGTTGTCTAGAAAGACAGGCTTTGGGCAAAATGCCATTTGCACACAGCTGAGAGAATCTTGGAGTTTATCATCTATCCTACAAAATCCACATTAAAATTTATTTACTCCACATAATAAAGTTTAATAGTTTTATAAGAATGGCAGGTTGAATTTTCTAGGCAATAGAAAGAAAACTTGCATCAGTGGCGCAATATCCCATCCACATAATGTTTCCACACAGGAGTGCTCATCCTCTCAAGAGAAAAAAGCAGAACTAGAATGGAGGTGGGGAGCAAATTGTGCTGTTTGCTTTTCACCAGCATTGTGACGAGCACTAGTCAACAAGCCTTCTTGATATTTACACAATTAGTTTAAACTACATAAATTATCACAATAACTCTTGTGTGTTATGTGTCATCAGGTTGCCTCCAACCTATGGCGACCCTATGAATGAAAAACCTCCAAAATGTCCTATCATTAACAGACTTGCTCAGATTCTGCAAACTGGAGAATGTGGCTTCTTTTAATAAGTCAAGCCATCTCATTTTAGGTCTTCCTCTTTTTCTACTTTGTACTTTCCCTAGCATTATTGATTTTTCCAGAGAATCTTGTCTTCTCATGATGTGACTAAAGTACAATAGCCTTAATCTTGTCATTTTAGCGTCTAGGGAGAATTCAGGCTTGATTTGATCTAGTACCCACTTATTTGTCTTTCTGACTGGCCATGGTATCCGCAAGACTCTCCTCCAGCACCACATTTCAAATGAATCAATTTTCTTCCTGTCAGCTTTCTTCACTGTCCAGCTTTCACATCCATACATAGCAATGGGGAATATCATCATTTGGATTGTCTTGATTTTGGTTCCCAAAGAGATATCTTTATCTTTTGGGATCTTATCTAGCTCCCTCACTTTGGGGTAAATCTGAATAGGATTACACTATAAATGTTACTATCTGTGTCTTGTCCATGGTTTGGAGCCTAAGCAGAGTGAGCAGTCATTGCCTCCCCGCTTTCATTGAAACTTTCTATTGCAATGCCTCTATTGGCTAAATTGGCTAAACTCTCTGCCACCTCCTCCTGAGTAGCAGAAAGTGACTTCATTGGAGGAGCTTCTGGTGTGCTCACAGAACAGTACCTTGGGATCCAAGCCCATATGAACATTGCCCACTTTCCAGTTGGTTCCAGCTTCACATTAAGGTAGCCTGAGTGTAGTAAAGAAACTTCTCTTCCCACTGCCTCTCACTCCTGGCTTTTCCATGCAGTTTAAGAGAATGTGCCCACTCTGGGCAGTGATGTCCAAAGCAGGCAACAAAGGGATTGCTGACAAGGTGATGAAACCTCTTGTACAAGTTTGGAAGAAATACCAAGAGCCTTGAACAGAGTGAAAGCAAACAACCATTTATTGAGAGGAACAATTGGCACAATCAAGCAATCACAATAATGTTCAGGCATACAGTTATAATGCTCAACACTAGAATGACCATGTTGTAATTCAAATATTTTAAATTTCTACAAACTGTGGAACCTATATCATCCAAGGAGGAGGAGACAGGAGACAAAGAAGGACAAGCAGAAGGATAAAACAGGGGTAATAGGATCTAAACATCCAGAAGCAAGTCATCCAAATGTTAAATCCAAATGTGAAAGCAGTGAGGGCTAAGCTTCGCCGTGGTTCCATAGTGGGTAGAGGAATAAAGATTTTTTTTCTTCATTCATACTCCGCCTTTCTACCCAGTAGGGACTCAAAGCAGCTTACAATGTTCTTCTCTTCCTATTTTGTGATGAGGTGCCTAGAACTGGGAAGCCACCATTGCCTCACACACGGGTAAGCTCACAGGAGAACACAGGGACATTGTAAGGCAAAGCATCGTATTCAGGGCACCTGGCCAGACAGAGCAACCAGAACACAAATGCAGCCCAATTAGAAGACAGGTTCTGGCTCCAATTCTAGGACCAGAGGCTTGGGTTCCAAAACAAACATTTATTTTCTCCCCTAGTTTATAGAGTGAGGAGGGGGGTCAGGCAAGACAACAAGTATGCTCTCTGACTGGGCAACGGTAGGATGTCCCAGTTGGTTAGAACATTTCCAAATAAGGAATAATAATAATAATAATAATAATAATAATAATAATAATAATAATAACAACATTCGATTTATATACCGCCCTTCAGGACAACTTAATGCCCACTCAGAGCGGTTTACAAAGTGTTATTATTACCCCACAACAATCACCCTGTGAGGTGGGTGGGGCTAAGAGAGCTCAAGAGAACTGTGACTCGCCCAAGGTCACCCAGCTGGCTTTGTGGAGGAGTAGGGAATCAAACCCAGCTCTCCAGATTAGAGTCCCGTGCTCTTAACCACTACACCAAACTGGCTCTCAGGGAAGGGAAGGGAAGCATCTGGGTAGAAGGGAAGCATCTGGGTAGACCAAAGATGTGGTTGAATGCAGCTTTGGCTACTGAATTGAACTGTAGTTTAGGCAGAAGAGACAACACTCCAAGTTAGATGTTTCTGGACTAAGAACCTCTTGGTGGGAAATGCTAATAGAGACTTTAGTTCTTTCTAAGGCTTGAGTGCAAATGTGACCAAATCCTTTGTACTGTGTACTCCAATTACCAATTGAGTCAAGACATGTGGTCTCCTCACAGCAATGGACAAACAACGGGCCATTTATCTCTCATGATATCATTTGGAGTAGACCTCTAAGTACTAAAGCCCACAACCACATCATAATCAACAGCTTCAAAGACATCAACAGTGTTGCCCAGACATTGAGTTTAGATCATTTTTATATAGCACAGCTCAGTTTTTAAGCCACTGATGTCATGTTCATCATTACCTGTTACAGATCAATACAGATTAAGGTGTTAATCATATCAGCAAAAATAAACAAGTTTTTAAGGATGATTATGAATGACTTGAAAGTAAATCACAGAACATGTCACAGTGCTGTGATATGTCTGGAATTAACATTTAAGAACATCTTTCATGTCCAGTTCAATATAATATGACAGAGGAGCAACAGCATCATATTCTGAACAATCACATTCACATTTGAATAAAGCAGAGCTATGAGAGAAATTTTAAAATTCATCTGGAATTTTTACCCAAGGATGTTGACATGAGGCAAATGTAGAACCTATGTTGTTAAAAAACATAGCCAGTTTGGTGTAGTGGTTAAGAGCACGGGACTCTAATCTGGAGAGCCAGGTTTGATTCCCCACTCCTCCACTTGAAGCCAGCTGGGTGACCTTGGATAAGTCACAGCTTCTAGGAGCTCTCTTAGCCCCACCTGCCTCACAGGATATTTTGTTGTGGGGATAATGATAATATACTTTGTAAACTGCTCTGAGTGGGCATTAAGTTGCCCTGAAGGGAGGTATATAAATCAAATGTTATTATTATTATTATTATAAAATGGTCACCAAGTGGTAGGAAATATCAGGGGTGAATACCAGGTGGTATCACTTTGTAAGGATGCAGAGAGAGAGAGAGACATCTATGTAATACAAGTGAGGATCCATGGGACTTGTGAGGAGGGATTCCATTCTCCCCCTGCTTAGCTCACTTGCCCATCCAACGTTAAGCTCCCCTTCCTCCCTCCACAGGGAAATCTGAGAATTTCATGAGGAAGAGGGAATCTTGCCCACCCCCTCCCCCTGCTCTGTCTTCCCGCACCCCTTCCTGCTCTTCTGTTTGGGAGGATTTAACCTCCCTTCTTTTTTCCAACTTTTAGGATTTTTATGCAAACCAGGTGACACCCCCCCTCCCAGATTTGTAGAAAAATCTAACTTGTCTCTATATGGACCCAGTCATCAAATTTAAGTATTTGCAGGTGGGGCCAAACTAATAATGAGATATATAAGCATGGGATCCACAAAGACTTGTGGGGGGGGATCTCATTTTCTCCCCCCCACTATTTCCTATTTCCATTCTCTGAAAGCCCTCATAGCTTCTCCCCGTTTCCTGCCTCCATCTCCCCACAAACCACCCACCATTCACCAACCCACCTACATTTTATCTGCCCTACTATCTTTAGCTGTATTTATTTATTTACAACATTTATACATCTCCTTTTTTCAAAATATGGACCGAAAGCATCTTAGATCAATCTCTTCAATTTTATCTTCAAAATAACCCTGTGGGATTAGTTAGGCTGAGTGTCTGTGACTAGCCCAGGATCACCCAGAAAGATTCCATGGTAGAATAAGGATTTGAACTTGGATGTCCAAGATACTAGTCTGAAACTCTTAACCACAACACCACACTGGCTTTAGTGTTATGGCTGCTGTTGAACAGTAGCATGCAGTCATGCCTGGGTGAGACATGAAACTTGTGGTACCAAGTTGCCCAGTTGTTAGAAGGAAAAGAGCCCTGCTGGATCAGACAAGTGGTCCATCTAGTCCAGCATCACACAGTTGCCAACCTGTTACTCCTGAGGGCTAACAACAGGGCACAGAGGTCCTGAAGTTGCCTTCTGGCACTGGTATTCAGAAGTATGCTGCCTCTGAATGTGGAGATTCCCTTTAGTCACCATCAGCCACTGATATCTGAATCTACTGAATGCCACTGAATGCCACTGATGCCCTGAATCTACTATCAACTCCATTGAATGCCCTCAATAGTATTTTGGGATAGGGAGAAAAAGTTCTCTCTCTTTACTTTTTCTACCCTGGACATAATTTTATAAACCTCTACCATGTCCTCCCTTTATTATCTCTTTTCTCAACTGAAAAGTCTCAGGCTCTTCAGCCTTTCCTCACAGGACAGGTGCTCCTCCCCCAATCATCTTGGTTGCCTGCTTCTAAACTTTTTACAGCTCTGCAATGTCCTTTTTGAGATAAGGTGAACATAACTGCATACAGTATTCCAAATGAGGCCACACCATAGATCTATAGAGGCATTATAATATTGGTGGTTTTCTTTTCAGTCCCTTTCCTAATAACCCCCAGCATAAAGTTTGCTTTTTTCACTGCTGCAGGACATTAGGTTGACACTTTCATTGAGCTATCTGTAATGGGCCAGCCTGGGCTCAGTACTAGAAGAGGAGCCTGGTGAAGCCCAGGAGGACTCCTCAGGAGAAGGGATGCCTCAGGCAGACAGCTCTGAGTCAATGGAAGCTAGCAATCAAGAAGAGCAGCTGTTGGCTGATGAAGGATGACAACCAGCAGCTGAGGTAGAGCCATCAACACCCTCCAGCTCTAACCCACCGGTGAAGCTCAGCCAGAAGCTTCCAACCTACACTCAGGGAGCACTACAGGCAGAAGCAAAGAACAGAGCTGCAGGAAAGGTGATGCAGTGCTTGCCTTCTGGGCCAATGCCAGCTGCTTGTGCATAGCGATGAGTAGCATCAGGATAGCTCCCAAGCAGCTGGCTGTGATCAGTGCATAATTATAAAAACCAACAACAAGTCAGTATCCCTGGTGTTGTGACCCTTACCTTGAGCCTTGTCTTGACTCAACCTTTGTGACTTCTGGACTTACTGGTAACTGACCCCTGGACCTCCTGACCTTGCTGCACAGATTCACCCTTGGACCACGCCATTGGCTGTTTGAACTCTGTGCACTGATTTTGGACTGGACCTCAACAACTCTGCAACAGCTAAGAGTGTGCCTACTATATCCCACACCCAGCAGCAGAGCTGGTGCTGGTCCAGCCCTCAACATATCTACTATGACCCCAAGGTCACTTTCCCTCTCAGTCTCAGCAAGTTCAGACCCCATTACCATATACTTGAAGTTGAGATTTTTCGTTCCTTTGAGCATCTCCTTGCCCTATCCTACACTGAATGTCATTTGTCACATAGTTGCCCACTTACTCACTTTGGGGAGATTCTCCTAGAGCTCTTGACAGTCAGCCTTGGTTTTGACTGTCCAGAATAGTTTCATGTCATCTGCAAACTTAGCCACTACACTGTTCACTCTCAGTTCCAAATCATTTATGAACTAGTTAAATAACATCTGCCTGAATACTGATCCTTGTGGAACTCCACTGCTTACTTACCTCCATTTAGAGAAGTATTCATTTATTCCTACTCTCTGCTTCCTGTCATTTATCTAATTATTAAGCCATAAGATGATCCATCATCTTATCCCATGATGACTACTAAGCTTACCCAGGATTCTCTGGTGAGGAACCTTGTCAAAAATCTTTTAAAAATCCAAGTATTTAATGTCTACTGGGTCACTCTTATCTACATGCAGGTCTACTTGCTCAAAGAACTCCAAAAAATTGGTGAAGCAAAACATCCCTTAATGGAGGCTGGGAAGAGGTGAGCAGATTCTGCTCATCACCATATTGACCACACTGTGGATTCATTTCAAACTCAAGTACTAGGGAAGAGACAAGACTTCACTGTGCTTGGAAAACAAAGCTTCAGTTTTATTGACTACAAAGTGCACTGTAACAGCAAACATGCATCACACTCACCCAGATGGCTGGCCAGACTGGGTTGTTTGATGTTGATCGATCCGGACTGAAACTTCAAGGGCTGATCTCTGCAAACCTCCAGCCAATTTAGGTCTTGTGGCTTGAGGAAGTGGCCCTCATGGCCTGATGGGGTGATTCTGACTCACAGATATTCTGGAAATTTGCTGACATGCATTTTCACCCAGGGTCTCCATGATTTCTCTCTTTCCCCCAATAGGGAGCTGACAGCAGCACTTTCCAGTCACTAGGGTGAAGTTATCTGGGGACCTTCCATCTGGTGGTCTCTTCACTCTTGTTGTGCTGGATTTTCTCTTGGCCTGGGTCTTTAGCCTACAAACATGCTTTCTGCATTTTTTCATTTACTCAGCTCTTGTAAGCGCTGGGACATGTTTTGTACTTATACTTTCTAGGTTACATTAATTCATTTCTTAAATTGTCAGTTGCATTTAATTAATTACGAAGTTTTCTGTCTTGTTGTCTTTAAGAGGAAGCTAAAGCTAATAGCCAGCCTGTGCCATTTGCTGCAGGATTGAATTATACATTTTAAATTTCTGCTTTTGCCTACTCCTTGGCTTTTTGGCCTGAATAACACTTCCAAGCTTTAACAATTTTCAGCGAATGTCATGGAACCCCATAGCCCAAAATTCTACAACTCTCAAAGGGAACCCCACAGAACAACTTGAGAATTATTTGAGGATAATGCAGTGGGAGGGGAGAATCAGCAACAATGGCCTCTCCTTTCCATTTGCAGAAATTCTCTACTGGTTCCATGCCACCATTATTTGTAAATTACCAGATAAGTTGTTTGTTAAAGTAAGCGCTGCAGAAGAAGAAGTCAAAAATAATGTACCCAAAAGGCAGTCCAGCCCAGTCCTTCAAAAGAGTTTGTGCCGGAAGGAGAACATAGTAGGAAACTGGAGTCAGAAGAAGAGCACTCCAATTTGGTCATAGCCCACCAACAAAGGCAGATAAAAAAGAAAAGAAACCTGAGTTGTCACTGTTGTTGCATGTGACAAGTGAAGCTGCATGTTGTGGAATTATATTTTTCAGTATTATAACAGTGTGGACAAATTAAAAATGCAGGGATTTGCATGTAAGCATGAGGCATGCTGCATAGCGGTGATACCCTGTGTGTGTGTACATGTGTGTGCGCATGCATGTTTAACTGGTTTTTCTGGTTTTGTTTTAGGGCTCTATCTCATTTTTTCAGTTTTGCTTTCATATTAGAGAGCACAGTAATAACAATGAAAGTATTAAAAATAAATGTAATGGCAAATAGAAAACTTATTTAGCAAAAGATTCATTCATTTGAGAGTTGTTGTAACATAGTGGTTAAATGGTTGGGCTGCAAATCAGTACTCTGTTGATTTGAATCCCTCTACTGACATGAGTTTAGTAGGTGGTCTTGGTTAAGCCATTCCTCTCAGCCTCAGTTCTACAGCTTTATTGTGGGGATAATAATGACACTGATTTTGTTCACCACTTTGAGTGAGCCCTAATCTGTCTAGAAAAGCGGTATATAAATACAGTGTTCTATCTGTCTAGAAGACCAGTATATAAATACAGTATTCTTATTATTTTCTATTTTTAAAGTCCTCTGTGTTTTACTTTCATGTTGGAATTATTCTAGAGCCTCAACATACTATACGTCAGGGATACATAATCACAAGAGCTCTGACTCAAACAGAGCCCATCAAAATCTGATGCAAACAACATTCATTTGCTAATACAGTAGACGTTCCAAATACAAGCAGAATTATTTCATATTTCAAGGGGAGTTAGAAACCTCCTGATCTAACAGTTATTTTGATGCCGTGCTTCCTGGTCTCATTCTCCCAGGCAGTGGAAGGTGGAAGGTGAAGTGAAGAGAATGGTTCAGCATATGTGCCTGACAGTGGTATTGTCCAACCAGGACACTTAATCAGTCTTCCCGTCAAACAGGATAAGCCCAGTTGTTGTTTTTGTGTATTCCATTTTGATTTTCCATCAGTCATTACATCATCATAGTGGTTTTGGAGGACTTTCTCATTCCATATAAGAATAGATCATATTTGTACCAACTATATCATTCTTTGATTCTGTACCTGCTAAACAGGGTTTTTGCCTGTACTTGCTTGCAGATAGACAGAGTGGATGGAAAAGAATAGATGCAGAGGCTTTACCTCCCATACACACACACGTTCTCTCTCTCTCTCTCACACACACACACACACACATACACAAAGAGGCAGTCAGCCTGCCATATCTGCAAGGGACAGAAGCAAAGGCTTTGCTTTCACATGCTGGTAACCAAGCAGGGGTGCAAAGACCAGAGGGCAATAAAGTCAGAGGCCTTGGCTTTGTGATCTCCCCCAGTGTCCACCAGTCTGCAAAAGGGTGTGTGGGGGGGGGGGCGTTTTTAAAATTTCCCTGAAGAGGTTTTAGATTTCCATGACACTAAATGGCAAATAAAGTATCACATAGGATATACAAGAGGCCATTGGGAATGAACAGTCATGTCATCTTTTTATGCAAAACAGATAAGCTAACTCAAAATCTAAAATTTCTCGGACTTAATTCTTAAAAGCACTGCAATGATAGGTGGACCCAATATCTCCCTATTCAACTGCAAAGCAAGGAAACTATTTTAAATAAACATGGAATGCTTGGATGAGGGGAGTTAACTGCTTTCCTACCTTACCTCTGTGTGCTGCTGTTTAAAACAGTTTTCTCCCAGCCAGCCATCTGAGTTGAAAGTAAATGATGAAAGAAACAGAGTACAGTGGAATAAGGTGTGGGAGAGGCGAAGGCTACTATGAATTTCACTTTTGGAAAAAGAGAGCCATCCACAGCTTGAGGATTGCAGGAAAGGAGGAGAAAGCTCACTCTCATGCCCATCTACAATGCCTTCCTGTGCCTGCTCTGCAATTTAAAATTCACTATAGAACATGAACACTTCCTCTTATTTGCCTTTAAATTTTGTGGGAGGTTCCCTTGATCGGCATGGCTGTAACTTAGCTTTCTATAGTAGATCAAGTTAAGATCTTGGGTGTGCTCTTGGACCCAGACTTGTTAATGGATATATAGGTCAGCACTGTTGCTAGGAGAACCTTCTTTTAATTACTGGCTCATAAATTAGCTCTTTGTTTAGACTCTGGTGACCTAACCAGGCTGATCAACACTACTGTAACCTTCAAACTGGACTACTGTAACATAAACTATGTGGGGCTGTCTTTGAAGATGTCCTGGAAGTTTGAATTGGTATAAAATGCAGCAGTGAGGTTCCTGTCAGTGGTGAGCCACTCGAAGCATATCATTCCAGTGCTGTATCAAATGCACTGGTTACCTATTAGCTTCTGGACCAAATCCGAAGGGCTAGCTATTACCTTTAAAGCCCTTCACAGCCTAGGGCTGTCATACTTACCAAACTATACAATTATGCTCTACAGGCAACCTTTGGTGTCCTGTCTTAGGACTGTGCATACAGTAACAGCTAGGCCACTGGCTTTCTCTCTGATAGATCTAGCCCTCTGGAATGGTCTATCAGAGTGGATACAGAGTGCACCTTCACAATACACATTTAGGAATGTATGTGACACAAGTTTATTTCACAAGGTATTTGATGGAGGGTAAATTGCTTTGGCTGATTTGATTGTGTTTCTGATTTGTGCACAATAGACTGTGAGTCTAAGTAGATATGGTAAGGAAGGAAGGAAGGAAGGAAGGAAGGAAGGAAGGAAGGAAGGAAGGAAGGAAGAAAAAGAAAAAGAAGCTACAATCCAGGATCATTCCCATTATGCATAGGAATGTGTTTTCCATTGGAGGCCTACATGACCTTTCAAGGAACTTAACCCCAAATTGACAAACCTGGATTTCATAACTGGAATGTGTTAAGAAAATTAAATGGACATTATGAAAAAAAGTTGAAAAGGGAGGTTGAATGAAAAAATCTAGACTAGTTGGCAAATGGTTGGCATCTTCTGAATATTGTTTCTCACCCAATAATGCACACATGCTAGGAAAATGATACAAACTATACTCCTGTCTTTATTGAAAAAATACTTCTCCTGTTGACTACAATCTCTTAGAACTCTCTTTTCTATTGAAAACCAGCACATGTGAGATTTTTCACTGAGTGGTGTGTTAAGGTAAGAATCCGAGTGGCCACAATCTGTGACCAGGACCTTGAACCTGCTTATGCTGAAGCTATCTCAGTCACATCCATGATCAACAAGTTACATTTGGGAGCTGACTCTTTTTAAGCTTCTGGCCTTGAATACTTGAAAAGTGTGAACTGTTCCTAGGCAGTTTAATCAGTCTCCCTCTCTTCTGGCTGGCTGTGTCCAGGAGCTGATACGTTTCAGTGATGAATGGGTGCTTTTCATCCCTTGTTTCAGATGGCAGGTGATGCACCCTTCTTCTGAGCAGTCTTTTTGTGGCCTTGAGAGAAATTTCTTGGAGAGATGGAAGAGGACACTTTTTCCTGCTTGTTGGCCCATGCTTGCAATCTATGGGTGTCTTCTTCCTTTCTGAAGATACCTCCTCTCTTTGAGTACAGGTGCCATTCCACTCAGCACCTGCCTTACTATGTTCATCAGGCATCCTATTCTGCCCTGCCTGGGATGTGTTCCTCCTGCTATACAGCTTTCTTCTCCCATTCTGAGATTTGCTCCACTTGGCACACGTTTTTCTTGTCCGAATTAGGGACTCTCTCCTTTTCAGTGGCGACCCTTTAGTAGTCGGCTGTAGTTTGGGAGCCTGCTTAGCATTTACAGAAGCCTTTTTTTTCATATCATGTAATTCTATTCCATTCTCTGGTTCAAACTTTAATGTAGATTCTCCATTCTTACCTTGCGGTTCCAGCTTTACCTTCTGCTCATTTTTTCCAAGAGGGCCTTCACTTTTCAAGGCCCATTGCTTGTTTTCTTCAGATGGTTGCTCATGTTTTCCAACAGAAGCTTTTTTATTTCCACCCTGTGAGCTGTATCCAGAAGCCATCTTTTGTTTCACAGGGGATGCAGTACGCATAAGTTCAGATTTCTTGTGAGCATGAGTCTCCTGATCTGGCCTCTGCAATCCATGATGCTCCTTGTCTACCCTGGAACATCTCTCCTCTGGCCTAGGTGGCCCCTTGTTTGTCCTAGCATCCTGGTCAGCATGTCCCTCCCCTGGCTTAGAAAGTCCAAGGTTGCCCTTGTCTGACATGGGATGTCCCTCTTCTGACCTATGTTGCTTTTTTTTTTTCCTGAGATGTGCTTCATCCACACCAGAATTCTTTTCACCTGGTTTAGGAAACACAAAATGTTCCTTTCCTGGCCTGGTGAGCTTGTCCTCTGGCCAAGGCTGTCCTTTATTTGTCTTACAGTGCCTCTCATTTAGATCAAGTTTCCCTTCCCCTGGCACGGAAAATGGTGGGGGCTTCCTTCCTGGCACAGGGAAACTCTTGTCTGACTTGGAATGTTCCTCATTGACATTTGGACACTGTGTATCTTTCTGCCAATTCCTGGCAGCAGCCCTAGAACACCCCTTATCTTCTTGGTGATACTTCCCTTCAGCACACTCTCGGCACTCTTCTGCCCAGTTTTGCCATTTTTCTGCCCACTGGCGCCATTCGTTGGCCCACCGGCGCTTTTCACATGTCCAAATTCTCCACTTCCCTGGGCACTGGTGCTTTTTGTCAAATTTGTAATTCCATTCATTTCCTGTTACTCCATTATTTTCACTGTCATAGATAGGTATGCCTGTAAGAGAACCAGTGTGTATTAGTCAAACAAGTACTGTTCTAAAAAGAACAGTAAAATAAGAGCAGTAAGACAAGCCTACAATCTGCACCTGTAGCAATCCCATCAGCCAAGCCATTTTATTGGAAGAAGCAAGGAGAAGTTCTAAGTCAAATGAGCCTCCTCATAGCAATCCATCATGCTCGCAGGCTATAAGGTAACCTTGTGGTGCAGAATTTCTTTACTGTCATACAGTTTTATGGCATTGTTGATGTTAGTTGCCAAAAATTAGATCTGGAAAACATGTTAATGACCAGGGTTCCCATATTTCTTTAGCTCAGAAAACTGCCAAAGTAGATAAAAATGCTCTGGTATGTTTTTTCTGTTCTAAAGGAAGGCAATATATACCTGCAGCCATTGAAGTACTCCCAGGGCTTTTTTTCTGGGAAAAGAGGTGGTGGAACTCAGTGAGTTGCCCTCAGAGAAAATGGTTACATGGCTGGTGGCCCCGCCCCCTGATCTCCAGACAGAGGGGAGTTTAGATTGCCCTCAGCACAGAGAGCAATCTAAACTTCCATCTTGTGTTGCAGGAACTGCATTAAGAATGGAGTTTGCACAACATTCACTGGAATCTGGGGCTTGACTTTGTGCCTTTAATCTGAAATTAAAGTCCCTTTTCTCAGTATTAAACTCTTATCAAGGTCTTTTGAGAGAAACCACCTATAAAAGTATCTGAATAAAGCTGGATAAAGCTGGTGGATAGCAAACTTGAGTGTCTAGGTATCTCCCTCACTATGATCCAAAACATGAGCTATAATGAAGCACCGAGAGAGATCAAAAAGAAGGTAATACAACTTGATAGAACTAGCACTGAGGGCTAGGCTACAAGTGACAAATGACACAGGTTGGACACTTGTCAGCTTCCCTCAAGTTTTGATGGGAAATGTAGGTGTCCTGGATTTACAGCTTGGCTCTCTGACTGCTGTCCAACGAACTTTTCGACTGTCACTTGTCCAACATTCTGCCAAGCTGCCTACATTTCCCATCAAAACTTGAGGGAAGCTGACAAGTGTCCAACCTGTGTCATTCGTCACTTGTAGCCTGACCATCAGTCTCAAAGTAAGTTCCACCTTAGGACTTGGAATTTCTTCCCCTGTTAGTCTTCCTCCACTCTTAAAATATGTCACTATTCCTAGCAATTGCCATGCTTTCATGCTTGGTAGATTGAACATTCTGCCCACAGCTAAACTGAAGGGATATTTTGCTCGCGCTCCATTTGCAGGCTACCTTTGCTCCTGTGACTGTGGCAATGATTGAGCCCATTGATCATGTTTTGTTATTTTGTGGACATTGGTCTTCATTTAGGTATCTTTGGATCCTTCCTATTTTGAATAAATACTAACTTCTTATTGAGCCCCAAGTAGTATCCTTTTTGATAGCTGTTGTTAACCCCGCAGTTATGCAAGCTGTTGCCAAGTTTTTATCCACTGTAGTATCATTGAGACATTCCTTGGTTATGTATTAATAGGATAATTATGTATTGCCAGTATAATTTTCTTTATATGTTATTCTCTGCTTGTTATTGATATATGATCTGTGATTCCATAAAAACTGTACTGTTTGGTTCAAGATCTCAGGTCAAAGGAACTTACTGTTGATAAAGGAAAGCTATGCTGCCTAGAAAGAGTTATAGGACAGGTAATGAGAAGCAATGTCTGCATTTTCTATGGAGGACCTTAACCTTAATTTAAGATTCAGCCTTAACATAAAGCAGTCTAGCAAGAGCGAAGTTCCCAAAAATGAATGAAACACAAAATATCCCACAGAGTAGTTAAGACACTAATCTTTAATAAACAAACCCATGCTTACTCTCATTTCTTACCCTCTGTCATTTCAGCTTATACTAATATATTGCAAATATTATTTGTTTCTTTAAGGTGGGCAAATGTTTTTTTCATTTCTGCTGCACATATTGCATTTGAGTTTCCTTGGCATAGAATATGGTATGCCTTGAGGGTTTTTGTAGAGTTCAGCCACCTATTAGCAAAAGGATAAGAATAAACAACTGCATTTTGTGAATTTCCCCAATGACTTCTGCAAAGATATAATTTTTAAAAACAACTCTGAGCCAAATTTTTGTGTGTCTCCATTTTCAGCAGAGTTTTTGAAACTCCTCTGTCACCTGGGCTCCATTTGCGATAGGCATGTGTGAGGGGGTGTGGAGGACAGCGGCTGCCATCATTCTGGACACCCAGCAACACCGAGGTGCCCCTGTGAGGAGGCTGCATGAGCAGCCCAGATTCATATTGCCTAGCCTGCCAATCAGCAACAGGCTCACCAGGCTTGGGGGAGGGTCCTGACTGCTGGACATATAGGTTGAAGTCTTCCCTCTCATTCACTGGCTGGGTATAAATTTGGGAGTCATCTGTGCCCCTGGCACTATGCCTTTACTCACCCCTCCTCTCTGGTTCTGTAGGTTTATTGGGCTGCTTGTATTAGCTTAGCCAGGCATTTCTTTCTTCTGTTGTTTTTTATTGGGTGCTGTAATATGTTTGGGGTATGTTGGATTGGTTGCTATGTTGTTCTATCCTTGTCACTACTACTTCAGAGGTGGAGGTTGTAGCAATGGGCATTGGTCCTTTTGGGGGAAAACAGGACCTGTGAGGCCAGTTTCCCCATACTGGGAATCCCCTTAAAGAATCTTGGAGGTGATTCTTTAAGGAGAGAGCCCAGTTTGGGGGCTGTTGGGGCATGCTCACTCCCAGGTGGCAGGGAGATCCACATAGAGGTCTGTGCCCATGTGGAATCCCACATCCTGTCAACCGGGAGGGCTGGCAGGGAGGGTGGTCGTAATCCGGCAGGTCGATTGGCTGATGCTTGGATCCGTATCCTATGCTGAGCCAAGGCTCCATAAGATGTAAACCAATAAAGTTGTGGCCTTTTTATTTCTAACATGTTGTCTTATTTGTTACTGCCCCCCATCTCTTTGATGCTAGACCAACAAGAAAACATTTAACACTGGCCATGTGATATATTCCTGCCAACTCCACTTTACCATTAACATGGATAGATAACATCTTCCCGTCCTCGTCAACTTCCAAGTACTTGCTTTCATTCTCAAGATGTCTGTAGAGGAGAGAGAAAAATGGTTACCCAACTTCAGTTTTGTGTGGGATGGTGTTTGTTTGAAAATCCCAAGCCTTAACACCTTAGAGATAATTCTCATTTGACAGCTTTCTATCTTGGATAAAATTAAGGTGATAAAATACGCACAAGGACTTTACTGTCTAAGATAAATGACAAAAGGAACCAGCCCTCAATTCTACTTTTTTTTTAAGTACAACTTTTTACTTTATTGTGGAAAAATGATAACAAAAAAGATAAAAAGAAAAATACACTGAAGAAGGTGAAGAAAACTAACTAATAAAGGCCTAGAATGGCCTACACAAAGTGAACTAAAAAAGAAAACTAACTCAAATTGTTAATTATTACAGTTTTTCCCCTACAACACTTCACTTTTCACATCCATCAGCTTGTGGTCTAATTAATTTCCTTTTCCCTTTTTTCTGTAATACAATCTGTATATCTTATCTTGTCTCTTTAACATCTCAACTCCACCTTTTAAGATAGCCTGGTCATTAATCCATTTTCTTCTTCAATCACAGAGAGTCAACAAGGGTTTCCAATTTACTATGTATACAAACAGTATCCCTTATATATTTATAAATTTGAAGAGCCCGATTAGAGCCCACATCATTCAAATCCAATCCTTCTATTAACAACAGACAAGCCACTTTAACATTCCTCCATATGCTGTCTTCCCCTTCTCCCTTGTCATATTCCCCCAGTAAATACAATCCTGGTCTAAACTAAAAATTGATCTTTCAATTATACATTAACCACCCAAAATAACTGAATAATACTTCTATTCCCGTTCTAATTTTAAATTTACAAACTTTTAATCTTGTTTACTATTTTATAAAAGCCTGTATCATCAAATTTTTATTAGGAATTCCCTTTAAAATAAATTGTACAAAACAAATTTGTGGCCCCTTTATTTACCCATCATCCCTTATTTATTTATTCCCAGAGTTCTTTATTGACATCTTCATGACTGTTCTATCCTCTCCCTCTTCTGCTCCAGAATAATCTTCTTTCTTCCCATTCCTTCAACACTTCACAACCTATTTTGTGGCTTCTTTTATTATTTTTCTTCTCTTATTGTAAATTTCATTGCTACATTTAGGTTGCCAATCCAGCATAAACTTTATGGATTCGAACTTCTCCTTAGCATCAACATCTGATGTAGACTCAGAACCGTCCAATCTAGTCCATTTCCACTCTTTGGGTGTATCATATGAGGCTTATAAAAAAATCATTCCCAAAGTTCTTATTTCATGTCTTCATGACTGTTCTATCCTCTTCCCCTTCCAGTCCAGAATAATCTTCTTTCTTCCCATTCTTGCAAATCTTCACAGCCTCTATTGTGGCTTCTATTGTTAATTTATTTTTCTTTTATTATTGTGCATTTCATTGCCACATTTAGGCTGCCAATCCAACACAAACTTTATATAGTCCAATTTCACATCTGGGCTATCTATGTGATGTAGATGCAGAACAGTCCAGTCTAGTCCAGTCCATTTCCACTCTTTGGATATATCCTATGAGGCAAACAAAAACCTCAGCCATTTTTATTATTATTTTCTCTTTCCTTTTTCTTCTTTTTAACTAGCCCCTTGAATTAAATTCTTTCTCTGTTCAGTTCCAATAAACTCCGATTGTTTTAATATAATTAATGTCCAATTTCATAGAATTTTCAGAGTATTATTTCTCATAAATCCAGAGAATAGTGTTAATGAGCCAGAGTTCTATAGTCAAAACAAAAAAATCCAACAACCCCTCCCCCAAGTAATTTCAAAACAACAGAGGCCTTTCAGGGAGATGTTATTCTGCCAGTTTATCTTCAAGGCTATTCTTCATACTGCAGTTTCAGCTTCTCAAACCAGACTGTTTACCTTATCTGGTCGTAGAAAAAAAACACACACATAGACTTCCAAATACATAGCAAAAAAGTTGCCCCAGGTCTGTTGGGAATGTTCTTTTTCTAATATAAATGAAACAAGCTCCTGTGTATATATTTATTTCTGCTCATTCTTGTTTTCCAACATAAAAACCCCACTTCCAGGTTAGACAAGGGCTAAGTAAGAGAAGCTTGTTGTTTTCTTACCCAAGCTGTATAGGTCCATTCCAAACTGTAGATAAGGAATCAAAGAAAGCAATTAGTAAATGAGGTTGGGAGTAGTAATCCGTTCACTCCAGCGCAGCTCTTAATGATGTTGCATTCCCCGGGTCCTCCAGCAATCCGACATCTGACACTACTTGGATGTAGTCCAGGCAGTAAATTTTCCAATGAACTCACCAAATGAGGCACAAATGGGTATCTTCCAATCATTTTCTTATCAAGAATGATAAATGGCTGAAGAAAGACTCTCCAGCCAAAAAAACCTGCTGTGTGTGTCTCCCACAGACATGGGAGTGTCCAGACGCCATTGCCTCCTGAAGAGGCCCTCAATTCTACTTCTGTAGGTTATCTCAGAGCGGGACCACAAGTGACGCCTGACACAGGTTGGACACTAGTCAGCTTCCCTCAAGTTTTGATGGGAAATGTAGGCATCCTGGTCTTGCAGCTTGACTCTCTGACTGCTGTCCAATGGACTTTTCAACTGTCAGTTGTCCAACATTCTGCCAAGCTGCCTACATTTCCCATCAAAACTTGAGGGAAGCTGGCAAGTGTCCAACCTTTGTCAGGTGTCACTTGTGGTCCCGCTCTCAGTCACACAATAAGATTCCTCTTGAATTCTGTGAAGCTGATATATGAAGGCTTTTCATATGAAGACTTTCTGCCTGTACTCTACAATGAACAAATACCCTTTAACACACGGTAACCTGTTTCTGTCTCACACACAACCTTCTATGTTATCCCTCTTTGACAACTGTCTCACACCTAGAGCTCTTTGTCTACCATTTTATGTATGACAGTATACTTCACAGAAGTACAGCCTATCTACTCTAATGCAGAAATTCACCTCTCAAATCTAATAGTGTTTTTCTTTGCATACATTTATTTTACTTCATAGACACACACACACTTGTTTCCATTATTCTCCTAGGATCAAGTGCCCCTTATACAAGGCAACATAAAAGCCCCATGGACGGCAGCCTCCTGTGTCTCTGGGTGGGGGGTATAGCATACAATGACCAGTGTAAGAGTGTCCCTAAGAAAGCCACTGATGAAAGCCTCAGGTTCACACTCACTGCAAGAAACCAGCCATATGATCTGCACTGACATTGTGTGTGCTTTCTCACAGTAAAGTGAAAGAAAGCAGTAATCATGGTGGGCTGAAGCACCCCACCTCTGCACTGGGAGTTAGAAGTTCTGAACTTGACAATGTGATCTCCCAAATTAGAGTCGTGAGAGTGTGGGCTACACATCCACAACCAAATCAACGTTTTCTTTCCTGCTATCAGGTTAGTTAGTAGAAAGTCACTGCAGTGCACTGTCAAGTTCTGGGAGATTCAGTTCAAATCCCTGCTATTGAACTTGCTGGGCCACACACCTTGCTGGGCCACATACACCTTGGGCCGCACACTCTCCTTCAATATAACTATCTCACAGGTTGCTGCAAGGAGAAGGGAGAACCATGTGGGTTGAGCTCTTTGGAGGAAGGGTAGGATAAAAATGTACCAGGCTCTATTCTTGCTATTCTTGGGGGGGGGGTGCATTGGAAGGCCATGTGAAGTCACACAACATTGAAGCTTGGAGGATTCATGATGTTCCACACAGAGCTTCTGAGTCTACTGGTTCATTATAAACATGTGTGGTTATTAAGGATGACATGAGAGCTTCCAGGTAAACAGATTCAGAAGGCAAATATGATCATGTTTGTCAGCCACGATCACATGGAAGCTGAGTGTTGGATCTGTTCAGCTCATTGCTGTTTGAGTTGAAGAGCTATCGAACAGCTCAGTGGCTATGAGGTAGTTGTAGTGATGGAGTTTCACTTCCAGGCCTTAGGGGAGCTTTTGCATTTGTGCAATAGGTGAAAATAATTTCCCCTCAAGATCATGGATGGTCAGGTCAGGTAATGAAATGATGTTGGAGAGAAACTTCATTTCCCATAAGGCTATGCAAAAATGTGCATGCATAAAATAACCTTGGTAACAAATTTAAATACCAGAAAGTCTTTTTTTAAAAAACAGTGTTTCTTAATAATCACTGGCATACTGGCTGAATGGCTCTTTATTTGTACAGGAGTTTGCCTAGCAACATGCAGAAATGAAAGGACTGTGGAGGCTGGGGGAAGCTGGAACTCTCATAAGACTGAGTGGGAACATGCCGGTATGAAACACCGGCGATTGCAATGTTCTGTATGTTTGAATACATGAAAAGTAACTTGATAGACAGGCATGAACTGTAAGCGATCAACAAAAAATTGACTCCTGGTCTGTGACAGATGAATAGAATGCTAATCAAACAGGCTGGTGTTCTAGCATACCTAGCAGTGAGGAGACTCAAAACTTATGGATGAGGAAAAGGTTCACTCTCTTCACTTACCTTTTAGTTGTGATTTTTCTGCCATTGATGAATGCAGTCATGACAGAAAAATGGTGGAACCTTTTAGGAGCGCTGAAGAAGGATACAGAAAAATCTGAAACACAGGTTGACATATATTTATCCAAACAGGCTTTCAGGATATATATTTCTGCACCCTGCTGCTCCCTCTATGTTAGATGAGCTCTGAATTATTCTCCATCCTTTCTTCCATGCTTGTCTAGCTAAGCATCCCAGCAATACGAGTTATGGAGCTAAAAATGACCTATAGGTTTTATTAACGCCACTTGCCAAGATTCAAAGGCTCTATGGTTACATCCACCCCTGCATAATCTATGACAGATTTAGTGCTTTCTTCACCACCATCATTTATTTGTCTGAAATACTTATCTCCTGGGCCGTCAAGGTGACATAGCATAAAAATAATAAAACTGATACCAATAACAAAATACAACAAAAACAGCCAGTAGCATAAAATCCCAACATAAAAACATGAGGACCACAATAGTACACCTGTGTAGTACTGATAATAAAAGCCAACACAGTAAAAGCAACATTCATACAAATGAATTATCACAACAAAAGTTACAAATCTCCAGAGCTTGGAAAATAATAAAATCTTTGGCTGGTACTTAAAACTAATATGAATAGGCAGGCACCAAACAAACAGATACAAGAAAGGAATGTCAAAGACCAGGAACTACAACATCAAATCCTGATTTCTGATAGCCATTATCTCTGAGGACAGGATGCACAGAGCAAGGCCTCTGAAGATTATCTCAGTATTTGAGCAGATTCATGTGGATGCAGGCTGTCCTTGAGATACCCCATTTAGGAAAGAACCAACATGTTGAATAGTTCCAGGAATCAAACTAGCAGCCAGTATAGTTCTTTTAGTTTTGGTGAGCTATGCTCCTAATAATTTTTACCAGCCGACAATCTTGCTTCTCTATTCTAAACCAACTGAAGTTTCCAAACAGTCTTTACAGACAGCCTCACACAGAGTATATTACAGGATTTTATCCTAGATACAATGTAAGCAGAGATAACTATAGCCAGGGCTTTTTTTCAGCTGGAACGCAGTGGAACAGAGTTCCAGCACCTCTTGAAAATGGTCACATGGCTGGTGGCCCCGCCCCCTGATCTCCAGACAGAGGGGAGGAGGGCAATCTAAACTCCCCTCTGTCTGGAGATCTGGCATTGGGCCACCAGCCATGTGACCATTTTCACCGACAGCGATTTAAACTTTTAACCCCCCCCCCTAGTTCCAGCTGACCCAAAGTGACGTCATTGTATGGTCCTGGGAGCATGTGCACACTTTGCGCATGCACATGTAGTACCAGGGGCACCACCTCCCACCAGGAGTGGCCCCCTGTGCTGGCAACCCACTGAGTTCCACCACCTCTTTTGACAGAAAAAAGCCCTGACTATGGCTAAGATTAAGGCAAAGGTGCTGCAGACAAATCAACTGAAGTGCATTGAAGGTGAACAGCCAAAGGAAGGACTCCCCCATTTACTCATCCTCGATAACAGTAACAGAAGCAATATACTGTGTTCCTATCACTTAGTCATACTAGCTCTATTTAGAGGATAATGATCGAATCCAGCAATAAAGTCTTTATATATTTTTGTTAACGCATCATCTTTTGCTATACTTACAAACTGTCATCGCTTTCCACCTTTCCTCAAACATTACAGCTTTGGGTGAAATGCTTCCAGCTTTTCTACAGGTGCACAAGTAAAGAGGTACCCATTTTGACATTCTAAAAAGGGAGTACAGGAAGAAACCATGCAGAGCAGGGAGTGGGATCAGGCAAAATCACATCTCCTCCGTCCTCTCTGATGCACAAATGGAAAAGTGGATAGAATCCAATCCTTTATTACTTGCTAGTAATAACTTTTGGTTTGATTACACATTTTTTAAATCTGTCAAATTGTCTGGACACAGTGCTTCCAGACAGAAACCTAACCACAGATGAGTTATTTGGCACCTAAATTAGATTGCTACACAAGATCAGGGATTCACATAGTTAAGTGGCCTTCCAAATAAGACTTTAAAATTACCTGAAGAGGAATGTTTTCCTCTGAAGAATATTTTGATGCCATCCTGATCAAATACAGACAGGTGTTTCTCATCCTCAGATCTTTCTATGGAGATGCAAAGGGAGAAAATTACAAATGTTATTAATCAGACTGTTTAAATAACATGATTTTTAAAAAAATGATAACCTCACCAAAGCATCTTCTTCATAGATCTCTGTGAGGATCAAGGACGGGAAGCAAAACAACTCTGACTGGAAGGTGGAAAGACTGATTACTTTCCCTTGTGCAGAACAGTCTCTATAATAGTATGAGAAATCTTCAATGATAGTGCTTGCCTGAGAAGCAGCAGGTAAAAAACAGCCTGTTATTTATTTGATCTGCTTCAAAAGGAGCTTCCTATACACTGCCATAAAAGGATGAGGACAGTCATATTGGTTTAATCCACTGGTCCCTCAAGCTCCAATGTTAGTTTTTTGGGTTTTTTTACAATGTCTAGTACCCAGTCTACACAGCTG
This sequence comes from Eublepharis macularius, assembly GCF_028583425.1. Classification (NCBI taxonomy): domain Eukaryota; kingdom Metazoa; phylum Chordata; class Lepidosauria; order Squamata; family Eublepharidae; genus Eublepharis; species Eublepharis macularius. The sequence continues at coordinate 164,549,532 of NC_072791.1, read as the reverse complement.
CACAAGGCAAGGCTGATCCATTTTCCATTAACCACTCTTACTTCCCAACAATCTACATTTCAAGAATAAAAGCTTTTGCCTCTGCCTCCTAGACCCAAAACTGTCAAGAATTCAGTGCTCAACAGCCACTGGCATTTGTTGATATGCTATCTAATGTCAAAATTGATGGACAGGTGCATACTTCAGCCTCAGAACTTTCTCTATATGACCATATTATAGAAAGCTGCAAGTCTCTGGTTCTAATGCACAGTCCAGACCAATAACACTAGCTCTCCATATATACTTTCTCTTATAGCCACATCATAGCTTTGCTGAAAAGAACTTTGAGTGCACTCCTAAGTGGAGTTGCACTCTTCTAGGTCTATTGGGCTTAGAATTACTCTGTGAACAATGAGGGGATCCTTTCTTTCCTCTTGAGTTGTGCACCAGGACACTTCCACACAACCCTCTGCACAGCTTTCCCTCCTACTGGCCTATGGTTGGGTTCCAGTTTCTAAGACCAGTGAGCTCAGATCTGATAGAAGGGAGGCTCCCAAGGAAAACAATTCCCATCTCAAGAATTGTTCTCTGTAGGGAGGAAAGCCTTGTGAATGTCCAACCTGAGTTCCAACTGCTTCCTCTTCTCCTAGGCTGCAGTCCCTCCCCCGGGAACACCTAAGGATAGTCCACATGTACACATCTTGTTATCTGTTTGCAATCACACAGTATAACTGAGTGGGGGCATGTTCTAATTTCTTTAAACATATATGAGTGTATTAGCCCCTATTCACCTTGAAATAATTCACAAATCTCAGAGTATGAACAGAACACCAGGCATAATTGTTAAACAAATTCATGTTTCAGCCAATAAAAACTTTAGTGAAGTAAAATTAATCTTGTTCAGATAGGATGAGACTCTTCATTTCTCTGGAGCACTCACTTGTACCTTTGAAAATATCTTTGCTGCTTCCATCATACAAGTTACGTGTACTTCCTGGAACAGAAGACATAAAAAATGAAATTAGGACCTGCATGCGTCCTTCTCACTAGCTTTGAATTATTCCAGGTTTCTGAATGCTATTCAGAATAATAGCTAATTGATGGAATTCCTTGGTACAAATCTTATTGCAAGCCATTATCAGTTGGTGGTGTTTAGGCAGACAATTCCAGCTTCCCTCAACCTATGGGGATAATAAGTTACCTGTATTATTGGGTTGTTGTAACAATTACTGAAATAATGTGTGTGATGTGTGAGTGAACAGTATACCTCCATTACATGAATAGAGAAATACACCATGTGTTGTGTTATTCTACAGACTATCAGGAAGAAGATAATAGAAGCAGAGCAGTGGCATAGCTGTCTTTCTTTCAAGATCTAGTTCACAATCAGCTAGCTCTCCTCTTCTCCACAAACAAAGCCACTTCTTCTTAATTAATGCAGCAAGAGTGACAAAATAATGGTTTAATCCTATGTTTCTAAAGGTAATTTTGAAAGATGGACAATCACGTTAATAATTATGACAGTGATACTCAGTGGTTTGTGAGCCACACATGGCTCTTTAATATGCTACCTTCAGCTTTTCTGAGCATCGTTCCACACTGTGGCACCTACCAAGAAAGTGGCACATTCATAACAGGGAGCAAGACCCTTCCCTGGTGGGGTTGTCAGGAGGTTTCTATCTTTAAACAGCCTTCACTGGAAGAATGGGTAAACTGTAAGATGCCTTAAGGTGCAGGGATAGGATTGTCAGCTTAAGTCTGGCAACCAGTAGGAGACTCAATGTTGGGAGAAGGGGTCACTTTTGGCATGACTGGAAGTGACATCACCACATCACTAGTGATGCTCTAGTATTTGGCCAGAACTCTATAGTTTAACCATAGAATTTTGACAGAATAGTAGAGTATCACTGGCATCATGATGACATCACTTCTGGTCTCACTGAAAGTGATGTCAGTGTGTCACTGGTGATTACCATCCCCTTTCCCCCATTTTTCTAGCCAGGGATTAAGTAAATATGGCTCTTTTGATTAACAGCAATTACAAATGTGGCTCTCCACAAGTTGCCAAGTGAGTAGCCCTGGATTATGAAAACAATCCAGGTTGTTTAATCTAGAAGAAATGAACAACTAAAATGAAACAACAGAAATGCTCTTACATTCTATATATTGAGAGGAGTTAGCTGTGTTAGTCTGTACATGCAAAATAGTAGTAGGAGGAGTATCACTGGCTGTATGCATCTGACGAAGAAAGCTGTGGTTCTCTAAAGCTTTTGCTACAATAAAATTGGTTAGTCTTAAAGGTGCTACTGGACTCTTTACTATTCTATATATTGACAGGATGAATGGAAATGACTCTTTTATCATATTTTAACTATCCTGATTACGTGAAGGAAGATGTGGTTGATATGCTTTCATCTTTTATGTTGGAGGCTCATGGAATGGAGCATTATGATTTGACTTTAGTGATGTTTTGAATTGTGAATAAATCCTGGAGACACAAAGGGAGAACAGCACTGGAGAGACAAAGAAGATGGGTGGTCTTACGATCTGACAGCACTTTGTAGGCTTCCACAATCTCTTTGAACTTCTGTTCCGCTTCTTTCCTGTTATCTGGATTTTTATCTGGGTGCCATTTGAGCACTTTACTCCTATACCTGTGTAATCGCACAAGATAGAATTAACATTATGGGCCAGCCATCCACCTACATTAGAACCAAGAGACTGTCTCCTATGCCATTATCACCTTTCCGTTCTGGACTTATTTTCATTCCTACATTATTCTTCCATATTGTATCAATGGAGGAATCCCTCTCTGACAAGGTTTTCTTGTCATTTCTGCAGTCAACGGTCTGCAGCAAGACACAAAATACTAAGAGAAACAACTTCTCTTCAGTATAGAAAGGCAGACTATAAATAACCCAAACAAATAAGTAAGTACAAAATATCAGGTCCAGCGAGCAAATATTGACAGCAACTGGGAGAAGCAGTCAAAGTAAGGACTGGGTGACTGGGGTTATGAGGAAAAAGGGGGATGACTTGAGAAAGAAATTCTCTTACGCTCTTTTAATATCATTGAAAGAGGCAGTTTGGGAAATATCCAATACTTTGTAGTAATCCACCACGAGGTCCATCCATCCAGTGCAAAGGCCACCAGAAAAGGTGAAGAAGAGATTAAGTAGTCCGATATAAGGGGGTTTGTTTTCTTTCTCTGAAAATGCAAAATACACATCTCAAGTTGTCCTGAAGTAAGCAGAGAGAGAATTTATCCAGAAGTAGCAGTTGTTTACCATTCCAGTTTGTACTTGAAGGCCCAAACATCCACCTGCTCTCCCAGGTAAGTATTTCCCCATCAGTTATTTGTCAGATTTAGATTCGGGCCTGGATTTGGAATGGAAATTGCTTTTGTTGCCCTAACTATTCATATTTGCTGAAACAGAAATAGGGAGAGTGTATCGCTGTTGGTGTCCTGGACTTATTAGTGGCTTTAATACCATTGGCAATGGTATCTTTCTGGAGAGACTGGCTGGGTTGGGAGTAGAGATGGGCACAAATCCAATTACGACCCAAAAAAACACATGAACCAGGCCGGTTCATAGTTCACGAACCACGGTTCATAGAAGCTCCTTTCTACAAACTTCCACGAACTGGTTACTGGTTCAGGTTCATTTGGGTCGTATTGGGAAAGGGACAATTTAAATGGCCATTTCCCTGAGGAAATGGCCATTTAAACTTTTCCCTGCAGCTTGCAAATGGCAGGGCCCTTTAAACAGCCCACAAGCCCCATCCCCAGCCCCTCACTCCCCCCACTCTCGCCAGCCCCACACTTACCTTGATGACTCCTGTGGCCTCCTCCCCCTCCTCCTGCGAGGGGCGGCAAGGCTGTTTTTGGCCACCTCCACCCCTGCGCAGGCCCGCAGAGCAGCAGCGGAGGCCCGCAGAGGGATGGTGGAGGACAAAAACAGCCTTCCTGCCCCTCACGGGAGGAGAGGGAGGACACCGTGTGTCGCAGGGGCTGGGGTTAGGGCTGGGGAGGTGAGGGGTGGGGGGGCTGGGGTTTGAGCAGTTTAAAGGGCCCTGCAACCAGCAGGTCCCTTTAAACTATCAGCTGGCAGGCAGTGAGGGGGGATCCCCCTGCTAAGTGGCCGGAAAGGGGTATTTAAACCCCACGAACCACGAACTGGTTTGTAACTGGCCCCAGTTCCATGCCAGTTCGTGATTCCTGGTTCATGAAAATCCACAAACCACGAACCTCATAGTTCGGGTTTTTGGGGGGTTCGTGCCCATGTCTAGTTGGGAGTGGGGATCACCATGCCTCGGTGCTTCCACTCTTACCTGTTCAGATGTTTTCAGAACATGGTGCAGAGGGACTGCTGTTTGGCCTCATGACATTTATGATATGATATGTTGGTCTCACAGGGGCCCATTGTGTCCCCTATGCTGCTTAACAAATATATGAAGCCAGTAGGAGAGACTGTCAGGGGATTTACAGTAAGGTGCCATGGACATGCAGATGATTCGTGGCCTGGTGCCTCCAGGAGGCAATAGGACAAATGAGCTGATAAGCTGAAGGTCAGTCCAGACAAGACTGAGATGCTGTTGGCCAATGAGAAACCTGTTTGAGGATTCAGCAGTCAGCCCATCCCGGAGGGAGTTGTACTCCCCCTGAAGGAGCAGGTTCATACCTTCGGGGTGCTGGTGAATCCTGGCCTTTGGATGGAGGCTCAAGTCTCCTTTGAGACATTTTGTATCAGCTCTGGCTGATATGCCAGCTATGGTCATTATTTGAAAAACATGCTCTGGCCATGGTGCTCTGGGCTCTGAGGTTAGATCCAGAGTAGATAACTGTAATGTGCTCTCTGTGGGATTATTTCAGAAAACAGAACAAAAACTTAAATTGGTGGAATGCCCTTCCCCTTGAGGCTTGCCTGTTGCTACTTTACTCTCTTTTGGGTGAGAAGCCAAACCATTTCTTTTTATGCAGGCTTTTAATTAAGAGGCTAATCTGTTTTTAGCCTGAGAACTGTTTATGAGACTCGATTTAAGCTGCCAAATATTTTGTGCTGTTTTTATACTTTTCCTAGGTTTTTAATGCTGGATTTGTAAGAGTTTTGTAAATTCTAACAGTTTTTGTGTGTTATGTATGGACTACAACGAGATAACTTAGGCCAGTTACTTGTTCTTAGCCTAACCTAATTCAAAGGGTAAGGGTAAAATGGAGGAGAGGAGAGCCATGTACCCAGTGTGAGATCCTTGGAGGAACAGCAAAATGAAAAATGTAATATATAGGCATTGCTGAGTGGATATATATTGGCATGTCCTGATATACATGGAGAGGTGGATTTACAGTATCTAATAAGAAAAGTTCCTTGAGCAAAAAGAAAGTTTATTAAAAAGCATTTATAGCCAGTGGCAAAGTTTCTTTTACTTAGGAAGGGGCCTGCCTCTCTTTAGCCATATAATATTTCAAATACCAGCCACTCCATCTAATGTCATAAGTAAACCCCACCTATGGGTATAATAAATGTAGGCACTTAAAGGGATTTATTCCCCTATTCACTGTGTGTGTAAAGTACAGACAAATTGTAGCCAACTTATGATGACCCCATAGGGTTTTGAAGGCAAGATATGTTCAGAGGTAGTTTGCCATTGCCTGTGTCTACAAAATGACCCTGAACTTCCTCGATGGTCTCCATCCAAGTACTAACAAGGGCCAATCCTGCATCCAAGATTGGGCTATCCTAGGCTATCCTGGTCCTATTCACTGTAGTCCAGTAATATTTTATGGGAATACCAATACATTCACCTAACATAGTACTGACAGAAATAACAACCCTACTCACAGTGTCACCAACAGGCAAACCACCAAAACTCAAATTGTATATGCAGCTACAGTTGCCCAAGGATTTGGGCTCCTCAGTTCTGGCCACATCAGTGAACTGTCAGTGTTCTGTTCAACATTTGAATCTGATACTTCTGCAAACTGCCAAACAGTACATTCCCTTCTAGAAGTGTGCATTGTGATTGGTGTTCCACTGGCCAATCACAATGTGTGTGGTATTTTTTAAATGGCTTCCATTGTCAATAGCACATTACATAATTTCAATGTGTTGTAGTGCCTGCCTGAAGCTAGTAGCACGAGAAAGTTGAGTAGCATTTCCTGTTTCCTGTGAAGGTACTAAGAACGCTTATTCCTTCTAAATCCAAGCTGAGTAACAACTGAGGATACTATAAAGCTTTTGGATAGTGAGGTCTCTTCTCAAAGGTGGCTTGAATTAATCTTGTGTCTTTATGAATGATGTAGTGATTCTTCCAGTCAAATCATTTTTGGTCTTAGGAGTAAACATACACTTTAATATCACTGGATAAGCCTGAGACCTGCCAGAAATTTAAAATTTCTGGTAAAGAGCTGACATGTATCTGTTTGTTTACATGATTCAACACAAGCTGAATATTTTAGCTTGCTTAGCTTGAATTATATCCAGGCATTAGAGCAGGTAAAACAAGAAGTGAAGAAGGATATTCAACATATTTCTCATTCTTTGTACATTTCAGGTGCTGTGTATGCAAAGATAAGACTGAAATATACACCCCAAAGTGAGGCTTGTGAAAGAAGCTGAAAGTTCACCTCTCTGCAGGGCGCTCAGACGGTGTGAACTTTGAATCCGGCCTGCAGTCTGTTCATCTGGTTTTCTGAAACTGTCTGAGTGCAAGGAATTTGGGCCACAAGTCTGAGCAGGGGAGACATCTCTACCCCTTTCAAGATTATTTACTTGCTTGTGCACTAGAGACGAGATTCACTTCTCCCCCCCCCCCCCCCCAGTCTGCATAGAGATCTCCTTTCTAGGGATTCTGGGTAGGAAGTTTGAACGCTGAAGGCTGAAAATGCTAGCAAATCACATGAACAGCATGTTTTAACAAAGCAGCTTCCAAAGGCGAAAAAGTGACATAACAGGGGATTTTACCAAGGCATCTGCCATTCATGCACCAGAGTCTGAGCTTACTTAGCCTTCTTTGTCCCTGTTGGTCATACAAAGGCTTTCTGATTTTGCTCCTCAAGACCTCCAAAGAAGATCCCCCCCCTCATTCAAACCCTTTTATAATAAACCTTTATTTTATAGCTTGACTCCAGTCCTAATCCTAACCATTCAGTTGACACAGTACAATATGTTCCCATCTGTGTGTTTCTTTCATTCCATTTGTACTTTCTTTTCATTCTTTTACCCATTGGTGAACTTTTAGTACATTGTATGACTTCCTTTTTCTCTCCCTGCTGAGTGGTGGGTCCTTTCAGCAGTTCTTGCACTGTTATGTCACTGTAGCCTATTCTAAGTGATTTTCCTGAAGTTCAATTCATTCTTCGGCTTGCCTTAGGATTTAGGAGTGATAAAAATTTATACCTATTGTAAAATTGTGAATAAAAAGCTGATTGCAGAAAGTAAAGACAATCATGCACTGTAACGTTAACTAGCTCAATTGCACTGCATCACTATTTAAAAGAAGATTTGTCTGATCATCAAAAGAGAGGAAATTTCAATTTCTTATTAAAATAATTGCTATTAAAATAAAAGCTTTTTATTACATCGGCACTGCTATGTGGCTTTTTATCTGTCTTGCCAATAATGATCAATTTATTAATTATTAAGCCAAATGCTTGTGCTGAGAGATGGAAGCAACAATATTTTGTCAACAAAACAAATTCAAAGAAGATTTTAAAAGATCAACCAGTCAGTTGTGTAGGAGAATAGGGGATAGAATTCAGAAGCAGCAGACTGTATTGTTCTTTAACAGTGCATGGTGCAGAACCATCTTCTGAGTTGAGGAAGAGTTCTGACCAAGGGCTAAGCCTGTCTTGAACAATGACAGAAGTTCCCAGACTTATGTGTGTCCATATCTCTAGTTCTGCCCATTCGGCCTAAAGGTAGAAAGGGAAATGTAGGGTGGATTGGCCTTTAAGTGCCTGGGGGAGGGTGGGGAGGCTGCTACCCTGAGGAGCCAATGGCACGCAACAGCAAGCTGAGTCCCAGTTGTGTTTTACAGTAGGTTAGCTATGCTGTTTGGTTGAAAAACAGCTACAGTACTAGTTCATCTTGCCCCTCCTTCCACTCCAAAGCAGTTTTCGAAGCTTATTTTTCTATACACGGTGGACAAATATACATTTAATAGAAAAAATGTATGTGTGGCATTTATAAGTAAAAAAGGTAGATAGCCCTTTTGAAGTCAGGAAGACTTCTGAATCAACGGGAAATTCACAGTACATCAGTTAAATGTCTTTGAAAGCTCAAACTGCAGGAGAAAAAATACAGCAAGCCCTCACTGATCTGTATGCATCATAAATTATCCAGATTATATTTTATGCAGTTTTTGTTGCAGAGATTTAGCATGCATTTGCCTTGACTCAACTGACATCTCCCATTTCTTCTCTTTCTTCTCAGGGTCTCTACAGATGTGCAGGTTTTTAAAGAGCTGAGTCTGGGTTTGCCGTACAGCAGTTGAAAAGTAAATGGCTATTAAAAAAATAGAGCCCCAACAACCTCAGACTGCTTCTGCAGGGGGAGGATGAGATCCTCCCTCAAGCTATTTCCCCATGTCACAATAGTGTGAGAGTAATTCCCCCCCCCCTCCATTTTTACTGCTCCATGAGCGCAGAATACTCCATCTGGAGCAGAAAAAACAGGAAAAACCTTCCTCTGCTATTTTGACATGGGGAAATGGCTTGAGAGGGAGGCAGGAGCCCCTCCTTCCCCCACGGAGGCATTCTGGAGGCTGTTTAGGGGCTCCTTTATTTTTAAGAGCTATTCCCCAAAGCTACTGTGTAGCTGCAGGGAACTTGAATTGGGTCTGGGGAACCCTAGCTTGGCCCTCAGACCCCTGAAGTTGATCCACATCCAGTCCATATATTTTAATCTCAGCACCAGCATTATCAATCACCCACATTCCAGTATTAATAGTGAAATCCTAAATAGAGTTACTCCAGTCTAAGCTCATTGGTTTCAATGGGCTTAGAATGGAGTAACTCTGCTTAGAATTTCACTGTAAATGTGAGTTTTTTTATTCTGGTGTGGTGTCTATAATATGAGGTTATACCCAGGGTTACCCTTATGAACAAAGCGGGTGGATTTTCCTGTCAATCTCGGATTTTTTTTTAAGTCTGTTATAAAAGCTGCTGTATTACATGTGCTTTTACACATGCTGAATAATGCACTTTCAATCCACTTGCAATGCACTTTGAAACTGGATTTTACTGTGTGAAACAGCAAAATCCACTTGCAAACAATCGCCAAAGTGCACTGAAAGTGGATTGAAAGTGCATTATTTAGTGTTGTGAAAGTGCCTGAACAACTCAATTCAGACACAAAATGGGGTAGGAGAGGATGGGGCCTGCAACGTTTCAAGAGAAACCAAAAGAGTAATACTGGCGGCTACATATATCCTTAATAGCAATGTCCTGTAGTTCATGTAAAATTTATATTCCTTTCCCCACCCCGCTATACATATGCCACACCTAAAATCCTCCTTGCTACAGCTGGTGAGAGAGAGGGGGGAAATGCCTGCAGTAAGGAAGGAATTAGTGGGAGGAGTCACAGAGTACCTGCAGCTGCCTTGCTTTCCACCAACTGGTGATTAAAAGCCCATGTCCAGGGTTTTAAGGCAGCAATTGAAATGAAAAACAAAAACAAATTCCACATTGTATCCCAGGCTTACCTGTCATGCCAAAAAAATAACAATCTTCAGTCCTGTAGGTAGGAATATGGACAGCCCATATTCACCTTGCCCACCATCTTCCTTCTTGAGCGGACCTTAGATTGGCTTAAGAAGGAGGACATGAAGTCTTGCTTTTGAAGTGCTACTTCTATGTAAATGTAATGCAGAAAACATGTTGTTCCTTAATTTCTTTGGGTAGACCTGTCTTTCCTTTCAGGCACAGGCTTAGATCTAGTGGAACCATTCTGTGGGCAGAAGGATTTCTGCTTATGGAAATGGTGATAAGGAATATCTCCCACCAACAGAAAATAAAAATGGTATAAGGGTAAATGCCTAAATACAGTGTGGAATTTACAGCGCAATGTCTAGGAAGTGTTCTTGTTTAGAATCTTAGAACAAGGATATTGACAATCTCATCTAATATGTAAACCATACAAAAATTTTGGTCTTACTGTAGTATTCCTACACCCAGAAGTCCTTTGGTTGCCCAGCAGAGGATACTTGCCTCATGCATCATTTACTTCCTGATAGGGTAATAAGTCAAGAGAGGGTCAGTAACACTGGAACAATTCTGACAGTTCTCCTTGCCCATTCAAGCAATCATACAACAAAACCACATTCTCTCTCTCTTTGTTATTTCTGGAAGTTATTTCAGCAAGAATTAAATAGCGATGATTCTTAACCTTTATCTGTTCCACATGTACGAGTCACCTCCAGCAGAGCTATTAAGTTATTACATTGCATTTTCATATGAACATCATTTCTGTTTTCAGAGAGAAGATAAGCTTTCAATTAACTGCAGATTTAAACAAGCTTTATTGAGAGGGAAGCCAGCCTCATTTCCTCCACAAGGAGAGAGAGAGAGAGTTCTTTCTTTTTTCTCTCTCTCTATTCTGTAATAATGATGAAAAGGAACATCTCTATTCATTATCAAAGCAACTTTGATTCCATTGAGCTGGTTAACCTACAACCTGGTTTATTATCACTGATTTGTAGCATTCAGAAGTTCATAACTGGGTAGCAGAGCAACATAGGATCCTGGCTTTGTGGGACACATGCTAATGCAGGGGATATAAGAGTATAATACCAGCACTGCTGTGAAAAAGGCAAACATATAATACAAGGAACTAGTGCAGATTTTAATTACAGATTTTCACCAGAAATCCATATAAACCAAGATTAAACTTCTAATTGCTTTTTAAAGGAGCGCTAAAGAGTCAGCAAGATGAACAGCAGCTTGGAGTCTCTTTCCTGCCTTTGAAGGAGATTTTGTACATTTAATAATAACTAAATGTGATTACTGAGCACCAGTGCAAAGCCACACTGCCACTGCTTTTGTAGATAATGGAGGGAATTTTGGCCTTGGCATGTAATTAAGTTTGAGTGTTTTATTTCTGCTGTTTAATATGGAGTTTTTAGTATATGTTACTGTGGGTTTAAATGCAGGCCATAGATGGTGAACTGCAGTTTTTAGTCAGTGGGCTGAGAGAAAGTGTTCACTCTGGCCAAATAAGTCTAACAGTGTGGAGCCTGAGTTGTCTGTGAGTATCTCCAAGAAAGTATTTCTTCTAAGTCAGGCAAACTGTATGTGAGCCTGGGTTCAGTCTCTGTGTATCTCAGAGAGAGGTTATTCTATCTATGTCAGACAAACTACGTATGGGGAAAGGCCTGAGTGAATCTATGTCTGTGTGTCCTGTTAGTGAATATCTGTGTAGAAAATTAACCTTTGTGAATAGGTCTTTGAATATATAACTGTTTTAAAAACCATCACGCTTAAGAACTATTCTGAAACCCACATGTTTATTAGTACCATCTCGCTTATGTACTTACAAATAAATCCTACTTTTAAGCAAAAAAGATCAATTTTTCCCACTTCTCCCGCAGCATCAACTCTTCCAGCGAGCTATTCCAGAGGCAGGGGGAGGGGGGACCCCGAGCACCAACTCTTTCAGGACCTGCCTACCCACTGGAACTCCATGTATGACGTGATATGTTGTCTGGTGGAGCAGAGGGGTCCCTTGCAGGACATCCTGTCATCTTTGGACATTCTGAGGAGGGGAGAGGAGCTGAGCCTCAGCTCCGTTGAATGGAGAGTCCTTGCCCAGATGTCCCAGATGCTGAAACCCTTTAAGGAGGCCACTGAGCTCCTTTGCTCCTATGAGGCCAGCCTGGGTCAGGTCATCCCCCTGATCCACGGGTTCGACCAGTTCCCAGGGTCCAGGACTTTGTGAGGAGGGTCCAGGCATGCGTGGCCGAGCACTTGCATCCTCTGCACCAAGAGGTGCTGTACCAAATGGCCTCCCTCTGTGACCCCCGGATCAAGGGCAGCATCGCCATGCGGGCGGGTCAGATGCTGTGCTGGAAAAAGGAGCTCCGCAAAGCGGTGTTCTGTTACCAGAAAGAGAAGGCCAGCCTGAGGGAACCGGGCAGGGGCAAGGGGCAGGTGGTGGAGAAGGAGGAGCAGGAGGAGGGGCAGGGGGAGTTGGTAAGAGAGCCATGCCAGGAGAGACCCACCCAAATGGCCCCATTTGATCTCTGGGCCTCGTCGGTGGGCTGCGTGGTTGGATGCAGCACAGTGGGCGCATCGCTCGTGGTGGAGGGCTGTGGGGGCTATGGTGCAAGAGTACCTGGCGGAGCCCACCGAGGCCCCCCACACACACTCTAATCCCTTGGAATACTGGGTGAGAAAATCCCTCTTTTGACCTATTCCTCTTTGGAACCACTCCAACCCTTCCCAACAACCTTTCCTGTCCTGTCCATCCCTTCCTTTCCGCAAAGGCAGGAAGGTGGGTGAAGTTCGCTGCACCCGCTTTTGGCCACGAGGGACAGCTCTGCTGCTGTTGCACATAAAATTATACATTGTGGTGGCCCGTCAATGGCGGCTGCTGTCCCCTATGGGCAGGGGGGAATGGGTACTGCCACAACCAGTCACGTCCTTTCTGCAAAGGCAGGAAGGTGGGTGATGCTGGCGGCAGCCTCCAGTTTGCCACAAGAGGGGCAGACAAGCCTCTCCAGCAGCAGTCTGCGCACTCCTTCAAGGTGGACGTTGTGGTCCTCCTGGTCCTGCTACGCAATGTGGCTGTTAAGGTCATCCTGTCCTTGTCAAGCTCAAGGCCCCTCTTTGAACCTCGCCCTCTCTGGAACCAGTCCAACCCTTTCCAATGACCTCTCCTGTTCTGTCCCTCCCGTCCTTTCCACAAAAGCAGGAAGGTGGGTGATACTGGTGGGAGCCTAAGCCACTTATTTGAAGTGCCTGTCCTGCCTGCACAGGAAAGGTGCCTCTGAGTGGTGTGGATTGCTCTATCACCATTCAGCTCACAGGACTGCTGGTTCCTCTTTCAACCTCTCCCTGTCCAGAACCACTCTGACCCTTCCCAACCTCTCCAGTCCTACACATCCTGTCCTTTTCGTGAAGGCAGGAAGGTGGGTGCTGCACTGCTGTCTGTTGCTGCTGGTTTTGGCCATGAGGGGCAGCTCAGAAGCAGTTGCTGTCCCTTCTGAGGAAGGGGGAATGAATCCCGCGATTCCCATCCTGCGAAGGCAGGAAGGTGGGTGATGCGGGAGGGGCAGCCTACAGCTGCACGCGTGGGCATCTACCTGTCTGCCCACAATCCCCTTTCCTAGAGGAAAAGATGCCTCCACCAGAACAGGGGGGAAGGCATCCTCCACCACCTCAGTGGCCAGCACAGCTCAGTGCCGGGGCAGGCCCCACCTCCCACCCTTGGTTCTTTCCTTCCAACTTTCCAATGACTTGATAACGCAGATATTCATGCAATCCACCTGTCTCCCCAATATCCCTGAACACAGTATCTGTCTCTCCTGTCAATCCAATACAGGTATTCCATGTATCCATGCATCCCTCTATCCTATACACCTATCCCATACAGCTATGCACCTGTCTATTGATAAACCTATCTATCCTATGCACCTAAACATTCAATGCTCCATGTACAGCCGGTGTGTTTGTGCAGTGACAGCCTCTGCACCACGTGCAGTGTGGACAAGAGCATGGGTTCCAGTGCCATAATGTCCCCATCTAGTGGATGTATGTTGGGGTCTCTGACCCACCAGGGTGTGTTTGTGTGTGCAAGGCCTCCACACACGCCATCATGTCTTGCTGGAGGGTTTTCTTTGCAGACTGTTGCTAGGTCATTTGGTTATGCGGTGGCTGCAGGCATGACCCACATTACTGCCTTGGCTGAAAGTAGCTTTGGGGAGGCCTGGCAGGCGGGCACATGGGGGGGGGGTGCTGCTGGCCAGCGGCTAGCCCCCGAGAGGGGAGGCAGCCCACCACCACCTCCCCGAACCCACCAGGCCCAGTGGATGCAGACATCAGCCACCTTGCTGACCCTCCAGAAGGTACCCTCCGGGAGGTCTGGCAGGAGGGCACATAGGGGGTGTTACCGGCCAGCGGCAAGACCCCCCCCCCCAAGAGGGGAGGCAGCTCACCTTCAGGTCCACCGCACGGGGCCAAAGTGAACTGGAGAGGGGGGGTGGCTCCATTTGTGTTGAATGGGAGTTTCCTGGGGGCATCAAATTTGGGAATGTATAACTCCAAGATCCATACTGCAATCTTGACCAAACTTGGGTCATGGCTGGAGGAGAGCCTGCTGCACATTCCCTGTGAATATGGGCTCTCTAAGTGCTAAGGGGGCCGCTCTGGCACAACGAACAACAAACACTGAACACATTCATTAACGGGACATGTTCATTTCCGTTCGGCTGTTCATGTTCGTCGTCGGCAACAAACAACGAACAGCCTGTTCGGGGTTTTTTTCCTGTTTGTGCCCATGTCTAGTTGTGACCAGAGCCCTCCTGGGGTAAAGGTGGCGCTGAATTAAGGGTCCAAAGACAAAGGTTATAAAAAGAAAATCATTACATGTTTCTTTGTGCATTTGCATGCATGTTTATTGAATTGTTTTTTATCCTATTTTAAATATTGTTTTAAATTGTTTTTTATTGTTTTAATATTTGCCACCTTGAGGACTCTATTTTGGATAGAAAGGCAGCATACAAATGTTTTAAATAAATAAAAAATGGTCCCTTCCTCCACATTTAGCTTCTCACCTTTGCTTTGCCATGAAATTTACTAGGTGACCTTGAAGAAGTTTGAAGATGACTGTCTAGCCTGTATTTGAAGGTCTCCAGCCGTGGAGATCCTACCCTAGGCCATTGGTTTCATTGTTAAATTGTTCTTATCATTTCTCCTAATGTTCAGATCCTGGAACTCAAGACCATCATATTAGGTCTTGCCCTCTGGAGAAGCAAAGAACACACCTTTGCCCTCACCAGTCCCCAGCCCACATATAAATTATTATTAGCCCTGCTAGAAAACATACATATATGCACCACACTATAAGAAGGCCACAGCTCAGTGGAAGAGCATCTGCTTTGCATCCAGAAGGTCCCAGTTTCAATTTCTGGCATATCTAGTTTAAAAAGGGGTCAGATGATAAGTGATATGAAAGACCTCTGCCTGAAATCCAGGTGAACCGCAGTCAGTTACAGCAGACAATACTGGCCATGTCAGTCAGTACAAGGCAGTTTCATGTGTTCAGACTTGAATCTGTATTTTTTCCCACAAGGCCTATGAGCAGTTTCAGGAGATTATTAAGATTGGAGAAATAGCATGGAGAAAGGGGACAAATTGCTCCTCTGTGAGTGCAACTCTACATGATCAAATTAGCACTCTCTGTAGCTGCTTTGAAGCAAAGGAAAAAAGCAGCAGCCCTGTATTATCTCTTCTCTTCTCCTCTCTTCCTCTGCACGACATCTTTACATTCTGCTCCTGTTTACTGGCTGCACACACAGAGGCTGGGAAACTCACGGCATCACATCACTGATACTATTGAAAGAGGAGGAGGAAAAGGAAGGTGGCCAGTTTCGTTTGCTCAAATGTCAACTTATGGCTCATGTGACTGTTGTTATCACAATACATTAAATAGGACAACAAGAAAGGAGAGAGGGGGGGGGAACCCTGCAGAAGAAAGGTAACCAAAGAGATTGGAAAACACACATACTCAAAAGTATTAAATATAACTAAAAACGTTATACAAAATTTAAAAACTGGTATATAATTGAATTCAACAAATAAAAGTGCAAAGGTTTGATTAAAAGTATCTGTAGTGTGGTTCATTGTATAAATACTAGACCCTTGTATATATACACAGTAAATCACATATATACTGGTATATTAGTACATTTTATCTCCTTATGTACAGAACCAGACACATTTTGTACACATCCTTATGTACAGAACCAGACACATTTTGTACACATCCTTATGTACAGAACCAGACACATTTTGACCCATGGACCTTCCTCAGTGATTTTTATATATATAATGCACAGCACTCCATCAATAGAGTTACCAAAAAAAGACCTAAAATGGGAAAAATAATATGTGTGTGTGTGTGTAATAATTATTAACTGGATATTTTATGGGAAACAAGACTAATTAAAAATGTAAAATGTATATGATTAAGATAAAAAAATTACTCACACAAAGATGTTATATAAAACAACACGGAGTAAATTCATTCAAATCCTCATTCAAATCCTCTCACAGAACAAGTTAAGATGCAATACGGGCGAAATATATCTAAATTAAAGTTGTTCCTTTGCTCATAGATCTAAAATGAACATGGAAAATAGTGCCAAATCAATTCAAATAAGAAAATCTATTCACTGAAAACAATGAAATTTAAATATTTACCTACTTAAGCCAGGTCAGAAGTATACAAATCCAACATGGAGTGCTGAGCAATGACTAGAATCATATCCTGTTCTGTGGGAGGATTGTTTTGACTTCTTTCCATAATGATTGGGAAGAAACCAAGGACATAAGGCGTTGGATTAGGTTCAAAGGTGCATTTCAGAATAGGCTCTGTTTCCTTTTATATGATTTTCCAATATTTTTGCATCATTAAATAAGACCATTATAAATGAAAGAGAGTTCATTTCTCCTTACCACACTTCTAGCGTAACTCTGATGCACCTGTTATTTTAGCTAATCTCACAGGTGTCAAATGCCATCAACAAAACAATTTCAGTTTTTTCTATTCCCAGCATTAAGCAACACTCTTGCTATATTTTAGAGCAGTTTCTCCCATTTCTTTAATGAGACAGACTGCCTTAAATTATCTTCTCATCTATTTTTTCAGTCCGGTCATTTGTTCAGTCTCTTGGAGGAATGGATACATTCTTGCTATTGCTAATAAAGCTTTAACTTCTCCCTACCCACTCAATTTCCCCCCACTTCATCCAATGCTCTAAATACATAGGTTGATCACAATATAATTTGGTATTTTGCATATTAAATATACAATAAACAACAAATTATTTTCAAAACAGAAGAGTTTTGAAATTTAATTGAATTAATCTATGAATGAATCTTCTTCCTGAACGCTTTTGGCCCCTGTGAAATGGTTTTTAGTGCGCCTCTCTCTCTCTCTCTCTCTCTCTCTCTCTCTCTCTCTTTCAATAGTTTGTTCTCTTATACTAAGGAGTCTTAAGTTGAACCAAAATGAGCATCCCTATATTCAGAAAAGAAAATGATGAAGCCTTCACAAATAGCTTTTTCCCTGTCTGAAAGACTAAACATTCATATAATGCTGCTGCCACCTAGAGGTCACATCAATTATAAATATGATACGGACTGGTTTTTAAACACGCTGTAGATCAGAACTAGAATTTATGTTTCTTTTCCTCTTAAGGAAATTTTCAAAATCAATATTCTATGTGCAAGCAAATTATTTTATAAGTAAATTGTAATTAATTTGAATTTTTATTCCAATAAGTATTTAATTATATATTTTATTTATTTAATTCAATATTTATTATGTATTTGTTATATTCATAACACCTGTGTCCCCAATGGGTATCCAAAGTGACTTACATCATTCTCCTGTCCACCTTTTTATCCTCACAACAAACCTATGAGGTATGTTAGACAGAGAATGTATATCTAACTAAAGGTTACCCAGCAAGCTTCCATGGGGATTCCAACCTGAGTCTTCCAAGATCCTAGTCTACACTCTAAGCACTATACCACACTGGCTGTCTATAGCCGTCTATAGCCCACTTTTCTCACTGACACTCAAGGTGGACTATCAATTGAACAGCGTGACATCCAATAAACACTACAATAGATCTAGTTTTGCAAACTTAGAAAACAAGGCAAACAAAACACTGTCTGAGGCATATGCAAATACCATAATGCAGAAAGCAGATTACAAAGATAAAAGGTTATATGTAAATTAATATTGCCTTATATTAATTTATACCATACAGAATATTTCCTAATATTAATTTATACAACACATAATCTAAAATGGAAAATGAACTCAAAATAGCTAACAAATTGTAATGGTATTATATTGTACCAAATAGTTAAAAAGATGATATAAAAGACCAGGGTTTTTTTCTGGGAAAAGAGGTGGTGGAACTCAGTGGGTTGCCCTCGGAGAAAGTGGTCTCATGGCTGGTGGCCCCGCCCCCTGACCTCCAGACAGAGGGGAGTTTAGATTGCCCTCTGCGCCGCTCAGCAGAGCGGGAGGGCAATCTAAACTCCCCTCTGCTTGGAAATCAGGGGGCTGGGCCACCGGCCATGTGACTATTTTCTAGAGGTTCCGGAACTCCATTCCACCGCATTCCAGCTGGAAAAAAAGCCCTGTAAAATACTATAATAAACAGAATATAAACAACTGCTAATATAAATAAATAACTCTCAAAGATTCAAGATTTTGTTACTGAAGGCAAGCAGTCTTATGTTATGGTGAACCTCCCTGGACAGTTTATTTCAAAGAGCCACTAAAGCTCTGTTTCTTACT
Organism: Eublepharis macularius; assembly: GCF_028583425.1. Lineage (NCBI taxonomy): Eukaryota > Metazoa > Chordata > Lepidosauria > Squamata > Eublepharidae > Eublepharis > Eublepharis macularius. Next base: position 164,531,020 of record NC_072791.1, on the reverse strand, counting down.
TTAGCCTATTAAACCCATTTAGCAAAGGAAATATGAAGCAGGCCTTCTATTGCAGACCTTAAGGGAAACATGGACCGAACTGATTTGTAGTATTCGGTGGTCTGTTGTTTTCCCATATTATAAGCCACATTCAGTGGATAAAAGCAGAGTAAAAATATCCAAATAAATACAGAAATACATAAATAAAAATACGCATTCCATGATCATGGTAGCAAAAAAGTTCATCCTATATAAATACACATTCCATGTATACTTATAAAATGTAAATTTTATGTACATTCACTGAATAAATGAAAAACATACAATTTAAGAAACAATGAAAAAGAGAAACAAGTGAATTTACTTTGAAAATGTTCAGATGAAATTATTAGGTGTGTTTCTGAAATGGAACTACTTTTATTAGTTATCTTCCCACATGCTAACAGTTGATGTTGACAGTTCAGAAAGAAATCGCTGCCAACTTGAGTTCATATCTGCATGTATTGAAGAGGAAGCTCATCAAATGTCTGCATATACTTAATAAAAGTTGTGGGAAATGGTCCTAATTGCTTGGTCTAAATGTCCATAGTTTTGAACAATCCTCTTGAAGAAAATACTTCATCATCCAGTTTTGTCCTCATCAGACTAAGCAAAGCGTATCTATGTTGGCCAAGTTTTAATTAAAACAATTGAATTGCTTTGGATTTGTTAACCATGTTTGCATATAGAGTAACAATATTCAACCAAAATAGGGAGGAGGTAAGCCAAGAAAAGAGAAATGTAGAAAATAAAACTGTTTACCATTTGATATGTAAAACAGCTATCACTAAACTGCATCTGTTCTGTCAGTGTTAATAAACCTGAGAAATTTTTAAATTATCTCATAAACTGGGACCCAACTGAAAAAACATATTAAAGACTCAAAGAACATAATTTGCTGCTGTAGATCAACACAGTACCTTATTAAATAGTGAGAATATCACACTACAGTACTTGCGTGTTATTATTTATGGCTGTAGCTTTGCTATTTTAGTGAAAGTAGTTGATGCTATGAACTTTAATGGCATTATATTTGTGGATATTGTTTGCTTATATATGTTCAAAGGTAGTGTATAGACATGGGCACAAATCAAAAAAAGGTAACGACTCTGCGGTTCGTGGTTTGGTGCCGATGACGATCCCGAAGTCGCAAACCGCAATGGACATTTCCCATTGCCAAACCCGTTCGCGGTTCATGGTGCTCAGAACGACCCCCGTTGCACTTAGAGAGCCCATATTCACAGGGAGTGTGTAGCAGGCTCTCTTCCAGCCAGCACCCAAGTTTGGTCAAGATTGCAATAGGGATCTTGGAGTTATACCCTCTCCAATCCGAGGCCCCCAGGAAACTCCCACAAAAATCCAAGCTCAATTATACTCTCTCTATCTCTCCCCAAAGCCTAGCAAGTAGCAAGCAGTAGCTCTGTCACACTCCACTGCTAGCTGAAAGTGAAACCCAGCCTGGGAGTCCACTGCTATTTATAAGCTGGGGACTCATTGAGAAATGCAGGAGGTCTGTGTTTGGCTATCAGAGCTGCCTATCAGGGTTTGCAGGGATGAGATTGGAGTGCCCATGGCTACAGAACACCCCCCTCCCCCCTCCCTCCCCCAGGTGACTTCTCCCAACTTGTAACCGCTTTGCAGCTCCATGGTTGGAAGGAAGACCTGCCGATCAAGATAAGCTGGGCTTCCATTCGAGTTTCCAGGGCAACAGAAGGAGCGCAGACAGATTTCAGGCATTCCCCCGGCTCAGTTGCCAGGGGAATTGATTGCTGGCGCCTGACTGTCTGGCTTCCCGAACCGCGGCCAAATGCACTGAACCAGGCCTCTTCCGAATACTGGTTCGTTTGCCGTGGACAATCACGAACCGCCGGATCACTATCATGCGATTGCCAATTTCGTGGGTTTTTGAAGTTCATAATGCGGTTCGTGCCCATCTCTAGTACTGTATTCAGTGGCATCACTTTCAAAATTCACAGTTAGCATAGCTGGGTTTAAATACGGAAGGTTGGGAAGCAGCATAGGAATCAAATCCAAGATGGACTTCTAGGATTTCCTGTTTGTAAAATAGAATTATTGACTCATCTCACAGATTTTGTGATAAATGGTTAGATGCTCTATGACTTTAAAGATAACGGGCTGTGCAATGAATGCTCTGTAACATTTACATTCAAACAGTGCCCTTAAAAGTCTATTCTGATTTGAGATACCGGCAGGTAAATAATGGCAATATTTCCTACATAAGTCATATTTAATTAATTATTATTTACAAAGAGCATAATATTGCTGGGTGCAGTACAAAACTTTAATATGAAACATGCCTGCCTAAAGAATTACAATCTAAGTATAACAACAAAGCACATTAGGGAGAAATGTAATACTTATAATACTGGCAATGGATAGTCTCAGATTTCTAGATGCAGAGAAGTTAGCCGTGTTAGTCTGTGGTAGCCCTCCCCCTCCCCCCCTAATTGCCTCTTCCCTCTCCTGCTCTTCTGTTTGACCAGTCTCTGTATCAGGCATCTGACGAAGAGAACTTGATTCTCGAAAGCTTATGCTAAAATAAAATTGGTTAGTCTTAAAGGTGCTACTGGACTCTTTTTTATCTCAGATTTCTAGAGTCCTTTGAGGTTTAAATTCGGTTGAATGATTCCTGTTTCTTCAAGTCAAAGAAAAATAGAGTTTTCTGCTAGGAGTTGTAGAAACAGATAGTTTACTTGAGGATCCGGGGTTCTTCAAGAGAATTGAGAGGACCCTTTATCAAAGCCATGTGGCAATGTTTCTATCTAAACCAATGTCCTTTAATTTTGCACACATGAAAGTCGCCTGAGCCACTGAACTGTAGTCTAACCTATTCACTAGTTTTCTTTACTCCCTCAGAAAGCACCAGTTAAGCATGACTTCTGCAGAGGGACTCACAATTTTGTCATCACTTTATTGCCTAGAAAACATCTGTGCCTTTCCCACATTTCCTTCTACTCTGTTATTAGTGGTCTGGACAATGGTATCTATTTCAGTATCGAGCAACCACCAAAATCTATAGTTATTTCTATTGTTTTCCCTGTCATTTTGACTATGCCATATTCATTGTGGGATATCATCCACATATTCCAATGCAAGCAAGCTTGTTCATGATAGCAGCCCATAATGCCATTAATGGCTAAAAAGCCTATGCCTAAGACATGCATTCCACTCAAACAGCAGGGAGTTATTTTTCTTTAATTTTAATAGGATACCAACAAAGCACTGGGACTTCTTAGATACCACTTAAGGAAGGCCTTCAGATGAATCTGCATCTTTTATTATGTTCAAGTTCAAGTAATATCATCCCTATCTGCCATTATCAGCGCCAGGGTTATTTTCCAGCAGTTCTGACTTTTCAGATCCATATTATACCAACCTTGGCAATTCTGTAGTCTTTGGGGGAAATTTCATCAGATTCCCCTGTAACTTTTATCACCAGAGCTAATGAAGCTACAAGAGTGAAATTGGGTTACAGTTCAAACATCCTGACCTAAGTTTGCCTTTAACTCATGAACATGAGCAAGAAGGAGTGCTGGGTTTTCATCTTTAAGGCCGTTTAATGATCCATCCATACAAAGAATTCCCCTCGGCTAGTGCTGGCTTTAATTGCATTGACCAGGATGGCAGGGGCAGGGGTGGAGGATGAGCATCTGGATTCATTGCAGTAAAAGTTGTACATCTTCAAAAAAAAAAAGATCACTTTTGCAAGCTCAGACTGACTTGAAGTGACTTCAGAAATAACAGTGGAGAAGGTATTGTGGAGCCATCTTCTGTTTCCATTGCTAAGATGTCAACTACTGGGTGATTTCATCATAGGAGTCTTCAGGCTCCCATTCTAAAAGTGCATATATTTTTATGAATGATCTGTTGCAGAATGGTCTTCTCCTGGCTGGATCTTCCTTCTTTTCATAAGGAAGTACAGAAGAAGGAAGTATCAGCACTGTTTGTTAATATTATACTGTTCCTCTTGCTTCTCTGAGAAGTTTCAGAACAACCTTTGATGAAGTCACTTTCCTTGTGAAAAGAGAATGATGACTAATGGTACCTTGTCTAATAAACTCTTTATATACAGAGTGTGCAGATGGAAAGCACAGGCATACAAGAGATACTTCTCCATACTGCACACCACTATCAGTACAATCCTAAACAGAGTTACTCCAGTCTAAGCCCACTGGAATATCTTGTAGCAGTGAACTCTGTGCTACATGAAGTACTCCTTTTTGTCTCTTCTGAATCTACTGCCCATCAATTTCATTGTGAGACCCTGAATTCTAGTATTACTGAAGAGAGAGAAAATGTTCTTTCTACACATTTTCTCCAAACCATGCACCATTGTATAAACCTCTATCAAGTCCTAGCTATACATTGGAAACTGTTTCCATCAGCCAGAACTCTCTTGGCAACCTTTTCCCAGCTGGTTCCAAATGTTCTTTCTTCTGTGCACATTAAAAAAAAATTCTTTCAGTTACTATCCATACAAGTGTTTGGAACACAAATCCCAATGTGTTGGACTAGTCAACATCCATTAAAATTCATTCATAAAGATCTTACTGTTCCCCATCAAGTGCCAGAGTATATACAAATTTAAGAGAGTAGACCATCTGGCAAGGGCAGGGACACTGTATGAACAAGAATGTGTTATGTCGCTCTCATGGTAACCCTTACTAGAAAAACATAACTCTTCATCTCAAAGGCCTGAGGCTTTGAAGAGACTCTGAGTCCTTCTTACTAGATTCCCCGATGGACATCTCTGCAGGTGTTGCTTGTACAAAAGCTGCTTCTGTTGCCTGCAGCGCATTCTTTCATTATGCAAGATTCAGAATAGCCTGGGATTAAAAAGCATCCCAAACTGAAGTCGGATTTTTTTAAATGTACATTATTTATAGTCTGCCTTTCTCACTTTGACTCAAGGCAGATTACAAAGTGAGTCAGTACCGTCAATTTCAAAGACATTTCAATCAACATGTAATATGGTATATACATGCAAATTTGCAAAGTTTTAAAACCAGGAGAAATCCAATACAGAGTTGCAGAAATGCTGAAACAGAGCATACACAATTCTAAGACGGACATATTAAACAACATAGAACATATGCAATAGGATCATACTTCAAGCAACAGGTAGTAGAATAGTAGCACACAGGGCTTTTTTTCAGCAGGAACGCGGTGGAACGGAGTTCTGGAACCTCTTGAAAATGGTCACATGGCTGGTGGCCCCACCCCCTGATCTCCAGACAGAGGGGAGTTTAGATTGCCCTCCGCGCCGCTGGAGTGGCGCGGAGGGCAATCTAAACTCCTCTCTGTCTGGAGATCAGGGGGCGGGGCCACCAGCCATGTGACCATTTTCTCCGAGGGCAACCCACTGAGTTCCACCACCTCTTTTCCCAGAAAAAAAGCTCTTGTAGCACATAATAGTAAAGTCTATGGTCCATGTCTCTTTCTTGATATACCTCTTTGAGACCACTTCCTTATAGTACAGCCCTCCTATCTGCGTAAAAAGCCCTCTTCAATAAATCAGTTTTGCATCATTGGCAGAAAGCCTGGAGAGTGGGAGCTATCCTGACCACTTCAGGTAGGCCATTCCATAAGGTACGGGCCACCACAGAAAATGCACATGTACAGGCAGCTGTTGATTTTGCCCATGTGCAAAGTGGCACCTGCAGAAGGCCCTGTTCAGATGAGCTAAGCTGCTGTGGTGGGACATAGGGAAAGAGGCCGTTCCATAAATATGCTAGAACTAGGCTGTGAAGAGCTTTGTGTGAGATAGTCAATACCTTGAATTGAGCCCAGTAACTGATAGGTAGCTAGTGGAGAGACTGCAGAGTAGGAGTAATTTTCAAAGAAGTATGAGCAATAAAAGGTATTGTATTAAAATATACACTGCCAAGAGAGGAGCTTTACACGTTCCATAACAAGAAGGCAAAGTGAATTAGAAATATTATTAAAAAGAGCAGAAAGAGATATTGAGCATCAGATGCTACCTTAAAAAAATAAAAGAAAAACAGTAATCTGCAAAAGTGATTCTCAATGGACAGAGAACAAATAAAAATGGTGATAAAACTGAAAGGAGAAAGCATTGTTTTCATTTGATGGTATGATAAGTTTCATGAAGTAATGAGAAAGGGAAGGAGGAAAGGCTAATATGGATTCAGAAGAAAGGAGAAGGTGGCTTTGAGGTTTTACATGGGATCATCTAGGATGCGGACAGATAGCAATAAAAAGAAAATAAAAATAGAGATGGCTTGAGGACAAATTCAGCACTCATCACAGACAGGACATACATTAATGAAAACATAGTATGGCAGTTCCTGAAAAAGTGAAAAGGGAATAATTGAAAAATTGTCTATAAGAAACTAAACTTAAGAGGATTGCCACCTTTTTCTTCAAAGAAATCCAATAGGGGCAGCTTTTGCAACCCCAGCCGGAATGAAGAGGCAGACACAGGCTTGTAATTAAAGGGCCGTTTATTAAATGACCATAACATAAACAAGGCAAGGGCCAACTAAGCAGTACAGGTCAAGCCCTGGGGTCAACTCCGAACCTACCGCCTTGACCTGTCAGGGCGAGCCCCACGCACCGGGTGTAGGCCATCCTTTGAATGGCTGCAACCTGGCCAGCCAGGCAATGGATCCCCCCATCAAGCACCTAACGCCCCAGCCGTACGGCATGAGGGAAGGCCTTGTGCTTGGGGATCCCTGCAGGCTTCTACCAGCGTACGGTAGCTGTAAGCAGGCATACCGCCCTTAATGGCAGACCCTGTTCCCCACCCAAGGGGAAGCGCCACAGGGTGCTCACCGACCCACACCCTATTCCCAAAATATCCTGCCAATGACAAAACCCCCACAGCACCACCTAGAATGCCTCACACAGTGCCATTAGTGCAAGGTAGGCGAAAAAAACCCTTTTCCCGCAGCCAATCTAGGAAAAAAGGTAAAAAATTCCTACCTGGCTCTGGAACAGCAGCCAGCTAGTCCTGCACTAAAACAGGGAGAGGTGGGTGGGCTGAGCGCTTTGCAAACTGCGGCCAGGGGAGCGGAGCTGCCTGAAGACGGCACTTGGCTCCGCCCCCTGGCCAAAGCCCCAGATGCCCGGGAGGGAAGGGAGCCTGCCTCCTTTCCTCCAGGCGGGGCAGCAAAGGACGACTCCCTGCCAAGGCTGCAAGCAGCCGCAGGGTGAGTCACATTCTTAGCTGCAGCAAGTGGAAAAGCCATCCCTGTTGAATTTTTGCTTATCTTAAAAAAAAAAAGCTTCTTCCAGAAAAAAAAAGTTGCAACCCTAAAAAACTAATAACATAAAGATCAAAGACTGTAAAAAAAAAGAAGCAAGGAGAGATGTGATAAGACTGTAATGAGTTTTGATCCAGTCGCTGGAATGTTGCTGTATTATTTCTTCATTTCTGAGGGTGCAATCAGAGAAGAAATATCTGGCAAGGATCAAAGGATAAAGGGAGTGGCTGGAGAGAAGAAACAAATACTTTTTCCTAGGGCTACTTCCTTATTTGCATTACCAAAATGTGTAGGGAAACACTTGAAATATGATGCGGCATTACATTGTTTTATAAATATCCCTTACTTTGGCTGCCTTGGCTGCCTATCATCTTTCCCCCCACCTAACTGAAAGCCAGAGTCAGCAGGATAATCTGCCCAAGTTAGCAGACTTGGACTTATCTTCCTCTCTGTTTGCTTTCTTCCATGTGCCCTGAGGCACAGCCATTTGGAAATGGTATGATCAGTGATTTCTTCAACGTGTTTGAAGGGACAGCGGTTTCTTTCTCTCTTTGGGAAATAGCCTCAGAAGGGTTTTCTGCACACAGTTTATTCCCTTGTTCACTATTCCTAGATTGTGAGGGTTGTTATGGTTATTCAGGCAGGGAAAATAGGTTTGGGGGATGAGCACTCATAAATTGAGTTACATTAAGGAGGGGGGAAGGTTAACCGACTTCAGCTGCTGATTTAGGTCTAGATTCAGACACATGAAAATGAAGAGACAATGCATAAAATGCAACACTCCACAGAAGTGAAGTTGTTATTACTACAGAGGTCATTACTTTTTTGAGGCTGTGGTCCTGTGGAGCAAAAGGGGTCAAGATAGTTTGGGCAGTGGGAGTGATGTCTGAATGCAAGTGCTTGCAACAAAGATATTTACCCTAAGTATGTATGTTGGGCTCCAGGGCAAACATCCTTCCCTTCCGTTCTGTACAATGCATCCATACTTTGTGCCCAGGGCTTTTTTTCTGGGAAAAGAGGTGGTGGAACTCAGTGGATTGCCATCGGAGAAAATGGTCACATGGCTGGTGGCCCCGCCCCCTGATCTCCAGACAGAGGGGAGTTTAGATTGCCCTCCATGGGCAATCTAAACTCCCCTCTGTCTGGAGATCAGGGGGCGGGGCCACCAGCCATGTGACCATTTTCAAGAGGTTCCGGAACTCCATTCCACTGCATTCCTGCTGGAAAAAACCCTGCTTGTGCCTCTTGTGTAAGAGATACTGATAATTAGGGCTTTTTTCTGGGAAAAGAGGTGGTGGAACTCTCAAGAGGGAAATGAGGGAGAAACACACAGGCTCCCTTACAAAACAGCCATTTCCTCCATGGGAACTGATCTCTGTCTGGAGATAAGGGGGTGGGGCCACCGGACACGAGCGGTGCCAGAACTCCATTCCACTGCATTCCCGCTGAAAAAAAGCTCTGCTAACTGTTGAGAGACAATGGTTTGCTTAGCCCACACAGTTACCACATAGTGTAGAGGCGAGGAGAGAAATAAAGGAGACTTTTACAGCAGTCAGACTTTGCGGCATGAGATCCCCTTGTGTTATTAACTTTATGAAGTGTTTCCTTCCATAGCTAGAAGAATGGAGTAGAGCCTCCTGCTGAGTGTTCACTGAGGACTGCAGCATGTACCTGTAAGGATTCTGAACAGAAAAGAATTAGCAAGATGATCAACCAATGTTCAGGCCATGCTTTTTGGTGTGTGCGCGCATATATTTACAAGGTGTATACAAGGTATAGGGTTGCTAACCTCCAGATAGGGCCTGGAGATCTCCTGGAAATACAACTACAGGGCATTCCCTGGAGAAAATGGCTGTTATACAGATGGATTCCATAGCATTCTACCCTGCAGAGATCCCTCCCCTCCCCAAACCCTGCCATCTCCATGCTCCACCCTCAAATCTCCAGGTATTTCCCAACCCAGAGCTGGCAATCCTAACAAGGTGCTCAATTTTTATGTTTAGTGCCCTTTCTCTAGTTTCCATCACCAAAGACTCCAATTGCAGCAGCTGAAGCTTCTGAGGGCTGTCCCATATAGAGTGTTCTACAGTTGTCCAGCAGCACAGAAGTTACAAAAGCATGAGTCAGAGGAGTGCAGATCAGCCTAGCTGAAAGGGAGCACTCCTAGCAACAATGCCATTTGAGCTTCAAAGTCACACCATATTAACTGTAACAAATTTAGCCATTATCTGCAGGCCAGAAGAGCTTAAAGACAGGATAAGAACTTTAGCGTAAATGCATTTCCTTTTCATAATTTATCTGCTAATATGATCTGTATTCGTAAGATGTTTAGAAGACTATGCTGACACAGTATAAATAAGAAACACTCCAGAAAGAGGAACTAGCATGAAGTATGGACATTAATGGCAGGAAAACTGGGAATAACAGAGTACATACCAGTACGTAAAGTATATTCACCAGCATTTGATCTTCTTTACTGCACTGCTGAGCTACCGTATGAATCCACCTGGATTCCTTCCCGTTTCACTAGGATTCAAAGCACAGGCTCCATATTAAATTGAGAAATGGCCATGCAAGAGAAAATCTTTAAGGCATAAAGAACTTGCATGGCATCTAGTTCCAATATAATGACAGAGGTGCCGCTCCAGAAAACTCAGAAATGATGGACTTCACTTCTCTCGGTCCCTTCAACTGCACAATTAATACAATTCCATTAACTTCCAAAGGTGTTTTAAATAGTAATGTGCTGTGCCATTAATCGTAACAATGTCAGCATGCTCTTGCTATGACATTTACCCTAATTAGTAATACAGCCTGTTATTTAGCACCAGCTTTCACCAGAGATAATTTATACCTGGTCTCCATAATCAACAGAGGCACTTTAGACTCCAGCACTGAAAAAACACGACCAGGATCCAGATATAGTCTGAAATGGATCAGAAGCCAAAGGAAAGGAAAACTCTAAGCAAGAATAAGTTAGAGAAAGTAAAAAGTACAATGTTTCTCTCTGGAAACATCGATTTTTGTTCCTCTGCCTTAACTTCCCTCAGATTACTGCGCTGGTTATTAGCTAATTACCAAAAATTGGGTTCCAGGGAGAGAGCCCTTGTCTGTCGTATTGTTACTTACAGAGTCGGAGCCCACCCTCAGTTCCCACATGTTCCTCTGGCGCAAGGATCTTCCCCTAATATACGCTATTCCTGCATTGACACAAATTCATTTTGTGTCAGTAAAAGTCGCTTTGTACCAGAGAAATACGCAGATGGTGGAACAAAATAGTAAGATCCAACCCACGTGCTTGTCTGATTTGTGTTTCTAATCTGTTTTAATTTGTTTACTTATATCTGTGGCTCATGTAATTTATTATTTATGTGTTTTTTAAAAGAAAAATGATAGCTGTTCCTCATTATCGTCATAAATGTAATCTGTGCAAAGATTCTTAACAATGCAGTCCTAAACAGAGTTACACCTTTCTGAATCCATTTACTTCAATGAATTTAGAAGCAAGTAACTCTGTTTAGGATTACACTGTTTGTTTCCTGAAGAGGAACTAGATCGTGTTCTTTGTTGAAAACAAATAGTTTTCATCCGTTAAGTCAGCAATTAATCTTTCTGCCAAGCATCAATAAATTATACAAATCTGGATCCAGTTAGTGGCAAAAAAGATAAAAGAACTTTAAGATGCTTAAATGATTATATCGGGGTTATGGGAAAATCTGTTTTAGCTGTCTATGAGTGATCTTAAAGCTCAATTACATTCAACCAAAACCTAAAGGTCTGCCATATATAACTGCCATAGTAGTTGCAGTAGAAACTTGTCAACGTAGTCAATCTTTTCTACCAAGTTTGATCATAAATGCCTTTTTGGAAAGCTATTGGAGGTTGGATCCTAACTAAACTGGCAATTTCCACCTACTCCCCCATCTTGTTGCAGATCCTCTCACATCTTACATGTTTTAATAAGAAAAACATGACATTAAATTTAGATAAAACAGTGTCTGGTATCCTCGTCCCTCTGACTATTTCTAGTGCTGAACCAGTGCTGGTTCAGAGCACTGCTTTGATTGGATTTTGTGTTGCTGGGGTACTTTTCTGTACTCTACCTGTCAAAGATGTGCTCCCACATTTTGGTGTCTGAGGGAAAGGATATATATGAAGGAAGAGCTTTAGAGGCTGGGAGAACATACTTAGAGTGTGGGGAAATGAATCATGCATGCTATTTGTGGAAAATCTGGACTTTCTGTTCCTCCCGCCCGGATAGAATTCTATCCAATGGCCCTTTACAGCCAAGTTCTCTGTAGAAATTACTCAGAGCTTTTATCATCAAAGTACCTGCTACTGTCTGTACATAAAGAAAAACAACCTTATGAACATCATAACTGTTTCAACCCATTAGATTTCACTTCCATCAGCCACAGTGTGGACAGTTGTAGTTTTGGCTTATCATAACAAAACCACCATTCTTCAGGAAGAATGACACTGTGGTACGTGCCAGCTGTATTTTAAAAATCCCTGGTTACTGCATCCTTGTTGTCCCAAGTCCAACATTTCAATTATGGATCAAGTAATGATTAGGATTGTCAGGTCCCCATATCCTCCTGGCAGGGTGGGGGGCGGGGGGCGGGTTTCAAATGTTGGTGATAGCTGTAGAGAGAAGAACGGAAAATGGCTTTAAAATGTTCCTGGAAGGGGACTCCTTTACCTGAATGGTATCAGAAGAAGACTTGATTATGAAAAGAAAAAAACTAAACCTGATCTTTTTTAAAATCTCAGAAAAATGGCATTATATAGGATACTACTGGAGACATACCACTGATAATATCACAGGAACTATACAGCAGGAGAAAGTGTGATATTATTCACCTTATACTCACAGTGGAAGTACAGTTTATGCACTAGAAAAATACAATTATGTTTAATTTTTATTTATTTATACCCTGCTTTTTTCTGCCACACGGACCGCAAACAGCTTTGATTTTGTTCTTCCCTCCTCCTTTTAGGCTCACAGCAACAATCCTGGGAGGTAGGCTAGGCTGAGAATGATTGGCTCAAGAACGCTTACATGACAGAGTGTGACTTCAAACCTAGTCCAGCACTCTAACCACTACACTGTCCCCTCCCTAACACCCTGCATATGAGTATGAAAGACACGCTTGATTTTGCCCACACACAAAAATAAGCACCTGGTAAGCTTCGCTCCTCTGACATAGACTTACTCTGGTAAAGAAATGACTCCTGAAATGCAGAAACTAAAACAATTTCCTACATTTCTGAGAGATGCAAAATATCTAGACTGCTGCATAAATATAGATGCCTGGACAGGAGGATTGGCAGGTCCTTTGCAGAGACTGTAACTTTATGAAATACTCGCTAGACCTTAGAAACAGAGCAGCCTTCCCTACTGGAATATATTTTGGGGGAACAAGAGAGCAAAACAGCAGCAAAAACATTCTTGCACGATTCACTAGCTTTGATCTGCAATGGGCATGAACGCAATGACCTGCTAAGTCACAAACGTCCACTTGCACAAATCTAGTCTGTGCATTATGAAGAGATGCAATTTACTGGAAGATAAAGCACATGAAAGAGACATTGTAAACAACCCAGAAGGTGCCTTTGAAAGTACTTAGAGCACCCCAAGGATTCTAGTACATAGGTCAAGCTACCTTATTACAGCTTGTTACAACAATGTATAGCTCTATTTCCCTTAGACAGCACCATTTGATGAATACTAATATTCCAACAAGGACATAATTACCCTCTTTTTTAAAAAAAATAAAGGAGTCAAGCTGAAAGTAAGGCTTATTTTAATATAGCAATATATTTTGAAGGATTTATAGAGAATTATTCTAAGTAATACAAATAGGTACATCAATAAAAGGTTGGTCTGCCCTTTCAAGGCCTTGTACATAGTTTAGCCATCAGCATGACTCCTGAGTTGACAGCAACTGTTTAATGAGAGCCAAGCTACAAGTGACGCCGTACACAGGTTGGACACTTGTCAACTTACCTCAAGTTTTGATGGGAAATGTAGGCGTCCTGGTTTTACAGCTTGGCTTTCCATTACTGCTGCAAGACCAGGATGCCTAACATGGAGATTCCCTTTTGCTAGTAGCCACTGCCAGCCACTGATGAACCCATTCTCCATGAGTTTGTCCAATCCTCCTTTAAAACCATCTGTACCCATCAGTACATTCTTTGGCAGTGAGTTCCACATTTCAATTACTTGTGAATGTAGGAAAACTGTGCAGGAGTGGGAGGGGGTGGTTGAGACCATTTGACATGATTACAAAAGTTAACTCCTGCTCTGGTATGGAATCCAAGAAGTAACTTTAGTGTACTCCTGAACTTTGGCACAACCAATATTATTTTTGCCTTTTCCCCCCTCTTAGCAGATTTCGCTTCCATCTCCCACATCCTATTGTGGTGGTACTCATTGATATTGAATACCACCACCTGGCAGGGGGGCACATGGAATATTCCAAGTCCTGAGGGACAAATTGGTGGAAATCAGTGCAACCATATATATTAATAACCATTCCTTTTTAAAAAAACAGAAAAGCACTGCTTATCACAAATAGCTTTTGAAAGTCACTTCTGCTCCAATTGTAGTTTGATTTTTGGCATGGAGGGGAGGGAGCATCTGTTTAAACAACCACCACCTATATGACCCTTTGGGCTAAGAAACTAGTTGTGAAATTCTTTGGATCCTGGCTTCAGAAAGGTGGGCAACTTTTAAATAAATTCATGAGTAGGGGAGGTAAGGATTTCAGCAGAAGGAACAAATTAGATTTTAAAAATTTCAATCATGGTGCAGATAGCACAGAAATTTCACTTTTATTCCACTTGGTTTCTTAGAAAACGTGTAATGGTTTGTGGTTAAAAAAGCAACTTTTTGTTTGGAAGAGATTTTAAATTATTTAGGCTCGCAGACTTGTTCACATATGGAAACACAAAAAAGAGTAATTGAATAAAGATGAAAACCAAAGTCATTGACTCCCCTGTTTGAGCACTACAGCAAACGTAATTAGGCCATAATTAATAATCTGGGGTTTTCTATATCTTTCCTTGTTTGAAATGTACCTTATAGTACCTCTACTATATTGATGTACATCTTATTTCCACCTATGATTTTTTTGCTGGCAAGTCGCCTATTCCACAAGATGTCTGGATGTGGAGGACCCGTATTATCCTAAGCAAATATAAGAGTGCCAATGAAGTTATACATTTCTTTAATTGGTCCATTAATCAATTAAGTGAAAATCAATTAACAAATAATCCAATCTGTTGTAATTAATTCCCTCTGGCATCCAAGCTACAATATGTTGCACCTTCCACAGAGCAACCATGTGTGCTTTGTGTGAGACTGAAGGAAAATTACAATAATTAAACTAGTATGAATAATGATCAGAAATAAAACAATGAAATCCTAATTTTTACCTCATCCATTTAAACTTTTCCAGCTGGGGAGAGGATTGCGTGCAGGAAAATAAAGCACTGCATAATTCCCGCATGGGAAAGAAGGCATTACTGGTAAGAAATCAGACCCCTACCACTGCTGGCTGTTTTGGCCCCTGGGAGACAACAGTCAGGATATCCTCAAGTTGTGCAAACAGAAGAGCAAAGAGCAAAGGCTATGCTCTTCATCTGAATTTCAGTGGGGTAGCTGCGTTATTCTATTGTAGTTAAACAAAACAGAAGTCCCGTGGCACCTCAAGGACTAACAGCATTTATTCCCATGTATCTTTATAATTTAGCTTTGACTTATGAAAGGTCATACTTGATTAAGTGTTGTTAGTCTTTAAGGTACCACTAGACTTTCTATTTTTCTCCCTATTTGACACAGCAAAAAGATATTGATTGAAAGAGATTCATCATGACCATGTGAGACTCAACAGTTGGGACAAGCGTTGCTGCCAAAATGTTTCATCTCATTGACTGCCTCAGGCCTCCTCCCTGTGGAGGGAAGGGAGACAGTTTTCTGGTTGGGTTTCCTCACCACCATCTGCCATAATTGGTAGGGTATCCTGCTCAGCCACAAAATGTACATTTGCCTAAAATAAAATTTCTTGAATGTGTGCATAAAACTCACTCTGATTTGACAGCAAAAGCTGTCAAGGGCATTTGCTAGAAAAAGAGAGAGGAGACTGCCAAACTCAATTAAAAATTGAAATCAAACTGACTGACATATAAATCTGGTCTGGTAAATCCATTTTTGTTTCCCTAGGTCACTTGATGGTAATGATATGACTGGGGCAGAGGTGAAAAGCAAAAAAGAGTTTTGTAGCACTTCTAAGAATGACAGGTTTAATGAAGGACAAACTTTTGTGAGCTAGAGCCCTCATCAGATGCATGAAATGCATTTTCAGTCAGCAGACACAAATACACTGCAGAGAAATGGAGGGAGTGAACAATGGACTAAAAGGCCATGATATGAAAGCAGTACAGGTTGTAATATGTCTATGGGGGGACACAGTTATGGGTAGAAATGGATTTGGAGGACCACGTTTTGGAAGGCTAGCTTATGTGAAAATCTCCCTGCAAATAATACAGAAAGCAAAGAGAGGAAATTGAAACTTTGGTTTGTATACAACCAGTTTTTCTGCTACCAAAAAAGAGAAGAAGAAATCCCTTCTGACCGCACAAATGATTATGCTGGGGGCCTGAATGGACAAATGAGACCTGAATGGACAAATGTCACATAGACAGAGGCAGTAATGAGGAGGGGGACTGGGCACGGTCAAGTGAAAAGACAGCCTATGTCCAACTCTGTATCTGTTGTGGTAGTTTTTATTTAGGGTTGTCAACTCTGACTTGAAAAATTCCTGGAGGTTTGGGGGTAGTGCCTGAAGAGATCGAAGTTTGGGGAGGGAGATCAGCAGAGATATGAATGTCACATCCTATGATGTCACATACTGTGAAGGCATGTTCATGTCAAAGTTCAACTGTCTCTCCAAATCTTCCCCTTCTGGTGAGGTCACTTCCTCACACCAAATCAAACTTTAAATTTCCCCACTTCATATCACTTCCACTTGCCTTTTTCTCCCACTGTACCTCACTTTTAAGCTTCAGTATGCATGTGTTCTGTTCACCATACTAATCTTTTGACCCTAAATATTTATGCTGGTATGACTGGCTGCTATCCAGCTATTTTCCAATCAATCTAAAAACCCTCTCAAAATCCTCTTCAGATTTTACTCAGTGTTAAGGAGAAAAATCCAGTCTGAAGTCCCACTTTGAAGAACACCAGCCAATCCCTCTTTCAATCCCCATCCATCCAGCCTCTGACTTTTAGTTTCTTTACAAGTGACAGTTTCCTATTGTATACCACAAATTCAAGATTGCCACCACCTTTCTTCATGGGAGCAGGTAATCCCTCACCCCTATTTTCCACCATCACATGAAGCAGCAGTGTGATAAATGTTTGTAAATGCCTGTTGAGCTGAGAGCATAATTTCACTTTCAGGAAAAATCTGGCATTGACAACACACCTATCTAAGAATCACCAGAAAGTTTATGGTAAACCCATACAGTTTCTGGCATTTCCTGAGATGTCACTTGTGAACTTTCCTCAGAAGTGACATCACATTGTCACTGATAGCTTATGTCCCCGGCTGTCTCCCTCTGGTTGCCAGGCAGTGAGTCTCTAAGGTATATCATAAGAAAAATAGAAGTCCTAGAGCATCCACCCTCTGTAGTCACTCTAGGACTTCTGTTTCTACTAAACTGCATGGCATAGAGTCCACCCTTTGAAGATGCCATTTCCTACAGGGGAACTAATCTCTGTAATCTGGAGACCAGTTGTAATTCCAACAATACCATGAGATTTCCAGGCCTTATATTGAGATTGGTTATCCTATTCCTATTTGCATAAAGTTTTTATATAAAGGGACATTCAAAGCAGGAAATCACTTCCTGCAGTCTTGTACAGTGCAGTCCATTGTACCACTTCAATGCTCTGCCATCTGATTGCTTCTTCATTGACCTGCATATGTGCACCAGGACTTAGACCTCTGTTGTGCAACATATTCTCAGCTCAGTAACTAAGAGCAGAAAATCCTGTGTCTTTCTAAATGAAGCTAGAAGGTAAGGTTACTGAAAGCATTACAGTATCCTCAGTGAACCACTACACCATTTACAATGTTGACCACGTGTATCATTCTCTGAGCACGTTCAAGTTTCTAACATTGCATTAATGGCTGCTCCCTTTCTGGGAAATTGGCTGTGATTTGTTCCCTGAGTAGAACTTCTTTGTGTGCGTGTAATGTAGAAGCAGTTTTTGGCTAATATAGAAAAACAGGAAAAAGTGGGTGTTGTAGAAGATCAGGCATAGGGGAAAGTGAAGAAGTTAAATAGACATATGCAATGGGGACAGGTGGGGAAATGGGTTTTCTTTTTTTGCTTTCAGAACACTCAGGGGAGGCAGCAGAGGGGAAAATTAATTTAGGATGGAAGCTGGGGGGGGGAACTGAATTTTGGAAGAGGAATGAATTGGTAAAAATGACTTTTTGTAAGGGGGAACCTGGTAGGAAATTGACTTTTAAAGGGGGAAATTAATGTTACATGCTTCTCTGAATGGTGAAAAGTTCCTGAGGCAGCACTTATCTGGAACGATGCCTTTTGGAGAAGAAAATACTGGAAACTTATGGTGTTATTGCAATATTTTCTTTATTTACAAAATATTATTTAAAATTTGTAGATCATAGCGGGAGGCAAAGAAGCAGTCTTATAGGGCATTCGGTTTGATCTCTAGAAAAAGATCCTACACTCTCAAGGTACTTCAGCCAGAATTTAAACTGCTGTTTCTTCACATATAGACCCACAGGCCATTTCCACACTACTTACCTTCATCCGGAACGCTGCGGAATGTTGCGAAAAAAACGTGGAAGATAGTGTTTTCTCGTGCAAGTTTTGTGCGACATCGCACGGCCATCCCCCCCCCCCCGCCTCCTTTCAGCTGGCGAAGGATCACAGTAAGACTTCAAACCTGTAACATTAATTTGGGGGAGGGGATCAGGATGGAAAGCTACCTTTGAGAAGACAATTGATTTGCAGGGGGCAGGGAGAGAAATTAATCTTCAAAGAGAGAAAATATTTTCAGTACATGTTCACCTAGGGCACTGGGGATGTTTAGGGGTTGTGTAAAAACATTTGATAATCTCTGCTTGATCAGACCAAATTCCAGTTTTCTACTTTCATCAGCAATCAGTCAACTATTTGGGGAAGCAAGTAGCATGCCATGAAGGCAACGCTCTTTACTATCCCTAACATTTGGCTTTTAGAGGTCTCTATGAAAGTTTTACCTAATTATCATGGATAGCGGTTGTTGGTTGATCTATCATCTATGAGTCTGTGTAATCCTTATTTTAAAGCAGTCTAAACCAGTATTATTCGCTGCAACTCTCAGCTGTGAATTCTGCACATTAATTATATGTTGTATGACAAAATAATGTGTTTAGTCTTGCTTTGTGAAGCTGCCTGATTTTTGTTTGTTATGTATTTGCTAACATGGGAAGTATGAGGCAGACTGGAGAGGTAATGCAGAGCAAAGCATATCACAGCTCTGAAACAAATGTTGGATTAGGAGTGGTAATTTTGGAGGAGGTAATCATTTGGGGATTTTAGGGTTTAGGGCTCTATCCCCATTGCTGCCTTGTACTCCAACTCTGCCTTGGATAAATGACTTGTATCCATTTAGTCCAGCACTGTATTTCCTGCAAAGAGACAACCAAATCTGGAAAGTGTATTTGCAGGACACAAAGGTGTCCGGATTCCACTATTTGTCCCCTGTATTCTGAGATGGGCCACCTTTAAACATGAAGGTCCAGTGGGACAGAGCAGGTAGGAGTAGCTTTGGGTTGGTGGAGATGCAGGTAGATATCATGACTTGGCAGGAGACCTGCAACGTAGTCTCCATACTTTTTGAAGGAACCAACCACTTCATATAAAGACAAACCAAAAAAGCCTTTGATAGGATTGCTAACACTGTGAAAATTAACCTTTGGAACTTTGGGCAGGATATTACACAAAAGCTACAGCACTTCTGTATTTGCAAGAGAAAAGAAACTCTTACAAGTTTAAGTTGCATCCCTTTGAAAGATTCTAAAAAAAAAAAAACACCTTGACTTTTTCACATGAATGACCAAGTCTTTCCAGCCGCTAGGCTTTTAAGAATTTGGATCATCATTTCACTGACAGATTGGGAAGTTAAGATGTGAAGTTAAGATGTGACCTGAAGTATGAAGAACTGCACTCTTCCTTGGGAGCGTATTTGTCAATGGCATAAGAACTTACTTAGGGCAAATCCACATGTCCCAGCGCGTCCCGGCGTCACAGTAAACATTTGCTAAACTTCTGGAAGTATAGCATCTTTTTAGCGTGATTTCCGACTCATCGCATGATGAGTTTAGCAAACGTTTACCACGACGCCGGGACATGTGGATTCAGCCAGAATGACCCCTGTGAATGGAATCCGCACAGATGTGGTTGATGGTAGTGTTTTGCTGTTTGATACTCTTTGAGTGTTTAAAAAACCTTATGAACAAGTGCTAACAAAGCAGTGTGTAAAACCCCTCTATAATGACATTAAAAGCATAGCTAAAGTGACAGTGGTGACTATAATGATAGTGTTTCTTGGTTAACTATAGAGCTGCTTGACAGCATGCCCACCCAATCTTAACAGGATCAGTGACATGGAAGTTTATTGCAGAATTTCTCATCTGGAGGTAAGGAAAAGATTTGCTCAAGGCTAACTCATGAGCTTCACGACGAAGCAAAGATTTTAAGCCAGATGTGGGAAGCTCTCACCATTGCGCCAGACACACACAGCCTCTGTCCTCCTGAGTGTCCTCTCACCAATATCCTTATGTTCTTTTCTCCTGACAGGCAATAACATGGATTGGTCCTTGCGCTCACCTCCCAGGCAGTCCACACCTCTACTTGTTTTTCTAGAGCCAAAGCAAGCAGTTGCAGGCTAATTGGGGTTGATTTACAATCAGCAGGCAGAAAAGGCAGGGATCTGTCCAGACATTTGCCTTAGAAATTTATAGTCCAGCTAAGCTAACAGATAACTTCAGATATTCTAATTGCATTTCCATGGTGACTTATGCTGAACTCTGACATTTCTATGAGTAAACTACTAATAATCAGTCTCATCAAATCTGGACGACTTTTGCTGATAAATCACACAGCCAGAAAATAATGGACTATTTAAAGAACGACTATTTAAACAACACATTGGTTGTTGCTGGCAGGGAGGAGGGGGGAGAAGGATGGCATGTGCATCATTAAAAGGACGACATTCAGCGCTGATGAGCAATTTAAACTGAGGACCAAGCTGAACACTATGAACTGTTCCACAGTGATTGCTCTCAAAATACAGTGCCATGCAGTGTACCTAATTGCAGTGCTATGATTGGTACCTAATGTATCAACATCTTGCATTACTCATAGTGGCCTTATCATGGAACTAGCACTGCCAAGATGGCCACAAAAATCACAAGCACACCTTTTATATTTTGCAAAATGAACTAAGCCAATTCTACTCCTTACTCAAGTCTTTTTTTTTTGCCCTCAACTATAAATAAGCAACATGCAGTCATCTTTTTTCATTATTAGCATTTTGCTTGACAGACATTATAAAGCAGATGGAATGAAATTCAGAAACAGTCCAAGGACATTGGCCTAAGTTGCTCCCTGAATGAATAATGATTGTGAAATGCAGCTTCCTAAACTGTTGTGTAATCAACATGCAGAATGCTTTGCTGCCCCTACCAAGCATGATATATCACTCTTGCTTTCAATGACCCTCAGCTAAGAGATAGGACAAAAAAACCCCCCACACTGAAGTAAAAGCCCAAATCAGTTTATGTTTGAGTGCTTTTCTGGCACACTGCCACACTTGGGATGTTAACTATTAACACTGGTACCAGATATTTCAAGGAAAGCATGGAATAACATGCTTGACTAGGGGTAACCAACTGGTGACCTGTGAAATCAGATCCAGACTTGAAGAAATTTGATCTGGCTTCACCAAATTCTAACTTAGCATTGATCAAAAGATTGTCTAGAATTGTAAGGAAAATAGAGTTGGGAAGATGGAGTACCTGGAGTTGGGAAGATGGCATGGTATAGGCCAATTTCATCAGATCTAGGAAGTTGAGCAGAGTTGGTACTTGGATAAGAGACCACCAACATAGGCTGGGGTTGCTCTGCAGAGGAGGGAGTGGGAAACCATCTCTGCTCCTCACTGCCTTGAAAACCCCTCAATGGGGACTCCATGAGTCGGATTGATTTGATGGCACACACAGATACACATAACTGGTACTACAAAAATAGATTTTTGTACTCTTTCACGTTGTATTACTACTCTAGATCTTGTATATAAGGGCTTGGTTCTGGAAATGCTTCATAACTTTTTAAAAAGACAATTGTATTATGGAGACTGACATACTTGTAAGAAGGTCAAATTTGTGTTAACTCCATAACCAAGCTGAGGCCATGCTTCCAGTCTCCCCTCTCACTAAAAAGAAACTGGTCTAGATGTTACACAGAGACAAGTAAATCCAGTTTAGTTATTAATCCCCCAGGTGTGTAACTTCATCTCCAGCTACATCAGCAGTCACAGCAAAGGTGGGGCTTTTTTCTGGGAAAAAAGGTGGTGGAACTCTCAAGAGGGAAATGAAGGAGAAACACATGGGCCCCCTTACGATATGGCCATTTCCTCCAGGGGAACTGATCTCTGTCTGGAGATCGGGGGGCCGGGCCTCTGGACACAAGAGGTGCCAGAACTCCATTCCACTGTGTTCTTGCTGGGAAAAAAGCCCTGCTTGTTCCCTAGCAGCAGTTCTTTGCCTCAGTTCAGTGAGCTATTCTAAGGAAACAACTCTTAACCTTAGCAAGAAATGGGTTCCGCTGAACACAGAGGAACTTAGAATACCATATGCTTCATTTGGATATTTATATCCTGCTTTTTCAGGCTTGCCAGGTACCTCTAAGGGCAAACTGCAGACAAGTGATAGTGGGGGTTTGCCTACCCCATGTGCTTGAAAAACATGCATGCTCCCACATTCTGCCGCATCACTGGAAAATTACAATTTTTGGAGGGATGTGGAAGCAATGGGTCACTCCAGGGCCAAGTCCCTAAAAATTGCTCCAAACATAGCAAAACCACTATATTTTGGGCAGAGACTCAGCCCTGGCGCAACCTATTGCTTCTTTGTCATGCCAAAACCAATGTCATTTTCCAGCAACGTGGAAGCACGTGTGTCCATTTCAGCTGTGTGGCTCCTGGGCAGAGTGCACGTGGTCAGGCCATTCCCTGACACATTTTCCCACCATTGGCCAGGTGAGCAGTGGTGACGGTGGTGGCTGGAGGTCTAGCAACTAGGGGTGTGCACAGAAAAAAAATTGGTTGATTTGGTTTGGTAATATCAAACTGGAAAAAAATTCAGGGAATACTGAATTCATTCCCCAGTTCAGTTCGCTAATACAGAATACATTCGGTATAATTGGCCATTGTTTCCTATGGCAAACTCAATTCAAAAATTTCTGGTGGCCTGGGTGGGTATCATTTTTTGACCAAATTTCACCAAATTTGCAGAGGACCTACTCCTAACTGTCCTCTAACGCCCCCCAAGTTTCATAAAGATTGAACCCTGCCCTTCAAAGAAGGTGCCCCAGCTACTTCCAATTCCATTATTACCTAATCCCTATAGGGAAAACTATGAGGGCTATCCAGAGGGCTGGTGGCAGCATTTTGCAAGAAAAATCCACCAAATTTTCAGTGGATCTACTCCTGACTGTCCTCTAAAGAATTCCCAAGTTTCAGGAATATTGGACCCCGAGGTCCAATTCTGTGAGCCCTTGAACAAGGTGCCTCCAGCCACTCCATTTGTTCCTATTGTGGGAGGAAAACTCCAAGCTGATACCCACTGCAGAAACATATGGACCAAGCACCCCAACAAACACCCTCACCCCCACAGAAGAACAACCAACAACAACTGAACACCAAACCAACTTCTATGCCAACAGAAAACAGAACCTGGCAAAAATCACCAAACAAACTTATGTAAAGAAAGAGCAAGTCCCAGCAACAGAAGAAAACAGCTGCCGCCGCCGCCCCCCCAAGAACAACCAACAAAAATTTACAGCAACAAAGAAAGCACCCACAACAGGGGAAAACAGCCCCCCCCAAAAGAACAACTGAATTACTGACCCATGACACGGGCAGTCTCTCTCAATTTCTAGGTGAGAGAAAAATGGAGGCTGATTGAGGCAAGCTTCCTAATTTAACCCCTTGCACCACATTTAAAAAGACACTCTCCTTCATGAGAATCTCATTGGACAGAGAAGAAGAGCAACTGCAAGGCCTGGCCACTCACTCCCTCTTTCCCTTTCCTCTCCCCTTTTGCCTTTGCCTCACTCCCTCCTCCCATCTGGTTAAAAAGAGGCAGGAAGCAGTGTTTCTTCACTGTACTTTAATAAAGCAACAGCAAGGAACAGTGCAGATGCGCTTCCTGAATTTTACTGAATTAATTTGGTAATCTTGAGTTCAGTATTATTGAATTTATTTAGGAATACAGATTTAAGCTCGGTAATACTGAATTTTACCAAATTAGATAAAATTCGGTCATTTTTACTCAACACTGAACCCGAATTGCATGTCCCTACTGGCAAGCCTATGAGGAGCAGCTTACAGTATTGTTTTGTCATCCACTTTATTCTAGCAAAAACAACCCTGTTAGGCTCGGCAGAGAGTATCCAGCCAAAGGTCAACCAGTGAGCTTCCTTGGCAGAGCAGGGGTTTTATCTCCAAGATTCTAGTCCAGCGATGGTGAACCTATGGCACACGTGTCACAGCTGGCACGCAGAGCCCTCTCTGTGGGCACGCAAGCCAAGCCGCCGATCGCTAGGTTCAGGGCTCATTTGGAGGGGGAACGCCTGGAACGGCATTCCAGTAGCTCTGAGCAGAGATCACATGGGGTTTGGCCCTGCCCACGTGATTCCTTTTCCTCAAGGGTGCCTCCCTGCTGCCCGTCTCTTTAGCAGCAGGAAGCGGCAGCAGCCAGGCTGCTGGGGCTGGGTTTCTAAAGAAGAGTAACCTGTTTTGATTTAACTTGCTTTACTTTCAGTCGTGGCTCTTGAGTGAGTGAGTGAGAGAGAGAGAGAGAGAGAGAGAGAGTGCTTGCAAGCCGGGCTGCTGGTGTAAAGAAGGGTAAACTGCTTTGATTTAACTTGCTTTACTTTCAGTCGTGGCTCTTGAGTGAGTGAGTGAGAGAGAGAGAGAGAGAGAGAGAGAGAGAGAGAGAGAGAGAGAGAGTGCTTGTAAGCCAGGCTGCTGGTGTAAAGAAGGGCAAACTGCTTTGATTTAACTTGCTTTACTTTCATTTGTGGCTCCTGAGTGAGTGAGTGAGAGAGAGAGAGAGAGAGAGAGAGAGAGAGAGAGGTTAATTAGTTCGGACAACTGTATGAGTTGTTTTTCTTAACTAAAACCTCAGTATTCAGGTTTAATTGCAGTGTTGGCACTTTGAAATAAATAAGTTGGTTTTGTGTTGCAGTTTGGGCAGTCGGGCTCAAAAAGGTTCACCATCACTGTCCTAGTCCAACACTAACCACTATACCATGCAGGCACACCACCCAAACAAAAGTTGGCTAAGCTTCTCCAAGTGTAGCCCTATCAATCTACAGAAGTATGGCAGCATAGTGAGAGAACTGTAACACTACAGTCATGTCCTAGTTCCAGAAAGTAGATCCAGCCCAGCCATTTTTATTTTTGGTTGTTGCTGGATAACATGGACATAGAAATGGACCCCAAAACTCTCTGGGCCAAAATATCCTTCAAAATACTATGTAAGGGCATACTATGTAAACGTGTGCATGGTTCAGTATTATTTTGGTTCTTAATTAAAAAAAGTATTATGGCTTTTATTTTTGGATTCTACTGTGGACAAATGCAACCACCTGCAACCTTGTATGTGAGAGTAATTTCCCCAAGGCTGTGGGTCTCTGGCCTTCAGAGCTGCAGTGCAGTGTCTCCAAATGTACACAGAATCTTCACTGGCTATTCTTCACCCAATCAAGGCTTGACGTAGATGGGGGTATAGCAGCATGGTACCACAGATGGCACAGAAGCTGCACGAGGGTCTGGACCAAAGTGCAAGAAACAGACCCCCATACACATCACTATGTGTATGGCAATGACAGGGTGCCTTGTTTGACTTTAATCCTTACCCAAGAAGGTCATGATGATGCAAATACAGGCTTTATAAATGCAAAAGGATTCAGTTGGAAAGATTGCTACAAAGGGGAAACTGTGCTTGAGAGTTTCCTGTATACTGTTGAATATGCGAATATACCCAAGATGATCATGGATAAGGCACAACTCCAGAACTGCCCGAGGAAAAACAACCTTAGGAGCCAGTATGAAGCAGCATTAATGTTCACACTAAAGCAGTTCAGTCTTTGTGTTCAGAATTATAATTCATGAGAACTATTGGCCCTTTCTGCACAAATCTGATGCCAGAAGATTAGTACAATGCCAGTACATTATTGTCTACTTAATGCATGGGATCTTGTTATTGTTGAGAGCTGATTGTTTAAGTATTTTGCACCAGAAGATAACTAAATCATGTAACTCTATTCAGCGTGGTTTGTGTGTATAATACAAAACAAACAGCAGCGTTTTGTAGCACCTTAAAGACTGTCAAATTTGTTATGGCTTTTGTGAGCCTACTTCATCAAGATGCTTGGCTCACAAAAGCTTATGCCATAATAAACGTGTCAGTCATTAAAGGTGCCTCAGGACTCTAGTTATTTTGGCTACTGAAAATAATCACTGCTATTTGACTGGAATATGAAATAAAGGTATTTTATGTATGAAGTGCACTTGTATTGGATAGTGTAAATACAAATGGAAGTATGCAATATGAACTGCTTTCACAATACTGTAGATTGTGTTCTACCAGCAATGTCGGAAGGTGTAACTAGTAGATTGAAGTAACAACGCTCTAGCAATGTGAGAAGAATTAAACAAATAAAGCTGTGTTGAGCTATCCAGCAGAGGGCGCCATTTTCTTATTGTTCAAAGCTCTGTAATTTACTCAGCAGAGAAATCGATCTAGTTTAGCATTGCTGTTTATAGCTACAAAACATATCCTAATTTTGGGGGGAGAGGGCCTTAATTTTTGTAAGCTTCCGCAAACAGAGATGTGCAGACTGTCATGAAAATATACATATACATACAGTTTCATAATGTATGAAACTGTTAATTTACTGCCCTGTTAAAGGCTTTTCTATACAATCTCAGTGTGTGAGCGCATAGGAAGTGTACTATTTTTATTCAGTGCATCTGAGATGACGATGTTGCATTTTCTTAGTATTTAAACGACAATATTCAGAGAGCAAATCCATAGTGATTGACTCGAGGGAGAACTTTTAAAAAGCTAGGATTGGGGGTTGTTTGCAGAAACTAACTGTGGGGCGGAAGATTAAAAAGACTATTCTTACCCCCACCCACTGATGTGTGCCCCTCTCCTATCCTCCCATTGGCATAATGATGCAAAGAAGCTAACACATTGTTTCCTCGATGTGTAGTTCTACTCGTGGATTTTTTAAAAGGATTACACAAATGTTTTTAATGGCATACCCCTTAAAAGCCAGATACCAGGGACAGCCACCATCCTACTGTCATGTTTGTAAATTTCCAGAAATATTGGGCTAGCCATAGTTGTGGTCTGATCAAGTATGGTAACTCTTTGGTTCCTATGTGGGAGCACATGACTACTCAGATTTTGCGAAGCGATAAAGAGAAACAAATGGCCAACACTACCAATATTTTTTTCTTTAGAAAAGATTGTTGCATGAGAATATCTATCAGGTGAGAGGTGTGTGCCTGTTTTAAAGAAATTGGACAAATAACAACAAAGTGCCATTCACCCCACCCAACCTATTACATAGGGAGGTGATATTCCACTGCCGTCACTGCTTGAGTAAATATCATGCAACACCTAAAAGGTACTGTTGCATGCTTTCAGTGAGCTAAGTCAACTCTGTCGTTACCTCAAGCAAACAAATACTGAACAAACAAAATTCACCAAAAAAAATTTCCTCTTTTAAACTATCAGTGCTGGGGATAGAGGAACAAGATTCTGCTGGCCTCAACATGATACAGGTAAAAAAACAAAACAAAACACTGTTATAAAAGACAGCCTTTTGGGTGCCCCATACATACCCATTTCTATTTTAAATATCAATACACCAACATTCTAGACCATCATTTCTGTCCATAGAAGCTGTGGTTTTCATTGTCAGGCCAAACCGACGTCTTTCCATATCATCCCATAAGGAGGTAGCAGTGTGACATCACCATCGCAGAGAGAATTCAACCTACGTCTACTTTTGGTACACTACCACAAACTCTGTACTTCTATAATGCTTGTGATGACATGCCAAAAAAAACTACCCAGGCTGAACTCAGCAGGCGATAGAGGAGAGGATGACGTAGCTGTGAAGTCAGCAAGCATTACTTGACTGAAAACTATGAGCTTAAAATCATATTGATAAGCCCTTGCTTTAAGTGCTTCATCTGCTGCATTTGCACCAACTTTATAATTCCCATATTAATAGAAATGCTGCCTCCATATACTCCCCTACCGCCCTGTGCACATCATAAACTTGGTCTCCATTTGTAAATCAGCATGTGGCAATAACACCACAGTAACTGAACTTACAGGAAAAATGCAGCTGTGTCTTCATTCCACATCCCACTTTCTTTCAATGTTCCTTACGTTCCCCCACCACACATAAAAACCAATCATATCAACAGCCGAGTTCCCCCTTCTCTCGCTAGCAGGTCCTTCTGTTTAAAGACAGAAAAGCACCTCACCAACTGCTTCATGTTTCATAAATGGGGACGATCTACACCTCCACTCACCAGAGGAACATATTTTAGACTTTGCCAAAAGCAATAAAGGGGTATACTTTTGCTTTTAGGGCTATCTGAAGGATCATCCGATCTTTACAGCTGGATTTCAGTCTCACCAAATGCTTTCTCCAAGTAAGAGGCATCCAAATGACACTTTACCCTCATTCCCTTGATGTTCTGGCTGTCTTGGATGCTGCTGATACTGACCTCCCAGAAGTGTCTGCTACTGCAAGCCTTCTAGCTGGCTGGGGAGGAAATTAATATCATTTTCTGCTGTCCATTTTCTGAGGCCAGAGGTAGGTGCCAGTCTTCACACTCTTCACCCCTGGACATAGCTGGGAGCTCCCATCCAACAATTAGATAATATCCTTCCACAAGAAATAGGACCTTCGTCTCTTGGCAGTCTCTGCCATTTTTAATTTTTTTTACCATTTGCCCTATATCTGAAGAAGGGAGTTTTGACCCTTAAAAGTTTATACTCAGAAAATCTTGTTGGTCACTGGATTCAAATTCTGCCATTTTTAGAAATTTCCTGTCTGTAAATACTGTGTAAATTCTGTTTTCTTTCTTTAAATGTTTTATTTGGGATATTTGTATAACACCTTTATATTCAAAAATACTTAATTAAATCCATTTTACATTTTTTTCATAATTCTGCACCACCAGAATTAAAAGCTTTGCACCCCAGATAATGTTGAGGTCTATTTTGCTCTCTCTTTAACAAGGTTGCCTTAAAAACAAGGTAAGATTGCCCCAGGTATCCCAAACCCTAGCCTAGATTGTTGCAAGTTTATGGTTTTTAAAGGTTTAAAACCATTGAGAGTATGAAAGGCAGAGTTTTTCCATGTCATTTGAAATGAAGTCATGTGCTGTGTAATTTAACCAATGTGTTCTCTACCCCAACGTGCACCTGACAGAGGGGTCCTTAAATGGCTTCTGAAAGCAGTTATTCCTGGTTAGACTTGAAGTGAACAACAACAAAAAAAAACCCCAATAACTTTTATTAACTTTCTTGAATGGAATAAGGTTGTCCGGTAAAGAGACATCTCCATGGAGGACCCAGGGGGCACTGTCACGTCTAGTTTGGCCCTTAGGCAAAGTCCTCCAGTCTCCCTCTCTGAAGGCTCAGACCCTATATGACCATTTATTGTTTTCTCCAGCATATACTCAAGCCAGGATCTAAGACATACAAATCTCCTGAGAGGAGAAAGGATTTCTTCCATCCTAATCCTCTGAAGGCACAAACCCTGTCTCAAACCATTGACAAATATATTGTAGACTGCTTTCATGCAAAGCCTTCTCTGCTCATTTCTTGCCTTAAACAGCCCATAGTTGAGGTTGCCATGAGTCAGTTGTGACTCAACACATTCTCCTTCTTCACTCAAAGCCAGGCTGTGAGAGAGGATCCCTCCAGTCTCACTCTCCAAACATTTACTTTTTTTGCCTGCTTACGCTCAAGCCAGGTTCTGAGACTTAGAACATGTCCTGAGGTAGGATCTCTCCAAACTAACACACTGGAGATGCAAACCCTATCTTACAAGAGTTGAGTGTGTAACAGATTTTTCTCTGTCACTCCCCTCTCTCATCTTGCCCCTTCAGCCTCCCTTGGTCCTGATTGGCTGTTACCTGCTCTGCATATGCAACCAAACAGGTATACAGAAGATGGGTGACTGATATAAATGAACAGGTCCCTTGCTCATCTGTTACAGAGAGCTAAACTTGGAGGTGTAAAGATTTGGGCTGGAAAGCACACTGCACATTCTCAGAGGCTTAAATTCTCTACACCTCTTTTGCTTCTGCTAAAGATCAAACCTAACTTGAACGGATTTACAGGTGCCAGGCTTTCTTCCACAACCTGCTATTACTAGAGGCTTCTTTTCTTATAGTTGCATCCTTTGGCCAAACCTTGGTGGTAATCCAGAGGCTAAATCCCTGCCTGATTTCCTTCAGATGCTAGTTGGCTTCCTTAGCTCCAAACTACATTATTTACTTCATTTATACTCTGCCTTTCTCCCATTGGGGACCTAAAGCAGCTTACATCATCCCCTTTTCCTCCATTTAATCCTCACAGCAACCCTGTGATATAGTTTAGGCTGAAAATGTATAGACTGGCCTAAGGTCACCCAGCAAGCTTCCGTGGGAGAGTGGGGATTTGAATCTGAGTCTCCCAGGTCCTAGTCCAGCACTGTAACCACTGTACACACTGCCTCTCAAACTGTGAATTCAATAGACTCAAAAATACTATATGCATTAATTTTTAAAAATTACCTCTGCCCAGTCGCATTCTTTGTACACTATCGTTCTAAGACTTTGGAAGCGTATTAACACTTGTCTTTAAAGCTATTATAATGAAGACAACAGACTGATGCAGCATGCTAATTTTTTTTTTTTTGCTTTGCTCAGCTCCTCATCCCTATAAATAGCCTTGGAGCCTTATTAAAAAGTTAACGAGTTTCACTCTCAGGGACTTCAATTATTCACCTGTGAGGAACTGGTGTTTCATCATAACTACCAGCAAGGGAGTCCAAGGAGCCAAGAGACAGGGGGAAAGACTCAGTGCAGAGAACAAACCCTTTGTTTAAACACAAATATTCAAAATCATGTTTTTTTTAAAAATCCCATAATGTTCAGGATATCCTGTCCAGATGGCACTTTCTAAATTGAGCTCCTTGTGGTAAGAAACATCCTAGATTATATAAACATCTCATTTGCAGAAATGAGGACGCACGCACTTGTCAATACACCAGCTATTCATGATCTCTCAATAGATCTTTTATTTTGCTTGGCTGATTAGACCATAAAACATACAGCATGCAGCTGCTGGGTTTATCAGCTGAAAACACTTGTACTGCTTGTTTATAGAGCAATCCATGCTGCTCAATAACAGTATAGTTTGGATGAAGAATGGGCTGAATTCAGTCTTGCATGATCTACTACTTTA
Organism: Eublepharis macularius; assembly: GCF_028583425.1. Taxonomy (NCBI): domain Eukaryota; kingdom Metazoa; phylum Chordata; class Lepidosauria; order Squamata; family Eublepharidae; genus Eublepharis; species Eublepharis macularius. The sequence goes on along the minus strand of NC_072791.1, from coordinate 164,499,891 downwards.
TTTTAAGGAGAATCCACATAGTCTGCACACGTTTTATAAGTAGACTAGAGGATCTCTTGAAAGAAGGCATAACTAATCCATGCTACATGACCTTATGTTAATGTCTTCTTGCTTGATAACTCAGGTTCCCAGATGCCTGCCAGTTTGCCCCTGTGCCACCTCCTGGCAGTTTGCCCCTATGCCACCTCCTGCCGATTGCAGGCAATTGGCAGGAGGTGGCAACTGCCTGGCGATCACCCACCACTGGCAAGCAGAATCGGTCCAAGGTGAAGTGCGGGAGTACTCGTGTGGCCAGTGCAATTACATCACTTCCGGAAGTGACATCGTCGCAGAGAGACTTCATGGTGTCGTTGTTACAGAGAACTTTACCACATAAAACACGCTGTGCCTTTCTGTTCCATCATGAATCTGAACTTCAAGTATTCTTCTAAATATTTCCGCTTCTTCCATGACATGATAGGGCTGGGTTTGGGGAGGGCCTCAGTGGGGTATAATGCTATATAGACACCACCCTTCAAAGCAGCCATTTTCTACAGGGGAACAGATCTCTGTGGCCTGGAGATCAGTCATAATTCTGGGAGATCAACCACCGCCTGGAGGTTGGCAACACTATAACCAGATATCTGCTGAGTAACTGAGTCCGCAACAGGATTTCAACAGAAGCAGCTTTACTGGAATAACTATATATAGAGCACATAGCAGACATGAGTAACAGAACTGGTCTTCAAGCCTCAGACAGAAAACTATCTTGTAATTACTGACGCAACCTCTGCCTAGGCCTCTAATTGCTAGACATTTATAGGCCCAAGCATGGGTTGCCCCACATTAAGTCTAGTTTAACTAAACAAATGTTTGTTGTATCAAGTTTAGATCAGTTTTAAAATTTGAAAAATTAAATCTTCAACTAATTCCAGCACCTTCTCAACCAGCTCCCCTCCCTTAGCCCCTTTCAGTCATTCCCTGGGGGTAACAGTGAAGAACCCACATGCTAGATGGTCCTCTAGAAATTGGCCAGTTTGGTAAAATACGATCATGGTCTACTTTCTGTTTACTCCCAGTCTTAACACAATTTGCTCGACAATGAACAGCTAGCAAGGAACAATTAGGGAGCAGGTGGCGTCTCATACGAAATCAGTGTATCCCCAAGGAAATTAACATCTTGTTATCCAGAACTGAGTAAGGTATGGATGGACAGATAGATGATCACCTCAGCGAGTGTTCTAAACATGCCTAAAATTTCACCAAATGCCTTATATCACAAACATCTGGGAAAATATCCTAGCTCAAGATAAACATGCCTCATGAATGATCACCACTGACTGTGAGCTAAAAATATTTTAAAGGGAAATATGTTCAAGTCATCATTAGGTCCAAGGCCAGCGCGCCCATTGAGGCCAGGTAGGCGGTGGCCTCAGGTGCGGAGTGCCAGAGGGAGCGCCGGAGGAGGCACGAGGGGCGGGAGCACATGCCACAAAGCTGCAGCCTCCTATCCCTCCCACCCCGCGCCACTGCCGCTGCCAGCACACACCCCCAGCTGGGCGCAGCCGCCACGGGCAGGCATCTGCGGTGGCGCAGGCAACCGAGCAGGAGAGCTCGGAGGCCACCAGCACACCGTCAGAACCGCCCACCGCAGCGCTTGGGCCACCGCCGCCATGCACGCGTGACATCATCACGCAGGCTGGTGTGTGTGTGTGTGTGTGTGCGCGCGTGCGCGCGCGCGCGCTTGCATGCGTGCGCGTGCGCGTGCGTGGGGGGGGAGCGCCCAGCTGGCTGCTAACACCAAAAACCCTTGCGCTGCCCTGATTAGGTCCCTTGGTTATCTTTCAAGTGAAGCTCCCTTGCATATGTGAAAGGCTTAAAACGCCATTTTGAATGTTTGGGGGCAGATGAGAGCCGGTGTGTTTCAGTGGAGAAAATAATGATTGTACTGGAAATACCATCAGGTTAGTGGAGTCACTGTCAAACTCAGGGATAAAATGGGAGCAGTGATCTACCTCAAAGGGTGTTGTGACTGAGGACTATAATTCAAAGTGTTATATATGATAGTTAAGCTACTATGTGGTCATGTTGATTTTGCAAATTGAATGTTATTGCTAATATATTTCAGTTCCTGCAAAGCCCAACACATTCTTTATTTCTTAAAGCTGGCACATCATATTTTAGAATTAACCCACAACATTTGTTGCTTATTATTACTTAAAATTATAGTAAGTACAGAACAATATGGAAAATTCAAGCCCCTTCCAAGAAAGTAAAGTACAGTTATGAGTGGCAGAAAGATACTTTTACAATTAAATTGAGATTCCAAAATATTTCAAAAAGATTTGTAAAAAAAAAAGCTGACAAAAAGCCCTCTGGCAGGAAGGAGAGCCAATGGTGGGCATAAGGGAAGTGAGAAGGGAACAGCACCCAAGGTGGTTGGGGATAATATAACATCTGGACCTTCCCCTACACACTATGAGGAAATCTGGTTTGACTCTCACTTCCAGAAAGATCAGAGCCAACCCCAGGAAACCATGAAAGGCAATGGGTGGAACAGGGATGGAGGACAACATCATATGCATGCTGTAAAAAAACCCTCCTCCCATCTGAGTGGAACCAGAGTGGAACAAATCCACCTACCTTGGTAGCCTTAGTCAAGTCAGAGGCAGAAAGGCATTTTATACAGATACTAAAAGCCTACAAAGTTTTAGCAGTTGGATTTAAAAACACAAGGATATTGCTGTGGGAAGAACAGTCGTGTTAACTCTATTAAGAAAGATACAGATTTAGTTGAACACTGGATAAATTCAGAGGGGTTTCTACACTAGTTTTAAAATGGCAATGAGACATCTTCCTTGTAGAAATAGCAGGAAGAAATGAGAAAGGACAGAGAAAGAACGAAGTGGAACGATAAAGGTGAATACTGTTAGTGACATTTAACAGTGAAACTGTTTGTCACTTAGACAAGCAAGTATATGACTTCCTGTTTGGGATCCATGGAGGTCTAACACAGCTCTGGGAGCAGAGCTGACCGGGCTGCCGTTTTTAGTGACCGGCGGGGGCAAACAAGCCCGCGGTCCCCTGTTCTCAGGCGGAGAACAAGCTTTGAATGCTCAAGTACCTCAGGGCGCGTTGATCTCGGGCGAGGGGGGGTTCTGCGCAACGGACCCTCCCCCGTCCCTTGAGGTCCCACCCTAAGACAGGTCGGCCTATATCTCTGCGGCAGTTCTGGGGCCAGTGACGGCTGGCATAAGATCTACATGCCCAAACATCAACAGGAGGAAAGAAGGTGAAAGAGAACCTGAGTTTGAAGCAGTGATTACAACCCAGAAAGACGTTTGAAAAGGTAAAGATCACTATCTCTTGAAACGGGACGAATTACTTAAAGTAAAGAAGCATTAAAGGGGACTTTTAAACTGCAACAGTTTGATTAAAAGTAGAGGAAGACTCGGCAAGAAACAGATTAGTAAAAGGACTAAGCTAAAAGAAGTAATTAGAGAAATTGGAGGATTGTTGTTCATACCTGTGGTTGTGAGGAGATAATAGACTGAGAAAGCTTCTACCATCGCGAGAGCTGCTGTGAGGAGACGGGAAACAGGAAGTACGTAATTGTGATAGAGCTGCTGGAGAGAGACGGCCCTAAGGCAGACAGGAAGAGGGCAATCGCCATCTTTGAAGAGGGAAGGGCACGGGCTTCAGCAAAAGAGGAAGTATGCCATATTGGATTACAAAAATATAGAAAAACCATAGAGAAAAGACGCCCGGCATTTTGGATTTTGTAAGTGCTTTTTTTTCCTTTTGAAACCGGGACATTTGAATTAAATTAAATTAAAGGGACACTTAGCCAAGCGCCACGGAGTTAAGGAAACGAGCAGATTCGTGGGAGCGAGGCAAGTCAAGCCCCACGATGTCGAAAAAAGAGTGGCAGACGGCTATGGAAAATTTAGACAAAAGATTTTCGGAAATGTTAAAGGTCCAGCAGGAGCTGGTGAAAGAGATCAAAGAAGTTAAAGAGACAGTTAAAAGTGAATTGGCAGAAATGAAAAAGGGAATGGAAGCAACACAGCAAAAAGTTAACGTGGTGGAGAAGGCGATAGAGAATCTCTCAGACACGCAACAGACAGATATGAGGACAATGAGGGGCAGAATGGCTATTGCGGAGAGCAAGTATATGGAAAAGCAGCTAAGGTTTCACGGTTTGCCGGAGTTGGAGGGAAAGACAGCTCAAGAGCAAGTTGCTGAAGTGTTAGCTGGATACCTGGGGAAGGAAGAAGAAGAAATCGTGGCTATCCTAGATGTGGTGTATCGTATAAACTCAAGATTTGCGACCCAGAGGAAGTTACCAAGAGACGTGATTGTGCAATTTACAACCAGAAATATGAAAGAAATGATTGTGAGCAAGCAATTCCAAGACCCATTGGAGGTTGATGGCAAGACGGTGATTATTATGAAGGAGTTACCCAGATCGGTGTTGCTTGATCGGAAAAAATATAAAGCCTTAGTCCAAATTTTGAAGGACATGAAAATAAGGTATAGATGGGAATTACCGGAAGGACTGGCATTTGAGTTTGGAGGAGTGAAAAAGCGCATCAGATCTGAATTTGAAATGGAAAAGTTTATGAGGGACAATGAAAAGGACTTACCAGCAACAAGGCTATGAACATGGAATGTAAGGTTATATCTTGGAATGTAAATGGACTTAATTCACCCAATAAGAGAAAAAGTACTTTTCACTGGCTATTAAAACAGAAATGTGATATTGTTTGTTTACAAGAGACTCATATTAGAAAACAGGATGTAAAATATCTAAAACTGAGCAAATTGGGCACTCATTTTGCAGCGGCCACAAAAAAGAAAAAAAGGGGAGTGGTCTTGTATATTAGAGAGGAGCTGCAGCCAAAGTTAGTGTTTAAGGACCCAGAAGCCAGATTTTTAGCGGTGGAATGTACATGGAATTTAAAGAAAGTGCTGGTGATTGGAATCTATGCACCTAATGGAGCAAAAGAAAGCTTCTTTGAGGATTTGAGGAAGCAATTAGATGAACTTTCTTACGACCAGATAATTCTTGCAGGAGACTTCAATGGAGTTACAAATTTGGAGCAGGACAAGAAATCAGCAACTGCACAAAAGAAAAGAGGACTACTACCAAAAACTTTTTTTGCATTAATGCAGCAGGAAACTTTGGAAGATGTATGGAGAATACAGAATCCCAAGGGTAGACAATATACATTTTTCTCCGCAAGGCATTCTACTCTATCACGAATCGACATGATCTGGGCCTCAAAGGACTTAGTGCTTTGGACTAAGGATGTAGAAATAATGCCTATGGTAGGCTCAGATCATAATCCAATAATGTGGAAGTTTGGAAAAAGAACTAAGAGGAAAGGATGGAGAATAAATGAGGACTTGTTACAAGAGGGAGAAAATATGGAGATGTTGAGAAGGGAAACCAAGTTCTTCATACAGTACAACATGAATCGAGAAGTACCAACCAATAAGGTATGGGACACATATAAAGCAGTAATCAGAGGCATACTAATGGACTTAAATGGAAGAGTTCGAAAGAAAAGAGAGGAGAAGAGACAGGAGATTATGGAAAAAATAAAAGCAAAAGAAATACAATTAAAGAAAAGACCAGGGAAAAAGAAAATCTATCAAGATATTAAAATCCTTCAAGAGCAGTTGACGGCAATGAATAATAAAGAATTGGAATGGAATCTTAAGAGAATGAATCAAAAGTCGTTTGAAGGTGCAAATAAACCTGGGAAATATTTGGCATGGCAACTGAAGAAGAGAAAGGAGAAAAAGACAATTAACAAAATATGTGAGGACAACAAAGTGCATCTGGAACAGACTGCTATTAGTAGAGCTTTTTACAAATTTTATGCTAAACTGTATGATAAAAAAGAAGTGAATAAAGATTCAATAGCGACATATCTGGGGAAAATCAAGCTTCCAGTAATTTCGGATGATTGGAGAGCTAAATTAAACAGTGAAATAACAGAGGAAGAGATAAGGAAAGCAATTCAGTCAACAAATTTGGGGAAAGCGCCGGGACCTGACGGACTCACAGCTAAATTTTACAAGGTAATGGTTAATGAGCTGGCATCATTTTTAAAAGAAGTGATCAATGGTGTTTTGAGAGATCAAAGAATTCCAGACACTTGGAGCGAAGCTAATATATCATTGATCCCTAAAGAAGGACAGGACTTGACTAATGTTAAAAACTATAGACCTATTTCCCTACTTAACAATGACTACAAGATCTTTACGAAGATCTTGGCAGAGAGACTAAAGGGATGGTTATCCGAAGTTATTGGGGAAGAACAAGCAGGTTTTTTACCAAATAGACAAATCAGAGACAATCTAAGGACAGTTATAAATGCTATTGAATATTATGATAGGCGTTGTGATAAGGAGGTTGGCTTCTTCTTTGTGGATGCTGAAAAAGCATTTGACAATTTGAACTGGGACTTTATGTTTGCCACTATGGAACAGCTACAAATGGGAGAAAGATTCATAAGAGCAGTGAAAGAAATTTACAGAGACCAGAGTGCAGCAATTGTGGTGAATGACGAGTTGACCAAAAAACTGACTATTGGCAAAGGTACCAGACAAGGTTGCCCGTTGTCTCCACTGTTGTTTATTTTGGTCTTGGAAATTCTAATGATACAGATTCGAGAAGATAATGCAATCCGTGGAATAAAGATAAAAGACTTTTCCTACAAGGTCAGAGCATTTGCAGATGATATAATGTTAATTGTGGAAGATCCAATTGAAAACATGCCTAAGGTAATAGAAAAAATTAAAGAATTTGGATATTTGGCAGGTTTTTATGTAAACAAAAAGAAATCAAAGATACTATGCAAAAATATGACTAAGTTAAAACAGCAGCAATTGATGGAAGTAACAGACTGTGAAGTAACAAATAAGGTGAAATATTTGGGAATTGAACTGACTGCAAAAAATATAGATCTATTCAAGAATAACTATGAGAAACTATGGACTCAAATAGAGCATGATTTGATTAAATGGAATAGATTGAACTTGTCATGGCTGGGAAGAATTGCAGTAGTTAAGATGAATGTGTTGCCAAGAGTGATGTTTCTGTTACAGACAATACCAATTATTAGGGACTCTAAGCAGTTTGACAAATGGCAGAGGAAAATATCGGAGTTTGTGTGGGCAGGCAGGAAGCCTCGAGTGAAAATGAAAGTATTACAGGATGCAAAAGAAAGAGGTGGAATGCAGCTGCCCAACCTGAGACTTTATTATGATGCAATTTGTTTGGTATGGTTGAAAGATTGGATGATGCTGAAAAAACGCAAATTGCTGGCCTTAGAGGGATATAAAAAATTATTTGGATGGCATGCATACCTATGGTACGACAAAGTAAAAGCAGACTCTATGTTCTTGCACCACTACATTCGGAGAAGCCTCTTCACAATTTGGAAGAAGTACAAAGACTACCTACAAGAAGGAATTCCCTCCTGGGTGGTTCCATATGAGGTAATAGATCCGAGAACGGTTGACAATGAACAACAGTGCTTAACGTATAAGGAGATAACGCGAATAGAATCTTCTAAAATAAGAATAAAGACGCAGCAAGAGCTGTCTCCAAATTATGACTGGTTTCAATATAGACAAGTTAGAGATCTTTACTACTCGGACTGTGTGAAGGGAGGGATAAGAATGGAGAATTCAGACTTAGAGAAAGTAATTCTACAAGAAGATAAAAAGGAAATCTCTAAGATTTACAAAGTGCTGTTAAAATGGTACACGGAAGATGAAGTAGTTAAAGTGCAAATGGTGAAGTGGGCTATAAACTTTAATAAAGAAATAACAATGGAGGCGTGGGAATATTTGTGGAAAAATACATTGAAGATTACGACATGCACCAGTATCAAAGAGAATCTCTACAAAATGATTTACTGTTGGTATTTGACACCAAAGAAAATTGTGCTAGGGAATTTGAATACATCTAATAAATGCTGGAAATGTAAAAAGCATGAGGGATCTCTGTATCACATGTGGTAGACTTGTGAGGTAGCCAGGCAGTACTGGGGGGAAATAATAAGAGTAATGAGTGAGATTTTACAATTTCAAGTTAATAAGAACCCAGAACTCCTGCTGCTGAACTTGGGAATGGAAGACATTCCAGCACAATACAGGACATTGTTATTTTACATGACAGCAGCAGCTAGACTTTTGTATGCGCAGAAATGGAAAGTACAAGAAGTGCCAACTATTGAGGACTGGATTTATAAGTTGCTGTACATGGCGGAGATGGATAAAATGACAAGAAAATTGAGAGACCTTGACCCAGGACAGTTTAACATGGACTGGGAGAAGCTGAAACGATATTTGGTGAAAAAATGGGAGGTGGGAGGACTGTGGCAGTTCGAAAATTACTGAAATATAACAAAAGGAGAGGGGAGTGACTATACCGGGGGGAGAGAGTTAAGTGAAAAAATTCTAAGCAATTATTTTATTTGATTAGTATGAATAGTTGGGTATTAATAGTGTTATTATCATAAGGATTACAAGGATAGAATTTAATTAATTTTTTACGCTAGTAGATAACTGTACAATGGAGAATGAATATACATTAGCATACAGAATGTGGGTCTAATTGATAGACTTATGCTGAACGAGTATATGAATTGTCTATTTTTGTTGGATAGTTTTATAATGGAGAAATCAGTTAATTAAAATGGACAAGATATGTAAAAGAAAGTAAAGAGCAACATATAGAGTATAAGCCAAACTGATTGATTTATAATAAATGTATGCAATGTTTATAGAAGTATTTGAAGTTATGCATAAGGAGGGACAAATTGTTTGTCCCATTTTGAAGTAATTAGAAAGAGTATGATAGAGTACAGATTATCAAAATGATTATTATTATTATTATTAAGTTAAGAGTGTTATACTTTTACCCATTTGGGAAGGGAATTAGAGATAGCACTATGTTACAGATAGGCTTAGAAGAGTTTGAAAGTATATTATAATAAGCATAATAAGTTTGAAATGAGTAGAGGGAGAATAGATAAGGGGTTGGAAAACTGTTGGAAGTCAACAAAAGGGGGGGGAAGGGAGGGGGTTAGAATTGGAAAATTTAAGGGAATGTGATTGTAATAAATTTTATATGTGTCTAATCCAATAAAATTTTTTATAAAAACAAACAAACAAAAAAAAGACAAGCAAGTATATATAGCTAAAAGGAAAGGACTAGAATAGTATTGAAGAGAATATCATCAGGAAAGGTTGATTCACTTGACTAACCATCTGGGTTTCTGTTTCCAATCAAAACCAAAGTTAAAGTCAGAATTTCAAAATAAACCAAACTGGAAGGTGAATGATCGAATATTTGCTTTTTGAGAAATCAGAAATTAGAACTTTATGAATTCAGATAAATTTGTTTTGAAGCTGAACATTTAACTACAAGAAACTGAGCAAATGCAAAGGTTAAATATTTGTTTTAGTGCTTTTTTAAAAAAAGCTATTGAAGCAAATACCATGTCCCCCCCCCCCAGTAATTTGTTTCATTATGCCAGCATTCTTCTCACTGGAAAAACATATGGACAACAAAGCAAAATCTTTTCTTCAGTCCGTTCTCAGTTTCTCTGAACTACAGAGCGGCCACAGAAAACTATTAATAAATTATTAACATAGTTAATATAAAAGCAAGTAACGAATCCCCATGAAAGATTCCTTTGGTCAGAGGACAACAATTCTGGCCATGCCTTATAGATATATGCTACAACGTTTATGAAGCATCTGGTTTTCACTTAACCTTTTTCATGCCATGCTCTACTACTTGCCACCCCCTCCCAATGCAATACTATATATTTTTAAGCTCAAGTACTGATCTTAAAGAATGCATGTTGAACAAGTTTGTATATAATAAAAAATCTGCATATTCACCGGCCAGTTTTGTGACACTTAAAACAGTATGGAGGGGAGACATTTCCCCATTTCTGCTGGTCCACATGGAGATATTGTGTGCATCTGCAGCAGGAGAAATGGGAAAATTCTCCCACTCTACACTGATTTTTCACAGGGGAAAAAAAAAGCTTGGGAGAAAGGCAGAAGTTCTCCTTCACCCAGTGGCAGCTTTCTGAACCTATTTAAATTCTCCTTTTTTTATAGAAACCCTTCCCCAGAGTTGATGTGTGACTGTATGAAGCATAGTTTGGCTCTGTGAAGAACCTGTAAAAGAAGTAACATGTAGAGTGACCCTGAGTTTCAGAGAAAAACAGTTGGAAAAGCCAATATAGCACAAGAAGACCTACTGTCAAGTTCCGCCATGGCAGCCGCGGAGCCCTGGGCGTGCATATCCACGAGAGGGGCCTTGTGCATGAGCAGGCTTGAGATTGTCCCCTGGATAGTGGAAGGAGGGGGTATACATCACCCTCGCACCCTTTCAGTCACCTACGGACCTATCCTTCTGTAGTCTCTGCTCTTCCCTCCTGCACTGTTCCTTGCCAAGTGAACTTCCCCTTCTCCCCTTCTCCCCCACACTCCCCCTCTCTGCCTCTCTCCCTCTCTTACAACCCACCACGACCTTTCTACTGAGCCTGCTTTTATAGGGCTTCTTTCAAGTTCCCCCTCCCTTCCTCCCAGGCTCCCTCCTATCCCTGGGCAACCTCCCAGTCCTGGGCGGATTGCTTGTGATGCTATCCAGCTGGGGGAGCTCTCAGGTGTTCCTCCTCTTGTTCCAGCTGCTCCCTGCTCTCCTGTCCTTTCTTGCAGGATGGGGCTAGCGGGGCATTTCCAGGTGAGGCAGCTTGGCTGCCTCCATTCGTGAGGTGCCAGACTGGACTCCTGGGTTCTAGTCAGTCCCCTGGGGTGGACATCAGACCCATCAGCCCCACCTGGTGCGGGTGAAAGGGCTTCTAGCCCATCTGGCTGGGTATCTGTATCCCAGGCGTGCATGTGCACTTCTTGCCCTTCGAGGCTTGGTTTGGCAGCATATGCCTGGCCAGCCGCCCAGGCTAGCTCTGTTTCCCCTTCTTGCCAGCTGGGGCTGAGTCGCCTCCCCCAGGCTCTCTGTGCCTACAGTTGAGGTGCCGTTGGTCCTCAGGCAGGATGCTTGGGGTGTTCATCCCTGGACACACACCCTCCCTTAGCCTGGACATCGGGTTGGCGGGGTCAGGTTCAAAAAGCCTGGACATGAAGTCTGCATCAAGGTGTAGAGGGCCTGCCCGGTATCTTACGGAGAATTGGAAGGGAAGGAGGGAGAAGTACCACCGCATCACTCTTGAGTTGTGGTCCTTCATTTTGTGCATCCACTGCAAGGGGGCATGGTCGGTCACCAGCACGAATGGGTTATTGGTGAGGTAATACTGTAGGGTTCCTACCGCCCATTTGACTGCTAGCGCCTCCCTCTTTGCTGTCACATAGTGCTGTTCAGGGGGCTGCAACTTCCAAATGAGGAAGAGGATGGGTACCATCCCCTCGTCCTGCTCCTGGATTAAGACAGCCTCGAGGCCGGTGTCTGAGGCATCAGTATGCAGTTGGAAAGGCCGCTCTAAGTCTGCGTTCCAAAAGGCGGTGCTTTCACTAAGGGCTGTCCATAGCACATGGAAAGTATCTCCCGTTCAGGGGTCCATTTTACTAACTTGGGGGTCCCCTTCCTCAGGCAGATGGTGAGTGGCGCAGCTTGGAGGCGAAGTGCGGGATGAACCACCCATAGTATCCCAGTAACCCCAGGAAGCGCCGGAGATGTTTCTTGGTGCGGGGTCGGGGGATGTCAGTCACAGAGGTCACCTTGTCTGGTGGGGGTCACAGCCAGCCACCTCCCACCATGAAGCCCAGGTATTGGAGCTCCTGGAACCCAATCAGCTTTTCTTGGGGTTGGCGCAGAGCCCTGCCTCTCTGTGTGCTACCAAGACTGCCTCCAGATGCTTCACATGGGTCTCCCAGTCTGGGCTGAAGACAATAATGTTGTCTGTATAAGCAAGGGCAAACTCCTGGCAGTTTCTAAGGACCTGGTCCACTAGCCTCTGGAAGGTAGTGGCTGCCCCATGTAGGCCAAAGGGCCTCCGTCTGAATTGGAAGAGCCCTTGGGGTGTTGCGAAGGCAGACTTTTCACAGTCTTCTGGATATATGGGGACCTGCCAGTAGCCCTTGGTCTAGGCTAATGCCGACAGGTACCAGGCCAACCTTAGATGGTCTATTAGGACGTCGGCCCTGGGCATCGGGTACATGTTGAACTGGGATACCTGGTTCAAACCCAGTAGCCCACACAAAAGTGGGTTGATCCGTCTGGATTTGGTACCAGGACAATGGGGCTCCTCCATGCACTCCGGGACAGCTCAATGACGCCTAACTGGAGCATTTCCTCTGTTTCCCTATTCACAGCCTCCCATTGCTTGTGAGAGATGGCCCTCCAGGTGGCACATGCTGTCTGCCCGGGCTCCGTAGGGTGGCATGTTGGACCAGGATGGTCTCCTCGGGCCGGCAAGAGAAAACCCCTGGGACACATGTCCAGAGGCTTTCCAGGTGGGTGCACTGCTCTATCGTCAGACTGGCATCTAGCTGGGGCGCTTCCAACTCGGGTGCTGTGGAAGACCATGGTAGCCCCCCCCCCCCCGGAAGGTCCAGGGAATCCTCCGCCAGGTGGCATTCTTCCCGTGCCTGGGTATGCCATGCCTTCAGGAGGTTGACATGGAGCATCTTAAAGTCCTGCTTGTAGGGCCTGCACTGTAACTTGTAGGTGAGGGGGTCCGAGTACTCTGACCACTTTGTAGGAGCCCTGCCAGGGATCTCCCCCATCCCTGGGGAAGGCTGTTCAGTGTACTAGCACTTTCTTTCACTGCATGAAGGACCGGGTCCTGGTCTCCCAGTTGTATTGAGCCTTCTGTTGGGACTGGGCTTTCGCTAGGTGGCAGGATGCTTCTTCCCTAGACCACTCCAGCCACTACTTTAATTGACGGACATGGTCATCAGCTGGTAGGGTGTTGGGTTCTGGCCTGGTGGTCCATTGGTCCGCCACCAGGTTAAGCAACCCCCAGGGTCATCACCCATAGACCAGCTTGGAGGGGCTGAACCCAATAAAGGCTTGGGGTGTCACCCACAGAACAAACAGTAAGTGGTCGATGTAGAGGTCCCACTGGTGGGGCCAGTCATGCGACAGTTTCTACAGGGCTTCCTTCACCATCTGATTAAAATGCTCCACAAGCTGGTCAGTTTTTGGGTGGTACACCAAGGTGAAGATCTGGCGGATGCCCAGGTTCTGGTAGAGGTGTCGCATGAGAGCTGCCCGGAATGGGGTCCTTCTATTGGTCAAGATCTCGGATAGCAGGCCGACTAGCGAGAAGAATCTGAAGAGTTCCTTGGTGATGCCCGGGGTCTGCATTGTTTGCAGTGGGATGACGTCTGGGAACTGTGTTGCGTAGTACACGATCACCAGGGCATAGTGGAAGCCCCTGGGGGTGCGGAGCAAGGGTCCCATGAAGTCCATAGCAATCCTATGGAAGGGAGTGGGCACCAGAGGCAGGGGGGCGAGGGATGCTCGGAGTGGCCTCCTGTCCAAGACCCTCTGGCAGGACCAGCAATAGGCCTTTACTTTGGCTGCGATCGAGGGCCAGAAGAAGTGGTCTAGGATCTTCGCCAAAGTTTTGGCCGCCCCCTAGTGGCCAGCTCAGGCATGCTCATGCACAAAATGTAAGACCTTGTCTCGAAAACAGGTCAGCACTAGCAGCTGTTAAACCTCATTCATCCCCCGGGCAGCCTTAGCCAGCCTTAGCCAGGTGGACCCAGATACACCCCCGCTTTTCAATTCGTGGCAGCTATGTAGCGCGGTGGGTATCCTGGGTTTGCCCCTCCTCCATGGCTATGGTCTCTCTCAGTGGTTTGAGGGAGTCATCTGATTTCTGGGCTGTGCAGAAGGCCGGATCTGCCAGCCATTCACCTTTGGGGGTCTCTTGCTCCGCCAGCCCTGGGTCCACGGAAGTACTGGGCACGTGTTCTTCCTCTTCTCCCCACAGGACCCTTGGCCCCTGGTTTCATGGTTTTCCCTTGCAGGGGGCTCCCCAACCGTCCCGGGTGTCCAGGGTGGACTTCTTCCCCAGCGCGAATGGTGGCTTCCACAGCCATGAAGTTCTCCAGCTGGGCCATGAGGTTGTTCAGCATTGTGGATCTACCCCAAAGAGCCGAGACCCAGGCATCTGGGGTGACAACTTGGAATAACTGCTCTGCCACTGTCTTTTCCATGGTGGGGGGTTCCCCTGGGGTCTGCGGGCCGAGCCATTGCACAGCCAACTCCATGAGTTCCACCGCCAGCAGCTGGGGTCAGTCTCCCTTCTGCCAGGCGTGGCCTTGGAAGCATTGGCACCAGGTTTCTCCCATGACCCCATATTTACTTAGCATCACAGCCTTCAGGCCATTGTAATTGGCCACCTCATCTTTGGGCAGGGCCCAAAGGGTGGCCTGGGCTCCTCCTGTGAGGGAGGAGCCTAGAATATATGGCCACTGGGCCTTGGGCCACTGGGCCACTTCAGCAGACCTTTCAAATATGTCCAGGTAAGCTTCTATGTCATCATCCGGCCCCAAGCACATCAAAGCAAAAGGTGGTGGCAGGGGAACAGCAGCCAGGGTCCCTGTGGTACCGGCCTTCCTTAGGTCCCACCTCCAGAGCGAGGAGCTCCCCACACTTGGCATAGTTCACGGAGCAGGGCAGCTGGGACCTCATACTGTGAGGCCACAATTACTTCCCAGAGTTTCTCTGGGCGCTCCTCCAGCCAAACCCCAAGCTGGGTGAAGTCCCTTCCTTTCAGGCCAGTGGTACTGGGGGATGAATCTCCATATGGGCCACCAATTTGTCAGGTTCCGCCATGGCAGCCCTGGAGCCCTGGATGCGAGTATCCGCAGGGGGGCCTTGGGCATGAGCTGGCTTGAGATTGTCACCTGGATAGTGGAAGGAGGGGGGTATACATCACCCTCGCACCCTCTCAGCCACCTACGGACCTATCCTTCTGTAGCCTCTGCTCTTCCCTCCTGCACTGTCCCTTGCTAAGTGAACTCCTCCTCCTCCACTCTTGCTCTCTTTCTACAACCACCCCTACACAACCCACCATGACCTTTCTACTGAGCCTGCTTTTATAGGGCTTCTTCCAAGTTCCCCCTCCCTTCCTCCCAGGCTCCCTCCTATCCCTGGGCAGCCTCCCAGCCCTGGGCGGATTGCTTGTGATGCTATCCAGCTGGGGGAGCTCTCAGGTGTTCCTCCTCTTGTTCCAGCTGCTCCCTGCTCTCCTGTTCTTTTTTGCAGGATGGGGCTAGTGGGGCCTTTCCAGGTAACGCAGCTTGGTTGCCTCCATTCGCGAGGTGCCAGACTAGCCTCCTGGGTTCTGGCCGGTTTCCTATGGTGGATGTTGGGCCCACCAGCCCCACCTGGGGCGGGTGAAGGGGCTTCTAGCCCATCTGGCCGGGTACCAGCATCACAGGCGTACATGTGCACTTTTTGCCCTGTGGAGCTTGGTTTGGTAGTGTGTGTCTGGCCTGCCGCCCAGGCTGGCTCCGTTTTCCCTTCACTCCCTGCCAGCTGGGGCTCAGTTGCCTCCACCGGGCTCTCTGTGCCTGCAGCCAGGGTGCTGTCAGTCCTCAGGCAGGGGATCTGTGGCAAGTCCAGGGCACTTGGGGGGTTTGTCCCCAGACATGTACTCTGAAGGATAAAGGCTGCTAGAGGGCTCTTGTGTATGGAAGGTTAATTGAAGAGGTAAAATGACCACCTTCATCTGCAGAGTTTGTTTTTTATTGTGCATTTGCCAGTAGTCTTCAAGCAGTATAGAGACTGAAAGGCAACTGCAGTGGTTCAACAACTATGTATTGAACAATAACTCGTAACAGGGAACAACAACTGCAGCCATCTCTGTCTGGTTCTGGGCTGCCAGCTCCAAGCTGGTAAATTCCTGGAGATCTTGGGAGTGAAACCTGGAGAAACCTGGAGAAAGTGGGGTTTGGGGAAGGAAAGGACCTTGGCATGGCATAATTCCATAGAGTCCATCCCCAAAAGTAGCCATTTTCTCCAGGAGAACTGATCTCTGTGGCCTGGAGACCAGTCGTAATTCCGGGAGATCTCCAGCCACTACCTGGAGGCTGGCAACCCTAGTCTGGTTGTAACTAACTCCTAACAGACTCTCTCAACTCTGAGGAGAACTAGTGACTCTGCCTCCAAAACTACAGTGGCTCCAACAGTCCAAATACATAACACCCCTTCCCCCTTAGTCATAGTAGTCTAGAAGGTGCCTCGGTTGGAATCTGACATGCTGCAACCAATGTGTAGGGTTGCCAGCCTCCAGATGGTAGCTGGAGATCTCCTGGAATTACAACTGATCTCCAGGCAACAGAGACCAGTTCCCCTGGAGAAAATGGTTGCTCTGAAGGGTGAACTCTGTGACATTAGACCCTGCTGAGGGCCCTCCTCTCCCCAAACCCTGCCCTCTCCATGCTCTACCCCCCCCCAAATCTCCAGGAATTTCCCAGCCTGGACCTGGCAACCCTACCGATGTGGCCCCTGGGCAAGGGTGCCTGACGCCCCTAGATTTCGCTCATGTGGACCTACACCCTCCAGTTCACCCCGAGTCCAGCCTGGTCCCACTTGGTTCTTGCTCTGATCCTGCAGACCATTCTGAGTCCCTCGATTCTCCTGCAGCCCCTGAGTGATGGCACTCATTGTCGGCATTGGCAGGGATTGGTCTGGGCAATTGCCTCCTCATTTGATCTATGTGCTGGTGAATCAAAGTACTAGGCAATGATAAACAATCATAAGACAAACTAAGTACTACAGCTATCTTTTCCATATGTGACATGAAATTTGGGTAAAATTTCAGTATTTCTCCATTGTACAAAACCAAGTTGTATTTTTGCTGTTTTCCCTCCAGATAGTAAATTTTTATCTTTTGTTTATACAGGAGATTTATGCATTCAGGCTGTTCCTGTTCCAAAGACCCTTTAAAAAACAAAACATCATTAAATGGAAACATAATAAACAAAACATTATTAAATGGAAACATTCAATGAATTAGTTGTAGAAATAGCCATCTAAGAACATAGTTCTGTCTTTCCTCTGCTCTTAAGCTCTCAAGGAACCAAACCTTGTAAAAAAAATTAACGGACGGAGAGTCTTGAAACCATGAATCACAACATAATTTCAGCAGGTGTATAGGCTGATTCAAATCCAGGATCTTTTTAAGTTTCTAGCCCTTATTTCAGTCAAAAGCCTAATTGTTTCTTTTGCTCAAACTGAAGGGACAGAAGTTTTAAAAATTCTATTATTTGTAGACTTATTAAGAATCTTTAATGTCTCAGTAGTTTCAAATAGTTTAAAAAGCTGTTTCACATCAGCCAGACTAAACTTCACTATATTATTACAAGCACAATTATCTCGATATTTTACTTATATGCAAAATGAACAATGTGCAGCCACTTTGCTCAGTTTCCAGTAAGATTCTCAAGTTGCCTCCCTAAAGTATATAAAGTAACCAGAAGGTTAAGCAGACAAGTACTTTCAAGACTTGTCAACTGAACAGGCCTTTGAAATCAGTGTTCTGTCCCTTGTTATATAAATTTGCTGATTATTCAATTCACTTGATTATTCAGAAGCATTAGGCATAGCGTTACTCAACAAGGTTATGTACTTGCCAACAATTTACCTTGGACAGGCCTAGGGTGTGAGCCAGTACATCAAACATGTTATTAGCACACACACCCAAAGCAAAGACTAATGTTTTCTTTTGCTGGATAACAATTATCTTGTAGCTTTCAGAAACCTGATTGAGCAGTTTAACCACGCTTCCTTCTTCCTTTATAGAAACTTTACAGCTTACACAGAGTGATTTTTTTATGTTGATAATGTAAAACAGCTTTGTCTAGTA
The DNA here is from genome assembly GCF_028583425.1 of Eublepharis macularius. Lineage (NCBI taxonomy): Eukaryota > Metazoa > Chordata > Lepidosauria > Squamata > Eublepharidae > Eublepharis > Eublepharis macularius. The sequence goes on along the minus strand of NC_072791.1, from coordinate 164,482,030 downwards.
TAAGAGGTGGATGGCATACAGTAGCTTCCATTCTTGATCCATGGGTTGTGTAAGCCAAGAGAAGGTCAAACCAAGTTAACAAGCAAGATTTAAATAAAAATTATATAAAACAAACATATCTGACATGCAGGTACCGTATATTAGGTTGGATCCTACAAGTCCATAAGACTTTATTATAAAAGACTAACACAGCTATACCCTGAGGTTTGTTACAACACGTATCACCAGATTTAACCATATCAAGTGGAAATCCATCAGCCTCATGAAGAAACTCATCCAGATATCATCTCTCTAAAGTTCCACAAGACTTTGTATCAGCTTTATTTTGTTTAAGTAGCCTGTAACAAGCCTGAACAAGCAATTGGTAAGCATTGTAATGAAAGTAGGGGATACCCATATTGGATTAAAGAACAAGTAGCAGATATGTGTGCCTTTTTCTAATGTTCATCATACTTACACAATATCTGCACCACAGCATTAGTAACATATTCATAAGTGCCTCCCCTAACAGTCACTTAATTCTGAAACTGGATCATAACCAAAGCGCCTCAGCAAAGTTCTGTTTATGTGAGCACGTAACCCTAATATCGCACTTGGGGCATGCTTTAACTTCAGGTATGCTTATACTCTGAGGAAGTAAATGGCTTCTACCACATTGTAACCTCATACTAAATTGCTACTGTTCACACATAATACATTGCCTTTTATACCCCCCATATCATTTACCTTTTTAATGCGTAACAATGGGCCAAGCTATATACTCTACACATTATAGTTGAATGCCTGGACTTGTACATTGGGGGAAATTACCTTTAAAAGGACTCATTTGCTTGATGCTGTAAAAAGGAGTTTCCAGTTTCCATTCTACCCAGCTTTTGCCAGTGGAAAGGGAGGCAGGAGGGCTTTTTGTCCCTTTTCTCTGGCTGTACGAGATACCAGACAAAAGGGGTAAAAAGCCCCAACCTTCTACTGGTAAGAGCAGGATGGGATGGAAACTGGAAGCTCCTTCTCCTACATCACTGAGCAAACAAGTGCTTTTTAAGATAATTTCCTTTGATGTACATCTATCTGAGTCCACTTATGCACCCCTGACCCGGATGTAGTAATATCCAATGACTTTTCAAAAATTTGACTTCTTTATAAATTAGAAACAGCAAACTAAGCCTCAGCTAACTTGCCAACTTGGAGACCCTAAGCTGGGTGGAAATGCAGCATAAAAATGTTTTAAATATCTTTGACAAGAGACATAAGGCTACTGACAGCTTTTTTTCCTTCAGTAGACAAGCAATTCTAGGCTCTTCCCATTATTTAGAATACAACTAATAATGCATCTGTTGTGCCCAGTTACCAGTGAACTCTATCCTCTAAAAGCAAACAAAATGGAAAAGCCAAGGAACATGGAGCTTTGAGTTCTTCACTCCATGGACCTTTTCTAGTCTGTCTCCAAAACCCTGCTTCCTGTGCCTCTGCCTAAAGAGATGAGGTAGATGGCAACTAGAGACAGAGCTTCTTCAATGTTTTACTTTGGAATGCTGCCCCCCTCCTCACTCATCTGAAATTACTTTGCTTTTAGGGACCAAGCAAAAAGTCATTTATTTTTACTCAGTCTTTGAAATGAAGTGTTTTAGTTATTTTTAATAGCCTTCCTCGAGTCTATTTTATGACTATTTTATGTACCCTACTAAAATGGTTTCTATGCTTCTGAAGTTAGTGTTAATACTGCAACTTTGCATATTTTATCATGGTTTTTAATACTGATTTTTATGCTTGGTCTTATTTTTGTCATACTTTTACCTTGTGAACCACACTGAGCAAGTGACTTCTCTGCGAGAATGAAGAGACAGGCTGCCATGCCTTCATGTCCACTCATGGTCTCTCAAGGTGGATAGCATAGGATGGGTTCTGTGGTTCTTTCAGAATAGTATACAGCTCCATGTTTACTCTGACATAGTCTCAGTCAGCTGTGAGAACTATACCAATTCTTAAATAGTTTAGTCCCACCTTCTCACTCCCTAAAGGCACAGCTTCCTCAGCCAACCAAACTCCACTTCTGTGTAAATAGGTGGGACAGCTGTATTATGCTGAACTAGTGCTTTGTCTTGAGGATGTAGAGCAGGATAGGACGCAGTGCACAAACTTCAGCACAGATGAGGGGGGGGGGTAGCAGAAAACACAAGATCCCCCCAGCAGTTTGCATACATCCTTGAAAAAATAGCAGTAAAAAGAATATCTATGAACTGATCTTATAATTGCTTCCATGAAGCTACTTGGAGGCTATTCCTTACTTAAAAGCCACCAACCAAGCAATGTCATTTGTAACCTAGAAGTATCATTCACACAGGAACCCTTCATATGTGTATGAGTAATGTCCTATATAAGGATGCAGGGAAAGCAGTACAAAATTGCATTCACATTATGTAGCAAAGGTTCTAATACTGGTTTTTCTGGAGTTAGGAAGATATAAGGAGCACTCTGCATTATGCCAACATGGGAAAAGGATCTAATAAAAACAATACCTCACATTGAAATGATAAATATTTTATTAAGTTTGTGAAATCTTACCAAAGGAATGTGTTGATCTGAACTTATGTTGTATAACTACCTACTTTAGCTAGCAAAATGAAGCAACTATGAGCTGCTCAAAATGTATTAGAAAAGACCAAAGCCTATCAAGTCACATTTGATAGACTACAGACTAAAACCTGTACTGCAACAAAAGTAATCATTTATAAATGCTATTGCTGAACAATTACACCACATTATTAGATAGATGGCCATATTGTTTGGCAATTTCATTAACGTAAGTAGCTGCAAGAATAAAAATATAGATCTCAACAGCTTGTTCTCTACTTACACAAACACAGAAAGGTTCTCAAGTAAACCTTAATCAAAAATGTGTTTATTATAAACAAGAACTTTCTCTATGTCTACCCTATACATAGTAATTAGCTGACTGAAATTTTAAGTACAGGAGGTAGTTGTGAAGGCTAGACTCTGAGTCTGTCTAAAAAGAATGAATACCAAATTCAGATATTTGGCAGAACTATGTTAAAATAACTTATAGAAAATGGAATGTTGCTGAACTTGCTTCCAAATGACAGATGCAGAAAAAATTAAGTCAACTTTATTGTCCCAGTTGGTAACATTCTTCTATCTTGGTCAGTATAAACTTAGTGCAAAACAATTGCCTTCACATCTTGAACAAGGGAGGTGATGCATCTCTATAATCCCAAAACGTTCTCAGTCATCACTGTCGCTTCCAGATTCACTTAACTGAAGATCACTCCCTAAAATTAAAGAAAAGTCAAAGTATCAACTTTGTTTCTCTCCATTGAGCAGTGAATCTAATCAAAACCCTACTTTGAAACAGCACATAGGTTAGCAGTTCCTTATGCCAACTTCAAAAACTTTGAACATATGACCAACTAAACTACAACTGTCACTAATATTTGCCTGCCTTTCCATGCTAGAAAGCAGAATTTTTTGCCAGTAAGAAATACTTGGAGCAAAAAAGTCAGAATGCAGCAATGAAACTGAACTGCAAATCATGTTCAGTCAATGAATGGTAAATTTATGCCACTTGTGCCCACACTGCAACCATATGGAAGGAAAAGCCTCAATTTGCTTTTTAAACAATATTAATGCTATAGTTTTACATTATAATGGACAAAAAGATCACATTTTCCACATATTTTTAAAACTCCAAGACAACTTCTCAATGTAAACTTACAGTAACTTTCATTATAATTCTGACTACATTATGTAACTTATCATCATACCCTCTTCTGAAATACTATTTGCGAGTTTGCATACAAAGAGCATTATATAAAGTTATATTTTCCTTTGTTAAGAAAGCACTTATTACCTTTTCCTTCCTACATCAACAAAAATATAAATTATGCTCTACTTACATAAAAATTCCTTTACAGTTATGACAAATTAGTAGTTTTGTCTAACTGCATTTCATTTTGATAAAGTTTGCAAAAGATGTTTTATCATGAGTCATGGCATTAAGTGTTTTGAGTGGCAATTTAAGACAACAGATCAGCAAGGGTGGAGGGCAGGAAGGCATGCTTACAGAGTTCTGCCAGATTGGACTGTAAACACTTTTGAAAACAAAAGTTATTTACAATTAATCTCTAAATTAGCCTTTATTTACATGTTACCACCAATACCTCAATACATATTGTAATATGCTTCTATGTAAACAGAAGGAAGAGAGACCGGCTTCCCTGTTGGATATCAGTGACAATTTCAATAAAAATAAGATTTTAAAATAGAAAGGTGAGGAAAAGTTAGTATTAACAGAAGTTGAACTACTTTGTCATTTAATTAACTAATTCATACGCTCTCATCTTTAAAGACACTGTATTTGCATTTTAAAACCTCAATTCACAGATGCTTCTACATTTGTATTTAAAGATGCTCAAACATGCAGATTTAATACTTGCAGAAGCACAGTCTACTGCCTGGATGTTTCCACAACCACAATGCATTGAGCTGCCATAAGTCAACGGTTTTCAAACAAGTACCTTGGACTGGCCAGAGCGCTAACAAGAATCTGACTTCATTAACTGAATACTGACATTATTTAAATAATCAAAATACAAAAGAAATTATGGTTCCCATGCTTTCCAAAGGATAACATTATAGTTGCAGTCTTGGACAGTTATATACATTTTATTTCCAGTGAAAAATAAAGTGATTTATTCATTTAACTGTACAAAATATTGTACTTATAGGATCCTAGCACAGACTGGCAACATTAAGTTTTCACATGCTGGGAACAAAGTAGTTTTACATGCACTCTATAAAACAAACCAGCTTTCTTCAAATGAACCCCACCAATCCTTAAGGTGATCGTATAGAAAACTTTTTAGGACAGCCTATTTCCACCTCCATTCTGTGGTTCAGTGGAAGGTAGATCATAGTGTACCAGATGACTGAATAGTTCTTATTGAGGAAAGTGGAATTTGGACCTAGTACAAATTACTGGCTTTTAATCTCAGGGTATACAACCCTGAAGAAGCCAAAGTCATTTGTGACGTATTGTAAATAGCACAAGCTCTAATTTAGTATGTGGTCAAAACAGTTTTTATCCCAGCTTCTTAATCCATACCTCAATACTCCAAACCCTCATATCTAGAGATGGTTTAAATTTCATGAATTACACAACAATGTGATTTCCTTTTTAGTGCCTGAAGTCCAAGTCTAACAAGGTATTCTGCTCATGTACTTACGCAATGTGTTCATCAGGTGTCCACTGTTCTCTTTACTTCTGCTATATCCGGTATCCACATCATGGAGGTTCTGCTGTGATACAGCAGACACAGGAAGCTGTGTTTGTAGGCGTGGCATTGACAAGGGAAGGGATGGTTTTTCATCTTCTGAATCACTAGAACTATTTTCGCTGCTTGAAGAGGATGAAGAACTCTTTGATTCTGATGAACTATCAGAGCTACTCATCTGCTCTATAATTTTAGCTTCTGCCTTGAGCTCTGAAAGTAAGATTTAAGTGACAAAAGTTAGGATTTCCAACCAAGATGAAGAGGACACAGTTGATTATTTTTATATTCCCAATATACAATGTTAAGATTCTACAGATAAATAAGAAATGTATACTGATGTTAAACAGGCAATGAGCTAACAAGTAGATTTTTCTATCTTGTTTATATTTTTGCTAATGTAGTACAGTGGATAGCATGCCAATCTTAAACTATGAAACTCTTCACGCTCTCATGAAGGTCAGCCTAACCTACCTGGCAAGTATTCAAGAGCAGAAATGTAATGCATGCTGTCCTAAACTCCTAGGATGCTGGGTGGGATTTTTAAAAAAATTGTACATTTGCTGCTTCTTGGGTATAAAGGGATCTCTGGCTTGGGAGAAGGGGGAGAAGAAAGAAGATACCAGACTGTAGCACAACCCCATTAGGCAACAAGTCTTACTCCACCAGCCTTTTAATCAAATTATTACAGCTATGGCAGTAGCTATTTAGTAGACCATACTTGCACAGCTAACAGATGAGTTAGTCACATGAAAATTGACGTCAATAATCACACTCCAACTGCCACACCATAACAACCAAAGCCTTTCAACCTTTTGCACTGGAAAGCAAAAAGCCAATCCAGACTTAGAATTGTTTTTACATAACCAGCCTAGTACCCGGTCATATGGGTGAAAGTTAACATGACTGAGTATGACTGTCACAGGCTGAAGTGGCCGTGTGAATGAGTGTATTCAGATGGCTGCTTCAGCCTGTGGCAGCCATACTTAAATATCTATCTAATTATTAATGTCTATCTCAAGACTTGCTTTTGCTTAATATCTATCTTGCTTCCCAATATTCAGGGAAATAATTAAATAAGATACAATTGAAGCAGTGGGTGGAGAAAATAAAGGACTAGCAGAAAATCAGAACACAATGCTTGCAAGAACCTTTACTAGCCTAATATGTTTCTTTTCTCAACTTTACATGAATGTTTTTATATCAACATTGTTTCAGTGATCTATATGCACTGATTTCCTTATCAGAATGTACAAGTTTCCCTAGGTCTTTTCACTTTTATGACCTTGCATAAAAACTAAAACTAAGCAGGAAACTTATCAGATAACATGTTTCATGTGCAATGATGTAATTGACAGCATGTGCATGTGTAATGGGGGACTGCTTTTGGGAACTGATGATTCACTCAGAACAAGTTGCAACTGAACTAACCAACCCTAGAGAAAACTGTCAGTTTTAATGTGCCTGAAGTTCTGGGTTCTTTTAAGTGGCTGGTTAGGGAATTAAATGACAAGGCTTTCTAGTCAGAATTTAGCTGCAAAGAAGAGTTACATAAAAAATCCTTTCCCATTGTATTCCTGCCTCACAAGGATGCATTTACCATCAATAAACACAACTACCACCTGCCAGCATTAATTCACAAACCAATTAACACCTTCCTCACCTTCATGCTTCCCATGAGAAGTAGGTATGTGCGGTTCGGGAATCCGATTAGTAAAAAATGCCTGAATCGGACCCGATCTGTAGAGATTCGGGCATGCTGGCCCTGATTTGGAAATCCCGAATCAAAGCTTTCCGAAGCATTTGTAATGCTTCAGAAAGCTTTGGGGCTGAGTTTAAAGGGCCCCGCCGCCACTTGCAGGCAAGCAGCGACGGGGCCCTTTAAACATCACCCCAGCCCCAGTCCCCCACCCGCCCCCACTTACCTTTGCAGCCAGCGTTGCTGGCAGCAGTGGCTCCGGCCCTCCCTGCCGCCAGTGGGGCCACAGAGCGGCGGAGAAAGCCCTTCCTCCCCCTCAAATGGCCACAGCAGCATCGCAGCCATTTGAGGGGCAGGAAGGGCCAGAGGCGGCGGCTCCAGCCTTCCCCACCGCCCTGCATGCTCAGGAGGCGGTGCGGCAGCAGAGGAGCCGGCTGGCTCCAGGCGGTCGCAGCCTTGTGCTGCCGCGGCAGTGCCCCCCGCCCAGCTGATCACCTTCCTCCTCCCCCTCTGGCAAGGTAAGTGGGTGGGGTGGAGGGGTTGCCCCAGGGGGGGTGGGAGGTGAGGAAGTTGCTCCCCCTCACTTCAGTATGCTCTGAATATTTACAGAGCATACTGAAGTGAGTAAAATACCATAATTCCAAAGCGGCTTGCAGCTTAGGAATTGTGGTATTTCCGAATTTTTCCCCCATTTCAGGTAAACCCAAATCTTTCAGGATGCACATCCCTAGTGAGTAGTTTAGCATACCTGAATTAATAAAATGTTCCTACCAAGAACTAAATCTTCTCAGAAGAAAGTATATAGCATTACTTTCGAGAGGATTTTGCAGCTAATTTACCTACCATAGCCCAGGGTTTATTTTGTAAAATGAAACAATATTTGAACCTTCTCCTGTATTAGACCTATCTAACTCTAAGGCAATTGTGAAGATCTAGTCACCTGATTAACCAAGATAACTGAAAGGTGTATTTAGACAAGTAAAATAATTATTTTTGCAAAGTAGTTAAGTTCACATGTAACCCATTCATCCTATCCTTATGAAGGAAATTTTTAATGTATGAGTGTAATATGTAACTAGCAGAAATATGCCAACCACCAGGTACTTCCATTAAAACCTTCATCAATTATCAAGTATTTTCAGAAGTAGGTCCTACCCATAATGGGTAGGACCATTACCAAAGCAAATCAAGAGAAGAAACAGAAAAGGGGCAGGGCTTTTTTTGAGGGGGAATGCTCCAAAACGCTGTTCTGGAAGCTCTAGAATCTGCCCATGTGATTCCTTCCTCCTTCGGCCCTGCAGAGGATGCTTAGCTGCTTTGAGTTGATTCTGGTTTTTTTCCATTTCTCTGTGTATGAGAGAGAGAGTGAGCTGGGACCCGGCGGGGCTCTGCAGAGGAGGGTAAGCTGCTTTGAGTTCATTCTGCTTTTTTCATTCTTGAGTGAGAGAGAAAGCATAGCTGCTGGGGTTGGCTTTGCAGAGGAGGTTTAGCTGCTTTGAGTTCATTTTGCTTTCCATTTCATTCAGGGGTTTCTGTGTGTGTGTGCTGCTTTGAGTTCATTCTGCTTTCTTTTCATGGAAGTGAGTGAGGCTGTGTGTGTGTGTGTTTCTTTCATTTTTTCTTGACTGAAGTTGACATTGTTATGGTTCTCACAGCTTTTGAAAGCAGATTGGTTCTGTGTTAGTTAAATATATCAGTTATGGTTATTTATATTAGTTAAAATATCAGTTATGGTTATTCCCGTTTTATGCTAGGAATGGATAGCTGCATCCAAGTCACAGAAGGCTTTCATCAATATATTCATCAGCATATAGGTGTTCATATGTCTTAATAGCTGTAACTCAAATGGTTCTCCCCACCCTCAGCTGATTAACATTGCAGTGGACATAGGGGTGCTAAGGAAGTTTTTATGAATATTGTTTGTCTGGGACCTTGGAATATTTATGAGCATTTCACAATGTCACAACAGCTTAGCCATTGGTAAGGTAGAGTTGGCAGGCAACAAAAAAAGCCATTTTAAACTAAGTATAACTCTAATGCAGCTAAAGTTGAGTATCTAATTTTGAATTGCTCCAGTAAAACAAAACCCTCCCTGAAAATTTGAAAATTCAATATTCATTAGATTAGGAATTTCAGACTCAGTGGAATTTTGAGGAAGTTTTAGAATTTTTTTTCTATGCTGGCAGAGGGAATCTGTTAGAATTTAGATTTGTGAGATGGGTTTTGGATTTTTAGAGGCCCCCTCCTTTAAAATATGATTCCAAAGAAATGAAATGTTTGGGAAAGGGAATGGAAGATTTCACATTTTGTAGAGGATTCAGAAAGGAAAAAAAAACCCTTTCTCATTAATAGTGTAATTTTCCAAACTTACTAACATTTATCTCATCGTAATGCATTGTGCTGGGTTCCAGGAAGTGACATCACTTCCGGGAGTGACTTCATCACGCATTTCCAGGAGCGCGCGTGGAAATGATAGGCTCTAATGGGGAGCAGTGCTGTCACTGTTACCTAAATCCATTCATCTGTAGTGGGGAGGGGGGGGGGAAACATTACATAAGTATGCTTTAACACTTTTTAAATTTACAAGTTACAAATGATTTTGACATCCCCTTAAGCAATATTATCATCAAATTTGGTTAAAACATACATCTGAAATCTGCAGTGAAGATACTACTTATTTGTCCTGTGCTACATGTCAGTGAAGGAGATGCCAGTTTAGTTCTGAAACGCATAACCTGTAATTTAACAAATGGGTGATAAATCACCAGCAACCACCGGTGGCGCCAGGGTTTCTGGCGCTTGTGGCCACCCTCCTGTGCATGCGCGCAGCGCGCACACACGCCCCTGGACTGCGTGACGACATCCACCCGTGGCTGGCGGGTGGCTGGGGCAGCGCAAGGAGGCTGCCCACGCTCCACATGCCACTCCAGCCACCTGCCGTACCTGGCCCGTGGCTGCTGCGCCCGGCTGGGGGCATGTGGGAGTGGCGGTGGTGCAGAGCTGGTCGGCTGCAGCAGCAGCTGTGGGCCAGGCATGCCAGCTCCGTGGTGCGCACCTCTGCCCCCCCGCACCCCCTCCGGCTGCGCGGCGCCTGCCTCACTGGTGGCGCTGGCCCTGCCAGCAACAACAACCCAGAGAATTATACTGAACTCTGTTATATTATTCAAAGGACTGATTCTGCTGATGCTTTCTTTGCAATACTCCAAGTCAAGGATAGGTTTAGAAAACAGTAATATAGACCTAGTTTTTACTGGTCATCCTGTGACTAAGCTGCTATACTTAAGATTGAATTGGGGGCTCATATTATTAATGCCCCTGCATCCAAAGCCAATTTTTTTCCACAAAAAAAACCAGACCTTCTGACACACCAGTTTTCTATTTACAAGGCATTTTGTATGGAACAACATTCTTTATGAAAGTTTAAATATGTGCAGAGATGCAGATTTGTCATCACTGAGGTGGTAAGAATTTTCAGCAGATATTATATTGCATTGACATGGAGTGGGAGCTCACCAGCTTCAGTTTTGTGAGCGTGATTGCATAACATGTTAACTGTGGCTCCTTTTCACATGAATGGAGGCTATACCTGCAAGGAAAATCCGCGTTATCCAAATCACATTATACAACAGTCATACACATTGTGCTACTGAAATGCATGGCTGGCAAGCTTTCCCTCCACATGAATGTAATACAATATAATACAATGTAACCGCTGCAGAGCACTGTAGTCACACTGCAATCCTGAAATACTGAAATTACACACTGAGAGCAATTTTAAGTCTCTGCATAAGTTTAAAGTAAAGAGATGTAGCTATAATTTACCTCTTTCAATATCATCCATAGAAGTTGGAGACATCTTTTCTTTTGATGTAGAACATTTAACACTGTTTGATATCTTATTTGCATTTCTCATTAGTTGTTGCTGCTGTTCAATACGAGACTGGACCTTACTGCTTCCTTCACCTCTGTATGAAAGGGTTAGAATTTTCAGATGTCTTCAAAGAATAAAGTTTTACTTTAAGTTTTGTGAACTGTTCTATGTTTTTTTTAAATACAAACTAACTATTTGGATTGAACAAAGGCTAAAATCCAATTATTATAGTGTCAATTAGATGGTTTCAAACTTCTATCTCACTTTTCACTAGTGGCAGTCAAAGAAGGAAAGAACAGGCTGGAGTCAATGGAGTGTTTCTGTGGGCAGAAGGATTTCCATCTGCAAAATACAATTTTCTTGCCTCCTCCCTCCTGCTGCAGCTCCCCAATGAGCAGCATTTCAGGGGCCTATTTGGGCAGCAGCAGGAGAGGAAGCTAAGAAAATCTCATTCCAGAAACAAAAATCTTCCAGTTCATCATAACACAAGCCAATTTATTAGCACATCATCCTCATGTAACATCTCAGTGTGCAAAGTCGCAGGAAAAACATCAGTTATTAAGCAGGAATGGCATGGATTAAAAGTGACGTATGCTTCATAAAAATAGTTTTGTTCAAAGCACAGCCTATTGAAAGCTGCGTAGCATTTGGTTCAACATATCTGTCTCATCCATAGGGCGAATGCTACATTTGTCTGGATGTAGGTTCTTCGGAGATCTCAAGCATGTCCTGGGAAACTGGTTAGAGAAAGTTCCCTTGGTGGGAAGATAGGGTAAGACAGAAATACAGGGCTCCATCCAAGGCTTTAATGCTTAAACCTAGCCTTAAGAAACAAATGCACTTTTCCTCCAAAGAAATACATGATATATATTTGGAGTAAGAAGGCTAAAGAAGTGTTTGGTTAAAGATGTTCCGTTTCAGCCGTTTCTGAATCTAGTTATAACTGTAGCATTTTCATAATGAGTAAAGAGCAGCTTTCACCCACCTGGTCTTCTTCACAGTGATGTTGCTACTCAGTTTCTCAAGCCGACATTCTCCAGTATCGTGGTTAATAATCAATATGCATTCTTTTTGGTATGGCTTCTTGGAGCCCTTGAAAACTGTTACTGGTGCAGTTGAACCCTTTTTAAAAAATGAGAAAAAATACTGCTACTATAGGCAATTGTAGAGCTGCAATTCTCCTAAGGCAAACAGCTGTTCATTTCACAATTAAAGACTGTAGATTTCACAACAATGCTCCAAGAGCATTCATGATTATAAAATGCCACTCTTTGCTACTGAATAGATTACGAAGAAATCTGACCACAAAAATTGCAACCTTACTATTAAAATCTTAACAACAAAAGCAACCTTTTTTGTACTTCCAAGGTTTTTTACGAGTTTAAATTCAGACAATGGGGCGTGCAAGTGTGTGAAAAAGAAGTGACTCATTCTCTTTAGCATGTCATAACTATATAAAATTTCAGCTCTTCTTAACTAGCACATTCCTCCAACTTTGAAGTTATAGTCAAAGAGCAAGTTCTTGTTGGCATCAGCAACTGCAATCAACTGTTACCACAGATGGAACTATCCACTTGTTTTTGAAATTCCACCCAACCAACATGTCACCAAAGAACTTCCTGACAGCATGCTACTTCCTCCTGTCCAATCATTACAAGAATATATAATTTTAGCTACGTAATCTATCAATTGTCCTGACCTGGATAGCCCAGGCAAGACTGATCTCATCAGCTCTTGGAAGCTAAACAGGGTTGGCCTTGGTTACTAATTGGATGGCAGACCTCTGACGAAGACCAGGGTTGCAGAGGCAGGCAATGGCAAACTATCTGTGTAAGTCTCTTGCCATGAAAATCCCACCAGGGGTTGCCCTAAGTCAGCTGTGACTTGATGGCACTCTCTACCAGCACCAATTTATCCATTTGAGGATATTTTGGCATCTTTCAAAACACTGATGTGACCATCTCACCAACACAATCATCACACTGCCTTGTACAATTCACTTTCAGTCTTAGGTCTCAATGAATATAAGCAATAAACAAGAATGCAGAAAGTTGTTTGGCCAGATATTGGAGCAAATAAGGGGAATAACAGACTGGATATTTAGGAACAATAGGAGATGTGTCAGGTTATGGAGAATGGCAGTGAGCTATCCCTACAAAATTCAAAGTAAAAAGGTTCTGCTTCACTTTTTGGGCACCCAAATTGCTGGCTGATTCCTACCTTTGTGATTGAAGGCAGGCAAATTTCAACTTCCTCTCTGTTCTAGTGGAAGACACCCTCCTTCAACATTTAGTCCAATTAGAGCTAAAATATCTAGAAACTTGAGTAAATGAAGTACAGGCTGGATTACCCAAATATCATTTATTCACACCTCTTTGTTATTGTAGTTATGATATCAACATAAAGTTCTCTTTTATTCACTCACTTTGGATCTATTCATGATAACCAAAGTTGTATATGGCAAAATGGCTCACAAAGGCAGTAGCCTTAAATATCCTTCCTTACTTAAGTGATACTACTAATTTAGCCTATAGGTTTTGAGTAGTTAAATATCCTTACATGGAAATGAGTTATATTTCACAGTTTGTACAGCATTTATATCTGCAGTAGTTACACTGACTTCCCAACAGTAAACAAATCCAAATTAAAGAGCAGATAGTTTTTACATACTTTAAGACACCTTTTGTAAAGCTTTACAAAAGCTGCCCAATGCATATTTAGAAAAACACATCTGTCCTTTTCACTGTGTAGATTAACCATGGGAAACAGGCATAACCACTGCAAAAATGTGGTTGCCATATTACTTTTTGAATCTATGAAGTGTCATGGCTTAATATACAAACTCTTTCATCATTTATTCTTACCTCAATATTTGGCAAAGTTATTGTCACTTGTTCACCTTTACCAACTTCAAGGTCTCCTTCACAGGATGTATCAATTGATGCAGGTTTGAAGTCATCTATGTAAAGAATAGTAAAACCAGTAATGAGCACACTTTTTAGGACTCTTTTAAGAACTCATGCATTCACAGTCAAGATAGGGAAGTGCTGGCTCATTCAACTGATATCTTTTCTAATGTAGGTTTAGTTAGGATCTTATCCAACAACTTGCAGCATTTACAGTGTAGAAAGTTCAGCTGGTCTATAGGACAAACAAATTCATCAACATTTAATAAATTTAAAAAAGATTATTTTTTACATTCAAAAGAATAAGGAAAAGCTAAAATGCAAGGAAGAAAAAATATTACCAAGTTTCAAAGTAAAAAGGCAAGTAATGTCTGAACACAAATTTATATTGTTCTAAACCCTTATAGCAGGGAGGACAACAACTCTAAACAGATATATGAAAAAGATCAAATCATATCTTTATGACAGAAGAAATAACTCAGATATTAAAAATACTTGGATTTTTTTAGTTCTGCGCATTTTAATATAATCCAATAAAAAAGATCTAATATGTACTGCAGACTTGTGCAGACTAGAGCTACAAAAATTTAATCTGCAATAAATCTGATGGTACTACCTCACTCTATTTTGTTTTGTTTGTCTGAATTTGACAATATTAATTTATGAACATTTACTGGCAATCAGCAGAGTTGGGACTAATATAACATATAGCCATTTTTTGTCTTTCAAAATACTGCATTCTCATTGTTAAAACATTTTAAAAGGCTGTGAAATTATAAGCATATCTAGCTTTTTATCATAAGTTTTTACTTTTACTGTGGTGTTAGTCCTGCCAACTAAGCCTGTTAATTATTGACAGCATACAACATGTTTAAGTACATTCTGAACAAGAAGATCTCTAGCTTCTATACAGCTGTGAATCAAATGAGTCTCCATTCAGTATCTAAGATTAGTGGATCTCTGCTAAAACCAGTGTGAACCCTAACTGCTGTTCTAGTTATTTACAAGAACAAGGGGTCTTCAAAGCTATAAAAATTCTTACATATGAACCTACATCTTACCCACTTCTACTGTATCAATATGTCATGATTTTTGACAAAACAAACCTGTTTTATATGCCTTCATAAAGAGTAGAACATGAAGGGTTCAAAAGCATGAGGAAGATATGTATTAACTACAAAAAACAGTAAGGATGGGAAAGAAAAGGTGTATTTTTAAACCTTCTAGCTCCAGCAACCTGAAGTGTGTTCTTGCTACAATAAGCTATTATTTGCCATTTGGGCAATATTTGGTAACTGCACTCATCTCTTTAGCTGTATTTACCCAAACCACACCCATGTACCTCAAGAGATTTTCTACTTCACAACATATCATTCCCTAGTTGATCCATAATGTGTGTGTATACAAGTGCACGCACACATTTTTAAGAATTCACACACACATTGAACTGTATGTTGAACAAATTTGGTAGTTCTGATGTATTTCAACTGGAAGTATTTTTGTATGAAACTACAGGATTTTAGTCCAGTGGCACCAAAATCCTGCTGTTTTACTGCAGGCCAACACTGCTATCCATCTAACTATTCTGCATGAAACTACTTTTTTATTCTTGCTTTGATTGTGAGTTCTGGAATAAAAAAATTAAAAACACTATTATCCCTTTACAGACAACACTTTTAAAAATAGTTTTAGGTGGGTAGCTGTGTTGATTTGCAGTAGAACAGCAGGATTTGAATCCAGTGGCACCTTAGAGACCAACAAGATTTCGCGAGTCAGAGCTCGCTTCTGAAAGTATCCAAGGAAGGGAGCGCTGACTCTCGAATGCTTCTACCCTGAAAACCTTGTTGGTCTCTAAGGTGCCGCTGGACTCAAATCCTGCTTTTAAAAAGTGTGCATTATACTGATGTTGAAAAACGAGATCACGATGCCTCAGGTTTTTCTAAACAAAATACAGCTAACATTATAAAAAGTTAACAAGTACCGTAATAACCTACTTTTTAAAAAAATGAAAATCCAGCCCCGGAGTGGCTGTCACTTCCCAAAACGTTCTCCTTAAGCACCACCTCCCCTCATCCAAAGCAATTCTACCTCGCGCCGCCACCTGGTTATGATCTCCTGAGGCTCACACCAGCTCCTCCTCCTTCTCCGAGGCTTTAATTTAATCTTCGGTGTTTGTTTTAGACTCAGGTCACTTGTACGCCTTTTTTCCTCACACGGAGGTTGACATCGGCAAGCAACGCCGAAATGGGCTTGCGGGCAAAGCGAGCGAACGTTTCCCCCTCTCGCGCCCGCTCTTCACCTGCCTGCCCACTCTGAGGCTTCTCCCAGCCGCCCCGCGAAGACCCCGCCCGTCTCACTCGAACCCGGCTCGGAGAATTCTAGTCCCGCCGACCCCCTCCCCTGCTCTCCACTCACATCGCACGGTGTGGAAGGCACAGCGCGGCTTCCTCTCAAAACTGTCGCCCAGCAGCAGCGCGCGCTCCTTGCAGTCAAAGAGCGGCGGGGCCGCCCCGTTCATCGCGCGCGCCTCTCCGCGCGCGCACCAGGTCAACCACAACTCCCCTCTTCTTCTTCTCTTCCTCCACCGCCACTATCCGCCGAGCCTCCTCCCATCCACGCGGGAGGAGGCGGTGCCAGCCACGCGCTCCCTTCGCGAAGCCACGCCCCCTCACCAACGCCTTCGTTTTTAGTGACTGGTCGCGCCGTTCTCCCTTCCGAAGCGAGGACGAGGAAGGGGGAAAGATGAAGTATTTAAGATAGCTGGGGAGCAAGCGACCGGTTCGCTTTTTTACTGGATGCGGCGGCCTGACTAGCCCCTCCCACTACACGGTGGCCTTTACTCCCTGTGGGAAGTGAAAAAAGTCAACGATTCGATCGGCTTCAGGAGGAGAGACGGCTTTTATGCAAATTAGGGCGGGGGAATAGTTGGAGGCGCAAGCTGCGGAAGGCGTTGATCTCGCAAGGAGGCGGGGGAGGTTCGTGTGGCGTCACAGACGGAAGGCCGTGAGCTCTCGCGCTCTTCCGGGTGCGCGTTGAGGCGCGTGGGGAAGGGCTGGTGGCTGCCGGTGAGTGTCCAGGGCAGCTCCAGAGGATACTTGGGCGCGGGGGGGGGGGGTGTTCCCGTGGAAATCCCAGAGATGGCATCCCCTGAGGAGGGGCATGGTTCCCCCATCTACTTTTGTTATGGATTTTCCTATCCTGTACTATTAAACGACCCAAGTGCTTAAGAGGCCGTTGTGCTAGTCTGTCATAGCATAATAAATGTTGCACCTTCAGCATTTAACAGATTGGCATAAACTGCCTTGGATGGCTCTATAAATGGCCCAGGCCAGCCCGATCTTGAAAGCTAAGCAGGGTTGACATTAGGATGGGAGACTACCGAGTACAGTTGCCAACCTCCAGGTGCAGTCTGGTGATTTCCTGCAATTATAACTGATTTCCAGACTACAGAGATCAGTTCCCCTGGAGTCCATGGCTGCTTTTGACTGTCAACTCTATGGCTTTATACCCCACTGAGGTCCCTCCCCAGGATCCACCACCCAAATCTCCAGGATTTTCCCAACCCAGAGTTAGCAACCCTACCACTAAGAAAGTCCAGGGTCATTACACCAGGCAGGCAATGGCAAACCACCTCTGAATGTCTCTTGCCTTGAAAACCGTGTTGCCATAAGTCATTTGCAACTTGATGGCACTTTCCACTACTAAGCTTTTATGGACCAGAAAGTGCCTATTCTGATGCAGTGGTCTCCCTTTCCTCTATATGGAATCGGCTTCATGAAATATTATACCACAATTATTCTCAGCCTTTATGGAGTTTTTCTTTTGGGAAATTGCATATGCATGCCAACTGAGCAGGTAGGCCAGCTTCTGTTCTGCTGCCTCCCTCTCTCAAGGGAAATGTTGCCTTGACTTTTGCATTTTCCTCTTCCTTTTGAAAACACAGGTAGCGGTTGAACTGATGCTGGTAACTAGAAATGCAGGTTGTACCAGATCTGGTGTGCCTCAAATGTGCATATCAGCTTCCATTTTACTGGTGCAAGGGAGATAGTGTGTTGTGTTGTTTGTGTTTTTCCCCTTCCCTTTGAAAAGGAATGGAGGTTGAGATGGTAATTGAAACTAGAAATGTAATGTTGTTGTGCCCTGAATAAGTATGCAAACTATCTTTCACAATGTTCAGGGGAGATACTGTGCTGTTTGCAAAGCGAACAATTTGCAGACCTAAGGTTAAACAGTCCAGATCTTCAACCCCAAACTTCTGCTTTGCAAGCTAATCATGACTCGAGTAGTAAGGATTTCTCAGACACTGCCCCCCAGCTGCTGTCCCTTCTTCCACACTGCACACACACACATTAATAAAATTTAGATGATAAACTCAGGGCTGTATCCTATGCTATCATTCTTTTTTTCTTGGGTAAATCTTGTCACAAAATGTCCATTTATAGAGTCATATAAATAGTATAAGTATGTGGTGTTGGAGGAAAGTGCCATCAAATCATAGTTGACATGGTGACCCCCCCCCCCCCCGCTTACTGGGTTTTCAAGGCAAGAGACTAACAGAAGTGGTTTTCCGTTGCCTGCTTCTGCAACACTGGTCTCCCAACCTATTACTAACCACATCCAACCCTGATGTATTGTCGAAGGCTTTCACGGCCGGAGAACGATGGTTGTTGTGGGTTTTCCGGGCTGTATTGCCGTGGTCTTGGCATTGTAGTTCCTGACGTTTCACCAGCAGCTGTGGCTGGCATCTTCAGAGGTGTAGCACCAAAAGACAGAGATCTCTCAGTGTCACAGTGTGGAAAAGGTGTTGGCAGGTCATTTATATCTACTCAGGAGGGGTGGGGTTGAGCTGAGTCATCCTGTAAGAGTTTCCCAGGGTGTGGAATGCTAATGGCGGGAGGCTTCACTGTATCCTGAGGAGGTTCTTTTGCATATGGATTGGGGCTTGATGTGCTAATCTTCTCTGCAGGGCTATTGTCGGGTGTAGAGTGTTTTGTTAGCCTGGTGTTTTTCAGAACTGGAAACCATGCTCTGTTCATTCTTAAGGTTTCTTCTTTCCTGTTGAAGTTTTGCTTATGCTTGTGAATTTCAATGGCTTCCCTGTGCAGTCTGACAAAGTAGTTGGAAGTGTTGTCCAGTATTTTGGTGTCCTGGAATAAGATACTGTGCCCTGTTTGTGTTAGGCTATGTTCAGCCACTGCTGATTTTTCAGGTTGTCCAAGTCTGCAGTGTCTTTCATGTTCTTTTATTCTTGTCTGGATGCTACGCTTTGTGGTCTCGATGTACACTTGTCCACAGCTGCAGGGTATACGGTATACTCCTGCAGAGGTGAGGGGGTCTCTAGAACATGAAAGACCCCTCCTGAGTAGATATAAATTACCTGCCAACACCTTTTCCACACTGTGACACTGAGAGATCTCTGTCTTTTGGTGCTACACCTCTGAAGATGCCAGCCACAGCTGCTGGCGAAACGTCAGGAACTACAATGCCAAGACCACGGCAATACAGCCCGGAAAACCCACAACATCCAACATCCAACCCTGTTTAGCTGCTGATAGGTGACTATAGTAAAGTATAGAAGACTGATAGAACCAAGTGGAAAGGGTTTGGAAAGTGTCAGGAAACTTCACTTGGTACAGAATGCTGTAACTGGCACATTGACTGGAATAGGTCACAGGGACCATATCAGTACAGTCTTGGTTCATTTTCACTGGCTCTAAGTTGGTTTCCAGGCCTGATTCAAGGTACTGGTGTTGACCTTGAAAGCTGTATATGGTCTGGGGCCAGCATACCTTAAGGACCACCTACTCTGATACAAACTTGCCTGACCACTGTGGTGATGAAATTTAGCTGATCACTGTGAGTTGAAAGACGGGATATAAATCCATCAAATAAATCTAAGGAAGAGACCTTTCTTCTAGCCATGCTCACTATGCTGACTTGAAAGTCTGAAGTGGGACTGCTCCATAGAGTGACTTGTGGGGATCCATGCCTCTTGTCCATGCCATTAGGTGTTAGGTTGGAGATGCCTCTTGCTTCTCTTCAGCATAACCGCATGTGGTTGTCTGAGGGCTCACACTTCACACAGCTGATTTGGGGGAGATACTGGCTTTTTTTCCAAAAAGCAGGGTTTTTTGGTTTGTCTCAGATCTGTCTAACTAGAGAGGTCCACTCCCTCTGTCTCTCACCTCTTGTTTGGATGCCCAGCATAACCATGCACATGATGCCTGAGTTACTAGTAGATGGAGTGTTAGCAATGATCGTATTCATTTGGAAATCAAGGCAGATTTCTCAGGTGTTGCAAATCATCGCATTTTACAATATAGAATTCTCATGCTTTTACTTTGGACAGGCTGATGTTATGGCTAAGCTATTGCCAAGCTGTTTTTCTGATGTAAAAGTGTTGCTGCAGTATTCACGATGGTATATCTCTCCAATTGGTGAAACTCAGAAATAGAATCATGGTATTAATGGAGAACATGCCAACTGAAGAATATTCTTTTATTAGGATTAAGGTTTCATTTGGTGCCGTTCTTAATCTCAAGTAAGGTTTTAAAACTGCAGAGTGTTTGGGTAGCCAGGTAGAGGATGATGAGAGTTTACATTTATATTTTGAAGGGGCTTTTTTTGTATATAATTACCAGCCTTTCTGAGACTGAATAAGCTAATAAGTAAAAACCTAATAAAGAAACTGAACTTAGACGCTAAACTGATAGTGAAACACCAAGTAGCTGCTTTTTAAAAAAAAGCATTAACTATTTGAATTTTGATAGATTCTCTGGGAAGTTTTGTGTTAAAGTACTGGTTTGCTGAAGAAACCTCTGTCAAAAGTAAAAAAATCATGAATGTGTATCTTGGTGTGGGTCACGGGTTATAAACTAAGAATACAAATATTTATCCCCAACTGTTTTTCAAGTTGTGATTTGTTTTGTTTTAATCAGGATACTTACTCATAATCACAAGATGATATTTTACTTTGTTTCTCTGACTTTTCTTGATTTCACTATTTCTTGACATAAGTTGACAGTTGACAGGGCAGTTTAGGCTGATAACTAAAAAGTGATTAGCTTGCCATTGCCCTGCTTGTCTCAGCAATGACAACTTTCACAAACATTGCAGTCATGTATTGTAAAAAGATGCATAAATTATAGCTGATCAATAAAGGCACATGGAGCTGTCTTCTCCTGATGGATCAATCATCAGTCTAGGTTAGTATTGTTTGACGGGTTGCAGCTCTCCATAGCCTTTCACAGCACCTGCTGATTGAGATCATTTAAGTGGAAATGCCAGGAATTGAACCTTAAACCTTAGGTTAAGCCTGTGCTACTGATCTCTGTCCCTAATCTTAGAACCAAGGTGGTGGTAGTATATGATATTATTATTATGGAAGGAATTTGTAGCCACAGGTTGAATCTCTCTTACTGTCCTTTCATCTTCCAGCTGTCCATGTCCCTTCCCACCCCCCACCCCCTTGGGATACCCTTAGGAAAAGAATGGGATGGAGTGCAGGAGGCTGCAGCTCAGTGGAGGAAATCAGGAGAAATTGCCCTTTTCCCTTTTGCTCACATTTTTCTGCTAACAGAACAGCAAGAGCTCATGTTGGAGTGCATGATTTAGGCCAATTCCCTGTGCTTGCTATGGCACCAGTTTTGCATCCTTCTTTGTTCTCAAAGGTCACACAGTCCTCAGCAGCAAATTTCTGGTTGATGGTGCAGGAGGATTCAAGGTGAAGGAGAAGACGTTGGTTCTGTGGACTGATTCTGCTCGTGGTTTGTTTGCTGCAGATCATAGTCTGCGTATCTACTATGAAAATTGGTCTGCCATTGGAGCCATCCCTCTTAGGAATATCTAATATGAGTTTGTTGGAGGTCTTTTTTATGCACATCACCTTTATTCCTTCGCTTATCTGAGCAGGGCCTTCTGCAGGTGCTACCTTGCATGTGGGCAAAATCAATAGCTGCCCATACATGTGCATTCTCTGTGGTGATTCACACCCTATGGAATGGCCTACCTGAAGAGGTCAGGAAAGCTCTCACTCTCCTGGCCTTCCACAAATGATGAACAACTGAATTAAGAGGACTTTTTACTCAGATAAGCTGTCTGTACTGTAAGGAAGCGGCCTCAAAGAGATGCATTAGTAAAGGGATAGGGACTAGAGACTTTACTACTATGTACTGTCGGTTGCTATAAGTATGATCCTACTGGGTAGTTTCTATGTTGTTTAATATGTCAGTACTATAATTGCTTATGCTTTGTTTTAGCATTTCTTCAACAAATCTTGCAAATTGATATACCCTACATGGTTTATCGAAATGTCTTTGAAATTGACTGTACTGACTCGCACTGTGTAATCTACCTTATCTCAGTAAGAAAGGTGGACTATAATTAATGTAAATAAATATTGAGCCTCTTTTTCTAATTAGTTCACTTGCTACACAATCTTATCTGTACTCTATTTTAACTGATGTCAGAAATCTTGCTATTATCTGACCTTTTCTCTCTATCTTTATTAAAGTGCCATTCTTTTGAATGAAATGGAGCCCTTACAGGTGGATTCCAGAATATTGTCTCTGGCTGCCCAGGTTACTGAAAGCCCTGATCAGGATGTTCCTGTGTTGCTGCTGAAGATAAAAGGTAAATAGGACTGCTTCTACACTAGATTGCTTTTGTGTGACCTAAACAGAGTTATACCTTTCTAAGCCCATTGAAGTCAGTGGGCTTAGAATGGTGTAACTCTGTTTAGGGTTGCGCTGTTATTCCTCTTTGCTGATAGCTGGAAGTAGAATTGAAACTGTGATTCTGTATGGCATTAAACTTTATTTCTGAACATTGGCCCCTGAGTGGCAAGAGGGAGAAGAAGAGAAGGAGCAGTAAGTTGGTGGCAAAAACAGTGATGGAGGCAGAGGCAGGGGCAGGGTAGCCAGCGGCAGTGGTAGGCATCACAGAGGAAACAAGAACCAGTGGAATGGGAAGGACAGGCTTTTTCGTAGCCTCCTCCCCCTAGCCACCACTAGCAGATGATTGGAGGGATTTCTGGGCTTGGAGCAGAAAGTATGCCTGGTTCACAGTGAGGGGATTTGGGGACTTAGGGGGGGAAGCCCATACACAACAGGCACGCTCTCAGAGTCCCAAGAATGGCTGGAAAGGGATAGAGCAGTCATCCCCTTTTGAGGCATCCTTGGGACTGTGTGTGCGCCTGCTGGGCATGGTGTGGTATTAGAGATTCAGGGTGCCTAGAGAAGAGGGATGGAGTCTCTCCCGCCCCTTAACTAGCATCCTTGGGTTTTGATGAAACAGCCCTGGGGGAAATCCTAGCAAACGTACTCTCACAGTCTAAAGAGAGGCTGAAAAGAGGTATGTGTGAGTGGGACAGCCACCTCTCCTTTTCAGCTATTCTTCAGACTGAGAAAGCACACCTCCTCTGGAGATAGTGAAGCAGGTTTTAGATGCCAGAAGATGGGTGCAAAACTGGGACTTCTGCAGCCAACCTTTGGCACCAAAAAGCAACCCACACCATTTGCACTATGTTCCCCATCAAAATCCGTCAGTGCCTGTCCCACAAGTAAAATCCTGCTGCATATTTAATCGGAAGTAAGTCACATTCAGCAAGGTTCCATTTATCCCTATAATTTTCTTTTTGTTTCTTTTACAGGTCAGTGAGTCACTGTGTGTTTTCTTCCACCCTTTGACACTCATGCGTTTCATCTGGCTAACTATCAGTTCTTGTTCCAGAGTCTTGGTTGGGGGAGGGCGTGTTGCTTAAATCTGTTTTCCTTTTCCAGCAGTTGGTTCATTTTTAACTTTTTAATTACATGATCTTCATTATGTGATCAACCTATTGCAACAATAAGCTGTAATTTTAAAAAAAGAATTGAGTAATTACTCCAAAGGAAGAAGCAGTATTTAAACCCCTGCCCCAGAGGAACAAAAACTCAGAATTAACCATTGATGAATGCTGGCTGGGAGTGAAGCAATTCGTTAAGCTGGAAGTAGGAAGAGCGGAACAAACAGAGGGCAATAGCACTGGGGGAAAAATAGTGGGATTGCAAATGATTTTTTTAAAGTGCCACAACTCAGACCTAAAAAAGAAAGGACAATTGAGACAACAATGTAATGCAAATAGTTACCGATTGACAACATCTGGATTCTTTCATAAGGCAGAGCATACGATTTCCATACAGTTGTTAATTGGAGGAAAAAAATGCCCTGCCCCTTTATAATAATGGCTCAATGGGATGCTATTTACCGAGTGACACTGTTTATGTCTATGCCATGAAAACTTCAAATGCCCATTTCTGCACATGAAGCCATTATTATAAACGGTTAGGACATTTTTCTCTGTCTGTTAGCACCCTTAGATTCTGTAGTGAATGGCTAATAGGGAAGCAGCATGGGTTAGGGCTGTTTAACTTGCAAGACCAAAGGGTAAATTAAAAAAAAACCTGTATGTTGAGTTGTATAGGAGACCAAAAGCAGAGAATAGGAAGCTATTGATAAGAGTACTAGATTTCAGCTGGAATAAGGCTCCTGTGCCCTTAAGAGTTGTTCCTGTCTATTAGGAGCTCTGATAACACTCTAATGAAGGTTAGGAGCATTATGGTTGGACAAGTAGGGAAATTACCACAAGGCTTCCTTCTAGCAATGGACACTTTTATGGCCAGAGTCTAGCAATCCTAGCTGTGCAAAATGAGGAAGTCTTTCCCTTTGAGCCCCACAAGCCCTACCCACAGTCTTTTGTTACAAGCACTTTTCATGTTTGTTCAAAGACTTTCCTGAGCCACCTTAGATTCAGCTTACTTGCACTTCTGCTGCTACCTGGCACTCCCATGTACTAACCCACTAAATGCTTTGTGTGTTGCGTCTTAATTATCCCATGCCCTCTCTAGGCATTCTAGGCATGATTTCTTTCACTTAGTTGTTTTAAACCTGCTGCTGCTGGTGATAAATGTTAGAAGATAAAAATGATTGTCATAGTAAGATGAGCAAAGAGGGAGTAGCTAGGTAGGGTTGTATACATTCTCATGTTTTATGGTCACTTAATGTTTACTATTCATATTACTTTTGCTTTCAGAATGAAAGGGTGCTTGGATGCAATCTGTAATTTGAAAAAGCATCTTTTGTTCATATGAATCAGGAATTTATGTATTTTTATTTCCTAGATGTTTTAACTAGTGCACCTCCTGGAAGTAACGAAGCACAGAAAATCAAACAAGATTTACACTATTATGACTTGATTCAATATTGCATATTGGTCCTTAAGCAAGACTATACTAGGGTGCTTGGAGGTTGGGTTACTGCTGCCCAAATCGCAGAGATACTAAGGTAAAGTCTGCCATAGTTCCAAATCTTTAGTCCTGCTTTTACTTTAATATTTCTGTTAAAATCATTGCTGCTGTATATTAACTTGGGGTCATGGGGTACTAAGTGCAGACTCAGGAAGGGAAAATGTTTGTGTGTTATTTTTTAGCCTGTGTTGTGTGGGCCTGGAGGTGAAAGAGGAACCTGAAGAGTTTTACAGTAAACTACTTCCTTCTGCTGTGGACAACCTCTTCTTCTTGGGAAGACGCCTTCAAGTACGATGTATCCGAGCAATCAAGGTATTTGGACTCAGTGGCTTAATGGTTTCTGGTGGGAGCTGCATTGTGATGCATTTGTGTTTTTATGTTTAATTGTTGACATATGCAGGCAGGGATGACGGATTTTGTCTAAATCCTGGTGTGATGATACTTCACCTTGCGTGCTGCAGGCCAAGATCATACTCTCCATAAGATCAGAAAAAGTGGCTGCCTCATAACAGCAACTTCTGTCTCTTAATGCCATTGCGTGGTAATACAACTTAAGGTAGAAACCTGTTGTGACAGGCCGTTTCTTCCAACTAAGGAAACTCACAGAGCCTACTATAATTTTGAGAAGTAGGTTTTTTTGAAACTTAAACCTTCCCCTCAGTTGCTACATGTTCTTATGGTCATGAGTATAAAGTACCTCACTGCCATGAGGTAAATTTTGTGATAAGTAATCAGAGACCACTGAAGAAGGGCGTTTCTAAAAATAACAAAGATGATGTATTTATGCGCAAGGTTTTTTTTTTTAAAGAACAGATCAGCAGCCCAGGTTTCCCAAAATTCCAATGAGAAATCTGGCTGAAAGTTCTTAAACATGAGCACGTTATGGCCTCAAATTGTGATTTTATTTCTCTCTGATGCTAACCATTAGAATTCTTCACACACATACATAGGATTCCACCCATACCAGGCTGCGCTTTCTCAAGAGACTAACTAAATGGTGTGAGGCCCGCTCATGACCAGAGACAGTCCTCACAACTCTGTTCTCTCTCAAAGGTAGAGCTAAACTGCTCTGCCACACTGCCAGGCAGAGCCACCCTGATACTGGCTGCTCTCTTGCTGAACTGAAATGCAGCTGCCTTTCCTTTCAGCATTCGACCCCTCCCCCCTGAAAGGTGATTGAATGCTGGAGCAGCACTTCCAGAGGCTCAGGGATGAAATAATTAAGTGGCTGTTTTACCTCTCAGGGGCAGGACAGACTCTTACCTGTCACACTGCGTTTATTAATGCTTGTTTATTTTGTTATTTATTTTTATTTTTTAAACTTTAATATTTCAATTCTCAGAGATTTATTTATTTATTTTTAAGCACAAAAATAAAAAGCCTCCAGAATTATACCAATTGATAGACTTTCTACTAGTCTTTTTTGCAGTTCTTACCACTGTCATGGCAAACATTCTAGTGCAGATGCTTTATTTAGACTTCCCAGAAAGATTTATGGACTTAATTCATTATATTGGAAGTATGGGTGGCATGAAAGAAGAAAGCATCCAAGAAGAAAAATAGAACTGGAGTTAAAAATGTAGATTGGTTTACCATGTTAGTTGTACCTTGTTCTTAAAATAGTCCAGAATCTCTGACTGATGAGAAATCTGGGACAGAACAGTGTGGTACAAAGAAGGCGCACAGGGAAACGCTTGGATGAGTGGATGTCAGTTCTGTGCAGGAATCCACCTACCTTATGTTGTCACTTGTAAGAGTGTACACCTTAAGTGTTGCAGGATGCTTTTACCAGCAGATCACTGCATAGCCCTATATTAGTGGAAATTGCCTAGTTCATAATGAATATACGTAATTGTTTTGTCCCAGGCATGTACTTCAGGAAGCCACAACTAACATGCAGTGAGCACTAGGGCCGAAAAAAACATTTAGTTTGTGCCTTTGCAATTTGATCTTGGGTTTCTTTGGCAGCTCCTCAAGGAAATATTTCTCAAGTCGCTTAAATGAATTGCATAATATAAAAGCTAGCATTTATTCAATGTTGTTGCATGTCAGCTGTCAAATGCAAGCATCTATTGTGTTCCTGCTGTCACAGCCAACAGATAATTAATGCCAAATATTGAATATTAAATACAAATGTTGAATATGACACTTGCCAAGCGCTTGTGTGTTTGGACAATATTTGCCATCAAAATTCCGCATAGAGAATACTGAGAGGAATTTTGAGGGCAATGTGGTTTTAGCAGTGAAGCAGACTTTAATGTGTTCATCAAGTGTAATGGTATACAGAGAGCCGTTGTGGTGTAATGTTTTAGGTGGATAGCCATGTTGGTCTGCAGTAGAACAGCAAGATTTGAGTCCAGTGGCACCTTAGAAACCAACAAGATTTTCAGGGTGTAAGCTTTTGCAAGTCAGAGCTCCCTTCTTCAGACTGAAATGTTGTTGGTCTCTAAAATGCCACTGGACTCAAATCCTGCTGTGGTATAATGGTTAGGGTTGGATTAGGAGAAGGCTCAGATTAAAATCTCCAATCTGCTTGATGGTTGCAGGGTGCCTTTGGGTCTGTCTCTATCTCCCAGCTTAATCTGCTTCACAAGGTAGTTGTGAAGATGAAATGGAAGACAGGAAAGAACTGTGCATTCCACTTTAAGCTCATCAAAGGAAGGGTGATACAACAATGTGATAGATGTGTGAAGTAGCATGGATAGTAGTAATCACTTCAGCAATAAATTGTGCACTTTTTGGTTCCTTCTCATTTCTAATACTGTTTTCTAGTCCTTATAAAAAGGTGGGATCTTGATTGGCTGCATATAAAGTATCATCCTCTGCTGGCAACACATGTATATACATGTTGATGAGCTTTTGGTAGAAAATTCTTTCTTTTTCAATACAGTTTTTTCCCCTTTTTCATTTTATTGGCTCTTTCATTTTAGAATGAGTTTTTTTTACACTGTTAGGTAGTGGAACTTATTACACTTCACACTGTGTTTGCTGAATTCTCTTGTGTGTTTTATTCTAGTGAAGGCTTGTGAATGATATCCCAGAAGGTATCATTACCACAGTTTAATGTGATGCAGCTTGCTGTTAATCTATCTACACCTAAGAGAAGCTGAATTCAGATTTGAACTGCACATACTCAGTAGTATGGGAGATTACCAAAAGGAAGGATAAAAATTTTCACTTCTAGCTATCAGCTGCATATTACAGTTGGAAAGGGTGTGCATATGGGAGATGGGCCTGAAGATGCACTCTGTCTGAAGATGCTTGCTTATCCTTACTTCATAGACTGATTCCTGTGATGCATGGAGTCAGTTTCTCCTTGATAAACATGGGACACTTGCATGAGTGAATGCGAGCAGATTTTCCCCCTAGAGTGACCCTAACCTTTTAAAGTTGTCCCATGCCTAAAATGTTTAAATATGACAGAAATCAGTCCTTGGAAGCTCCAGCTAGAGACTGAATTGGTACCTTACAAATCTGCAGGCTTATTGTTGGTTTATTCACTATGATAAGTCTTGTTTGCAAAGGTCAAAGTGGTTGACGTGGGTTCCTTAAGGTTTCCCTTCTAGGCAAGGATTAGGGTGATACTATTTATCTTCAGCAATGCTCCATCAGCAAGTATGTCCAAATCATTCAGTGAGCCTATTGATGTGTCTGCAAAGAAGTATCTAAACCTCACCGATGACTAAATTTAGGCAAATTTTGAGGATGATTATGCATAAAGAGTGATGGCAGCGAACATTTCAGAAATACAGATTTTATGTGATTTGGACAGCTCATGAGGTTCTCTCTCATTCTGCTTCCCAAAGTTATTGGGTTAGTGAAAGTGAGTTTACGTCTCTTCATTTTTGTGGATTAATTCACATATTGCAGGAGCTAACACAAGAGTACTTGGGGGGGGGAGGGTTCCCAGGTGCCCGCTGGTGGTGGGCAAACTCCCAGGGATTTGCCCCCTTGTCCGCTGATCATCCAGTGATTGGCGGGAGGGGGCAAGCTCCTGGAGGTAGCCCGCCACCAGCAGGCACCTCAGGAATGTGTGCCTCACGCATGTTCCCAACCAGCACGGCGACTTCACTTCCAGAAGTAATGTTGTTGCACCGGCCGCAGGAGCATTCCTGCACTTCGTTCAGGGCCAATTCAGACCCCAAATGGGCCGAATCAGCCCTGTGCAGAGCACAGGAGCACTCACGTGGCTGGCATGATGATATCACTACTGGAAGTGACATCATCGCATAGGTCCCGGGGTGCACACACACGCAAAAATAATCCTTGTGAGTGACACGAGGTAAGCGTAAGCTCTCCCTAGCTCCCAGCAGGAGGTGAGAGGGACCTGGCAGCCCCTTTTCACAAATATAAGCCTAAATTGAGTATGTACTCCCAAGTGCAGCAATACTATCTAGTTGAGGTGTATCTCTATGTTACAGGCAGAAGAATCCTATGATTTTGGTTTGCTGGCTTAGTCAACAGCAATAGAAGTAAAAGCTAATTTAGCACTACTAACAACTGCTTCCCTGGCATCCCTGGAGACTCTTCTGTGATCCACCAATCATAACATTGCACACCAATAATACCCAGATTACCCATGTATAGAAGGCACCAGTTGGTGTATGACAATGGCTATGACACCACTTAGTTCAGTGCACTTGCAAACTCATTCTCCAAACTTAGTGTACAGTGAAGCAGCTAGAAAGAAATCAAGATGTCTCTGGAAAAAGCTGCCATAGCTCTGTCGCTTGGAGGCTTGCTAGGAGAGCCTAGATGTATCCCAGGAGAAGAGTTCAAGTCTTGTAATAGGAACAAGGCTTCAACATAGGCATATTCCATAGCATTGCACACAGCATTATTATATTGCAGTCTGGGTGTGCACAAGTAAAACCAGATGGTCACATCAGGCTGCACTGTAAACTGTCCAGCTTGAATGCTCAGTAGAAAGGAGGGAAACAGTAGATAGGGTTTCAAATCCCACCTTGGGGAGACATGAATGTAACCCTCACCAATGCTGGCAACTGTACCTTCAAGTGGAAAGAAAAGGGAAAGCAGTAGGACTAGAACCCAGACCAAAGTTCTTGTTTTTGTGCTCCTGACTGTCTAGGTCACAGAGATGTTGCTTTATGCTATACATCTTGGTGTGTGGGATCTCGGCTACCTTTGTCCTTAAACCCCTCATAATGTACTGTGATTACTTGCAGAGTTAGTTGAAATCATATTCACTACTATAGTTACCGATGCTGAAGTGGGAGGTTGAATCATTTGGGATTTTCCATTGACTTCAGTGGGCGGGTGTTAACACACACCAACTCTTTTGCAGCAGTAATGTTACACCAGTTAATGAACAGAACTGACTCAGCATAAGATTCCGAGTAATTTCTACTCTTCCCCATCCATGACCCCAATTTTGCCCACTTTGTGTGTCCACTTTCATGCATGTCTTTTAAGCAAACCTACCTTGTTCAAAAGGCATAGCTTGAGGGCAGAACTGCTCCCAAAATATGTTTCAAGAACTGTAATTATAGTTTTTTTGGCTTTTTAATGAAAGGATGAAGACAGAAGGGAATTTTTGCACTGCTTCAGAACAGTAATGGATGCCATCTGCTGGCTTTGTGGGGAACATATTCAACTAGCGGACAAAGGTAAGAAAAGAAAGCACTAAAAGTTCATCATATTGGCATGTAATGTGTAATGGTTCCTGAGAAAATCCTGGCCTCTCTTTGTGATTTGCCTTTTTGTTGTTATTGCTCTTTGAATTCTATTTCTTATGTTCACTCTAGTGCTTCAGAATGTACATTTCCTGCAATTGCTAACGACGGATGATGTTGAGACTTCAACTAGAATGATGTCTGTGTTTCAAAATATTTTACGGATTAACAAGTATGCTGCAGTTAAATTACTTCTTACTTTAAACACTTCTCTTATTCTTAGCTTAGACGTTGTCTTCAAAGGCAACTAATTGCTTCTCCAAGGTAACAGCCTGTTAACTCATTTCAACTGTGACTTTATGTATCTGAACAAGGGATTGTGCTGAGGCCAAAAAGAAGTAAAAGCACAGGAAATGCCCCTGTAGAATCACAGGGGCTTTCCTAAACATAGTTTTAAAACTGGATATATGACAAATGATAGCACTTTCTGCACTGCAAAGAAGCAGAATTGATAACAGCAAATGCAGAGACATAAGTGTTTAGGGTCTTTCTAATTATTTTGTTGTGCATTTGTTTGTTGTCAATTATTAAATCCTCTCCTCTTCCTTGGGGATATGCCTTTTGTTGTGTAGTTTTTGTTTCTTTAGCTGTCAAGGCATAGTACTTACATTATTCGCACTGCAAATAGTCTGTATGTGGAATGCAGTTGTTTTTGAAACTTGCTTTTGCGCTTATTTTAAAATACAAGGAGGTGGAGAGAGCTTCTAGACTGAAGTGTAAGGTCTTGTAGTTTGTAATGTCAAAAGCAGCTTTCTTTGTACAACAAAAATGGATTCTCCATGCCCTTACTGTAGCTAAAAGGCTTATATTACAACATTGGAGAGACAAATGCCTACCTCCCATAATTCAGTGGATGGAGGACCTTACAGCTTTATCTGCATTCAAATGTATTGCATATAGACAACTGCAGATGGGCTTATTTTAGATTTTGAAAACCTTTTATGGATTCTTATATACAGATTTCTCACTATTGTTGTCATATATTTCTATTGTGTGAGGATTATTGTTTTTTTTAAATATTTGAATAAAATAATTTTAAAGCAGCTTTCTTTAAGAGCTGTGTGCAGAGTAACTATAATCTTTTAAACTACTGGCGATCCCTTCATTAGCTTGGTGTCATGAAAGCCAATACAACTATAGGGATATCAAGTCAGCACAAACAAATCTGTGTGTGTATCCCTTGATTTTCCAGATGCTATGTCAGCATTACTAAGAGAAACTTCTACGGCCATCTTGAAATTGCTAAAGTGCAGAATTAGAATCAGATTTCAAAGGAACTAGTACTTTGAGAAAAATATGTGCTGGCTAGCATACCACTGAATCCCTTATCTATCTATCTTTTCCTGCTCCCTCTTGCCCATGAGTTGGCTAAAATATCTTGCATGTCTTTTCTTCCGTTAGAGATGTGTTACTTCAGGTGGCTGAAAAGACCCTACACTGCATTCTAGATGAGCTTGTTTATAAGCTTTCATCTACCATCAATCCTGTAGTAGGAAGCACAGCTATAAAACTGTTGCTGTCAGTTGCAGAATCTGATCCTAAACTTGTGACTACATTGACCACCCGCTACAAAGGTTTGTCACTGAGGTTGTTTGATTGGACTAAGTATTTATTTATTTGTAGTCCACCTCTCTCACTGAAACACAGTGCAAGTCAATATGGTCAGTGGCTAGGACATTCAGTGAACAAAAACAATAGGGTATGGGTTGCAGATATTTAAAAACAAGCATAAATACGAATACAGAGATGAAACATTTCTGAAACAAAACATTAGTAATTAAACATGACATATTTAACAATACAGAAACTACCTATAAGTAGCATGACTACATCAACAGACAGAAACTACCTATAAGTAGTTTCTACAGTCTCTTTATCAAAGGATCTCTGGGCACAGCATAGCATTATTACTTTAGTTAAAAAAAAACCCTTCCTGAATAATTCAGTTTTGCATAGTTAATGGAAAATCAAGAGAGTGGGGCTTTCTTGACCTCTTCAGGCAGGCCATTTCATTAGGTGGGGACCATCACAGAGAATGTGCGTGTGTGGGCATCTGTTGATTTTGTCCGTTTGCAGGATGGTATCTGCAGAGCATAGGAAGAGAGGCATTCCTGCAGATATGAGGGGCCAAGGCCACGAAGGGCTTTGTATGTGATAGCCAATACCTTTAACTGAGCTGGTAAGTGATGGGTAGCCAGTGGAGTGGCTGCCAAATAGGAATAATATACAAAGTCCCCTTACCTCCTGATAATAAATGAGCTGTGGCATTCTGCACTAACTAGAGTCTCACTTTGAGGGGAGACATATGTAGAGTACATTACAGTAGTCCAGTCTTGATACAGTGACATGAATTCAGGTGGCCAGATTGGCTGTGTCAAGGTAGGGGTCCATCTTCCAGCCTAGTCTGAGTTGGAGTGGTCCTTTTTTGCCACTGCATTTACTTACTTTTCTAGCAGCAATGCTAGATCCATTAGAATCCCCAGGTTCCTAAACCGAGTCAGCCAGGGTCAAATGAACCCCATTGAAAGTGTCCTTCAGTATCTCTGCTTTTCCGATCAGCATGACATCCATCTTGTCTAGGCTCAATTTCAACTTGTTTCTTTTCAGTCATTTGATCATACTTGTCAGGCAATGACTCTGGTCTCTCCTTTATCATGTGGGAATTTGTATAGTGAGATACAGAGTTGGGTATCATCTATGTATTGATGACATCCAATTCCATAGCTGATTTCACCTAAAGGCTTTACAGAGAGGTTGAATAACTTGAGGGATAAGTGCATCCTGTGGAATTCCACAAGATAATTCCTACACTAAAGATAGCTGGTCCCCCCAGCAACCCTTTGAGTCCATTCATGAGGAACAATTTAACCCAGTCCAAGGGACATCCCCTAATACCTACTTCTGCCTCCAAACACCTGAACAGGAGGGCATGCATTCTGCTGGTTTCTGTGCCAAAGCCCTATAACTGGCTGCAAAACCTAAAGGACTGAAGTCCACCCCAAGCTCCAAGCACTCTCACTAAATTTTAGGAGTCATGTAATATAAATAAAGTCAGAAAAAGACCGTTCTTTTTCAGAAAGGAACACCATACAAGACAGTCTTTAAATTTCAAACACTACCTGAGACAACTTACCATTCACGCACGTGAGCACTTTGGATTGGACTCCTTAAAAAAAGAACGATCTTTTTCGGACTTTATTTATCTTTCCTCCATTTATATTATTATCGGGAGTAGCAGCATGTTTGCACATTTTGTATGGATATGAGTATCAGCCCTAGATTCTTATTCATTGTACTCAGCTTCAGGATTTCTGTGACAGTGTTAATACAGGATTAATGATGTACTTGTTAAGTGGAGTGCACCTCTTATGTTATAAGTCTGAAGAAGTTAGATTGCGTGTAATATCATTGGCACATAGCACTTTATTAATTACAAAATAGATTACTTCTAAATTGTAGTGAGAGTGCTTGGAGCTCAGGGTAAACTTTGGTCCTTTTGGTTTTGCGTTCACACTCACAAGTGCCTCTGTTGGTTTTCTATAACAGGCTGCAGCATCACAATGACACACTTGGATCTGCCACCCCATAATGTGTGAGGTGACCCTCACATGTTTCAGCCCTTCAGCTCCTTGGCATGCATGGCTCCTTGTTGATATTTTCATGTGAGGAAATTCAAAGATGATTGTCCAACCTTGCAGGTTGTCAGATGAATCAGTTTACATTGCTTCTTACAAGGTAGCATATTTATCTTGCGGTCTCTCACCTATTAAGGACTAGAAACTCTTCTAAGCAAGCAGTGGGCTGGCAAAGGATTTGACAGAACACTCAATCAACTTTTGGATCTGCTGTGCTTGGAAAACGACAAGGCTGACAAGACACAGGTATGCCAAAAGTGTTGTGGAGAGTTTAGTATTGGGTGGAAAGAGCTTGTGCTGGATCTGTTCAGTGCATTATTGTGTCTTTCAGAGCTTTCAGCCATCATTTGTCCACTATATATTATAATTCCAGTCACTCGGTTAACAAAGAAAATGCATCTCAAAGGAGCAAAATATGATACTCACCCAGTTTCAGTTATCTACAGCCAGCCATAACATGTTCACTCTGCCCTGTGATATTAGAAATGTATGCTACTATGAAAAGGCAGTGAATATATTCTGGGTGTCCAAAGTATTGCCGTTTGTTATGTTTACATGATCAGTATTTTACTTTGTTTTGTATTACCTGTTTTTATGTTCCATATATGTGGCAAAAATTAATGAATGTGAGACTGATAGAGTGCGTACACTAATTGCTTCTGTGGAGGGTCAGGATGAGTCCCCCTTCAGTGCTACATCGGCATTCGCCTTAGTCTTATGCCTTTCAGTGTGACTGCTGAATCAGGAGAAAGAACAGTTGTGTGACGCATCCATCCTGTTTTCCCCCCCGGTCCTTTCATTCTCCCCCCTCATACCTCCCTATACCTAGGGGAATTAGGACGGCAAGACTTGCATTTACCGCACAGAAGACAAGGGAAGGGAGTTTCCTCTTCCTTGCTAATCAGCTGCAGATAGAAAGGTACAAGGAGAATCTTGAATTGCACCTATCACCCTTAAAAAGCAAGATATGTGCACTGAAGTGCAGAAAAGCAAGCACACATTTTTAAAAGAGCTCACACTGCGGCATTAGCGCAGCAGTTACTGGTTCTGTTTGGAACATAGACAGCTGAGCTCTGTTATTACCATAAACAGACAGATCATTTTGGATTCATGTGGGAAGAGCTCTCAAAAATAAATTTTGAAACTTTTTTTGTAAGGAATAATTCAAATGATGAGGTTAGGGGAGGTCTTAAATCTGAGTTAACATTGTCTGCCCAAGGGAAAAGAGCATAATCATCTGGTTTGTTGATTTCAGAGGTTACACCAGGCAGCTTGTTTAATCCAGGCTGCATGGAGAGGATTTCAAACCCGAAAAAGATTAAAGCAGCTTCCAAAAGCTGTAACTACCTTGCAAAAGAATTTCAGGTAAAAAAGCACTGCTCAGTTTTGTTAGAAATTTACATGGGACCTTTACTATGAACATATCTTGGGAAGTGTTGAGACTGATTTACAGCAACATCATAGAGAATAGCATAAGAAGAATTCTTATCTAGATTTCTTATTTACTATAAGCAGTGAAATGTGTTCATAAAGCTTTTCAACAGGATGGGGGAGTCCCTCCATGGTATTCTCTAGCGTAAGATTGCTTTGAGGATTTGGGAAGTAGCAAATAATTGGAGTGCTAGCTATGGCTGAATCATTTTCTGCATTTCTTCCAGTAACAAATGAAAATCTGTGGAGCATCTCTGTCTGTATCAGGTACAGGGACTGATTCAGTCAATGCAGAACTGTCTCTGTTTACCAGATTATATTCTTTCCTACAAGATTATTCTCTCAGTTACCAATGTGTTGTATTCCTTCTGTTTCACCAAATTGTATTTGCCAGCAAATCTAGAGCTTTGCAAAAGAAAAATTGCTTTGAAGATAAATTGTGCCATTCTTCTGATTTTGTGTACCAAATCAGATGTTTGGTTGCAAAATTATGAAAGTGTTTTTAGCATGGTATTTTAGTGTCTCTGCTGATAATAAAACGTGTGAAAAGACAAGGATGTCTCAACAGACACTTCCTTGAAAAATACAGTAGAGGGCAGACTTCTCACATGTGGTTTCCTAACCAGTGTGACAGTTAACCATCTTAA
Organism: Eublepharis macularius; assembly: GCF_028583425.1. Taxonomy (NCBI): domain Eukaryota; kingdom Metazoa; phylum Chordata; class Lepidosauria; order Squamata; family Eublepharidae; genus Eublepharis; species Eublepharis macularius. The sequence goes on along the minus strand of NC_072791.1, from coordinate 164,445,581 downwards.
TTCTTTTAAAATTACAAGCTTTGCTGCCCCTCATCTACATATTGTTCATTCACATTTATATCCCACTTCTCCCTCCCAGCCAAAGAACTCAGGGCAGTTTACATGGATGAACTGAGCCCACTTTTTTCTCCCAATAACTTTGACAAGTTGGCTAAGTTAAAAGAGAACGAACAGGCCTGCTTGTTGAGTAACATGGCTGAAGCAGCAGTTTGAATCCTGGTCTCCCAAGTCCAATACTGTGCTGTAGGCTGCTCACTCTAGTTGTGCATAACAATGCATATGCAGGCTGAGACAGCTGAGGTCTCAATCTCATCTGCATTAGGCCTTCTCATCTATAAAGAGTACAGGGAATGATGAGGCATTTCATGGTTGTACCTTTGAATGTGTATATATGTCTGGTGGATGTATGCAGAAGCTGACCTAGCCATAGAATTCATGCACAGAAATTGCTTCTGAGCACACATCTCAATCTTTCCCTTTGGACCTGCATGGATTCCTTTCTTCTTACGAACACAAACTTTGCCATGAAGCATGTTGTCTCCCTAAATTCATTGCTGGCCCTGCTACAAAATAACATCTCTATTAAGGCTTTGGTTCACTTCATTTAGTACAGAAAACCCATGATGGTTTAAGACTAAGCTGTTTGTAGGAGAGTATCTTGCATCCATGTTTAATATAAATGGCATTTTTAAAAATTCTATAAAAGAAATTATCTAATTATGAAAGTCTATTTAATTATGAAAGTCTATTTAAATCTTTCATTATGAATTCTATTGTGCTAAAATCTAAGTACATTAAATATAATTCTACAACTACTACAGCCAAGCAGAGATAGTATTATGCTTTTCCTTGAACAACCTTTTTCCTTAGGTTGTTTCCATTAGAAAGAAATACAAGTGACATAATTGTTACAAGAGCAGCTGTGGATATAGGCATAGTCTCCAAAAATGTCATACAGCTCAGCTTAGCAACAAGAGCTAAATTATTTTTTCCTAGAGAATGATCATACACAAGTTTGATCCTAAAGAAAGTCCACTAATTACTCTCAAGTTAATGTGCGTAAGATTGTAGCCTTTTAAAACATATGTAGCCTTAAAGGGGTGGCCCCTTAACTATGTTGACACCATTTCTGAATTGCAAAGCTATCCAAACTTCTAAACTTCTAAAAGTTGGTGCACTCTCTAATTTGTAGACTAGAAATTGCTTACATACTTGCCAATGAAAGCTGGTCTAGTAAAATGTATCCCTTATTAGTTTCTAAACAGCTTGTCTCAGAGTTGTCCTCAGAGTTGCTATAGAAATAAAGAAGGCTTCCCTGCAATACAGGGAGAAACAGTCATTGGCAAGACAGATCCATGGAAGATTGGTTTACCAATGTCTTCTAGATGTGATGACTAAATTAAATCTCCATGTATTCAGAGTTATATATCACTGAACAAGATGCTGGTGAGGGGTGTTCCTTTTATAGCATGCTTGTGGGCTTCCACGAGGTGTCGAGCCATTTAGAAGATGGACCATTGATCTGATCCAGCAGCAGTGTTCTGATATTCTCACTAAAAGACATGGCTCAGGCTTCTATTTAGCAATTGTCATGGATTGGCTATAACATCGTAATAATGATAACGTTCAATTTATATATCACCCTTCAGGACAACTTAACACCCACTCAGAGTGGTCTACAAAGTATGTCATTATTATCCCCACAACAGCAATCACCCTGTGAGGTGGGTGGGGCAGAGAGAGCTCCTAGAAGCAGTGACTGACCCAAGGTCACCCAGCTGACTTCAAGTGGAGGAGTGGGGAATCAAACCCGGTTCTCCAGATTAGAGTCCCATGCTCTTAACCACTGGCTTCTGAGTCTACAGAAACTAGGCCAGTATCATGGAGAGACTCCTGGATTTCTGCCATGTTGTTGAATTAGGCCATTCAACAGAAGAGTAGCCCAAACTGAAAACAGTTTTAAATGCGGTCTGGGGAACTTGAAGCCTCTACTAATCACTAAAACTTTACTGTAGAGCTAAACGAGAACAGGAGATGAAGCATTTAAGAAAGTTAAAGGAAGAGGAGAGCCTCCATCAGCAGTTGAAGCTTCAGAGGCAGAGAGCCATGAGGATATTTCATGAACGCCAGCTTACTCTACTGGAAATTGTCCATCCAGGTACTCAGGTGTTATGGAATTAGAGCAGATGTTCAGAATCAGCACAACGGAGCTTTTTCAACTCCCCCCCCCAAAAAAAACCCTTTTAGTATTGTCGTTTGTTCACCTAAAACATCAGTATAATTAAAAATAATTCTGTGCCTTTGGTGCACTAAATTGCGCCTTGTTAAATGGCCAGGAATTTATTATGGATGTGTCCTCTTCCCTCCACAATCCCCCAGAGAGAGACAATGCATGTAAAGGTAGTAGTTGGTGACCAGTCAGACAGGAGTCTGCCGCCTTTTGTTTTAGATCAGCTATTTCATGCAACACCTGGTATCTCTTGTATCCCAGGGCACTAATGAACCTCCAAAGACATCCTGTTGATATGATTACAAACTTCCTTAATCTAGATCTATATCATTTATTTCCTAGGTCAGATAGATAAGCATATGCATGAAATGGAAGACAAATCAGCTCTAACTATTCAAAGACATTGGAGAGCATTCAGGGCACGGAGACATTTTCTTCAGCAAAAACAATCTCTTAAGCAACACAAGGCTGCTTTCATCATTCAGAAAGCGGTAAGTATGCTGCCAGGGAGCAGCATGGGACATGATGCACTGTATCTACTTGTATTTTTTTTTAATGTCATTTATAGTCCGCCTATCTCACTGAGACTCAAGGTGTACACGGTGAGATTAGTACAGTCAGTTTCAAAGACGTTTCCATAAACAATGCTATAGGGTAAATAAACACAATTTACAAAGACATAGCATTAGTAAGAATCCATACAGAGTTGAAGAAATGTTGAAACAGAACATAAGCAATTCTAAGGCCGACATTAGACCACATGAAGCACAAGTAGCTCATAGGAGCACATATTTAAGACAACAGGTAGTACATAAGGCAACATAGTGGTGATATCTGTGGTCCTTATCTCATTTGTGAAGCATCTGAGAGCCCCCCCCCTACAGTACAAAAGACTTTTTGAATAATTTGGTTTTGCATCATTTGTGGAAAGCTAGGAGAGTGGAGACTCTCCTGACCTCCTCAAGCAGGCTGTTCCACAGGGTAGGGGCCACCACAGAGAGAGCCCGTGTACAAGCTGCTGTTGATTTCACCCATGTGCAGGGTAGCACCTGTAGGAGACCCTGTTCAGATGAGCAAAGCTGCCGTGGAGGAACATAGAGAGGGAGGCGGTCCTGTAGGCTGTGAAGAGCTTTGTATGTGATAACCAATACCTTGAACTGAGCATGATCGCTGATAGGTAGCCATTGGAGTGACTGCAGAATGGGGGTGATGTTCATGCTTCTGCTCGCTCCTGATAACAATCAAGCTACAGCGGTTTACACCAATTGGAGTCTCCAAATTAATTTGGATGGGAGACCTATGTATAGTGCATTACAATAGTCAAGTTCTGATGTTACCATAGTATGGATCCAGGTGGCCAGGTCAGCCACATGCAGAATTGTGTAAAAGACAAGTCAGTGGGAACTGGAAGTGATACAGTAGTATGTCACATGCATAACCTTTCCCTTCTCAGAAGGGCTTCAGTAAAGCATAAGCCAGACATGGTAGAACAAGAGGTAACCCACTTAGCTGCACTGCAGGGTACACAGCAAAGGAATTAATCTTCTGCTGCACTGTCCTCTCTGCCCTGTGCCAAGCAGTCCTGTATTGCCCACCTTAAAAAGCTCCAGTGGGGTGGTTTTGGGGGCATTCTCTCTGCCCCATGGACTTTCTGTTGAGCCTGAAGACCATTGGGAAGATCCCAAGGATGCAGAGAAGAATAGAATGTAAAGCCCGTGCTTTGTGTTCAGTACTCAGCAACAAGCCCATTTCACTCTTTTATGATAATTTCCTTGTAAAAACTAAGGCATTTTCATGCACAGAGCACTGAACCAAGAATCAAACTGTGGCAGTTGCTGTAGGGGAAGTACATGGAGAAAGAGCTGTAAGAATGTTATGATTTAAATGAGGCCCAGTGGTCCAGAGGATCCAGTTGTTCATTCTTGGATAAGCTTCTATGACATTTTCCTTTCATAATGATGTTCCAAGTTTGCCAAAAAGCCTTTTAAGAAACCATCCCATTGTAACAATGCAATTTCTATAAACTGACAGGGGAACAGACTTATGCAATCCTTTTGTTTCAACAGGTGCTTAAATTCTTGGAAAAGCGAAGGAAGAGAAAAACCTATTCTCTTTGCAAACCACCTAAGGCCCTCTCAGATGAACAAAGGTTATTGTTGGATAAAAAAGTAAAGGACTACATCAAACTACACCCGGTACATCATCAAACTTCCTGTCTGGGGTCCTCTTTGTTCCCATTGATTTGTGCGTCACTGTATATTTGTGCGTCACTGTATATTTCACTGTATATTTCAAAGGACTCTAGAAGATAAGGCTCAGTTTGCATGGTCCCTTAGGGGTTTGTATCTGAAATCTGCTTTTGTCCCAGGTGAAATCTGGGACAAAAGCAGCCTAGGCTGCTGCAGTCAACACTTTCCTATGACTTAATGTTGTAGAGGAAAGATTGGTCAATCTGCCATTTAGGAGACTTTGTCCTTCTTTATTGGTGCCTTTCTTGAGCTTCAGAGGAGGGAGTCTAAAGAACATCTTGCCTGTCGAGTGAGATCTGGGCTGAGCTTCTCTTCCCTCCTTTGTTACAGATTTTTAAGCCTGGGTATGGCAAGCTGTTTGGTGCAAGGGAGGAAAACAGCCAAAGGATTCTTAGCCTTTCGTTCACAGCCTGTGGCTCTGAATGAGCCAAGCCAGTGTGACCAGGACCAGGCTAGGATATTTTGTTGTGTTGTATTTTTGTTTCTTTAAATTGTATTTTTGTGTTTTTTTGCAAGCTGCTTTGAGTCCCTGGTAGAAATGCTTAAGTAAATGTAAGGGGGAAGGTTGAAATTCAATACTATAGGTCAATGAGCATCCCTTGGTCCTTAACGCTAATATGGCAAAATAGCAAAGAGTCCAGTAGCACCTTTAAGACTAACCAACTTTATTGTAGCATAAGCTTTCAAGAGCTACAGCTCTCTTCATTAGATGCATCTGGCGAAGAATGCTGTGGCTCTTGAAAGCTTAAGCTACAATAAAGTTGGTTAGTCTTAAAAGTGCTACTTTAGTTGGTTAGTCTTAAAGGTGTTACTGGACGTTTTGCTATTTTGCTACTGCAGAATAACATGGCTAACTCCTCTGGAATTAATATGGCAGTAATCCTGACTAGACATGGGCATGAACGGACACCCCCCTCCCCCCGAACAAGCTGTTCATTGTTTGTTCCCATCCATGAACAACGAACAGTAACAAACATGACCCTATTCACAAACATGTTTGTTGTTCGTTGTTCATGGCCCTTTAAAGATCCCTTTAAACTATCAGCTGGCAGGTGGCATGGGGGATTCCCCCCTGCCACCTGCCAGCTGATAGTTTAAAGGGCCCTTTCCTGCCCCGTGCAAGGGGCAGGGTCCTTTAAACACCCCACAAACTGACCTTCCCAATGTCTAATACCTACCAAATTTGCAGGGGACATAGTCCTTCAAAGACCCCCCAAGTTTCAGAGAGATTGCACCCCGGGAAAGGCATGATCCATGGGTCCCCCCCTTTGCTGTCATTTTCTCTTCACAGTGGCAAAAACAGGACTGCCTGTTGGAAGACAGCTACTTTGAGGGGTTACAAACTGACCTTCCCAATGTCCAATACACATACACATAGTCCTCACTGTCCTCTGAAGACCCCCCAAGTTTCAGAGAGATTACACCCCGGAAAAGGCATGATGCATGGGTCCCCCCCTTTGTTGTCATTTTCTCTTCACAGTGGCAAAAACGAGACTCTGCTGGAAGTACTTTGAAGGGTTAAAGCCAAAAGGAAAGCCAGGAGTTCAGACTGAGTTCAGTCCCTGCCGTTGCCAGAGGAATTGATTGAAAGGCCCCAGAGTGTCTGGCTTGACAAACGGCTGACGAAGGCAACAAACAAAGCTTGCAACAACCACTTGTTCGTTTAGAATGGAGCCTCACGAACAGCTTGTTCGTGAACGGAAGAATGGGCTGTTCGTGGGTTTTTTTCGTTCGTAATGCTGTTCGTGCCCATGTCTAATCCTGACTGAGCAGCAAGTTTGAAAACTGTGCCACCAGTACAGAAAGGGGAGGAGTCTATTAATTCCTGTGCTAATTGTAATAATTTTTAGTCCTATTCAAGGTAATGAAATATTGAAACCCAGTAGATAGATTTCTGGTGTAGTTCTCTTCCAAGGTAAACTAAAAGAATAAAGAAGAAAATGTTCTTGACACTTTAGGATATTTCTGAGTGCTTTTGTACCTTTTTTTCTTATTAACATTTTTAGAGTGCTCTTGTGGATATGAGGGCATCCTTTTGGATACTATTATTTCAAGAAAAGCTTTGTAAACTATTCCAGGCATTGAGTGTGTGTGCATTGCTGGGCGCAGTGATGTTGTCACAAGCACTGTCCAGCAGGTGTCTGTGAGAGTTGTATGCCTGTCTATTGCAGCAGTGCTGGTTGCGATGGAGGCTCTTTTCAGCTGTTCCTGGAAGCTGCCTTAATCTTCCAGAACTGGCTTGATGAGAACCATGGCAGGAGATAACTGACATGTACTGGAAACAATCATGATCTCTACAATATCTCTTCCTATCTTGAAAAGTTACAGTCTTTACATAGCCTTTATGAGAGTCGTACATGCTTTACACATGACTGGTGTGTAATGTTATGTAAACTCCTACTGTTGATGTAAATTGAGAAGAAACCATGAATATACTGACCTTGCTGTAACTTCAGTCTGCAAAATGTAAGATACTAGGCTTGCTGGGGGCTTTTTTTTCATGGTTAATGTAATAATACAAATTTGCTCCTTCCTGAATCCTAATTAGGAAAGGAAATTTATTCAGTGATGGATTGAGAGCTCAAGGGTGAAAAACACAGGAAGAAATGGTGATTAGATTTGCAAGTGCCCAAGGAATGCAAATGTTCTGTGGTAGACATTCCACAAAGGTTTGAAGCCGATAACTGCTAACAGTGACAGGCACCATCATTTTTCTCCAGGCTTCAGAGATGTCAGAAGAAATGAGCAGGGAGCTTCATCAGCAAGCCCAGAAAAAGCTGGGCCAGTACTTGATGAAGAGAAGCATGGATCAGAAGGCTCAGCAGCACAGAGAGGCTTTGCTAGCCCAAGTCCACGCATATGTGGATCAGCTGATGAGTAAGTGGCCCTCTCTTCCTTTAGCTCTGCTCAGATTGTCCTATCATCTTAGTTATACTGCAGCAAATCTTGATTGAGATAAATGAACTGACTAATGCATGGTGGTCGACAGCAGGCCTCCAAGCTGTGAAGTTTCTGTGGAGATCATCGTTGGCAGTATGAATTATGAACTGTGTACCCTGTTGATACTGCAGCTGTTTTGCTCGTACTTGTATTCAGGTTTTATTTTTCTGTTTGTAATGACTATTACCTCCATCTTAGTCATGTGTACTTGGATGTAAGTCCCACTGAGTTTAATGAGACTTACTTTCTCGTAAGTATATGTAGCCTTACATCTGTTATCTGAAGTCCCACGAGTTCCAACCAATCCCAGGGAGTGAAGGTTTTGCTGCTCTCCCACGGTGCTCATTAAAACAAAACGGTCATGGTAATACTGGAAGTTGAGAGTGCAGCTTATGTAATCTGGTTTGTTTTTTCTGTTTAGTGCTAAGAACGTTTATACAAGGATGGTTTAGAGAAGGTAATAGAAATCTTCAACATGCAGCAGGGGGCAGTTGCTTTCCTGTTATCTTCTGAACCATTGCTGTATATGGTCTTTTGTTCCTAGAAATGGCTCTTGAGTGTGTGATAAAAGATGCAAATGCCTCTCTTCCCAAACACTCCTCATTGGCCAAAATATAATTACATAAGTGACATTGCGCCCACTTATAATGCCACGCCAGAACCTTCTGCCTGAGGTCTCACCCTTCCTCAGTCTGTGAGTGTGAATCTAATAGTGTCACCAAACTCTGAATTTGCTTCTTCATGCAGCAGCTTCCATCATGGACTGTGACTCTTCAATTCCCCAGTTAAATTATTAGGCAATAGTAATGCCATTTTTAGCCTGAGGTTCATTTCATTGGTCTTCATGCAGCCCGTCACTACCTTCACATGCTAGTTCAGGCATAGTGTGCCAACTATAATAGACTACAATCACATTAACTTTAGGGATGGCCATTATAGCCAGAATCATAGGATTGTACTGCCTGTTCCATAAGGAAAAATGAATGTGTTTTGGGTTTCCCCTCCCTTCCCCTTTGTCACAGGTGCTCCAAGTCTAGCAGATGTTACAATGAAAGATCTGGATCTCTATGTGAGTAGATCAGTTCCTGTGATAGCCAGAGCCAAACAGTGCCACTACACCATGTTGAAACGCACACAGTGGCCTTGGTGGAAAAAAATTGGAGAAGAATTCTTAGATGAAGAAGGAGTCTCTGAAGATCTTCTGTGTGCTGAAGTAGGAACTCTGTTCATTGGTGGAAGTAAATCGTAAGACAATTTGGAGAAGAGAAACTTGCTAAATTCTGTGTGATTTGACACAGAGCCTTGAGTGGGGGGAAGGTACCAGACTTGTCCAGCAAGCCAAAAAGATGATGTAGTTTTCCTTGCAGCTTTTTTTTTAGGGGTGGGGGGAATCACCTATCTGAATTGGGGTAAGAATTCTGTATTATAGCACTGAATTCTGATACAAGAAAGTTTTTATGCAATCCTAATGACTTACAAGAACTAGCTTTGTCAAGAAATTTTCAGTATAATTGTAACAGAAGGGTTTGTAGAATGTCAGCAGGGCTTGGATGGTGAGAAGGAAGGAAGGAAGGAAGGAGAGGCAGGGTAGTTGTAGGCATCTGCATGGGAATGGACTCTTAAGGGAAGTGAGACAAAAAAGGGACAGTGGGATACGAAACTTAAATCTCCCAATTCAGAATATCATCCTGGATTCATTCATATTTTGATCTTGAGCATTTAAAGTATACTTGGAATTTTTGACCATTTTAATGTAATTTTACTAATTTTTTGTGAACTGCCTTAAGTATCCATTTTGGGTAAAAAGGCAGTAATAGAAATAAATAAATAGTGAAGCTTTTTTATTTAGAATATGGATCTACTGCTTCTCCAGAGACCTGCTCAAGATGACTCCCAACAAGACCAAACGAGTCATTTTATAAACCAGTCCTTAAGTTAGAAGCAAGTCCAAATCCCTTAGTTAAAAGCCTGAGTATGGTGCCTGAAAGACAATAAAGTAGGTGCCAAATGTGCCTCAAGGGGGAGGGCATTATAAAGGTTAGGTGTCACCACTAAACAAGCCCTCACGGGTTGCAACCTGCCTCACTTCTGAATGTGGGGGCACAGAGAGCAAGGCTTGAGAAGAGGATCTTGAGTGATGAACGGGGCACTACAGGAAGAATACTGTAAATACTCTGTGCATCTTTTCCCTTGTGCTGGAAATGTGTGAACGTCTGTTTCCTAATTTGTCCCGGCAGGCCAACTCTGATCAGTAAGGAACACATACAGACTCATTAGTTGATCAGAATAAATGGAAATAATTTCCTAAGTACAACGTACAACCCAGCAAATAAGTAACTAAACAATTAACCCTTTAAATCAAGAAAAGACATAAAAAACGTGGGCAATGGGAAAATGTGATGCCTTTTAGACAAAGAAATTAAAAATCATAGATGTGGACAGTAAAAAGAAATGATACAGAGTTTTAGAACTTCAGAGAAGAAACTAATTCTAACCTTTTAATATGCTTTTTCATTTATCAGAGGCAGCCTCACCCGTTCTTAAGGAAAGTGCCAACTTTCCCCCTGCTCATTCAGTTACCCAGTTAGTTTCTTTTTAGGGTCTGCTTGGCCAATATATTCCAAGAAAATTCCCTTTCTTGGCAATAATTTTCATCAAAGAACTTTTTTATGTGCCCCATCTTTATTACCCCACACAAGTGTGTGGCAGGCTGTTGGCTTACTGTCTGTGCAACTTACTGGGTCTTTGGCTGTATGTAATCATGAAGTTCTGTAGCCAAGACAAAGCCATTTTTTCTTCTCATTAAGCAAGTTGTTTAATTATCACCTTCACCTGGCCTTTGCCTTGTGTCTGAGCTTCTGAGATCACATGTTTAGGCTGTTTCCATTGACAAAAATTCTTTTTATCCATCATAGCTCAGCCTGTAACAGACCAAACTCAGAGATCTTCGTGGTAATTAGACTGGACTTCTTTAGTGTTCAACGGTCAGATTTGGGACCAGAGTAGTAATGTACTTTTTTGTTTTAATGCAGTATTGGCCTATGATCCACTGAATCATTAAATAAGTAAGGAAACAGAATTCTATAAACCAAATTCATTCTTGGACTGAAATCTTATAGGATCCTGGCAGTTCTGTCTGTCATAAGGATTTTGAGAGCATAAACTCAGACATCTTTAATTTGAGTAACAATTCATATTGACATTATCAGTAATCTGACTTATGAAAATGAACATCAGTAATCTAATTTATGAAACGGTCAGAGATCCACAAGCTCGCTGCATTTACCTGTTCCAGGAATTCCTGGAGAGCGCTGATTCCTAGCCCCATGTTCCATCTTCTAGAACTCAGAGGCTACCGTTGTGTAGCATGAAAGTTACAATGATGGAACAGGTGTATATACAGCTGATAGACTAGGTGCACTGGTTCCTGCATTATGAATTTTATTATGTCTTGCTAGACTGTATAAATTGTCCAGTATGAGTGGGGAATGACAAATGTCCCTCACCTTCTATATGCTGTCCATGATTTAAGTCATCCTCTCGCTCTAAAAGGTTTTCTTAGGGCTATCTGAGCCCTGGGACCAGATTACATGCCCTGTGATTGCTTTTTTTGTTTGAATACAGCCTCTCTGTTTTGCACCACTTTAACTTGGCTGCCCCTTTAGCTACTTGGAAGAAAAACACCAGGGGAAGGTTTCTCTAATCTGTTCCACTACAGCCGCTGCTACATGCTCAGCTTCTACATAGACCCCATACCAGTTGTGCTATCAACAATATAGTTGATTTCCATAGAAAGGAATCACAAAGGGTCTTCCACTTGTTGAATCTAGGGGATCTAGAATTTGATGATTATTTTATTATTTATGTTATTTATAGTCTACCTTTCTCTCTGAGATTCAAGGTGAATTACACAGTGTGAGTCAGTACAGTCAATTTCAAAGACATTTCAATAAACAATGTAAGAGGGTAGAGAAATAGAAATTTACAAAGATATAAAACCAGAAGAAATTCAGTACTGAGTTAAAGAAATGCTGAAACAGAGTATAAACAATACTAAGATAGACATATTAAACTACATAGAAACTACCCAGTAGGATCATACTTAAGCAACAGACAGTACATATTAGTAAAGTTTACAGTCCCTACCCCTTTACTAATGCATCTCTTTGAGACCACTTCCTTACAGTACAGACAGCTTATCTGAGTAAAATCTCTCTTGAATAATTTGGTTTTGCATAGTTTGCAGAAAGCCAGGAGAATGGGAGCTTTCCTGAGCTCTTCAGGTAGGCCGTTCCATAAAGTAGTCAGCCATGGAGAATGCATGTGTATGGGCAGCCGTTGATTTTGCCTATATGCAAGGTGGCACTTGCAGAAGGCCCTGTTGAGATGAGCAAAGCTGCCATGATAGAACATAAGGAGAGAGGCGGTCCTGTAGATACGATGGACCAAGGCAGGGGAGAGCTTTGTATTTTTATTATTTATCTATTTATGTCATTTATGGTCCACCCTTCTCACTGAGACACAGAGCGGATTACGTAGTATGAGATTAGTACAATCAGTGTCAAGGACATTTCCATACAGTATCAAGGACATTTCTATAAACAATGCCATAGGGTAAATAGATACAAGTTTAAAAAGATACAACATTAGCAAGACTCCAATACAGAGTAGAATAAATACTGAAACAGAACGTAATCAATTCTAGGACTGCCATTAGACAACATGAAGCACAGGTAGTACATAGGAGTACATATTTAAAGCAACAGATAATATGTAAGGCAACATAGTGATGAAGTCTATGGTCCCTAACTCATTAGTGAAGCATCTGAGATCCCATCCCTACGATACAGCCCTCCCATTTGAGTAAAAAGCCTTTTTGAACAATTTGGTTTTGCATCATTTGCGGAAAGCGAAGAAGCGGGGCGGGGGGGGGGGCTCTCCTGACCTCCTCAGGCAGTTTGTAATAGCTGATACCTTGAATTGAGCCCCTTAACCGTTAGGAAGCCATTGGATTGACTGCAGAATGGGAGTCATATTCATGTTTCTCCTAGCTCCCAATAAGCATCTTCTGGAGGCATATCGGAGCAAATTAATTTCAGGAATGTCTGATGTTGGGGTTTTCCTAGTGCCAAATGGCTGAGGGAAAAAACAAAATAGGAAAAAGCTAATAAACTACATTAAGATTTTTTTAAAAATATATTGGTTTTCTGGATCATATTACATGCATGCATGGGTGGGGGGATAGTTTTTGTCTCCAGCATAGTGGTAGCTTAGTTACCACTATAAAATGGAATTGAGCGAAGCTTCATTCCAGGCTGTCTCTGCACTGCTTCATATTCCAGACACTGGCAGTGTTCATTAAAGCAGTGCACTCCAAGATCTGCTTGTTGAACAGCTTTGAAGCAGCTACAGTTTGCTGTTTTCAGGTTGCATGAGAGCATTTTGAAAGCTGCCAAGATTAAGGACCACAGCAGATCTACTCATTGTTCAGTCCTCTACACTCTCCCTTTCTCTTCAGCTTATTCCCTATCTTGTCATACTTTGTTCACTTGTCAGACTGGACTCTCTTGTTTTATGAGTCTTTTGCTGCAGTGCAGTTCTGAACTCTTCATAATTATCCTCATTATAGCATCCTTTTATCACAGGGAGATGTTCACAAAAGTGTCCTGCATAATGCATTTCCTCTCAAGAAATGAACCCCCTGGCCTGTGTTAAATAGCTGGTGAATTATAGAGCTCTCTCACCAAAGGGCCGTTTATTGTCATGCTAATGGCCTTTGCCACTTACCACCATTGAACTAAATTATGAACTCCCCCATTGTAATATGCAGGTTGCTGCATAATGGAGCTTCCATTTTTAACCCCCTTTTCAGTGCCTGATTAAAGGTACCAGTGGACTTAAACCTTCAGGGCTATTGATCATTAGTATAAATACAGTTCTTCTGTAATCTACAGCTCTTCTCAAAAGCTGTGTGGTGTCTGCTTTTACCTAATACTAGGATCATGTCCTTCACTTGTTCGATGAAAACCTATTGTTTGAATAATGGTTAAAAGTACTAACTGGATTTCTGCTGAATTTGAAATTGAATTTTAATTGGAACTGACTTCTGTGACAGGGTAAGTGATCCCATTGTAAACAAGTTTACGTGCCTGCTTCTGTCCAAGCAACACAGTTTATACTATACCATTTCCCAAGCATTCAGCGCTTCACAATTTGGTTGAGAAAGTCACTATTGAGGCTTCAGTGCCATACTGCAAAATCATGAAGAAGCAACCACAAGTCTTCCTAAGTACTGTCATGTATCGGAAAGGCCACCAGCTTCTAAAAGAGATTTTATAATTTCAGGTTCAAGTGATCTCTTTACTGTGAAGTTTGCCAGGTGACTTTGGGCCATTCATTGTCTCCACCAAGCCTACCTCACAGGGATGTTGTGAGGATACAATGGGGAAGAGAGAATTATGTGTACCATCCTGAGCTCCTTAGAGTAAGGACAGGATAAAAATATACTAAATAAATATAAGAAGGCCCTGCCTGACACAGAACTTGTTCGTAAGGCCAGAGCCAACATCATGATCCCCTGCTTTGAAGAACTAGTATACTCATGTCTGCTAATAGTGAGCTGAAGTGGAATTCAGATGCTGGAGTTTTCTGGTCTGAATATATGTTTTCTCTCTTTCTATTTCTCCTTCCAAAAATTTCTTGCTCCTGAACATTGAAAGTATTTATTTAGTTCATTTATAGCTCACCTTTCTCATTGAGACTCAAGGCAGGTAATAGTCCCACAATCTAAAAGGCTAACTCTGTTCCAGACAACTCACTTCCTACCCTGGTGCGCCTCCAGAGGGCGCTGCTGTGGAGGGAAGCCCAGAAGAGGCAGCCCATCCCTCAGAGTGTGCCGTGGTGGGAAGCCCAGGCCGAAGTGAGGCACGGAGCAGGTGACTGCCCCTCCCCCGCCTTCATTAAGCAGTGATCAGGAGCAGCACTGTTGGAATGCCTGCCCCCCACCTTCACCTGGCTGGGATCAGGCACGGAGCAGGTGGCAATGTCCAACCTGCTTCACCCAGCCTGGATCAGGAGCAGAGCAGGTGGCAATGTCTCTCCCCCCACTCTGCACCAGCTGGGATCAGTCACGGAGGAGGAGGCAATGCCCGCCTGCCCTCCCTCCCTTTTCTAGAGCCTGTTGTATTTTTTCCCACAACAGGCTTTGTTACTAGTAAAATATAAAAAGCAATTTGATCAGACAGCATAAAACGTCCAATAAACAATGCAGTAGTACTAGGATTACAGATTTAGAAAACAATGCAAACAAACAAAAATCTGACTGAGTTAGTGAGACTCATTTAGTGGCTTGGGAGCCACATGTGGGTCTTTGACATGCCACCTGTGGCTTTTCCGGGCACCAGTATGACATGAGCCCCACATTTCAGGTAAGTGGCTAAGGTAAGCCGATTACAAGTAGAAAACTTGGCACAGAAAGAGGTTCTAACCTCCCTGTCTACTGCAATGCATGAGTTCACCTTGAAGAGAACTTTTAACATAGGAAAGCATTTTGTTTTTAACATGAAGCCCAATAAAGAGTTCTAGAGAATCTGAAAACTAGCAAACTGTTTTGTGTCATAAGTCTGACTCACTCTAGCCCTTTCCACGGGCTGCCTAAGGTTCAGCTGTGGTAGGAGGAGACACGTTCTCAGTACTCTGCTCAGAAATAGTCTGGTAATTTAAAAGGTTATAGTTAAATTTTAATATTGTCATATCATATTATTGTATGTGTATGTTAAGTACAGTGGCACAAAGAGTTATACAATAGTCATGTGGCTGTTATGGTTGATGGTAGTTGTGAATGTGGTTTTCTGCAAGCATGGCACATAATGCAGACATAAAATGCAGAAAGTGATGTACAAAGGTAAACTAGTAAAAAGGGAGGTGATACATACAGTAAGCATTGCAATAGGCTACAGTTCTGTCCCCTTATAAAAGCAACTTCTTGAGCTTTCCATTATACTACTGATCCCTTTATTAAAATACCTTCCTCAGTAAAATCATGCAAAAGTATAGAAGTCATTTCATCATCTTGAACCTGTGTGAAGTTCTGCATGAAACTGCCTTGAACTGATTTATCATGGATATGCCCTCAAATTATTTTCTTAACTGCTCACCTTGTCCATAAGCTGAACTGCTTTTTGATGCCTTTCACATGAGAATGCCCTTCAAAAGCATACAGTGCTGTTCAAGATTAAAACAAAAATCTCAGTTCATAACAAAAATGATCCATAGGGCTTGAGCATATATACCAAGGCTTTCTAGCACCTTTCCTTTTCAGTACAAGATCTCCTGCATCCCAAAGAACTGCTCTCTAGGAGTAGAGGACCTTTTGGAATAGCAGCCAGTAAAATATAAAGAGCAAAAGACTTCATGAAAATACCTAGGACTCTGAATTTAGACAAAAGAAAAATTCTTTGGAAGGTCTCCTGTAAATGGTAAAGCTGCCTGAAAATTTGAAAAAAAAACAGCACAGATTATTTCTATGAGACACATATTAAAAACATCTTAAATATTGCAATTTCCAGCATGAAGCAAAATAGGTTATTTTGTTTTTGGCTTCAGTTGAAAATCAATGAATGATAACAATCCATTGAAATGAAGTATCTCTGCTTTGATGGGCCAAATAGGTCAATTTTTAAAACAATCAATTTAAAATATAAATTCTTAAACTCTCTACATAAATACACGGGTGGGGGGAGGGTTACTAAAAATCAAATAATAAAAGCATTAAAGCAAGGCCTGTGCCTTTAAGAAACAAATGTCTAAGTGGTCATTGTGAGGCAACAGACAATAGTATTGCCACCATTCAAGCTTTGATTTCTGTTAGTAAAAGGCAGGGGGAGGGACCTTTCTACAAGTGATTTGGCCTTTGAGGGAGGACTCATTGGGGTCAGGTCCAGCAGTGATCACCAAATGACTTGCTACAACACGACTTGCATGACTCACCCAGGCATGGCTACTTGCCATTGTTCAATAGCAGCCACCACACGAAAGTCAGAGTTTTAGAGTAAGTTTTGGAGTTTCAGTCTAGGATTTAGGAAACTCAGGGTTGAACCCCTGCTGTGTTGTAGAAACTGACTAGGTGATCTTTGTTCTAGTCACACTCTCAGCCTAATCTACCTCACAGGGTTGTGAAGATAAAATGGAGGAGAGAATGATGTAAGCTGCTTTGAGTCCCTATTGGGGAGAAGGGTGGAGTATAAATGAAGTGAATAAATTATAAATAAAGCTAAAGAGCTGGGGTGGGGGGCAGATAAAAGGTTGGTTGGTGAGTGGGAAGGAGAGGAGGCAGCAGGGAAAGAGAGATGGGGGCTAATAGGAGGACAGATAAAGGAAATAGTGTGGGGAAGGGGTTACAGGAAGAAATGAAGGGACTGCCTCAAGTCCTGCTTAATAAATACTGAAACCTCACTGTTTATTCTCAAGTAATAAAGAGTTATCAATAGTAGTAGCAGAAAATAAATAGTATTTCTTGAAACTAAAGTCATGTTTTGGAACAGTATGCACACTCATATGCCTGTAAATGCGGCCATTCTTCTCTGTTAGAGGTATATTTAATGATACTGTGCTTGTGAACATAGTCTCATCTGCAGTCACCAAAACATTGCCTGCTTATACTACTTTTGCATCACATCTTGCATGACTTGCATTTATCAGTAATGTACCTTTTCATCAATTTCTTTTATTTTTTCATACTCTTGCTGAATATGAGGCAGGTTCCTTTTGCAGCAGACATCTTCTAGCTATTTGGAAGCCAGCAATAAAAACTAGTGAGTTGGATCTAGAGCCTCTTGCCTTGAGGGAAGCCTCCTTCTCTCAAAGGAAAGAACATCCACCAGCAGCATGAATTTATAGAATCCAACCCAGTGATATTTCAGTAATTGCCAAACATTTCCATGAATTGTAGTCATATCAGTTATGTGATATTTTATGGGCTGGATCCAACCAACTTTCCCAGCGGTAATGAAGGGAGGGTGATCCTCTTTGACCACCACAAAGACTATTCTGGGGATCATGGGACTTGCAGAGACAAAAGCCATGTGGGCTGTAATAAAGAGAGGTATTGGGTAAGATTAATGTGAAAACGCTGGCTGGATTCAACCCTATATTTATACAATTGTTAGTGTATTACCTTTATGTATAAAATTCAAAAGAGTTGTAACTTATACAACTTTAATGGATATATTTTATCTCATAGAAATTAGTCAGATGATAGTTAATATTCATCCACTTCCATTTACTGCTAGAGGTGGAAAGACCCATTTTGCAGTGAGTTGGACATGCTTTTTAGCATGTTGTCTTCAGAAAGCTAGTCTGAATATGTCTTTTAGAAATGTACTGTATTTTTTGTTCCATTTTATTTTTCCTGTACTACTTCCACAACCTTTCCTACTACTATGATCTAGAGAAAATCCCCTTCAAGCTTCAAATACACCTATCAATCAGATATCCAAATGTGAGCAAGACATCTCTAGGGAAATGTAATGGGGTACCTCTTAATGCCATCTAATATGTTGTCCCTTGCTATGCTTCCATCCTTGTGCTCTGGCGGAAGTGAAAAAAAACAACACATAGGGGAGGTAAAAATATGTTCCTGCTCCCAGAGGGCAACTGTGGAACTGGAAGAAAATCACATGATAGCCTATATAAATGTATTTATCTTGTGCCCCATAAAGTTCTTTCTACTACCACTGTTTTGGAGAGACTGATCAGAACTCGATATCTGTAATGCAATCCTAAATACAATTACATCTTTCTAAGCCCATTGACGTCAATGAATTTAGAAGGGTGTAACTCTGCATAGGATTCCAGTGTTCAAATGCAAGTTGGCCAGAACCAAGCTTGATTGATTAACAAACTTAGTTCAAATACTAGCGTGACATTAACAGCATTCAGGGGCAATCAGAAGTCTGCAAGGCAGGGGAGGAGGAGAATTTCTCATGTTAGTGGAAATTTACCACAGGATCCAGGCCTATGCCTTTAACAGCTGTTTTGGAGATGGCACATTTTTCTGAGCAGTCAAAGCTCTATAGGTTATAGTTGGGATTCTTTGTCCAGAAAGTTCTTCACTACTATTATAACTGCTGTAATGGTACAAGAGTTAGAGGCACCTATGCAAGTGAAACTGTTATTTAATTAGTGACCTGCATTCTAAATGTCAGGAAGACTCTGACATTAGATTCTTCTGTTGTCACAGTTCCACAGAGACAGAATAAGCTGCATCTGCATGTCTGCGTATCCTTCAAAGACATGCATTGGCCATCAAAGAGCAAAGTTAATAAATGAAACAGGCTAGCAGCTGTTTGAAATTTATCCCAGAGGCATCAAGTTCAAGGCATTACTCAACCAAACAGGATTATAAAGGAATTGCCCACACCCATACAAGAACAAATCTATATGGGCACATCACAGGAACCTCAGCCAGACACTTTCTATCTTCTGCTCAAAATACACAAGCAAATCTACTCGGGACATCCTATTGTCTCTGGCATAGGCACCATGGCTGTAGGGGTGTCTGGATACATGAACTCCATTCTCAGACCCTGTGCTATCAATGTCCCCAGTTATGTGTGTGATACCATAGATTTTCTATAAAAAATACATTATTTTGACAATATTCCAGCTTACACAATTTTGGCCACAATGGATATTGAATCTCTATATACCAACATACCAAAGATGGAATACAAACCATTAGGAACATCATCTCTGACAATGCCACAGCTGACCTACCAAGCTTTGCCAGTTTGTCCTCACTCATAAATACTTTAGATCTGGCAATGATTTATTTATTCGGATCAATGGTACAGCCATGAGCACCCACATGGCACCACAATATACCAACGTTTTCATGGCTGATTTGGAGCAGCACCTCCTTAGCTCCCACTCGCTAACACCACTCTTGTACCTGAGATTCACTTATGATATTTTTATCATCTGGACATGTGGGAAAGAAGCACTGGAGAAATTTCACCAGGTTTCCAGCAACTCCCATCCCACCATCAACCTGACCATGAATCAATCCACACAAGAAGTACATTTCTAGACACTACTGTACAAATACATGATGGAAGCATAAAAACCATCTTATACTCTTATAACCTCCCCCCTTTTTCCAGCCCTCCTTCCCCTTTTCTTTCTTCTTTCCCTTTTCCCCTTTCCTAGTACTTTTGTAGGTTTTTTGTAGGTTTTTGTTTTAGATATTAAAAATAAAAAAAATTCAAAAAAAACCCCCATCTTATACTGAAAACCAACTGATCACCAAACAAATCTACACACCTTCAGCCATCATACCAAACATAAAAAACAATGTTGTCTACAGCCAAGCTCTACTCTACAACCATACCTGCTCCAGTTCCTCTGACAGAGATTCTCACCTGTATGATCTACAACAGAGATTTCTGGAATTGTAATACCTACCGGATTTAGTAAGAAAACAGATCAACAATGCCAGAATGATAGCAAGGGATGACCTGCTACAAGATAAGCCCAAACAGAGTAACAACACCACTGGTAGTCACATACAGTTCCCAGTTCAAACCAGTCCAATGCAATAACCTGCAGCTTATGCTGGACAATTATACTGGTCTCTCACAGGCATTGGGAAGCAAATCTTTTCTTACCCCCCAAACAGCTCCCCCAAGCCTAAGTCCTCACTCACAACAATGTACTTCACAACATGGACACAAACTGAAACCAGAGCCTGCAATAAACCTAGACAACAACTCTGTCCTTATATTCACTCGAACAACATAATCACTGGACCTAACAACACCAGCTATACTATTCTCTTGTTCATTGTCGTGTTCATGTTCCCATGTTATATATGCTATCAAGGGTCAGCAATGCCTTCAGTTCTCTTTATCTGATGAACAGGACAGTTCTTTCACAAGAGAATAAATGGACATAAATCTGATACCAAAAATCACAACATTCAAAAACCAGTGGAAGAAAAATTTAACCTCAAGGAATCTTCAAAGTACAGCTTGAGATTGCTGAAATTGAGTTTATTTGCAAATTTGGAACAATGGACCCCCCCACCCCCAAACTGAATAGAGACATTGGATTTTTCTCATAGTACAAATGCTAATTTTCTGCACTTTGCACCCATGTTCTATCGAGCTAATTACAATATGTAATCGTTAGTTTCCTGACACTTGTTT
Organism: Eublepharis macularius; assembly: GCF_028583425.1. Lineage (NCBI taxonomy): Eukaryota > Metazoa > Chordata > Lepidosauria > Squamata > Eublepharidae > Eublepharis > Eublepharis macularius. The sequence continues at coordinate 164,424,957 of NC_072791.1, read as the reverse complement.
GAAATACCCCTCCCATCCTCTGCCTCAATTATAAAGACTCTTGCCTTTTTCCATTCCTTGCATCTGACAAAGGGAGCTTTTTCTTTTGAAAGTTCATACCGTGGAAATCTTGTCAGTCTTTAAGGTGCTACTGGACTTGAATCTTGCTCTTCTACTACAGACCAACACAACTATCCACCTGAAACTAAGGCATTGCTTAGTAATAATGGGATTCCCAGGCTGCCCTGATTAACCAAAATATTATTTTTACATTTCTGACCTAAATAGGTAGATGTGCAATCTTCCGATGTTCCCCCTTGCCCCCAAATCTCAGTTAGGAAAAACAGTAATATGTTGAGTAAGCTCTGAGATAGTGATAGGCAGGTAGTAGAAGACGTGTGATCAAAATCATACTGCAGTAGTCAAGACTCCTTTCTCTTGCTACCATTTTGATATATGCTTGTTTGAATGATAAGTGAATGTAGGGAATAAAACTGGGTTGAAAAGAACTGATATGATTGTGACTTTGGCTATGAAATGCTTTATTAGTGCAAGTTACCTCAGTTTCAATAGAACGTGCCAAACTAACTCTTTACTACTATAACTGGGATTGCTAGAGCACTGTTGACCTAAGGAGCCTATCAGAGGCCAAGAAAATTCAGTCTTAGATTGTGCCACATCTGTTTCACATGAAAAATACCCATCTCTAAACTAGCACACATATTCAGACAGGAGGAATGAGGATACTTTATGTAAACTGGCCTATGGGGGGCATTTTAGATGAATTGTAGGTTTTCATTGTGGTGGTCAATTGGAATCATTTGTTACATTGTATTCCCACCCCCTTGCCCTGTTCACCTTCAAGAAAGCATTGCTGGAGCATTATTATTACCATGGAAATGTTGACTCTCTGAAGGATACAAATTAGAGGAATAATAATACACAACAGCCATTTGTCTGAACATAATGCCTTAAGCAACAAAACTGCCACAGTACACAATAGGAAAATTCATCTCATCGAGCATGAGAAGCCGAAGCATCCCATAAGTTACTGGCATAAAAGAGAGTTAAATTGTTGCTCATCTTCTTGTCTTCCTCTGTCAGACCCCACATATCAGCAAGAAACTCCATGCATGATCCTGTCACTCATCCCCAGTAACCTCTTTTTGATAAACTTGGTTTCGCAGCTAATTTCAGATCTGTAAGTGGAGCTCTATTAACCATGGAAAAGACAGGGCTGAGGTAGCTAATACAGGCGGTTATTTTCACCCTCCTTGGCAGGCTCCCTCCACTGTGCTCATCGTGAACAGATTCCAGGCCCCAAAGAACCTTCCTCATCTATCACAGCAACAAGTATGCAACATTTACTGAGAAACTTCGGCTTTTTCCAGGTATTAGAAATAGATATATTTATAAATATTCAAGGACAAGAAAAATAGACTACATAAACATTATGAGGGCAATTTGAATAAGTCAAGGTGCTCCATTTTAAACATTGATCTGTTTCAGTTGATATCTGGAGTTTTTAAAACAGAATCCATCCAGAGTCCTTTGAAAAAGGTGGAATAAGAATCCAAATGCTAGCAGCAGTGCAAGATCTTTAGGCTAACCACTGGTGAATTAGGATCCATTTATTTATACATTTTATTTATAACCCTCTTTTCAATAGGGACCCAAAGAAGTCCACAGCAGTGTTTGCCCTCCTCTATTTTACCCTAACAACCACCACCTGTGGGGCAGATTAAGCTGAGAGGGAGTGACTAGCCCAAAGTCATCTAGTGAGCATCCATGGTAGAACAGTACTGTAACCACTATACCATAGTAGCTCATATATAAAGCAATATTTTAAATGCACAATGTAACTTTATTTCCTGTGGACAAAGAAAATAGAGGACTAACATTTGGAATATACCACTGTGCTCCATGTCAAAGTGAGGTTTTATGGGATCTGAAGAGAAACCAGAGTATCAAAAGTGAGGTTTTGATGCCCACATTGGTGCATGCTTCTGACCCCCCACATCAGTCACAGCTAACACTTGTAGATCCTTAGGAATATTCTCCATTACAGTCCAGAAGAACCTTCCTCATGTGTCACAATAACAAGTAGCAATACTTATTCAGAAACTTCTGATTTTTTCCAGGAATTAGGTGCATTTATAAATATTCAAGGAAAATAATAGAACCCCCTGTGCATTTGCAGAACTGATTGCACACAGTCAAGCAGATCTTTAGTACCTTAACCAAACATTACAGCAAATATCATTGAGCAAGTGGTGGAAAGCAGCTTCAGGCACATTTTGATAACATCAGCTTTCTAGACTCTTATCATTCAGGTTTTCCATACGGGCTAGTGGTCCTGATTGACATCTCCCATTTAGAGATGAAGGAAAGTGACACACTGTTAATCTTATAATAGATTTTGATATGTTTGATTATGAATTTTTGGTCAAATAAATGTGTGACTTGGCAGGCTTTGAAAGAAATCTGTTCTTGAATGGTTCTGTTTTAACATGGAGGTCCCAGACAGCACTGATGGCCAGTTGCTCATCACTGTCCTTTCTCTGTGGGATTCTGAAGAGTACCATTCTATCCCCACTCTTTTTAATGTCTACTAGGCTTGTAGGCTAGGTTGTATAAAGACGGCATTTTATTTCATTGTTACACTGGGGGCCTCCAGCTCTGCCTCCCCTTTGCATCTGGTATGGGTTTAGCCATCTTAGTGCTTTCTCAGTGGCTGGCTATGCCTTGGATTGTGTGTGGAGGAGCCAATTGAAATTTAATCCAGACAAGATTGAAGTAACAGTGTTTTGGCAAGATTTGTGACATGGAGGAAATAGGAACCACCCTCACTGATGCCCTCCTGGTGGGAGGGGGGGACCTGGCACTTATCTCATGTCCTGCACATGTTTGTTTTCACATGTATGTGCTCCTGGCACTTGTGCAATGATGTCACTTCCTAGACGTGATGTTATCACACGGGCCATGGGCATGCTCCTGCACTTTCTGTGGGGCTAATTCTGGCTAATTCTGGACTTTTGGGGGCCAAAATTGGCCCCAGTGAAGCACAAGAGCACACCTGCTGCTGGTGCAACAATGTCACTTCAGGAAGTGACATCATCACACCCCACTGGGTTTTCTTGGGTTGCCTGCCAGTGGCAGGTGATCTCTGGTGGGCTTGCCACCCCAATGGGGCAAACCCCCGAAGATTGCCTGCTACCAGTCGGCAACTAGGAAGCCTATTTGGTCCCCTTTGTTTCCTAAGATTTGCCATGGTGGCTTGCAATAATTTCATTTGCTTTGAGCAGAGATAGACTGCTTTCGGTTTCAGCCGGTTTGCTACAAGCACCTGAAGGATCTTTAGAGAGGACTAGACCACAGACCAAGTTGGACATAGCTCAGCATTTGTTTTCTTGAACATTCTAACTTTTGCATGAATTCTATGAATAATTGATTTTGTTAATAAATGTTTTATAGTTACAGATGTGTCTATTGTTGAGCTGTTTCTACAACACAATAGCAGCCCTAATGTATCCAGGTTGCAACAGTAATCAGAAGTGCTTTCTGCCACTTCACTTGATAAGAAACTGCAGTATTTTTTCACACATGCCAACATAGAGATCATTTATTCCATTATATTTTTCAATGCTAGACAACTGTTGTAATGCATTTGATGTACATTGTACAGTGTGCATTGATGACAGTTCAGGCAGGTGATAAAAAACATGGTGTCCTATCTACATGGTGGCCTATCTTCTGAAGGGGGTGAATCATAATAAACATAACGTTCTGATGTGTATAGTGCCTTCTTGTTGCCTTCTAGGCTCTATTCAGGATCCTAGTGATGACCTAGAACAGGGGTCCCCAACATTTCCGAGTCTGTGGACACCTTTGGAATTCCAACACAGGGTGGTGGGGGCAACCACAAAATGGCTGCTGTAGGAGGTGGAGCTATGCACACAGAGGAAACTCGTGTAGTGGGGAGACAAGGGGTAATTTAAAAATACGCTGGGAAAGAGGGGTGATAGAGAATAAAACAAACACTATGGTGGCAGCTGCCACTACTGGAACAATGACATTTTAACTTGCATAGGCAATCAGATCTTTAGTGGCAAATTAAAAGCCTTGCTGGACAACAGCCCCACATGGCCCCACACACTTTCTAAAGTGTGGTTGCCAAGAAAGGTGTTGGCGGGTGCTGTAGCACCACCTGATCTAGGATAAAGCCCTAAATAGCCTGAGTCTTGCATACCTGAGAGACCATCTTCAACCCTAGATTTTACCACAACCTTTCAGATCAACCAGAAATGCTTTAAAATATACCATCTATATGCCACTGTTACCTGTTGTGTGTGCTATATGTGTACTATTTACAAAGTAATGTTGTTATTATCCTCACAACCACCCTGTGAGGTGAGTGAGGATGAGAGAGCTCCAAGGTCCCACGACCTCCCCAGCAGGAGATTGGAGGTCTGGCACCTACCTGGTCTTTTTCTCCCTTGTGCGCTTGCACTCCTGGATCTGCGCGATGATTTTGTTTCTGGGAAGTGACGTCATCGTGCAGGCCAGAAGCGCTCCATGGGGGGGGGGGCAATTCAGGCCCAATCTGGCTGAATCAGGCCCGAAATGGCCTGGATTGGGGACAAAATGGCCTGGATCAGACCCGAAACAGCCTGAAACGGGCCACTGCCAAGTGGCGGAGCTCTCCCCTCTCTGCAGCAGCCTGATCCAGGCCAAATCAGGCCTGAAACGGCCTGGATCGGAGCCAAAATGGCCCAGATTGGGCCTGAAGCAACCTGGAATGGGCTGCTGCCAAGTGGGGGAGCACTTGGGAACAAACTGGGCCCGAATTGGGCTCGCAGGAGCGCACCCTGCCACCTGGGAGCACACCACGCACACGGGAGCGCACCCAGGAGACCCCCACTGGCCAGGTAAGCAGGGGTGGGCAGTGGAAGCAGGGGATCCCCCACCCCCAGCAGGGGACTGGGAACCCTACTCCAAGAAGTTTTGACTGACCCAAGGTCACCCAGCTGGCTTCAAGTGGAAGAATGGGGAATCAAACACAGTTCTCCAGATTAGAGTCCTGCCACTCTTAACCACTACACCAAACTGGTGTTGTGTAGCTTTTAAACACTACACTAAATCAAGCAACCATCCCAACAATATCTTCAAAATGTTCTGAAGTATGGCCCAGGCCCTTCAAAATACTTTTTTTGCATGGCTTTCATGCTTATTTCACCTAATTTCCCATCTGCGGAAGGTAGAAGGCAGTGAGCCATCTTGTTATTCACAATATGTGAAGGCTACCCAAATACTGGTTTGAACAGCCTTTGGTAAGGCTATGGCGTTTAGATCTGGTTCACCACATGAATCAACTCGGTGTCTGCACCAGTACCACACATTCCTGGCAAGGGCTGGATCAATATAGATGCATTCTATATGACTGGCCTGGTTCATACTGTAAGCCTAACAATTATGCCCCACCTGGGCCTTGGAGATTATTAATGGAGATTATTTTAGTACTGTGCACCAAGGCCCTTTGCTGGCAAATGTCCTTTCCTCTCAGAGGACACCCTCTCCCCCGACACTATGAAGAACAATATGGCTTGGATCCACAAGAATGGAGTGTGGCTTTTCCCCCTCCCCCTTCCACTGAGGCCTCTAATGCTTACTGAAATGCTACTTTTGGTCGACAGCATATAGAAGAGGTTGGAGGTATGTCACAGGAGAGGGGAATTGGTGAAAATTGACCCCACTTCTGTCTGTGGTAATTCTCCATTGCATCCAACCCTAAAAATAAATTATGCTCAGTAATCATAATCTACAGAATAGCGTGGACAGTTCTATTTCCCCCTTTTCCTCCCAAAGAGGAATTCCAGAGCATACACTGAAAGGTGTAAGATGGGGATGAACCAAGGTGCAATCCTATGTCTCAAGTATATTTATCTGATTTTCTCAAAATAAAGACAGTGGCTGACTAGGAAATTTTTGCATTCCTTATCTCATTGCATCTCCCAATTCGAAATGGCTTATCTCACTTTCACATTTTTCATTTCAGATGCTGGAAGCTGCAGATAGAAATGTCAACAAATTCTCTGCTACATATTTATAAAGACAAGGAAAGATGTTTGTTCAAATGAGAGAAGATCCTTTCATTTAAACATAATCCAGGAAAAAATGGGTTTCATTATTGCACAGGCAGGGATAGAGACAGAAACTGCTTTGTTTCATAGCTGTCACAATCAGAAACGGCCTGGGATCACACTTGATTTGGCCCAGTGATGATCTCATAATATGGTTGAAACGGGGGGGCGTATTTTCTTTTCATATCCATGAGTCTTCTTCCCATTTTTAAAAATTATTTAACGGACTGTCATTGTTGAATCTGTGTCTTACCAGGAGAATACTGGTGTGGGGAGAGAGGAGCCATTTAATTCTCCCCACAGCTGTTTTTACTGCACCCGCCTCCTGCTTTAAACTGAAGGTCTATAAGGTCTTCATCAGATGACCTGTCTCAGGCTTAGCTCCGGAAATACTGAGGATAATAATATGGGTCTGCTTAAGCACTTTGAGCAGTCTATAAATCCTATCTATAAATGATAAAGTGCTCTATAAATTCCAAGGATTGTTCTCATGACTCTTCCCTAACCTGAGACATGTTTCATGGGAAGTTTTTTTTAAAAATTAGGCTGAGGTGTTCTGATTAGCATGGCTTTTGAAAGCACCTTCAACAATGAGAGGGAAAGATTCTAGACCTAATGAGAAAGTCTGTCTTTTTTTCAGTCATCAATCCACACGTCTCAAGTAAGAAACTTGAAAATAGATTTCAGATCTGAGCTCCACCTTAAACCCAGCCTGTTGATCATTCAGCTAATTCATTCCACAGAGAGAATCCCACCTCTGGGGAAGCAGATCTCAAAAGCATTAACATTTGAGAATGTCGTTTTGTACTTAAAAAAAAAAATTGTCTGAAGACACCTCAAAGTACAAACCTGCTTTTAAGATTTAAGGAACTCAAGAGTCAACCAACTTTGGACAAGCCCTTTATTTGGGGACTGTTGTCGCGTAAGGCTTGCGCAGGCCACCACACTCCACAGAGCCTATGAGATCCCAGCAGGTGCCCCCTCCCGCTATCCCCCCACTCCCCCTATTGCGAAGAAGCTTCCTGCCGGCCCCGCCCTCTTGGCTCCTTTACATATCTGCCCCCACCACCCAATCAGCTGGGCCCTTGCCTTTCTTGCGCGCGCCTCTCGACGGGGGTTGCTGTGGAGACGGACTAAACCAGGGGCCGGCCGGCAGTTCGCAACAGCTCGGGAGGGGAGGCAGGCTCATTTATTCGCCATGCAACGCAAGGTGCTGTGGCGGCCGGAGGTAGAGCCGGAACATGCACAACAAAGGTACGAGGCAGAGCACTCCGTGGCCGGCTGCTCCAGGTGGAACGAACGCGAGGTTCAGCGGGAGGGCCGAGGAACAAAAGCGGTGGGTTTTGCGGGAGCAAAGAAGGAGAAGGGGGCGGGGGCCGCCTTGCAGAAATGGAAGCGGCGGTGTAGATCGCTATCCGGTGCCCTTTGGCGGGGGTGGTTGTCTTTATTGCGTGCATGCTTCTCCATTGTGTGCACCGCGCGCAATCAATAACGCGCATCCCTGCTCTTGCGGGTTTTACAGACAGCGGTGCGTGTTCTGCGTGTGCGCGTGCAAGCGCGAGCGATCACAACGTGTGAAGTTGGGAATGAGTTTGTTCGGAAGGGAGATCGGGGAAGCTGGCTCGCCGTTGCTTCTGCTCGACGGAAGGGGGCTGCGGCTTCTCCCTTGGTCTTGAAGCTTTGGGGGGAAATGTTGATGCTTTGCACAAGGCAAAGGATGCCTGAATGCCCCAAACATGAGGGTTGGTTCTGTGGAGTTCCGGGTATCCGTGGTGGTTTGTGGGACTGCGGCGTTCTGAAGCAAGAGACAGTCCTTGAAAAGAAGGGCCCCCGTGTCAAATAGGAGTACTGGGTAACCAACGATACCTCAGTTGGAAATTCCCACTCCCTTTCTGTAATCCCCAATCACATCGGTTGTGTGTCCCTTCTGCTATGCCGTATCTGAATGGTGTAATATGAGGGAAAGAGATGGGAGAAGCTTCCACCTTTGATAAAGCAGCCTACTTAGTATGACTTCTAAAAACGTTTCCTCTTGCAGTTGGACAAATCAACGCCCTTTTCTCTTTAGCCAATGTGACACATTTTTGTATCTTTACCTTTTCTGTGTTTTACCATTGGGGGGGGGGGATCATTCCAATAAAGCTCACCTTGCAGACGTTTAACGCCTGAGCTTGATTTTACATACTGTTAAGGATTTTTGGAAGTTTCAGATGTTTACAAGAATGGCTTTGTGCCCCAAGATGTTGTCGGAGAAATAGATTTCTGAACAAACCTGGCTATAGTGACCAAGCTCATAGAGCTGTAGTATTACACAGGCTTTATCACAAAGGCAAATGGCTGCATAGAGTGAAACAGAGCTGCAAGAGGTTAGTGAGCAAACAGTGCTTTCCCTTGTAAGCTTGCCTTCTGGCCATTTATTGAATTTTTTATACCCAGTATTTTAATCATTAGGAATTTTTAAAAAATATTCCGAGAAGGTACGCTACTTGACAGCCAGCTAGCCAAGGCTGTGACCATATTAGTTGTCACATTGCAGAGGCAAGACATTGCTTCCCAAATGCATTAACTCCTTTCCTTGCTGCGTCTGATGCTCAACAGACTGTTTCTTTGGGGGGAGGGAATGACCCCACCATGCCTTTACATATCTATTGTCCTCTTATTATGGTGTGTTTCCTACATGAATGATAAACTGATGATTTTATGGGTCAAAACCTAGTACTGTAAATGAATATATAGGGATGAATGTTCATTTCCTTGTGAGAATTTGTATGCAGATGTTTGCCTAAGTACATAATTATTCACACTAGATGCATCAGTGTGGAAAACACTGTTCCATTTGGCTCTGATAAAAAATATATAGTTCTAGCCTGATTTCTCTTTCCTGACCACATAAAGATTAAAAGAAAATTCTAACACTTTTCAATCAATTCTTGAGGTATTTGAGGCTCAGCATCTGTAGCAGACAAAAATACTACGTATTCTGAGAGCAGCAGGACAGAAAATGAATACATTTGTGGATTATTGTTTCCCGTGTGGGATAGCTGATTTTGTTCTTGTAATAGCTAGGATGTAATCATTAAGGGCAGAAAAAAGGAAGAAAACTGAATAGCATTTCACCCTTGAATCAGCAGGATGTGACTCATTTTTCGAAATCCTTTCACCATTCTGATTTATAATATATTCCCTCTCTTGGGGTGCTTTCTTTATACATATGGATTTGAGACCTCAGAAGGCGTTGACAAGGTCATCTGTTTGAATCCTCGTGGGCAGTTATTTCATTTGATTATTGAAAAATGTCAAGTAGAAATGGAATTCCAAAGTGCATCTATAAATAAATAGCCAAATCAGTAGCTCTGTAATTACTCAGCAGAAACGTAATTCACAAGTGGTTTCTCAGGTACCCTTGGCTGTTCTTCATCAGTTTTTTATTTGGTTGGTTTTATATTATCAAACAACAGAGCACATATCTTGAACTCTTACTTTCTGGGTGGTTGGTTTTGCAGCAAGTCTTGATCTCTTATCCTCAGTGTCTTAATTTGTTGTGTAGAAGTGAAATTTACCTACTTTTCATATTCATAATGAAACTTGAGTAAGGTTTGACATATTAAATGATAACATTTAGTGAGAGCTAGTGTGGTGTAATGGGTAGAGTGTTGGATCTGAGAGACCTAGGCTTGAATCCTAGGCGGTTCACTAGATGACCTTGGGCTAGTCACTCACTCTCATTCTAACTTACCTCACAGGATTGTTGTGAACAAAAATGAAGGAGGGGCAAACAATGTTGTAAGTTACTTTGGGTCCCCATTGGGGAGAAAAGTGGAGTATAAATTAAAAAAAAAATAGCAATCGTGTTGTGCCAACAATACCTTCTCCTAATACTGATTTTACTTCACATAGGTTTACCTCACATAGAAGACATGAAGTAGGCCTCTGGTATATTAATGCACTTTTGGTTTATGAGTAGCTTGACTGTTGTTCCTTTTTAAAGAAAATTTATAACATATGTTAGCAAAGAGGTCATTCTTGATATTTTCTTTTCACCTTATGCCACTAAGGTGAGTTTCTAAGTTAAACGGTAGTGTTTCACAAAGGGCATTACTGAGATGATTTTTAGAGCGTATACGTATAAGGGTTCCCCATTCACAACGATTACTTGCAGCACTGACTGGGTAAAGGAATTTTGGAAGAAACTAATGATTGGCCAGAAGAAGATAAGACTCGAAACGAGCATTTAGCAAATGAGCCGGCGGAGCTCGTAGCCAAGCCTAGTCCACATGACGCCCTGGAACGCCGCGTGTCATTGCCAAATTCTTGGAACGCTGCAGTCTCTTCCCATCCGCCTGGGAGGACAAGGGTAGTGTGGTATTTTCACGCCAGACTTTGGTGCTTTCTGGAAAGGCGACAGGAATAAAAAGGAACTGTCATATAAGGACCTTACCAGGACTCTATAAGGAACTGCATAATATATTGGGAACTGAATTGTCACCCACTGTATGTAATTGTAACTCACTGCATGTAATAAGGATTGTGTACAAATATATGATAAGTTATTACGATAAGTTTGAGATATTAGATGAAATTGATTCTCTGGGCGCTTTACTGCATTCCCTGACTGATCTCCCCAAGCGGTTGCTCTCTGAGTGTGATTCTTATTGGGAGATTTCCCTTTTGTGATAGACCGAGTTTCTAAGTTAAGTATTCTAAGTAGAATTTCACAAAGAGCATTACTGAGGTGATTTTTAGAGCGTGTATGTATAAGGGTTCCATGGGTGAGGCCTTGCAAGTGATCATGCTGGAAACCTGAGACCCACAAATCATATAGTATTCATGTGCTAGCTACAAAATGAATATACCTAGTTAGCCTATTGATCTGTCTAGTCTAAGATTGTCTGCAGTGGCTGGCAGAAACGCTCCAAGGTCTCACAGTGAAGTCTTTTTACAGCTTTGTTTTGAGACTGTTTCACTGTATTTACATATACAACATGTGCTCTGCCACTGAGCTATGGCCATTCCACAGCTGCATTAATGCACCTCTACTCTCCTATGTATAGCAGACATGGGGGATTTGTACATGAGCAACAACATCTATATAGAGGAAGCAGCATGGCAATCAAGGATTGCATCCCATATTTCTGATTTGTGCTAACATGCTAAACTATGGTATGCATGAATGCATGGTATTCCATGTGTTTTCTGAGAGCCTGGAAATAGAATACATTTTTTTAGCCTAGGGTATTACTGATATCCATTTATATACCAATTTCTGTTCCAATCCTGGGTCTTTATGATAATTGATCAGATGCGGGAGTTTGAGGGTCAGTGGTTTTATGGCAATGGGTGGCAGCCAAGGATTTCTTGCCCACAGATGGATATAGGAAGTGTTGTATGTGAGCTGCAAACATGTGCAAATGTAGCAGAAAGTAACATGTAAAGATCTGTAGTTCCACAACAGGCAATGAAGTATAAAATATCAGCACTTAAGTATTTCCATGTTTATTGAAGTAGAAATACATATGAACGAGATGCACAAGACTTTTGGAAGACTGTGGCTCAGAACTAAGGAATAAAGTTATAGCACAGTCACCGAGTCGCTTGAATTCCCACAAGTAAGAAGAGAGCACTATTCTTGAGGCACTGGTCCCCAAAAGTTGTTCTTTCTTATTGACCTGAGGGACAATTCACATATTAGGTAGATGCAAATCCAAGTTTGCCAGAAAACACATTGACTTCAGTGGACTTAGAAGTGGGTAACTCTGGTTAGGATGGTGCTGTCATGCTGTTTCATAGGCTGTGACAAAAGGTTTGCGCTTTGACCATGCTTGTGCTGAAATGGCTGCAACAGAGTGAAATAGAAGCACATATAACAGTGTAGAAGCGGCATTTGAAAAAGCTTTGGAATGGCTTTCAGATTCCCTAGAGTCCTTGTTCATATTTCTCAACATCATAGAGAACTAGAATAAAATGGAGGGGGAAGATTTGCAGGTGAGGATGGGTGGCTGTTAGGCATTTAAGGCAAACAAAATAAATACTTCCTCAAAGGAGGGCAGATGTCTGGTTCACAGTTTTGGAGAAGAGGGGATTTTGATCAGTTGGTCAAGCATGAGGGAGAGAGACTGCCTCTGCTGATGTTCTCTTTATTACTTGAGTATTCAAGATACAGGAGCTTTTGTCAGGGGTTGCCCTCCTCTCTATTTGTGCAGTTCCTGTGACGTCTGGCTGGGAGAAAGGCTAAAGAGCTAGAGAGAGCATCAGCCTCATCCAAGAAGCAAATACAAGTTCCAGGCACAAAATGGAGTTCCTATAAAGGCAAGTTTTCCCAAGGTCTCTACAGTAGGAACGATACCGTCAGCATGCGTTCCTTCTGGCAAGTTGAAAGAACAAGGAGGGAAGAGAACTGAAGATGTAGAATTTTACAGCTGGGAAACCAAAATCAAGGTTACCACCTTTTTAGTTAGTGCAGCTCCTGAGCCTTTCACAACAGCTTGACTTGCAGAATTAAGCAGATGGAGTTCTTCCATCCTTTTTACGTCTAAGCCACTACCAGGAAAGCTTTAGTTGTGTTACATTTCTGCAGGTCAGAGTTAAAAGACACAAGAGGAGGGTCACTCACTACAAAAGCTGGCAACCTTAACCCAAGCTGAGCATTCATAAACATTTTCTAACATGATGTTCTTTAGGGCTTCCCACACAGTAGCAAGTAGCAAGATGCTACTGATAAAAACTTTTTGTCTACCATGTTGTTAATAGTTGGGCTCTGATCTTTACCTACAGAAGCTCATGTCATATGTGTTATGCAGGGTGGTGATCAGCGCTCAAAGCTTTTGTGTTACAGGAGTTTCGGTAGGCAGGTATCTTGCTAGTTCCAGATTAGAGCCCAGCTCTTAACAACATGGTGGGTCTTCACATCAGGGGGTGAGATTGGAACAGAAAAATGAGGTTTAGAAAAAGCAAAAGCCATCGGACTTTCCTTTTAGTAAACATTTTGGCCCACTGATAACTAAGGTTATGGTGTTTCAGGGCAGGTTGTTGTGTCTTTAGGGTGAGTGATTTTCTGGAAAAGTACAGCGCTTGGGGGCCTTCATCAGGGTGGGGCAATAGCAGGTTTCTGTCACATCGGATTAATTCTCTGTGTTGTTCTCTCTGAGTTACATTGATGCAAATGCAGCGTGATGGGCCTGTGTTATTGACTGGATTATTTTATTTACAGTCCCATAATTCAGATAATTGAAAAGGGAGCTTCTGATGATGAAACCACAGACTACTCTTTTCCCCTTTCCCTACTCCTGAAACAATTGGTTTCATTGCAGTTGCAATCCCTGGAATACCTTATGAGAGCACAGGGCCTTGGGCTGAGAAATAGAGCAAAGGTAGATAATGGGTTGGCATTTTCACCACACCAGCAGTGCTTTATATGCACACAAACATACCTTTTTGATGGAAACAGACAGATAGAAAACTCAGAAATGTCGGTGAAAAATGGGGACTCAAGTTTCCTATGTAGCAGTAAGAAGATGTTTATCTAAATATAGAGTAATTAATATTGAATAGGGGAAATGTTAGCATAATAGCATAAACCCATGCTCTTTTTGTTCTTGTCTGGAAGTTCCCAACTTCTGGGTCCAACTGTACACATTAATCCTATGGCATAATGGCTATTTAGAAAAATCACACAGTAACATTCAGAATGCATTCTGAATATATTCAGATTAACCTTATATGAGCCGGGTTCAGGTAGCCGGCTCAAGGTTAACTCAGCTTTCCATCCTTCCGAGGTTGGTAAAATAAGTACCCAATGTCCTAAGCGGTAAAGTGTAGATGACTGAGGAAGGCAATGGCAAACACCCTGTAAAAAGTCTGCCAAGAAAACGTTGTGATGCGACGTCCCCCCATGGGTGACTTGGTGCTTGCATCTGATGAAGAGAACTGTGGTTCTCGAAAGCTTATGCTATAGTAAAGTTGGTTAGTCTTAATACTGCTACTGGACTCTTTTCTATAGGTCTTTTTGTTTTCAATTGACTCTGTGAATCCAGGCTTGGAACTTCTCTCTGCATTGTCTGCCTCTGTGTGGCAACCCTGGGTTTCCGTGGTGGTCTGGTTAGCTTCTGTGATCTAATGAACTTGGGCTAGCCTGAGCCATCCAGGTCAGGGGTCAGGAAGCTGAAGTTCACATTCTTGTCTTGTATGTCTCATGCCACATGTCAAATGGAAACAGGTCTCCCGGCAGGAAATACTGTCAACATATGACAGCCCTGTAAGGAATTATCTTCTGTCACAGAATAGTCCTGTGAAAGAAGATAATTTCTTACAGGGCTGTCATATGTTGACAGTATTTCCAAGCCCAGCTATTGAGAAAGAGATGCATGAAAATGTGAGACCCAGACCATGTTAAGTTGAAGGGTATTGTGCCACTGACTTCTGATCTGGCCTTCCCCAAACCAAGTAGCCCACATCTTTGTTGAGCAACAATAGACTTGAGCTTTTTGACATCAACACAAGACATAACAGCTTTCTTAATGAATGATGGTGTATATAGTATCTTGTCTGACTTGTAAAAGATTTTCAATGAGTAATTTTGGTAGTTGCATCATTTTCTGAATGAGCAGTTGCGTGATTTTCTGATGTTTCTTGTAGTAACACTTGGGCCACGTCTCACAGACAGCATCTTGCATTCCTGCTTTACCATTTTGGAACAAAATGTCAGGGGGGGGGATCTACATGCAGGACTTGTGCACCATGCTGTCTTTGCTCCTCAATCTGTTCTGTTTCAGCCAGGCATTTGAGAACCTGTTTGGCCATACCCAGTCAGATACGATAGAAATGTAGATCAAGTCTTAGGAGAGAAGAGAGTCCAGCAAAGATTGTTTGTGGAACTTGATGCCTTTGGCATATCAAGTCACTCATACCTGGTTGATGACAATATAACTGCATAGTAGAAAAGCTGCT
The DNA here is from genome assembly GCF_028583425.1 of Eublepharis macularius. Lineage (NCBI taxonomy): Eukaryota > Metazoa > Chordata > Lepidosauria > Squamata > Eublepharidae > Eublepharis > Eublepharis macularius. Next base: position 164,409,895 of record NC_072791.1, on the reverse strand, counting down.
GGATTTACTTTGTATGAGTCATGTCTGTCAGTAGACTAATAAGGTGGCTTCATAGCCTATAATGATAAACATTTCCTTCCCATTAAATCGGGGTTGATCTAGAATCTTGCTAATGGCACATTATTGTTTCTGTTTATTGTTTGTTGATATACTGTCAATGTGAATGCTGCTTTACAGAATAAAATCTCAAGAAAGTGAAGTCTAAGGTTTCAGAGTTTTGGGGAGCATCACTGATCCAATCTCATCCCCACTAAGGCAAGAAAAATCATATCCAAACCATCAAGATATCTTGCAAGGCACCCCAGATTCTCTGGCCAATAGTGAGTGAGAAATGAGCTTTGCCATGTTTGTTTACACTTGAGAGGTGGGCTGGGGATAGGTGTTTAGTGCATGTTTCATTATCATGAAACATTTGAAGTTCATTGAGCGAACGAGGTCTACATGGAAGTGCTGCAAAGCATGGCTTGAAAATGTCTCTTACTAGTTCTCTGTGTGCATTGTCACAGCATTTTCACAGAAATGTTGCATTAACGAATATGTTAGGGGACATGAAACTTAAAAAAACCCTGCTATACACATTATCTTTTGATACACTTGGTGTTAGTCAAAAGCTGAAAACCATAATTTCTCAGTTCCAAATGACTCTTCAAGGGAGTACTCAGGACTCTGTAGTTCTTCAAAGAACCCCCAGAATGCAATGGCCTTTCACACTCACTTTGCATGAAGCTGTACTGTCTTGGCTTGGAGCTTTGCTACGGTTCTGTGTAATGGCTCAAGACTGCTTTTGAAAGTTTCTTCTAGCAGCACTAATGTGGTTAGCTGACATTTTCATATGCGGAAGAAGCTTAAGATTTGGGGCTGTTTAAGTGTGGCAGCTCAGATGAGAAGGCTGCCAACCCCTCCTCCCTTTCCAGCAGCGGTGCTCCACACTGCAAGCATAATATTTAAAAGTTTCTTACCCTGTGTGTTGACTCAAATGTGGGCAACAAGTCTGACAGCAGATTCCAATAAAGTCAGTAATGATGTAGAGTGTGACCAGACTTGCAATCCGAAGTTTAGTGGGGGAAATCACCTTAAAAAGTACTTGCTTGCCCCTGCCAGGGAGTGCTGGGAGGGGAATGAAGGAACTTCTGGTTTCCCTTCCACCTTGCTTTTGCCAGCAGAAAGGATGGTGGGGCTTTTCACTGTTTTTCTCTGGGTTTATACTCATTGCCAACCTTCCCTAGCAAAAGGAAGCCATGAGAGAGCAGTGGATGTTTTCTAGGACACACCTAGACCCAGTAGGGCACCTGTGAAGCCTAACAGGCCTGGACAGTATCCCACATGGTTGGAATGCGCATCCTGGATACGCTGCAATACAGAGTTGTCTGGCAAATGCCCAGGGGGTCCTTGTCAGACAAATCAGCACAGTGTTCCCCGAAGGCAGAAAGTTTGAAACCCAGTGGTGTGAACAGATGACATTAGCAAGAGATAAATTATTCCAAGTTCACCTGAATATTGCTGAATGTCAACTTGTTCTGTGAAACTTGTTCAGCTATTGCTCTGTTACGGGCACAGCTTGCGTTCTGTACAGTTTAGCAGCAAAAGAAAATGCCAGTGTTAACATATTCAAGACATTCATAAAAGGGACAAGCAAGAAACACAGGGGAAAAAAACTTTTGTATGTGCTGTTTTGGCAAAGAGCTTCTGGCAAAAAGGGAAGTTCTCTTCTGTTTTGGTTGGGTGCTGGGGAGGGAGAAAAGAGAGATAAGGTAGGAAGAATAAAGTAGAGTTGGGAGTAAAGTAAGGGAGTCTTGTTGCCCCCGCCCCCCGACACTGTTGGAATTATTACACTTTTGGCTGCTGCTTCTGAAAGGGGATCATTAGAATAAGAGGAATCTTGTAAGGCTGTGGTCTTGATTTTGTCAGTTAAGCCATGGCATTCTCTAGAATTTTCTTCCTAAACTGATGAAATAAGAACAAATATAATATTGAAGTTAATTAAGTTAAATGTTTGTTATAGTTTAGAGCACATCGCTGAGATACTGCAGTGAAAAGGAAGATGGAATTTTTCCTCCTGGTAACACTGAGGTAAAAAAGTAAGGCTAGAAAACACACTGCTATAAAGCTGGGATGGCTGACTTCTCCTGAGGCAACCTTATACTGAATCTAGGGTTGCCAGTCCCCCGCTGGGGGTGGGGGATCCCCTGACCCTGCCCTATACCCCCTGCCCCTGCTTACCTGGCTGGCAGGGAGGATGCGCCTCCCTGGGTATGCTCCCGGGCAATGCAGCATGCTCCTGCATTCTGCAGCAGCTTGATTTGGGCCCATTTTGGCCCAAATCGGGCCTAAATTGGCTCAAATCCGGCCGCTGTGGAGCATGGGAGCACTCCCGCACTCCACAGTGGCCCAATTCAGGCCACTTTGGGCCTGAATTGGCCTCCTGCAAGCGCAAGAGTGCTCCTAGGGTGGCATATGGCCCATTTGATGATGTCACTTCCTGGAAATGATATCATCACCCAGGCCAGGAGCATGCATGTGCGCAAAGTGGATTGCACCAAGTAAGTGCCGGGGCTGCAGCCTCCCTCAGGGAGGTTGGAGGGACCTGGCAACCCTAACTGAATCAGACTGTTGGTCCATAAAGGTTAGTACTTACTCAGACTGGCAATGGCTCTCTGGCAGATGTCTTTCCCATCACCTCCTACCTGATCTTTTTAACTGGAGATGTTGGAATTGAACCTGGGACCTTCTGCAAGCCAAACAGATGCTCTGCCATTTATCCACATACCATCCTGGAGACTGCTTTATTCCCCTGACAGGAAGCTTGAAACCAGGAGTGTGTATTGCTGTGTAATATGATTCCTTGGCAAACACTAGTGGTTAATGCCTAGTCGGGTTCTGGTTATGGGATACCAGTATTTGGGCATGGCCAAGGCATTTCACAGAAAGCTTCATTAAAATGTGGAAAATATCAATCTTTTCACAATGCTGCATTAAAATGTGGAAAATATCAATCTTTTGAAAACTTCTTTCCATAACTTGATCAAAATGTTGTTGAGACCTTCCTTCAGTGGGTACAGATACCTCATGGGAACTTGGGCAGGGCTTCTTTCAAAAGTCAGTGAGACTACATGGAAAGTTCCATGAGAAGTTCTCTTAATAGTAACCTTTTTCTAGGATTAGTTAGGTACTCCTAAAGAATGAAGTGGTAGTCTTTGTTGGTGTTAGAGAACTGAACAAGGGACCAAAATTATTTTAGATTAAACTAAATTGAGGAAAAAATTAGAACCCTGTTAATGGTGCGGTGCTGAATATTAGTGATGAAAGATCCAAAGGATGAAATTAAACAACTTAGGAAGTTGAAATGTCTTGGTTAAGGTTGCCAACAGGCCCGGGGGGAAATGTCCCTCTAATAGAAGCTCAATGTGTAGAACTGGGCAGCTGAAGCTTGTGGCATGGGGGTGAATAACATCATCTGGTAAATAACATCACATGAAGCTTCTGTTAAAAGGACAGGACGTTTTTTCCTCTGGGCAGTTGTCAACCCTGGTCTTAGTTGAAAATATTTTGTATTTTAATTACTGTCCATTCTGAATATGTTTGTAAGTTAAACATAATTATTGCATAAATAATAACATAGATCATAGTTAATTAGAACTATCTTACCTCTGGAAAAAAATCTATATTGTGCTATGAATTATGCAAAAGCACATTTAAAAATCACAGTAATGAAGTACTTGTATATTGATATTTACCTCATACAATATTTATTAACCACCGTTTAACTGCATTGACGTCAATGGGAACGTTGCAACTGGGAATAAGGTATATGGGATAAGACATAGACCCAGAGTGGATTAGAGAGGATGATTGTGACCTTTAAAAAGGAAAGCAGTTTATCTGGAAAGCTGAAGACATTTCATTTTGTATCTGATCATCACAAATATCAACCTGCATGGAAAACAGGATTTTACCCTATCACATCAGAATATTACAATGCATTTAAAAGATGTAGTTCTCAAACATTTCACTAGGAGGAGCTGCCAACAACAGATTTTGTATTATTTCAAATCACTAGACCACTTCGCTCGTTACTGCTTTTTTACATAAAGATTAATCTCTATGAGGGGACACACAAACATGTTTACTGCAGCCTGTGAAGAACAGTTTGAGTTTTTCATACAAGTACACTGAGGTGCTTGTTGCAACAGCTGCCTATTCTTTATGTAGTGCAAAAATGTGTAATGATACGTGTAGAAAAATATTTGTGAGATGTGGCCTCCAGAAGCCACACATCTCTTTTGCATTGTACTGTTTCTGTCACTCACTCCCAGCAGGCCATGAGCCCTGCTCAGAGGGTTCTCACAGCTCCCTTGTGATTCTGGCCTACTTTGCTTGAAAGTGCCAGTTTACAATATTCAGTCTTTAAAGCTAGAAAGGTGCTGTGGTTCAGTTCTGCTTGGAAGACTCAGAGCCAAGCTACAAGTGACGAATTACACTTTCATGGCAAGTGAACAGACTCACGTGTATTCCTCCCTGTTCACTTGCCATTCACTTGTGCTCCGCTTGATCAGTGGAGCACAAGTGAATGGCAAGTGAACAGGGAGGAATACACGTGAGTCTGTTCACTTGCCATGAAAGTGTAATTCGTCACTTGTAGCTTGGCTCTCAATTCCTGACCAGCAAGCCACTCCCCCATTCCAATAGGCATATAGGCTGTTTTGTCATTTTCCAGTGGTGTGAGAGAGGTGCTCTGTATATATGCAAATCCATTGGTTCTTGACATGTTCCCAACTAACCTCTGCTAATCACAACAGGACCTAAAATCTCTGAACAGTGGTGCTGAGATCTTTTTGTCTTCTTTTCCACAGGTGAGATCATTTTTCAGTTCATGAAAACTGAGCTAGCCACTTGATGGAGCAATCAGATGGCTGCTTTACCATGCAGCCAGCCATAATTGGAATTCACTGCATACCTAGAAAGGATTTAGGGTCATGGGAATTGGATACATTTTGACCCTCACCTCTGAACCAGATATGTTCTTGGGGCAGCATACAAAGAATCTGAAAAGCAAATCAATAAACAAATGACACGAAACAGAATGCTCTGATGCTTTGGGTAAATGGACTTCAAGGGTTTCACTATTAGGGCCTAATTTTCGGCAGCCATTCCTATTACTCCTTCTGGACTGCCTTTTGAGGTTGGGACTAAGAGTCACTATTCTGTGGTGGTTTCAGTCCTACTTCGAAGGTAGGTTTCAGAGTGTGGAGCTGGGGAACTTCCGCTACTGTGGTATATACTTTGGTGATATCTAGATTAGATAAATGCCATGCATTCTGTGTGGGGCTGCCCTTGAAGACTGTCCAGGAGCTATAGTGGGTACAGACTGTTGCAGCCAGAATGCTGACTAGAGTCGGTCATAGGGACTATATCACTCCAGTCTTGTTCCATCAGTGCCGGATCCCCATTTGCCTCTGGGCCCAATTCAAGGTGCTGGTATTGACCTTTAAAGCCCTATATGGCTTGGGGCCATTGTGCCTAAAGGACCACCTTCTCCCATATGGACCACTCTAATTATCTCGGGAGGCCCTGCTTCAAGTGCCCCTGCCATTTGAGGCTAGGTGGGGTGGCAATTGGGAAAGAACCGTCTTGGTTGTGGCACTAAAACTTTGGAACTTCTTCCTCAGGGAAATTCATCTTTCCCCATCATCTAATGCCAACATGAGAAGATTTTTTTGGCATACCCCCAATAACTGTTATTGCCCTCCCCTTTGTTTTAGTGTTGTGTGTGTGTTTGTGGGTTTATATATTTTGAATTATTTTATATATGCCTTATTTTAAATGTTGAAATGTTTTAATGTTCACTTCCCTGAGAGACCCTATTTGAGTGAAAAGGCGGCATAGAAGTATTTTAAATAAACATTAAAATCTCTGAAAAGCAGAATTGAGTCTTTGCATGATCAGTGCATCGCCTGCACCTCTGTTGGTTCTTTTGAAAAATAGGACAAAATAGTCTCTTCACACCACGTGTCCACATGTCTGTTTCAAGGTTTACCTTGCATTAACATTCATGTGCTCTCATTAAGCACCCCCTACTTGTGCAGCCACCCCTTGGCAACGCTGGTTCCTCATTCTGAATTACCTGATTTGCTGGGCGTCCAGTTACCTGCTATGAAGGAGGGCCCACCACCCCGTTCTCTGCAGGGCGTTTTCTTTCACTGAGCAGGAAGAAGTGTTGAATCCAGCCGAGATGTTTCAGTGCATTGCAGTGGCACATCATATGGATTGCCTGAAGCAGAGGGTGGAGACTGCGATGAACACCACCAGCGAAAGGAGTTCAAAAAGGCACCCGTCTCTACTTGTATGATTCTGTAGTCAAATCATGAAGGCTTCCAGTTGGTAAAGCACTTTCACTGTTTATCCCCAGAAGTTTATATTGCAACACCTCTCTAGTGCTATCTCTTTCCTGAAAAACATCTTTTGAGTTCCAGATTTTTATTCTGCAGCCTCCTATGTGACTTATTAGAATCCAGGAGGGATCACTTCCTACCGCCTAACTAGGATGGATTCCCCTCCCTTTTCTGATGCTGCCAAAACTTGCAATGAAATATTGAGCAATAGGATTTTGTACTCCAGTAGAATTTTCTTTAGAGGACTTTGGTATCCTTTCTGGCCTCCTTAGTTTAAATTAAGGAAGCTGTATGTAGGTATAAAAACAATTGGTTTTCCTTTTATTTCATTCATGGAGTTCATGATACTTCAGAGGGAATGAACCATTTTCATAGCAATCCCTCCCCCACATTCCAAAGACCTTACTTGGGAAGTGGTTCAGTAAGGCTTTGTATTCCCCTGGTTTTCTCAATGAGCAAAGGTTCCACTTCTCTCCAATGATGCTGTTTCTAGTCCCTCAGCTGCATACTCCAGCTTCGGAGGCAGTAAGTATCCTGTGACTACTTTGGGAGCCTTTTACAAAAGCCGTATTGGTCAGCACTGTTTTTGAACAATACCTTATTAGCAAGTTTGGAAGCCTGCTTCAGATTCCTCTAGGCAAGCTGTTTTACAAGCCCAAGTGAGGTTTGAGCACTTTGTTCTTCTGCGAATATTTAACATTCTTCCTAGAATAACACAACAATACTACCTTCTATAAATCACATTTAATGAAACTTGACGTGCTATTTGAGGTCTGACTCATGAAAGCTTATGCTAAAATATACTTTTTAGTCTTTAAGGTTCCCCCTGACTTCTGTTTTATTTCACCAGGCTTTTTTCAAAACATATTGTAATGTGAATCCAATAATTAATATGTATGAGGGAACACTCAGCTGTTTTTTTCCAGTGTATTAAGAGGAGTTAGCTGTGGAGATCAGGCATCTCAGGGCATTTTCACATGTTACCAGAAGTCAGGTCTTGCACATTCTCTTCTGATGTCTAGTGTAACATCAGCTCTAAGATGCACAGGTTTCGAATACATATGGAGCCCCTCCATCCCACAGCCAGGATGACCAGATGATAGAGTTGGACAGGAATCTTACCTCTTTAATAGTTGTGCAGAAGAAAAAACTTTGACAGAAAGCAGCTTGTCACACTGGGTCAAGAAACCAGACCACTGAATTGACTTCTTTTGTATATCCGGTCTTGAATCTGGTTGCCTGACTCACCGTATGTGAGGGATTGGGAGATGCGCAAGTTCTCCCTTCATACATTAGCTAGAAGAGCCAGAGTAGGGATCTAGGAAGTTTCTATTAAAAGAGTTACACACCCATCTGTTATAAAGAGTAAATGTGCCTATATTGGGTTCTTTCATCATGGGAGATTTTGGGCATCTTTATCATTCTGAGGACTGGTAAGAATGGTTTTGCCGCACATTAAATACAGATATGTGGTGAAATAGGCAGTCATCTGTGTTACTATGTGGTGGTGGTGGAAAGTGCCTTCAAGCGGTAGCTGACTTACGGCGACCCCTACTGGGGTGTTCAAGGCAAGGGTCTAACAGAGGGTGGTTAACCATTGCTTGCCTCTACAGAGCAACCCTAGGCATCTTTGAAGGTCTCCCATCCAATTACTAACCAACGCCAATGCTGCTATCTTCTAAGATCTGACAAGATCAAGCTAGCCTGGGCTATCCAGGTCATCCAGAATGGGAATTCTGTTGGAGGACATGACATAGGGTAGAAATTATGAAGAAAAATAGCAACATGAATGAATACCTAGCAGTGACTTCTTTGCTAGAGAATGGTTTGCCTGTGATTTTACCTGAGAGGTTAAACAGCTGTGCAACCTTCCTGAATTGCCAGTGTGGGAGCTCAGCATGTGAATGTCTTGCACTTTTGAGACCCTTTCCATAGAATACAAAAGAAACAAGGCGGCTGCAACTCAACGGGAAAAAAAACAACGGAAGGTGGTAGTCGTCGGGAACTCCTTGCTCAGGGGTATGGAACGCCATGTCTCTGGGCCAGATCCCCTATTCTGAGAGATGTGTTGCTTGCCAGGAGCCAGAATTCAGGATATTACCGACTGGCTGCCCAAACTCATCAAGCCTGCTGATAAGTACCCGTTTGTGCTGATTCATGTGGGAACGAACAACACAGCTTCGAATACTGTTGCAAGAATTAAAGAGGATTACGAAGCCCTTGGAAGGCAATTGAAGACATTGGGGGCTCAGGTGGTATTCTCTTCTATCCTTCCAGTCACAGGAAGAGGAGCACGCTGGGAGCGGACCATACTTGAGGTGAATCGCTGGCTGAGATGGTGGTGCCGGCAGGAGCACTTTGGGTTCTGGGACCATGGGATAGGTATTCTTAGAGAAGGCCTTCTAGCATATGATGGGCTTCACCTCTCAAGGGCAGGGAAGAAAACGTTTGGAACGAACCTGGAGAACTTCATCAGGAGAGCTTTAAACTGATGCCGCAAGGGACAGGGGACGATCGACATGGCGACTTCAATGATGAAGTGAACACAGTGGGGACCCACCTGGGTAGGAAAGGTCAAACAAAGGTACAAGGCTACAAGTGTATATATACCAATGCCCAAAGTATGGGCAATAAGAAAGAAGAGCTTGAGCTTCTATTGCAAACAGAGGGCTATGATATAGTAGGAATTACTGAGACTTGGTGGGATGATTCCCATGACTGGAATGTGCTAGTGGATGGGTATGAGTTGTTCAAGAAAAACCGGAAGAGTAGAAGAGGAGGTGGAGTGGCGTTGTATGTGAGGAGAGGGCTTGATCGTCAAGAAGTTATGGAGAATGGGGCGGACAGCCCGGTGGAAAGTATATGGGTAGAAATAAGGGGAGGAAGGACAAAGGGTATTGTTGTTGGAGTCTGCTACAGACCACCCGACCAGCGAGAAGAAATGGATGCTGCCCTCTTTGAACAAATTGGCAGAGTATCCAGACATCAGAACCTTGTAATTATGGGTGACTTCAACTTCCCCGATATGTGCTGGGAGACAGGCTCAGCAAAGCGTCATGAATCATGCAATTTCCTGACCTGCCTGGCCGATAACTTCCTTTTTCAAAAGGTGGAGGAAGCTACAAGGGGTTCGGCCATACTAGACTTGATATTAACCAACAGGGAAGAATTAGTAGATGAGATGAAGGTGGTGGGGACCTTAGGGGGAAGTGACTATGTCCTTCTTGAATTCCAGTTGCTGTGGGGAGCCAAGGAAGTTCGTAGCCAGACTCGTAGGTTAGAATTTCGTAGGGCCAACTTCGATGAACTCAGAGGCTTGATGAGAGTCATTCCGTGGGGGAGTGTGCTGGAAGGAAAAGGAGCGAGTAAAAGGTGGGCCATTCTCAAACACGAGCTTTTGCAAGCTCAAGCCTTCACTATCCCAGCAAGACGGAAACATGGTAAGGGCTCCAAGAAACCGATGTGGATGCACAGAGAGCTCCAGAATAAGCTAAGGGAGAAAAAGGAAATGTTCAGGAAATGGAGAGAAGGACAGACCTCCAAAGAGGAGTATATGAGGGTTACTAGGTACTGCAGATCAGCCATCAGAGAGGCCAAAGCTCAGTACGAGCTGGGTCTGGCCAGGAGGGCTTGCTACAACAAGAAAAACTTCTACAGATATGTGAGAAGCAAACGCAAGGTAAAAGAGGTCATTGGACCACTGTTGGGAGTAGATGGAGAAACTCTGATGCAGGACAGAGAAAAAGCAGACAGGCTTAATGACTTTTTTGCCTCTGTTTTCTCCCTGAAGAACTCAGGCACATCTAGAGATAGTAGAAAATGTGGCAGGACACCTAAGTGGCTAATTGACATTGACAGAGAGGTAGTGGAGAGGCATCTGGCTGCACTGGATGAATACAAATCCCCTGGGCCGGATGGGGTGCACCCAAGAGTGCTGAAAGAACTTTCCAGAGAACTTGCAGAACCCCTGTCCATCATCTTCAAGGCCTCCTGGAGGACTGGGGATGTGCCACAAGATTGGAGAAGAGCGAATGTTATCCCAATCTTTAAGAAAGGGAGGAAGGATGACCCGGGAAACTACAGGCCGGTCAGTCTGACTTCTGTTGCTGGGAAGATATTAGAACAAATTTTAAAGGGATCAATCTGTAAGCATCTGAAGGACTGCTCAGTGATCCGGGGAAGTCAGCATGGTTTTGTTCCTAACAGATCTTGCCAGACCAACCTGGTTTCCTTCTTTGATCGAGTGACCAGCTTACTGGATCAGGGGAACTCTGTTGACGTGATTTATCTGGATTTCAGTAAAGCTTTTGATAAGGTCCCCCATGACATTCTGATGGGCAAACTGGAAGACTGTGGAGTAGACTATAGGACAGTTCGGTGGATAGGGAACTGGTTGGAGGACCACACTCAAAGAGTGGTGGTCAACAGCGTTTCATCAGATTGGAGGGAGGTGTCCAGTGGGGTGCCGCAGGGCTCGGTTTTGGGCCTGGTATTTTTCAATATTTTTATCAATGATCTGGATGAAGGGCTGCTCATTAAATTTGCTGATGATACCAAATTGGGAGGGGTAGCAAACACCCAAGAAGATAGAATTAAAATCCAACAAGACCTGAATACTCTGGAGAAGTGGGCAGCTGTGAATAGGATGCAATTCAACAAAGACAAGTGCACAGTATTACATCTGGGCCACAAAAATGAGAAGCACAAATACTGGATGGGGGATACACTTCAGGGCAGTAGTATATGTGAAAGGGATCTTGGGGTAAGAGTGGACTGTAAACTGAATATGAGCAGTCAGTGTGATGCGGTGGCAAAAAAGGCTAATTCAATCCTGGGTTGTATCAAAGGGGCCATAGCATCGAAATCGCAGGAGGTCATAGTCCCTCTCTATACAGCCTTGGTCAGGCCACACCTGGAGTATTGTGTGCAGTTCTGGAGGCCTCACTTCAAAAAGGATGTGGACAAAATCGAGAGGGTGCAGAGGAGAGCGACGAGGATGATCAGGGGTCTGGAGACTGAGCCCTACGAGGAAAGGCTGAGGGCCTTGGGAATGTTTAGTTTGGAGAAGAGGAGGTTGAGGGGGGACATGATTGCTCTCTTTAAATATTTGAAAGGCTGTCATTTGGAGGAGGGCAAAGAGCTGTTCCAGTTGGCAGCAGAGGGTAGGACGCGAAGCAATGGGCTAAAACTACATGCACAAAGGTACCGACTGGATATTAGGAAAAACCTTTTTACCGTCAGAGTAGTTCAAAAGTGGAATCAGCTGCCTAGGGAGGTGGTGAGCTCCCCCTCACTGGCAGTTTTCAAGAAGAGGCTGGATGAATACTTGTCAGAGATGCTTTAGGCTGATCCTGCACTGGGCAGGGGGTTGGACTAGATGGTCTGTATGGCCCCTTCCAACTCTATGATTCTATGATTCTATGAAATCCATACAACTAGCAGGCAGGAGGAAAGAGGAAACAGCTTTGCTGTTAAATATCACCTCCCTCCCACACATACACACAGCCCTTGCGGTGTTGCTGCTGCTCTTTGCACCACAATTAACATAACAAGGTGAATGGATCTTTGCCGAACTCGCCTGGTTTCTGTGGAGTTATGCTCAAGTTGAATTTGGCCTGTGGATTTTAATTATCATCCAATAGAATAATGAAAAGAGGCAAGGGGACTGTGATGATTGCATTTTCTTTTTAATTTGCAGCAACGCTCTGGGTGCAGATTAGCTGTCCCTGCTCCATGTTTTCTATTGATTTTTCTTTGCTTTGCCTCTTGAGGGGAAAAGCATACAGTGCGATAAATGGATGACTGCTTTCACTGCAGCTTTGGCTCTGTCACTTTGTGGGGCTGAGCAGAAAGGGCCTGGATTCTTCCTTTTGCTTTGGCGGAGTTTACATCAAGGTATACCCCTTCATGCTGCAATATTATCAATATGACAAAGCATTATTTAGATATATTGACATATTCTGGATATTTATCACAATCACAGTTAAATGTACCTGCTTACAAGGCTTTTAACGCTAATAGCACTATTGTGATACAATAATAGGTGCAAGATGTATTTTCTCAAATTTACAAGATTAAGATCACAGTGGGCTCATTTATTCTAGTTACACCTGGAAGTGTAGTGCAGACTAATCATCCATTTTAGCATTACTTATGCATTTGGGCAAGAGTACACAAGAAGCCTGTTAGCCATACTTATTGTGCAGATCAGATGTTTAATATTTTCTTTTAAAAAGTTATATATTGTGGTACATTGATATTAACAGTTACACATGGAATAATGTTAATTCCTTGTTTTATCCTGTTCCTATTCTGATTTTTAATTAGAGTCTATCCTAGGGTCCTGTAACACTTGGGCCTCATTTACATTCACATAATATTGGCTTAGTTGAATTGGTGTCCTGTGCTCACCTAGCAGAGAAATTGAGAGAAAAATTATATAACTTCAAGGAGTGGAGAGCATAGTAACACCGCTGGAATCTATGACAGCACTTCCCAAATCCACAAACCCTAGAATAGCATGCCTGTCCCGTCCCATAGGAGCCATGCATGGGAGGATCTTGTGTTTAGGTCAATGGCTCAGTAGCAGGGTGCCTGTTTTTCATGCAGAAAGTTCCAGGTTCAGTCCCCAACATCTCCAAGCATAGATGATGTGAAAGGTCTCAGCCTGACAGTCTCTCTACACGAGACATCTTACGTGGGGAAACTCAAGGGTAGGGAGATGCGGTGTTAGGTGGGAAGCATAGTTTTAAAAGACAGAGCCCAAGGAGTTCGCTCCTCAGAGGGGAGGTGAAATTGATAAAGCCTTCCTGGAGACTCTGAAACCATGGAGAACTGCTGATGGTCAGAGTAGACAGTACAGATCTTGGTAGATCAATGATCACACGTGGCAATACTGGCACACACTCATGATGTTACCAGGCCAGAAGCACAACCTTACCTTTGAAAACTGCCTGGAAACCTTAATTGGCCAAAATATTGCCATAGGCTAGATACAGGGATTGTATAATTCCTCCTGCGCGGAATGATCTTGACTGGCTGCCATCTGTTTCCTGGCATAATTCAGAGAGCTTGTTGTTTCCCTAAATGGTTTAGGACTGTAGGAGGATCCCCCACCACCACTGTCTAGTCTACCAGTTTATCATCCCTCTGTCTGCTTTCTGTGCCATTGCCTGTGGAAATGAGGCCAGTGGCAACCAGAGAAAGGACTTCTGGGATGGCATCTTGCCTTTGGAGCATCCTTCCCCTTGAGGCTCACATGGCGTTTATCTTACTGCCCTTTAAGTGCTAGACCAAAACACTCATTTTTTAAAAAACTGAGGTAGTGTCTTTACCTGTTTTTATGCTCTGCTTTTAGCCTGTTTTATGGATATCATTTTGCTGAATATTATTTTATTCCAGCCACAAAATAAGGAAAAGGCAGGTATAGAATGCATGGAGCCTCACAGGCACACAGAAAAAAGATATATCACTGGGACTAAAGAGTCCATAGACAAAGTCTCTGCCTTTGAAATGGCACAGGTATACCACATGTGAGGTCATGGGTTCAAACCCCAGATGTGGGTATACACCAGAGAGTGCTTAGTCAGTCTTCCATAGAATGGTGTTCCTACATTGATTTTATTAGTTCATTGATATTCACAGTCTCTGCTGAAGAAGATCTTCACTGAAATCTAAGAGTATTTGAGCCACAAAATTATTGCACCAGTCTGAGGTTCACTTTCCTTTTTTGCTGAAGAAATTGCCTTGAGAGACTTTTTGTCCAAACTTCTTTTAAAAGCTGCATAATCTTTTGCTTTGTCCTTCTCTGCTATCGCCTTTTTCTTCTTTCCTGTCCCATCTTTTGATGGACTAGTTGAGCCTGCAAACAGAACTAGGGTAAAGCTGCAGCTGCTGGGACTGTGCCCTCTTTAAGGAATCAATGGAAATCCCATTTAGCTCTGAAGTTACTGGTGGGTGGGGCAGGAGGCCCTCTCAGTAGTAGTACCTCTTCCTACTTCTCCCACCAGATATGTGTGCTGCAGAAGATTAAAACCTTTAAAAGAAATCATGAAACTGACATGGACCAAGAAAAGGAATGCATCACTAGTGATTTTTATGGATGCTGACCAATAGGCACAGGACAGTGTAAGAGTGACACTTTGGACTGCAAGTGGAACCCTGCTTTGATAGGTCAGCAGTAGTCCCCAAATGCAGACATGCACCTTCTGCCTTGGGTGGTAAGTGTATAAAATTGTAACTCTTGGCGGTGGTATTTTGTGTTGAAATGAGGAGGCCTGAATAGCAGTGGCAATTGCAAGGGGAAAATTTGGAAATGGAATTCTGGATGACAAGCACCTTAACTGCCTATTAACTAAAGCACACCTATTATTTGTAAATAGCAAATATACAAATACCAAACATCTGTATTTCTCATCAAGTTGCTCAGATTTCCCTCTTGAATCTCCTAATGTTCACAACTTTCAGACTCAGTCAGCACCGTTCTTTGCGTGTTTACGCCGAAGTTTCTGTAAGCTCAATTGAACACTTAGATTTCAGCTCTGCTCTATGTACAATGAGCATAAGCTTTCAAGCTCTATTACTTTAGTCAAGTCATGGCTGAATCCTGCCCTCAGGGTAGGGTGGGAGGCTGAGATCTTTTAAGTCCAGAGGCTAACATTATCTTACTGCACCACTCAGCATCCTTGCATGTATTTATATACCGTGTGCAGCTTGCTCCTGTGTACTGTGTATTTTCACTTTTTATAAATGACTCATGATTGTTTTTATAAATGACTCATGCCAGTGGTTAAAGTGTCAGACAAGAACAGAGAAGGTCCAAATTCAATCCCCACTCATCTGTGAAACTTGCAAGATGATCTTGGAAGACTCTCACATAGCCGAACCTGTAACAATAATAATAGTATCCTACCTTATAGTGTTGCTGTGAGGATAAAATAGGAGAAAAAACTCTACAGATTATTGCTGACAGCAGAGCTGCCTTTTAAACCTGAGCCCTGTTGAGCAGGGCCGGTTAGTTGCTTTAGAACAGCGACCTCATTAACAACACCATTTGTGATTAGACAATAAAATCCTGCTGCTGTGACATTTTATCAAGAGGGTGTCTCATTTCAGCTATAGATAGCTGTGCCATCATGTGCAGGTGCTTCACTACCCACATGCTCTCCGTGTCTTGTGTGAATAGGACCAATGGCATGCGTTTTTTTAACTCTAGTATTCAAATCAGAACTTTTGAATACCTTCTTCCATTCTATTTTAGTATCATCTGCTAGGAGTAAGCTTTCCTTGCTTTTCCGTATATCATTAAAATATGTGATTGTGCCATGCTGTATCAACCACTGATGGAAAACCAGCAGTCTTATATAAATGCATGATATAACTGTCACATAGAAGACCACTGGTGTCTCCTTCCTTATTATTGTTATCATTATCACATATTCTGCAACCTTAGAAATTATCCTTCCCTAGCTACTCCCAGTCATTGGTGCCTTTGGGGCATACGTTTTATTGGACTGGCAGGCTCAATAGTAGTTGCTGTTCATTTTCACTTGGCAAAGAACAGGCCAGGGCAATAATTTCAAATGTAAAATATTTGTTTTTCTCTTTGTATAATTTGTATGTGTGCTGTTCATATGTTATCAGATGGATAAGGGAGACGAAGCAGGTGAAGTATAAATATATTATTGGCTTCTGGCATTTTGCCTTGTTGACTTCATCATACAAGTGATTTTTTAAAATAAGAAAATATATACAAATTTGGGAGGGGAGGGAAGTTTTTCTATTAATGCTATCATTGTTAGATTGTATGTTGGGATCCCAAAGTGGGTCATTACGTTCTCACAGGTAGGTTACAGGGCCAGGAAGAAGATGGAAAAAATGGTGATTTGGGAGAAGAGGACTGATACCAAATTCAGGTTTGTTGCTGCATAATATGTAAAATAGCCAGGAAACACAGCTTGTCGCTCAGTAATGCCATGTATTTATAAGTATTAAATATGAAAAATGAAGTAAACTTGTTCAGTGCTACCTGATACGAGATTCTTACATTTTTTGTTTGCAGTGGGGGAAAGTAGGATGGAATTAATATCCCTAGTAAGACCCTTAGTAAAGTAACTTCAGAAGTGGGGCTCTCCTTCAAAAAATTTGAGAACGACCACACAAATGCAATACTCCAAACCTTTTCATGTAACTGATTTATACTGATGGGATCAGTAGTTTTTCAGAGCTGTGCTACCATCTTCGTTGCTGCCAGTAAGACTAGACAATCTTGTGATGCAGCAAAGAATGAGTGCGTGCATAAATATTGAGGAGCACAACACTTGCTTCAAAATAATGACTCGATTTATTCTGTTTCCAGTTTAAGTTCAGAAGCCTGTGGCTCAAGGTTTCCCATCTAGTTAAAGCAATCTTGCAAATTACAGTGATTTAAAATTTAAAACCACTGAATCCACACAGTTAGGCTGTAGTAAACTAACTTGAGTTTTACTGAAGCTGTTCTGCTTTTATGTATGCTACAGAACACTTGCCTCTGAAGCTCAGCTTTTACTGCCACGCTGCTAATTATCCTGCCTTTGCGGTCACTATTTTACTGTAGAAAGTATTTCCACCCTCATATTTGCTTGACTGTGATCATGCTTTTAGAAGTATGAGTTCATATCCCATGAGTCCCTCTTCAAGGGATGCATACTGCATTCTTGGATTTGTTTATACCTAGTGTTAGAAAAGTGGAAGGATTGTCAGCACTTGTAAGAGTTACAGCCTACTAGAAGTGGGAAACAAAGGGATTTGCAAGCTTTTGGCCCCAAGGCCACTTGAAGGCTGAAATATTGATTGTACCTTGGCAATCCATTGTTTTACAGATGAAAACTGTTATTTATTTTCTGTTAAGAAAGTAGCGTCCAGAGTATGGTGGTGAACTGTCCTTGTGATTCTTCAAGAGTTGCTTGTTCTTATATATACACCTGTG
Source organism: Eublepharis macularius (assembly GCF_028583425.1). NCBI lineage: Eukaryota > Metazoa > Chordata > Lepidosauria > Squamata > Eublepharidae > Eublepharis > Eublepharis macularius. Next base: position 164,392,540 of record NC_072791.1, on the reverse strand, counting down.
TTGTGAAACAGGTCCAGCTTACTATCGGGAGCTCACTATCCATGCAGTCTATTGTTTGATAACTGCATAATACTTTCTCATTTATAACACATGGTAAGTATTTTCATTTGGGTCCTAGTTACTTTAATGTTGTATTCTCTCACAATCAAAATGTCTGTCTTTTACAAACTATATATCCTGTGATTATTTCATTATGACCAGTTGTCCATGGTGTGAGGGATGATGTCTTACTGCTCAGAGGAGTACTGTTAATTATTGATGATTTCTGTTGGTGGGGGGGGGAATAAAACAGTATAAACAGTAACATTACATCATGACTGTAAATGACTGATGGGGAGTTCATTGCCTTGTAAAATGGTACAGTCACTATGTACAGCTCTAAAGGCTTAAATCACTATTGATCACTAGTATAGAACTAAAAGCTAAGAAAATGTAAAAAGGAGAAACAGGTCAGAAAATAAACATTTAACAAATTCCAAATCTGGTAATGATAGACAATGAGTCAGGAACGTATTATTTCTCAGATCTGTAATATAGCAAGTGATACATTTTATAGTGTAGTACAGATGTCAGTCTGTTCCTGTTACCAGTTAATAACATTGTTGGGTAAATATGAAGTAAACTTTAGTTGGTTGAAATATTTTAAGGTTTGCTTTAACAATCAGTTTAAAAATTACAACAAGCTGTCACTGTTTTTGGTTGATTCAGACCTTCAGAAAAATATGTAGATAGCTTTGTTTTAAAGGGATGCATAACTAATCCCCCCCTCCTCATTTTACTTTATTTGATTTTTGGGTTTGATTTGCTTTTGCACAACCATTTACAGTTTTGTGGGGTACTAGGGCAGGTTGGGAGTATTAGAAATATTTTACCACGATAGTAAAAAGTCCCAATAGCACCTTTAAGACTAACCAACTTTGAAGTACAAGCTTTCGAGAACCACAGCTCTCTTCATCAGATGTAGAGAGCTGTGGTTCTCGAAAACTTATGCCTCAATAAGGTTAGTCTTAAAGGTGCTACTGGACTTCTTACTATTTTGCAACTACAAACTAACACGGCTAACTCCTCTGGATTTTACCACAATATTAACAAAAGAATTTGCTGGGGATGTCACTATATATATTTTTTTAAATATTACGAATTTTTAAATACATGTTGAATAAACAAAGAGAGCAGCATGGGTCCCTTTGTTTTAAGCAGCTGGAGCAAGTGATTAATAACACAATATTTTTGAAGCAGAAGGGAAAAAGAAGAAAGTTGCTAATTCCTCTGAAGCTCTATGTCAAATTCCCCTTGAGGCAAACAGCCTGCATCAAACTATCTAGTTGACCTTTTTTCTAAGGAAGTGGGATGTGTTTGAAAAGGGATCAAAAATATTCTGTATTTGACTGGAGTGCTGATGTGTCTCACATTGTAATCGGAGAGTTGGATCCAAGAAGATTGTGTGTAACCATGACTATTACTCACCACAACTGAGATGAAGGGAAGGCTAAGAGCCTAGGAGATAAAGAAAGAAATCCAAAATCTGGATTCCTGTGGATGCTGCCTTATTTTCTTACCGAGGTTGGTGCAGAAAGTGATTTAGATTGGAGAAATGATATGAGAGGAAAGGGTTAATCTCTCCCCCAGCACTGCTTCCCAAGTGAGTTGCCCCATATAAATGCTTTGGCATAATACAAAGTGGAAGATCTTGATCTCTGCTCTTTCATGTCCTGTCCAATTAGAACTTAACGCATACCTGTACTAGATGAGACCGGTAGGCCTTCTGGTCCAACAGCCTTTTTCACACGTTGGCCAACTAGATACTACCTGAAGGTGTACAAGCAGGACGCTGAGACCAAAGCCTTCCCTCTTAACCGCAGCCCGGCCATTATAGGATTTTTTGCCTGTGTACACAAAGGTTCCTTTTAGTCATTACGGCTAATATTTACAGATGGACATATCTTCCATGAATTTATCTGTTAAAGCCCTCTAAACTAGTTGCCATCACTATATTATATGGCAGTAAATTTCACAAGTTAATTACTTTTTGAGGGAATTACTTCCCTTTGTCTGTCTTGAATCTACAGCCCATCAACTTAATTTGTTGCCTGCAAATTTTAGCATTATGGGAGATGAAGAAAACGTTCCTACTCTATGCACAATTTAGTGAACTTCTATTGTGAGCCCCCTTAGGGCCACTTCACACTCTGAAGTCCTAATCTTTAGTGAATGATACAAGGGACTTTGCATTAGACATTCACTAGGTGTTTTGTTCCTCCCAGACTCATGTATGTCCTCTTTTGTGACTGCAGTATGCAGGTAGAAGTGGCTTCAGCTCCCCTCACCACCCCTGTTACTTCTTCACACTGCCCTGCAGAGGCACTGTTGGTTCAATTTGCAAAATCACATTCCTCAAGTGGCTGCATGTAAGCTGCCTATCTGAGCCAATGGCAACTCCACAGGCATTTTGAGGAAGTTACAGGCATGAGGGGCATAGTCACAAAAAGAAAAAGGCATGTGTGAGTATGGGAGGCACAGAACTCCCATTGAACATCTGATGCAAAGTTCTTGTGTTGTCTACCAATATGAGGACTTTGTAACATTTGATGTGATCCATAGTTATCTTTTCTCTAAAAAAACTCCAAACTTCTTAGCCTTTCCCCATAGGGAAGGAATGATGGTCCAATCTCCTGATCATTTTAATTGCTCATTTCTGGACCTTTTCCAGTTGTTATGTTATATATTTTGAGACACAGCAACCATAATTGTACACGGTATTCCAAGTGTAGCTGTGCTTTATATCTATATAAGGGCATTACAATACTAGCTGGTTGGTTGGTTTAACTTCTATCCTGCCCCCTCCCCCCCGCAAGCGGGCTCAGGGTGGGTTACAACAGCAAAACATAATTTACATTAAAAACTTCAGTAAAATTACAGAATTAAAACCACCCCCAGACAGCAAGCTTACACCCCATCCTTACCAATAATGCACAAAGGGGTGGGCAAAAAGGTCCTGAATAGGTCCTTAATAGAGACAGGCATGAACCGAAATGCGAACTGTTCATCACCTCACCTTGCCAAGCTTGGGTGCTAGTGTAGCTCTCCCATGAAAGTCCATAGAGAGGGTTGACACGTGGGCACAGGTGCCAGGCCAGACCTCAGGATGGGCTGTTAGTTTGAAATCCCAGTTTGGTATTGTAGCTGGAGCCTGGACCGGCATGCATTCTGGGGAGTGGGTTACAGTCCATAAGCTCTGTTGCATGTCCAGGTACAGAGCAAAGAAATGAGGAAGGTAACTGAGGTTAATGAAATACTACCACTTTATTCTACTTCACATAGTTACAAATTAGCTTTGGGCTGGGCAGTGGTTTATGCATTACTTCTGCCTCTGCAGTGCCTGCTTATTCCACCCCCAACTCCCTCCTAGTGTCCGTTTTAAGGCCACTCCTGTCCTCCTGGAATGCCTTTGTACCCTGACTCATACAGGAGTATATTCCCTCATGCCGGGTGGGACACCCCATGCCAGCCAAATGCCCTGTGCATGGTCAAACTGCAGCTGTGGGTTTCCCTTTCCTTTTCCTGCCACTTTCTCCAATGATACTGTAGCTATAGTGGGTTCTGATTATACCTGTTCTGTCAGTTTGCTGGAAGATGAACCAGCTGGTAAGTTCTCACCACAGGCACAAGCCAACAAACCATGGTTTGTTGGAGTATCTACATTCAGGTCTCACAGCTAACCAGGGTTTGATCAAACGATTTTTATACATTATGGTTTATGGTGACGTCTGAAAGGAGAGCCTAAGGACTTGCAGTATTTTCATACTGGTCTCTATGCATGTTACTGAGGATTTATTATATATTAAAGTACATTTTTGTACTTGGAATTCTTATTAGTTTGCTTTTTTTAAAAGGTTATTCTCAGGTAAAGTCAATTTTTATGTTAGTTTTTTTATACAATTGTGTAGAGTTTCTAAGTTAATTTTATTACCTAGTTACTTTTGTTACAAATAATTTTGTTTGCCTCTGTATGTATGTGTGTGTGTGCACCTGATTACACCTGTTCTGTCAGTTTTGCATTTTGCACTGTATTGCATTTTTAAAAAATATTTTAATGTATTTCACTTCTGGTTTAAGATTCATCAATGTTCATGTTACATTACAAGACTGAATAAAACTAGGAATAAAGTTATAAAAGTCTTGGGAATAAAACAATCAATACATTTAAGTTTCTTTAACCTAATAAACTAATTATTACATATTTGGCTTCCCTGAGCCTAGATACATAACATGTCTCCTTGTCTCTCCTTCCCTCCCTCCCTCTGTATCGATTAGTTTAGCCTAAATAATCAAAGAAATCCTTCCATTTTTTCCAGAAGTTGGTTATCGGTCTGTTTTGTAAATAGTTAGTCAGTTTGGCCATTGAAGCATATTTGTGAACCTTATCTCTCCACTCTGGGAGACCAGGACAAACATCGGTTGTCCATTTTCCTGCAAATAGTACTCTCGCTGCTGTCACCACATAAAGGAAGAGATTTCTTTGCTCTTTTCTCACATTAGTTGGTAGAATATTCAAGAGCATACTTTTCGGATTTGATTCAGATCTAAGTTTGAGGATCTTTTGCATCTTTTCATGTATTTTTATCCAGTATTTTTGTGATTCCTTACAAGTCCACCACATATGGTAAAATGTTGCATCCATATTCTGACACTTCCAACACTGTCCTTGCAGTTTCTTTGGGAATAATGTACCAGCTAAAAAACATTTTATACCAATTTTCTCTCAATAACTGGCAGCCTGTAAATTTTATGTCTTCAGTCCATAAATTTTCGCACAAGTCCATCGGAATAATTTCCCCAAAATTTTGCATCCATTTTATCATACAAATTTTGGCTTGCTCTGTTTCTGCATGGTGTTGCAGTAATATTTTGTAAATCTTCCCCAACAGATGTGACAAGTCTTTAGATACTAATAGTTCATATTTTGTTTTTGCTCTCAGCCTGCCGCCTTCTTTAAGAGTTTGATCCTTCAGTCTTGGTACTATTTGGTGATATGTCAGCCAAGGAATGTTTTTGCCTTGTGCCTGGATTTCTTGCCAAGTTTTTGTGTTTCCTGCTTTGTCTATTATTGATTCATAGCTGGGTTGATCAATTCTATTTCTAACTGCTGCATCATAATAGGCGTTAATGGGTGACTTCAATGGGGAAATTGGTGGACTCAATCTGTTTCTGCACTGGAAATAAGTTTTAAGCAGTCCATCCCTTACAATATGGGTCCCATCTTGTTTATGAATAGATTTGCATGATTTCTTTCTCTGTAAATAATTATGGATACCTTCATTAGCATATGTCTGCTGCTTGGATTCTTAATCCAATCTGTTATCCAAACTAACACCACTGCTTGATGATACAATTTGATGTTCAGTACAGCCAATCCTCCTTGGTTTTTGTTGTCTTGCAATGCGTCTTTGAGTCTTATCCTTGGCTTCTTTCCTTTCCATATAAAGTCATTTATTGCTTTCTGCCATCTGTTGAAAGTCTTTTGTTCGATTGGGATCATTTGAAATAGGAGATTCAGTTTAGGTAATATATTCATTTTAACAGCTGTGATTCTTCCTAACCATGAAATGTTTAATTTTTGCCATTTCCACTTGAAGCCAGCTGGGTGACCTTGGGCTAGTCACAGTTCTTCGGAGCTCTCTCAGCCCCACCCACCTCACAGGGTGTTTTGTTGTGGGGATAATAATATCGTACTTTGTAAACCTCTCTGAGTGGGCATTAAGTTGTCCTGAAGGGCAGTATCTAAATTGAATGTTATTATTATTATTATCTCAGACATAGCAACAAAAATGCAGTTTTTGTTGGCAAAAACTATTGCATCTTTTGTTGCTATGTCCGATAATGAGTCAGTTTATGACTAAACCAGTTACAAATTTGTATTAGTTTTGTACTACCTATCATGGCTTCTTTCAGAGAATTTTCTCAAAAGTGTAGTTTGGCAAGGGTGAAGAAAAGCTTTGGAGTTGCCTTTTCTCTTTTAATGATCCCTACTTTCTTCCCCTTTACAGAGAAGTACAATTTTCTTTCTTGGAAGAGGGACTGGCTATTAAAACAAATACGCATTCTGTAGAGTAGGTAAGAATTGAGAATTACTAGACCAAATACTGTACTGTAAAGTAGTATATCAGTGGAAGTACTACTGATAATCATGCTCCATGATTATCCTGCCTGTTGATACATTAAAGCCACTTTCAGTATCTGTGTATGCTGCATTTTGACTTGTATGTCAAGTTGGTTTTGGACACATGGTAGTACAGAATAGTTTCTTGAAGCGGTGTCTTGCTGAGCTCCTATTACCACAGCAGCAGCTGAGGATAAGCAGTGAATTATTTAAGAACCAGCCGTGTTCCTCATTAAATTTAATAAGCCTAGAGTTTTCCACAATGCCCTTTTAGTCAAGCCAGGGCCACTGGCTGAGTCACTGAGAGGTTCATTTGCCAAATGCTGTTTTGAGCTTTTCATTTGGAAATAGTAGGGGCTGGTATCTTAGCCATAGCTAAATGAGGCACACACTGCAGCATCACCACAGAGCTCTAATGAATGCTGGAGGGTGATCACAGTGCAGGTAGCCTAGCTTGATACAAAAATTAACAGAGGGAGGGTTCTGAAATTAATGGCGTCATACTGGCCTCAGTCTGTAGCTCGAGTAATTTGATACAACTTCCATTGAAGCTGAGAGAATACAGCTGGCAGCCCCTGGAAATTTTTGCTCCTGGTCAACTTGCTAGTGCTGTAAGCCATTCATACACATTCAGGCCAAAGCCCCGTATGTGAGAAAAATATGGATCAAGGAACCCTAGGCAGCTGAGAATTCACTGAATGCAGTTGTAGACTTGCCAAGGCAATGCTATGCTATAATACAGGCAATGCTATGATATTATTGTAGCGGTATTTGACAACAGTAGTTTGTATACCCAAGAGAAACACGCACACAACACTGGGTTTCTAGTCAGTATTGTCTATTCCACCAGGAATTGTCTTTCTGAGTCTTGGTATCATTTTAAATGGTGATCGAACCTCGGCCTTCTTTACACTTAGCTGTGGCCTCTCTCCTGAGAAGTGGGTGGAGTCATGATCAGCATGGCATTCTGTCTCCCTCATATTACATTCATACACATATACACACTCACTCAGGTAAATGACTCCTCTTCGTAGTTTTGTGTTTAGCAGAACAGGACGCAATTTTTATATACAACTTGATCATTATTGCAAACTACAAGTGACTGCCAACTTCAAGCAATGATATCTAGATTATACTTGCAAGACAGAATGCCACCCAAATTCCTTACATGACCCACCAACTTCTCTAGACTCATTTAATATGTGGGTGCGTGAGCGAGGCAAGGGCATCAACCTATCCGTTTCGCCTTGTGTCCCCTCTATCTGCGCATTCCCCTAGACCAATGAGAACTGTCAGTGCTCATGGCAAGGAATGTGCAGTCTACTGCTGATGATCTTCAAGTAAAGCCCTGTTCATGATATTCTGCAAGGAGTATATATATACTTTGAGCAGCATGGAAACACAGAATGCCACTTTTGAAGCCCCTTAGGAAAATTGAATTGCAATCTGTCACTATTAATTGATTAATCTTGTAGGTAAGACATTGGCATCTCTGGTCATTCCCCATGCAACATCCCTCAGCTGCTGAAGCAGCAACCCATGGTCAATAGTATTGAATAGGCTACAAAGTCGAGCACAACCAAAGTTACCATCTGTCCTCAATCTAAAATTATCAGCAGCTTATTTGTTACACTGACAAGTGTCCTCTCAAACCTGCAGGAAGGCTGGAACCAAAATGGAATTTCCTCAAGGTGTTGTTGGAATTTGGATGCTGATTCTGTTGTACCACTGTGGATTTTTCAGCGGTTTCCCTAAAAATGGGAGGTTAGAGACTGGATGATAAGAGCATTGGCTTATTTAAAGCCGGTTAACATTCTTTGCCTGTGAATGGAGGTATTAATGGGTTGAGACAGTAAAGATACAGAAGCCCTGTTTTGGAGTTGTAATCGCTTGAGATAGTGAGGACATAAGTAAGAGAGTGTGATGAAAAATGAGCTCAGGACAGAGAAGGGATTGAAAATGAGGTGCAGATCAGGAGGAGAAGAAAAACATGATGGATGAAGAAAGCTAAGTTCCTAAAGATGGTCCGACATTTTATACATGCCTCAGAAAATCCAAATGACCCCCATTTGATAAAATATGTAAGAATAAACAAGATAACTGGTAACTGGCAGCTTCTGCATTTTTCCTCCAGCATTTTCTCTCCAAGGAAAGCCTATTCACCCTGCATAATGGTCAAGCTGGCCCTACTTATCCCACCAATCCTTACTTTCTCCAGCTACCTCTGTTGCTCACAGGAGTAAAAGTTGGGGGTATGATAGTGGACAGCGAAGGATGTAATATTTTTATAATTGCTTCCTATCTTCTGTAGAATTTGCTGATTCTCCTTAGTAGTCAGCAGAACTTTCACACATGTTTTCTTTCTCTCACACACATTGTTTAGGTTCTTGTCTGAACTCCCTCACAGTGAAGACAAATTTATTTCACAGTATGGAGATAAATTCCTTCAAAGCTGCATGGTTGCTTAAGTGACCATCTGAAAACATGAGAGATTTATCTATCAGATTTGTACCCGACAAAGCAGAATTCTCCATGAACAATGTTTGGAGTTTGTTGCAACTGTGAAAAATGATAAGATTTTATACATGCATGGTTTTATACTGTTCTAGAAAATGAAATGCTATGTAATGAGCAATCTTTAGATTATTTTACTATGAACAATAGAAGGCCGAGACCCTGCACACAAGACCCTGCACACAGTCCCCCCCCCCACCGACTTTGTTCAAGTTCCCTTCTACTGACAAAAATACATGTATTTGTATTTGTACATGACTTTGTATTTATGTGTACATGTAACATACATGGTATTTCATAGTATTTCAGGAGTGAAAAGGATAGATTTCAGCCCTCAAAGAAGTTACAATGTAAACTTTACAAAGGGAAAGGAGAGGATGGAAAGAAAAGTATAGCAAGAGATAAATCTATATATATAAAGACAAGTGTCCTACTCCTGACTGACTCTTCAACGCCCAGCCCAAACCCCTGGACCTAGTAATGTGAAATTTGGGGAGAATGTTCCTTTCATGATGTAAAGACTCACTAAGAAGGGATTTTAAGAAATTTGCCCGCTAAGAGGGTAAAAAGGGGTAAAATGTGTTTTTCCATAGGGATACAGCTTCCCTGTGTGGCAGGCAGGCTGCTCCTCCCCCTGCCCCCGCCAACTACCAACTACCAACTTGGCCACTCTTCCCTGAGGTAATTTGCATATATGGCCTGATTGGTCATCACCCCAACATTCTAAACAGTATGCAGTTTCTGTTGGGAGTCATTGAATGTGTCCTGAGGTAAAAATACACCTCCCAGTCTTCCTCTACTAGGGTTGCCAATCTCCCTGTGGGGCCTGGCTTTCCTGTGTGGCTGGCAGGGTCCTGCCTGCCCGCACCGCCCCCCCATCCCGATTGGTCAGCTGTGGAACTCTGTATTCTGAGGTAAATATCAGGTAAAGGAAACTGCAAACAATTGAAGAAAGACAGTACAAGACTCCTGAATAGGGATTTTATATAAAAGTATGGCAACTGAGTTTTAAAATGTTCATGGGGAAGATGGTGCATGACCTTTCTAGGGGCTATTTCAATGTGAACCTCTCACATGAACCTGCCGAAGTGCCCATCACACCACCCCTCCCTCAGTCCAACATCTCACACCTCTCACAGCCATCACCTCTTACTACCACCAAGAAGCCTTCTGGCAGATGTCATGCAAGATACACTGACACTAAAAGGAGGAAGCAACTTAGAGATGCAGCAAACAACCAAGATATACCCTGATATCACCACTATCACGGAGAAGTCCATGGACTGGCTGTGCAAGCGTGCCATTCTGACCCCCCAAGAACAACAAGGCTGCCATCATTAATGAAACGCAACTTAATTCCCTCGAATGGGCAGAAATGGAGTACAGATCTGTGGACTCAGTGGTGCAAATGGATGACATGGTCCACTACCCCATGGAGTTCCTTAACACGCTCAACCCTCTTGGCTTCTCAGCCCACAAGCTTCTCCTCTAAGTGGGGGCTCCAGTGATGCTGCTCGAGAACCTCAACCCACCCAAACTCTGTAATGGCACCAGACTGTGAGTGAAAGCCCTCCACAGGAACGTCATCAAGGCCACATTGTTCACCGACAGTGCTTGGGGGTGGCGGGGGAGAGTCAGTGTTCATATCATGCATACCACTCATACTGTCAGAGAACCCCTTTGAATTCAAGAGACTGCAGTTCCCCCTCAAGGCCTGCTTTGCTATGACGATCAACAAGTCCCAGGGGCAGATACTGAAGGTGGCAAGAATTGACTTGAGGGAGGACTGCTTCTCACATGGGCAGTTCTATGTGGCCTGCTCCAGAGTGGCCTCACCCAGCAGCCTGGTGATCCTAGCAGCTGAGGGGGAAACCACCAATGTGGTCTACAAAGAGGTCCTTCAGTAGAAAAAAACTGGTTGTACGTATTTTTCACTTTATTTCTTGCACTACAATCTTTTCCTTTCAAAAATCTCTTCAGTAACTGTTACATTTAGAAATTCATTTCATCCGTTTTTGGTATCAACATGCTTCGCTTTATTCAAACACTTTTGTGAAGCTCGGGTACTATGCTATTATACTACAAAACCAACTCAAACACCCACCCACCCCAAACCAAAAAATGTCACATACCCATAAATATTATAACTGGATTTAAAGTAGTTAAATACCATAGTGAAGCACGGCCATCAAGCTAGTAAGAGAATATATGAAAGATTGCACACTGTTTTGTAGTGTTTTGTTTTAAAAGTTACATTGATTTTGTTTGAACCGCTGCAGCTGCAACTTCTACTTAGGCATGTTTGCAACTGGGAAGGGAAATAAGAGGTTAAGTCAACATCTTCACAAGAAACACAAGTTTCAAGGAATGATAATTTTTCAGAGTAATGGGAGCAGCTTCCCCCTTAGAGCTATCGTGGCAGGTAATGGCTGATCACCATGAATACCAGTATTTTGATTAATGCACAAGCATAATAGGGGAGAGGAGACTATTAATTCAGTTAACTGTTTCTAAATACTAATGCAGATACTACGGTTGGTATGATACTAGAGAATATAGAAAAACATCATGTCGAAAAGGATTCAGCCTAGCGATTTCTCTTGATATTCTGTTTTTCTGTGTTTTTATTATTGTTGTGCAGAAGCATTGAAAATTGCAAGCCCCTACCCCAAGTACATCTCATAGTTATAAAGCCCAGAAAAAGCTTTTCTGCTTGCTTCTATAGCATGTATAAATTGAAATAAAGTAGAACTCTGTCAGCTGATGAATCACTATATATTTGACAGAGATGATATCATGTTCTTTGAGTCCCCTGACCTCAGAAATATGGAGTTCAGTACCATATTAACTCTATATTCCATGCAATAAGAGAAATAGAGTTTTTAGGTTGTATAAAGAGAAAATGCTGAAAAACAGGCTTTGAATTCTAATTCATTGAGGAAATTGTTCGGAGAAACTATTCATTGAATTTAGTTGACCTCCTAAAGTTCTCCCCTCAACAGATGGTTTAATACAGAATCATTTGGCTGGTCAGGTATTAGTGAGAAAACATGGTATGAGATACTCCTAATATTGCATTGAATTGGGCTAGTTGTGTAAGTGTATGTGCTTGTTCTGTGGCACTATCATAATGGGCTTACAATATCAGTTTAAAAATGTAAAGGCTACTCAGTTGCAAATGACATGTTTAAAATTATCTTTTATTATCAGAGAGCCAGGGTTGTTGTAAGGATAAGATGGAGGAAGGGGGAATGATGTAAGCTGCTTTGTATCCCCACTGAGGAGACAGGCATAAATAAACAGATGTTAATTAAGTTGCCCCAAAAGGCTACAGTAGAACTATTGAAAGAAGCAGAAGCCTTCAAATACTAAGAGCTAGAAGGAAGAAAATGTAACTAAGAATATAAGTAGCATAAAGCATTTAGAGAGGAAATCACGTTTAAAGTGAGCTTTCAGTTCCAATGTGCTGATTTCCTTATAAATATTTAATCCACCACCAGTGTGTCACTGGGTTTCTGTTCCAATGAATATACCATCAATGAGAGTCAAAGCAGAGCATCTCACCTGCGGACCCGACACTGAAGATCTTTTTGATTGATAGATCAAAGATAGACCTTGCTGAAGGGACTTAGCCGTTATGGGAGTTTTAATGATCTGGCCTCAGGGAGTAGCACATGAAAGACCACCTTGTAGCATGAAATATCACACTGTCTTCAACAATCAGTGATGTTGGTAGGTCTTTATAAAGAAATATAGAGGAGGAAGTGAGGGAAATGGAGATTCCCATTCATATGGCTAAATCCTTAATGGTGAAAGACCAAATTACCAAAGGCAAAATATTATATATGTGAGACAGTTATTATACATTAGAGGTAATTAATGAAAGGTAGTGTGAAAGTAAGTTATGTCCTTGTTTTTTTTTAAATGTTACTGCTCCTTTGATAAATAATTATGGGACTCCAGATAAAGGAGGAAAGGAGACTCCGTTACTGAGATGTTTTTAGTTCTTGGAGCATTGTAGTCTGTGGTTGGTATGTTCTCAAGTGATAACAGTTGGTTTTTACTACATTTGATGCATTTTTCCTAACTGGAGTGTCACGCTGGTCCAAAAGTTTTGTGTGTAGTGCATGGAGTCTTAATTTGTTTCAGCTGCTTTTACAGAGCTCAAAGTGATCCCTGATGCCCTCTGCTTTCAGGAATTAAGTACATTATATCAGTATAGAATTGCAGGGCACCTGAACAAATCTCTTCAAGGTGCACCTGTGTGGTAGGACTCAATATAGATTGTACAAACCACACAATGATAACATTCAATTTATATACCGCCCATCAGGACAACTTAACACCCACTCAGAGCGGTTTACAAAGTATGTCATTATTATCCTCACAGCAATCACCCTGTGAGGTGGGTGAGGCTGAGAGAGCCCCTAGAAGCTGTAAGTAACCCAAAGTCAACCAGCTGACTTTAAGTGGAGGAGTGGGGAATCAAACCCAGTTCTCCAGATTAGAGTGCAGCCGCTCTTAACCGCTATACCAAACTGGAAGATTCAAATAATGTTAAAATTCAAGAAGATGGGAGAAACCAAAAAAACTAAAAAAAACTGTTGTAGAAGATCTGTTCAGACCACACCAAAAGATTCAAACTACACATAACGTGCAAGTCTGTGTATCTCTTCTCTGGTATTATCCTCTTCTTCAGTGAAAGCAGCCTCGAATGTGAAGTTTCAGCAGAGGAGCCCTGAGTCTGTCCACTTATCTTCAAGAGCTCATCAGCACAAGATTCGTATCCCATAAGGAAAAGATACCTGTATTTTTTCCCTTCTGCTGACAGAGGTGCTGTGGGGAGGGTATTTTGAACGGAAAATAATAACTGAAAGGGAAAGGGTTAAGCAGTCTTCTGTTCTGCTGTTCTTCTTAAACTCAGAGCACACGTGACTTCTACTTTCAGATAAAAGAATGAAAACGAAACATACAGATGGCTGTGCGTAACATATAGGTTGGCCCTCACATTCTGATTGAAAGGTCAACTAATTAGAAGTATTCCAAGATAAAAGTAAAAAGATAGTGCCCACTCTAGATATCAGTTGCCAGCAAAAGCCTTGTGGCTATTATATTGCTTGCCTCTTTAATAGCGCCTCCTCATTTACAGATTTGCTTGTAACTTTAAATTGGTGCCATAAAGCATGTTGCTGTAGTCCACACTGACTGAAGATTAACCGAAAGCCCCTGTGCTACCTATGTGAGAAAATAGATGGGCTTGAATGTCACTGTGGAGGGGGAAAGCAAGAAGATGGATCGTGCTGGCTTTCGTCCATCCATCTGTTCATCTGGCAGCCCTAATGTTTAGCTCCTTGTTGTCCCACTTGTGTTAAATAATGCTGACCTACAGGATATGGGATGGCAAAGGTCACACATCTCATTTTCCTCTTGCTTTCTCTAAGTGATCATTAAACTCTCTGAGATGTTATAACTATCTGTACTAAGAGCAGCCAGTCAGTATTCACAAACACGTCAAAATCCTTCCCTATTGAGCAATAGTTTTAATACATTAACTTCTTCACACAAGGGAGGGGGTAAGCTTATCCATGGAATTACTTTCCTTGGATAAATGTGCCCAGAGCTGTATCTAGTCTGAGCAACAGCCTGCTGAATTCTGTGACAAACTGTAGATATTTTCATGTTTGCTTATTTTGCTTCTTCCAGTTGCAGGAAGGAACAAGTATTTATGCAGAGCAATAAAGGCCCATTCTAGAGTTGCAAGATGTACAACCCAGAGATGCTTTTTGTCTTCACCTTTCCTAATAGTGAAATGATGCTTATGGAAGTATTCCTCTGTTGCCAAGACCAAGGAGGAAGGGGGCTTCATGCTTTGATTGGAAAGCATCAAGAGATGACATTGCAGGCCAGGAGTGTTTTGGTCCCACACTCAGCATCACTGAGTATTCTTGTAACTGGTCAGTAGCTGCACAGTGTCTTGTCCAGACTCAGCCACCCCATGTCTCTAATGACACTGTTCTTGATATATATTGGCAAGGATGTGCTTTCACCTTGGTTGATGCTTGTGGCCAAGTATTACCACCTAGCCTCATTGGCAGCATCTTCCACTATGTCAGGAGACTTTAAACCAAAAAATATCTCCAGATTGCTAATTTGGTTTACTGTACTTCATCCTGACCAATAGAAATTTTAGACATTCCAGTGGCTTCTGGGACTTTATTAGGCATTTCTGAATTCTTCTCTGCAATGGTTCCAAAATTTTGCTTATTGTTCAGTGAATCCATACAGTAAAGAATAAATAAAAAATTAATAGAATAAGAATAAATAGAAAACCACTACAAGAATAGATAGCCAATACAATCTTATTTGTGATTTTAATGGTTGTCTGAATATCTTTCACAAACAATGACATTTCTGGAATGCTGAAGGGTGGTTAAACATTTGGTTAGCTTCATTGTAAACTCAGAAAGCAGATTTAAATCCTCCATGTTAAGATTCTGCACTGAAGTAAGTAGATTATTCATTAGACTTCTGAATGTTGGCTCTCGAACAGTTCTTAGCCTGCTCTACCCCATGGAGGAGTCATGGAGTTTTTAATTAAATCATAAAGCTTAATGAAATAATGGGAAAGCTGCAGATTGAAGGCACTGTTGCATTGCTTGGACTTATTCTTTAATTCATTTGTCTGTTCTAAACAGTACCATTAATCACTGTTCAAGTAGAAATTACAGTAGTTGCAGTGACCAAAGGGAGGGTTTGCCTGGAGTCAGAGTGTTGAATAGAAGCTGGGAATCCCAAAACCAGGGAAGAAGGTTTCTGCTGCCACCATTTTTGGAATAATTTTAAACAAAAGAAGGTTCATGGGCCAGCTGTGACGCAGTCAGGACCCTGGACAGCAATCCATGTGCTAACTTGAGCACAAACAACAACAACCTGGAAAAGAAAATTTAAGACTGTCTGTGCTTCCCTGAAGGAGTTAAGTGGAGGAATATGTGGGGTGTGTGAGACAGCTTTGTCAAATGTGTGAGCAACATACTCTAAATAAAAGCAAAGATGAGTACTTGATTGTGTATGCAGGAATTAAATATCGATCGAATCAGGAAACCAAAAATGACTTTGACAAAATCCACAAAAACAAAAAAGAAACAAAAGCATAAGCACATCATCTTACTTGATCAATTATATTATCTTGTAATCTAAAATGCCTTGTTGTCAGTGGGATAAGAACCTGGATTAATCACTCCCAGCTCCTCCAGTGATGGTCAGGAAAAGAATGAAAAACAGCAGTCTGGAATCTCCTTTTATTGATTTTTTTTTTTAAAAAAATGGTGCTCAGACACCTTCCCCCAATTGGTTTAATTCCAGTAGGAAACTTAGGGCTGGAGGAGAATCTTCACTTCACCTGAATCTGGCCAATCTAGAGGTGTGTGTGGAAAACCATTCCCAGGTTCTGTTAGTTGGTCTAGTTATTGTTTACAAGCAGACCATTCACACTTTGGGTGTCTCCAGCACCTTCCCCCTGAATGTGATATCTGCCTACGGTTCAGCCTTCTTGCCAGCTGGCGGCACCCTGGAAAATTAGTGACGCACCCAAACAGTTTGATCTTATATATGGAGGAAAAGGGAATTTTGGGGAGGGGTGACTGGCCTGTTACCACAGCAGTGGATGCTTGTTTGGGAGTGAAGTGACCTTTTTCTAGCTGTTTCTGAAAGGCTTCCTGTAGTTATTGGCAGGATATTTTAGCCATTGTCATGTCACTTTCCCCTCCTGAATTCCCCAAAATGCCATGATTTAGTACATGATTCAGCTTTAATATTTGTATATCAAATCAGGTGCATAACTGGAACACTCTTGCTTTGGAGAATCTGGACTTTGAAACATAAATGTGTAATGTCAGTCTTCAAAAATGTTACTATAATTCCGCTAGTGAGTCTCACTGAAATGGCAAACTAGTGTCTGGGCTGTACTACTTCATAGAGCATGTAGCAGCTTACAAGAATGAATGCACCTCCATTAAAAAATCCTTTCCAGAGAGACCTTATTTATTTAAGCCACCTTGGGTATCTTGGTCTGCCAAAGAATCCTTGAATGTCTGCGGAGCAGCGTTTAATGTTCATTCCCAATTCACATGAAATGTCAACCAAGCTTGTGGAGTCCAGGGCCATAGCCAACCATCCTAAAGAAATAGGATAGTAAAATACCTACAATATCTGCACCCAAGCTAATTTGGATATTGTGGGGTAGCATTTTGGGTTGGAGCCAAACAGATTTCCCATTCCTGCTTTAAATTACTGTTTACCCCATTTAAGCTGTGCTTAGTTGTAGTAGCTAAAATAAGATCCCATTCTTGAAGTGAAAACTGCCAGACACAAGTTAAATTCATTGTTCAAGCAGTGCTCCAGCGTTCCACCCTTATCTTACTGTTTGCTTTTATGAGCTATGCTTTAACATGTGTCTGACACTTCTGCAAGGCATACATTGCAGGAGAAGTTTGATATCTAATGAAGCAAGTTCTGATAACGCTTGTGCCAGAATAAACTGTTAGTCTTTAAGGTGCTACTGGACTCATGTTTTACTTTGTTGCTGCAGACTAAACACTGTTATTAATGATCTTTTCATTGAGGAATTCTAAGGTTTCTAGGAACACCACTGTGATAAGGAACTCCCATATCCTTGTAACTGGTGATTTTTTCCCCTCACTAATTCATGGTAGTTAGTGAGGTTTTTGAGGAGTTTATAGAAGAGCTGCTGGTTTCTGGAACCAAGAAACATTCCAGACATTATAATAAAGCAACCGAGCAAGGGAGGAGGCAAATGTCATAATGAACAATGCAAACTATACACAAGAAGCTGAACAACTGTTCTCAAACACCAGTATCCACAGGCTGCTATCCTCAGACCCCACACATGAATACCAGTGGGAACTCAACAAAATCATGAAGTAAGTCCCAACATACATCCAGGAACAAATTTATACAGATACACCCTGAGAACCTCGACTGGGCACCTTCTGCCTCCTGCCAAAGATACATAAACCTGGCAACCCTGGATGTCCCATGGTCTTGAGCATAGATACCATCACTGAAGGAATATCAGGATATATGGACTCCATTATGAGACCATATATTATTAATACCCGCAGCTATGTCTGTGATACCACTGACTTCTTGAGGAAACTGCAGTCCTTCGACCATCTCCCAGAAAATAGCATTCTAGTCACCATGGATGTTGAGTCCTTGCACACCAACATGGACTACAAGCCATTAGAACATCATCCCTGACAAGATCACAGCAGATCTGGCCACTGACCTCTGCATGTTTGTTCTCACCCATAACTACTTCAGGTTTGATGAGAACCTATACCTCCAAATCAGTGGCACAGCCATGGGCACCCACATGGCTCCACAGTATGCCAACATTTTCATGGTTGACCTAGAACAGCATTTTCTGAACTCCTACCCATTGGCAACTCCCCTTTACTTGAGATTCATTGATGACATTTTTAATATCTGGACTCATAGCATAGAAACCCTTGAGAGATTTCACCAGACTTTCCACAACTTCCATCCCACCATCTAACTATGAATCACTCTACACAAGAAATAAACTTCCTGGACACCACAATACGGATACACCAGGGACATATAAGTACCACGTTATACTGGAAACTTGCAGACCAGCAAACAGATCTTCATGCCTCTAGCTACCACCCCAACCGCACCAAGCAATCCATTTTGTATAGCCAAGCTATACGCTACAGTTGCATATGCTCCAACCCCTCAGATAGAGATACTCACTTTAAGGATCTGCAACAGGCATTTTTGTAACTATGGTATCACCTGCCATGGTGAGAAAGATGATTGGAAAGGCCAGAATGACACCCAGGGACAGCTTGCTACAAGAAAAGCCCAAAGAAAATAACAACAGAACACTGCTGGTGGTCACCTACAGCTCAGAACTCAAGCCGGTTCAATGCATTATTAATGACCTACAACCCATGCTGGATTGTGACACTTCCCTCACACAGGCACTGGGGACTAACCTTTTCTTGCTTACAGACAGCCTGCTAACCTGAAACAACTACTCACCCTCAATGATAAACTACTTAACAGTAACATAAATTCTGGCACTAAGGCCTGCAATAAACCAGGGTGCCAGCTTTGCTCTCATATAGATCCTAGCAACACCATCAGTGGACCCCACAACATTAGCCATACAATTTCAGATTCATACTCCTACTCATCCTCTATGTGATTTATGCCATCATGTGTCAGCAATGCCCTTCCACCCTCTATGTCAGACAAACTGGCCAGTCCTGTCGTCAAAGAATTAATGGACATAAATCTGACATCAGAAACTACAACATTCAAAAACCAGTGGGGGAACATTTTAACCTTCCAGGATATTCAGTTCGATCTAAAGTAGCAGTTATCCTGCTGAGGAATTTTAAAGGGATATTAGAGAGACTGCTGAATTGTAACTGATATCGAAACTCAAGACAATGCATCTGCCTGGATTGAATCAAGACCTAGACTTCCTATCTCATTACCAATGGTGATTTCTCGACACCTACTACCCTTCTGCATATCCCACCCAATCCAATCATGCCTGCTATTGTCATTCACTGGCTATTGTCATTCAGCATTTGAAATAACTCCACTCTCCAAGATATAAGGACTGATGGACTCATGTTCTAGCTGTATCTGAAGAAGTGAGTTGTGACTCATGAAAACTCATACCCTACCACAAATGTTGTTAGTCTTATAGGTGCTACTGAACTCTTGCTCTTTTCTATAAGTTCACTTAGACATTGGGAAGATAATAAACCAAGTTATTATTCCAAACCCGGGTGTTGCACTCCTGGGTTTACACAATCAAACTGTGTAGTATGAGGGTATATAGTATAACTCCCTCATGTTGCAAGCAAGAATGGAGGCAGCACAATGCTGGAAAGCAGCTACTCTCCCACCCCCGCCAGTATAAATTGGTGATCCAAAAGGATTTGCATTAATGAACACATTTGCCCACCAAATTAAGCCATCCAAAGAGTTAGTCAAATGAGAGGTGTTTTTATTGCCAAGCGGTAATTCTTTATTTTGTATGAAGTAGTTGCTCGACAGATAAAAGACCCCTCATTTTCTCAACAGCCCTTCTGAATGGAGGCCATTAATGCCTAATATATTTCTCTCTGTGTACTATAAAAGGCAAGTGGTTATTATTATTAATGTGTCTATTCTGAATAAAGTACAACAGTTTTTTATTGATACTGCTGTTTTGCGAAGTGAATATTGAATAATACCTTTGACTGTACATTTTATGTGTTAGGCATTTGTACTTCCTAAATCCATATTTATGTATAGTATAATTTTCAGTTTTAAAAAGATGAAAAATGTATTCAAAGAGCAAATAATAACATATCTCAACTTCATTGTGTAGTGTGATGTATAGGTTAGTATGCTGGACTAGGGTTAGGAAGACCAAGGTTGAAATCTCTACTCTCTGAAACTCACAGGGTGACCCTGAGCCAGTCATTCTTTATCTTACAGTGTTGTTTTGAATTTAAAATGGAAAAAGGAGAGGTGTGTATGCAACTCTAAGCTCCTAGGAAAAAGGGTAGGTGGAAAATATAATAATAAAAGGAGCATCCATGGATTTTCAAGTGATATCTTCTGAAGTATGCTTCTGCTTTTTGGAGACAGGAATGATTTATTAATGAGGAGACCTTGTAACCTTTCTATTGTCATTCCTTAACCATGCTTATTCCCTCTCCCCTCACAATAAGCGCATAGATTAGAATATGTTCTGTTCTCTGCTTGTAACTTCTTTCTGCAAAGAATGAGGGGGGTAGGTTTCCTTTGCTCTCTCTTTATGCATGAGGATAGGAGTTGAATTGAGAGGACCTGGGTCTCCATGTTAAGAAAAGTCTCTTTTGTGACACTTTCCTGGGGAATACTGTTGTGATAACTGCCCACAGATGAACCAATAGGGTGGGGGGTGAGGAGTTACTTTAAAGGCTAGCTAGCATTTCAGAGTATTGAACTGGATTCCCCGCCCTCTTTAGATGCAGAGTCTCTTGAATTCAACTGATTTTGCATTCAGAAAGAGTGCCACTGCTACGAGAATGTCGGCAAATGGAAGACGCGTCCAATATAAATTGCTTCCCTTTCTATTGCTGCACTTTTTATTAATTTCCACACTGGCTGATTTTATAGCTTTCTGGACCTTTTATTTCCTTTTCTCCAAGGATTTTTCTGACAATGGAATCTTGTTTTTGACTTTAGAGAGAAGCATTTTTAGGCGTTCTGCTGTCACAGTTGAAAGCGTATGAATAAAGCGCCCTCCCCTATCACACAGAATATTATGGCCCCAGTTCTAGTCCTGTGCCATTTGGTATGTGACGTAATTGTATTACAAAATTTGGAGAGAGGGTCTGCTGACACAATCTGAGCTGAGTCTCTGCCCCCGCCCCCTTGACAGAGTTCACAGATGTATCATCAAATGACAATCAATATAACCAGTTAAGTGATTATTGGCTTGTGTGAATGGACCATCACATACAGAATGCCGCAAACAGAACCTCAGTGTTTTTCAGTGGACAATTCAAACATTTAGCATCCAGTTATCATTCAGTAATTAGATAAGTGTAGTGAAATCATCATTTATATGCATATGTGGATCAGCCCATTGCGTACTAACAAAATTGGCGAAGACTTTGCAGTGTCTCTCTGCAGCTGTTGTGTGGAAAAACAATTGCATTGTATAGCATGAGCTTGGAGGTCTTGAATCCCTACCTGACAAGAATTGGCAAAGCTACAATCATGACTGCCAGATATTTTTCACCAGAGACTTGAGTCTTGTTATATCCTCTGTTTGGGAGGAAGTGATCCTTTATATGAGCTTGGTGTTTTAAAATGATGTGTCGGATACACAGGTTGGTTTCTGATGTCAAAAGGCATTTCCATTAGCAGAATGGGACGTCTCTGCCCCTCCCCTCCCACTGCAGCCCACTGAGTCCCCTAAAGTGTTCCTCCTGGATGACGGGACGCTTGGTAGCTACATAAGGAGTGGACTGGGTGTGTGCAATGAGGGGGGGGGGAATTGATGAAAACCACCAACAAATCTGCTGGTGGAAACTGACGTTGGAGCCAACGCTATATAATTTGCATAGATATTAGGATCAAAACGGTGTTTTTTTCTTAAATAAAAACCAAAACATTTCTGGAATTATTTGCTACAGCAGTTATTTAACCACTCAGAAAATAGAATCAAGTGAAATTATCCTCTCCTCCTTTGAAGAATACAAACCTCCAAAGGAAGAGAGAGGGGGAGACAATTTCACCTGGTTCCTGCTCCTCCCTGCACCTTCATACTGTGTACTTTTTCCCACAAAGGTCCCTAATCCTCAGAGAGGATTTTTGGAAAAAGCAGCAGGCTGCTGAGGGAAGGTGGGTTCTGATGATCTACTCTACCAATTCCTTCTGTGAGCTTTTCCTCAAGATCCAACTCAGAATGTACATAAATGATATTGATTTTTCATGTTTAGCAATGGCTAATGTTACTCTGTGTATCACCCATCTCTTACAATGGACAAAATGAGTTGTGTCATAAAAGCATGACATCTGTTATAAGGGATAGAAGGAAAGTAGCAAAATATTCTGTAGATACACATGCTTAAACATGCACACATGTATTTATCTTTATTATTTTCACTGTCTGTAACAGTTTTATACAACTACTCTGGACACAGTATGTATATTATTCTGTTTTAAAATTGCAATAGTAGGCTAAGAGGCATGAAATGTTACAAAGGGAATTTATACAGCCCCATTCACCCCATCTGCAGGCCTGTCCCACAGGGTTATATATCCTGATTTTTATTATGATTTCCCTTCCCACCACCTGTCTGTCAATAATGTCATAGCAACAACAAGACATTAGGTGGGATGTTGCCTTTGGGGGAACCTATCTGGCCAGCAATCAGACTTCTTTTGATAAATGCTGAACACCTTATGCTCCATGTTCTTCATAAGTGCAATCATTTCATATATTTTTTTAATGTAGGCCAAGAATTAGGAGGAACTGCATTTTGGTTAGTTATGACAACTGATGCTCAGCTGCCGCATTTCCTTTTTATTTAATTCTAAGGTGGAATAAAAACCTGAAATCTCTGGATATCAAAGGGTTAGGCAGAAAGATAATATGGGTAATATAATTATACTACAACAATCTCTGTCAGAACATTTCCATTTTTAAAAAGGGAACCCTACAAGTCTTAGAGAGACACAGGCATTGTGCTGGCAATAGGACACCCCCAGAACTACAAAGCTAATATTGATCTGACTATTGTTTCATGAATCAAGCAGCTTATGTATCAAGCTTATATTCATCATCAATAATAACATCACTAATAACATTTAGAAATCATTGGAGCTGGGATCAGTGCAGGGGGATGTTATATGGTCCATCTGCCCCTATGTGCCGGGGAGTTAGAGTTTACCAACCCGCACCTCCGCCATCTTTCCCCCCTGTGTATGGTGTGCAGGGAAGGGGAATGGCGCCCCATCTGGGGTATTGAAATGTATGCTGCTATATAAGATTTGATTTTATTGTTTTACTGTTTTATCTGTTTAACTCTGTAATCTATCTGTTGCTGTAACCCACCCTGAGCCCGCTTGCAGGGAGGGCAGGCTATAAATGTAATCAATCAATCAGGAATGATCCGTCATAATTATTGTGTCTAATTTCAGTGCTGTTTTAGTTTGGCCTGTTTCCTCCATGATTAAGAACCCAGTATTTTTTAAACTGAAAGCAGCCTCAGAAGACTACAAATTTGAACTGATCAAAACCTCTTCAAGCTGCTTGGGGAAGACACCAGAAGAAGGGGATGATTAAAAAAAACAGCCAGCAGAATAAGAGTTAAGCATCATCCCTCTTCCACCAATCTTCCAATCAAATCCATAGCTTCCCAAGGCTGCATTTCAGTCGGGAGGAATGTTATTGGCATTTCTGTGTGTGATGTCTAAGTTGGTTCTAAGACAGCTAGATAAGAATAAAAAATCAGGAGGCTGATCAGCCCAGATATCAGTAGGTAACCTGCCAACGGACTAGCGATCTGAGTAAATAAATGGAATAAACGGGAAAGCCCAGCTGTCCTTGCCTATGTCCCCTGCTTGATAAGGCTTCTTGCGAATCACAGATGTGCAGAGCTTCAACAGACTTAATTTGTGGGACAGTTGGGAATATGATGCTATTGGGAAAGGGCTCTGATCTACAGCTCATTTCTTAGATAAACTGTTTAAGGGAAGGAAACTTTGCCCAGATTCAAGCAGGTTGGTGAGTTTTGTATTTCAGTAAATAAACAGCAGTTTGCTGCTGCAGATACCAAGTTTCACAATGGTTTTAGGAAATTCCTAGTGCCATTTTTTTTAAAATCTATTATCTGCCTTATCAGAAGCAGCTATTGAGCTTTGGATGAGATAAACTTTTGGGAGACATTACAGATTATCACCACATATTTACATCATGTTGCCATATATCTGTACCTATTACTTGGTAAAATTTCATTTCACTTTTGTCCAGGTGATACAGGTGGCCTTACTAACCAGAGTAAGAGAGCTCACCCCTCAACAGCTGGGTCATCTCAGAGATTTTTTCATTGAAAATGCAGTATCTTTTATGATTGCTATAATTTTCAAGGATTTGAATATTTATAATCTTTTTATTATAGGCAATATGTACATGTACTTCAAAAGTTTGTGGGTGTGGGTGTGGCTATATGACAAAATGTTTTTTCTAATGGTTGAATTAACAGTAAAATGTTTATTCTAGGATTGACTAAATTCACTTATTAATTGTATCTGTCTGAGCACACTACAGAACAGGGGTCCCCAGTAAAGTGCCAGTGGGTGTTGTGGTGCCTGCCAACACCTTTCTTGGCATCCATCAACTGTTTTTAGAAAGTGGGTGGAACCAGGTGGGATTCTTGCACTGCAGAACTTCTGATTTGTCACTGAAGATCTGATTGGCTATGCAGATTAAAATAACATTGTTTCAGTGGCAACTGACACCACAGTGTTTGTTTTATTCTCTTTCACCCCTTTCCTAGTGTATTTTTAATTACCCCTAATCCCTCCTGTCCTTGGGTTTCCTCTGAGTGTGCGACCCTGCTTCCGCTGGCAGCCATTTTGTGGTTGGCTCAGCCTCCTTCACCAGCCATTTTGTGTTGTGTCCACCACCCTGTATCAGAATTCCAAAAGTCTGAAAATCTAAGTGACGTAGCCCTACTGATTCAAAAACTGTTGCTACATGGTGGTGCTCCATAAGAGGGTGGTAATATTTGTAAACTGCTTACCGAATTCCCCAGTCCAATTGCATGGAGTATCTCTGAGTCAGTATCACAGCTTCCATGTTGTCTGGGCTGTTTCATTACTATATAGTGTGCAAAATTGTTGGCTTCAATACTGAGTGCTTCCTCATGCCCAAGAAAATAGCACCTCTCTCCATCTTGCCCAGTGCCTCTTTTTTATTTCTTTTAGATTAACAAATACCGGATTGGGAATTGTATTATTGCCAGAAATCACTTAGAAATAAAAATATATATGACAAAGCACTCTGGATACGAAAGTGTGGAATGTGGAATCAGATATCTATATTTTCCCCACTATAATTGTTTTCTATCACCCTGTGCTGTGGTTTTCGTGGAAACATATGGTGCAGTGGGTCGACAAGCATTTACAAAAGGACATTGACTCCTTGGATCCAATTGGAACATGATTGGATCACCCACTGCTGTGTGTATCACACTGTTCTCTCACACACTCACTCTGACGCTCTTACACACTTTCTCTCTCCCCCCCTCCCTCCCTGTAATGGTCCAAATCACTCTCTTGGTAGGAGAAATTAAGTTGTATGTATTTACCCAGAGAATGCTATGTTAGGAGATACACTTCATTCTATGTAAAATCTGTGTTTCAAAATCAGATGCAGTCTTTTCTGCCAGATAAATATGTAAGCTCAATATCTGGAGGGTGGAGGAGAGTTAAGGCCTCCTGCTGGATGCTCTAAGTGATGCTGTCCCACTACCAGTTTACTGCTGAGATGTGAGGAGCCTAAATGGTGGGCATTAAAGAGATAGGAGGCCAGGCTCTATTTGCCCACTGCCAGCCATTCTCTGTGACCTCTGGTCCCTGCATTGTACTCCCTGGAGACCAGTTTCGCATTATGTCACAAGTCAGAAGGTGCTTTGTTCTCTACTAATTGGAAGCTATTATTCCAGGAAGTGGATTAGGGAGGGAGCTGTAGGGGAGAGGTACTGTGTCCTGGAACTAATATTCCTTCCCTGCACATAAAGGGAAAGGGGAGCAAGCAGGAGTTTCATCTGAAGTGGGAAAACCGTTAAGAAAGCAGCTTTCTGCGGGGCCTGAAGAACAACTTCCTGGTTAACATTCCTGGGATCCAAATCTCTCCAGCATCCACCTCTATGCCAACTCATCCCTGTGAACACAGTGAACAACCTGGCCTGCCTTTGCAACATTCTTCCAGAGTACTTTGATATGCCATCTTTATTTCTGAGCCATGATATCTCAGTGCATCTCAGGCCAGTGCTGATCTATGGAAGAAACTCCTTTGATCCTCATTAGTCCTTTTCATTTGTGTTGAGATTCTCCTCCGCCTTTTTTGTTTGATTCAACCTGCTGATGTTTCTCCTAATTCTAGTAAAGCAGGGTCAGGCAGGCAAACTAGAGAGAAAGCAATTTATTCCAGTAAAGCTTAATCCTCTAAATATATCAGATTGTTTGGAGAGGGGTAGGGGAATTCTGAACAGAAATGAAGATTACTTGCATCTTTCTAAGTCACTAACAGAGAAAAGTATCATTGCAATGAGAGTCAACTAAACCTGCTTTGATTGTGGTGCTGGGAGGGAGGGAAATCAAAACAGCCATTTGGGGAAAAACATTTTGCCTGGTGGTGAGGGTCCTGTTATTTTCTGAATATTTGACAAAGAGCAACAGCTTTTTAGTTCTTGAGCCAGATAAACTGGCAAGTGGTAGGATTGGTCCATGCCTTCTCCTTCCTTAGCAGCCATGTGGAATGGTGTAGCAAAAAGACTGTGGTGCCCAGAGAATCATACCAGTCTAGCTAAATTGAAAGAGCTGATTAAAATTTTCAGTTGATACAATATATTCCTTTCTCAGTGCTATGTACTGTTTTCATGAGGGTTGCTTGTTGGAAAATAGATCAGTGTTTTTGCATTAAAGCTCAAGATTCAAGATTCATAACAGCCCCCCCCCCTTAGATGGAAACAGTTTCTGATGGCTTTCCTTAAGATGGGCATGAAATAACATTCTGTTGGCCCCAGGGAAGGTGAAATAACCTAGTCCCAGTTAGTGTTTCTGTGGCCTGCTGATATGTGAGGTCCTTCGTTGTGTCCAAGCTTGTAGCTCCATTCTTCCACTGTCTTAAAGTGAAGACAGACAAAACTGTGTAAGAGTTTGGTAGCCTCTCAACTGCCTTTAAAACATGCAATACATATTCCAGTCTTGGGAGAAAACGGTTCAGCAGATTTTCTGCATTCTTCTAGACTGAAGTGGGGGGAAAGCTGATTCCTTATTTAGTGGTCATTGTGTTGTAGCTGTGGTGGACACATATTGTCTATGGTAATGCTAACATCCTTAGAACATTTTCATAATGTTATGTTGAGCATACATATGCACAAATAGGTGTGAGTCCAAATAAAGATCTTTGACAGCCTGCCTGATGCACATGGAGATGAGAGAGACTGAAAGCTGATTCACTTACTGATCCAGTGACTGGCTTGCTGTTTGGTCTACTTGTAAAATTAGATATGAAGTCAGGTTCATATTGTGAGTGATGAACACACTGTGATGATTGCAAAATATTACGTGTTCACCTGTAAGCGTCCCCTCCCCTTTTATCATTAGTTCTAGACCATTGATGCTGTGAGTCATCTCTGTTCCTGCTAATGTTCTCCTCTCATGATGTCTTTATTCTCTCTTTCCTGGCAGATCAAGTTTTAACCTTTGAACACAGAAGAAATGCTCTGTCTTCTAACTCTATCATTAACTGTGGTCTTCCCTGGAGAGAATTCCAGAGCCCAAGTAATTAAAGCACTGGGGGGAAAGATCCAGGTATTGCAAAACAAGACTACTCAGGATGGATGAGGACCATGCAAGATAGTGGAATAATTACTGAAGGTACCTTAGAATAACATGAGTAACTTATACATGCATATTGTAGCTAGACCACATTTATTTTTCTGTTAGTAATAATAATAACATAATAACATTTGATTTATATACTGCCCTTCAGAACAACTTAACACCCACTCAGAGCAGTTTACAAAGTATGTTATTATTATTCCCACAACAATCACCCTGTGAGGTGGGTGGGGCTGAGAGAACTCTGGAGAGCTGTGACTGACCCAAGGTCACCCAGCTAGCTTCATGCAGAGGAGTGGGGAATCAAACCTGGTTCTCCAGATTAGAGTCCCATTGTTCTTAACCACTACATTAAACTGGCTCTCAGCCCATGACAGTGGCTGTAGTCCCAAGAGGCTATGATTCTTAAGTTGGCTTTTTGAAGAACATTCTTATGTGTGTGTACTTTTGTACAAAAACATACACAGCATGGCTGTTTTGAAGCATCTGAAGCACTGGCGTTGGATGTGAGAAGCCCAAGTTCAAATCCCTGTTCAGCCAGGAAATTGACTTGGGGGTCTTGGGCAGGTCATTCATTAGCAGTCAAAATTTCTACAAAAGATGCCTTGACAAAAGAAATAAAATTGTCCTTAGGGGTGTGCACCAAAAAAAAATTCATTTAATCTGGATCTGGCCATCAGGAATACCACAAATATTCAGTATTCCTAATATCTGGGTCAGATTCTCTAATATGGTTTGGTAAAATTAGAGAATTCAGAATCTATCTGACCATTATTCCCTATGGGGAAAACTGTCCTGGGGGAGGGTCTGGGAGGAATTTTCAAGCAAACTTGACCAAATTTGCAGGGAACTTAGTTCTTCCTGTCCACTAAAGCCCTCCCAAGTTTCAGGAAAATTGGACCCCGGGGTCCAGATCTGTGGGCCCTTGAACAAGTTGTTCCCAGCCACTCTCCATTATTTCCTATGGAAGAAAACATTCCAAGGCTTTCCAGGCAAAGAGAAACCTTAAGCAAAGGCAACACCTGGCTAAAAGCAGTCCCAATACAAGTCCCACTCCCAATACAGTCTGAACCAGCAAAAGCCAACAGAACCAAACTAAAACAAGGGAACCCAACATTAAACTAGAGACAAGGCAGAACCAGTGTGATATTCATTTCTCCCATTTAGATTAATGTGAGTGTATGTAGTAAAGAAAGAAACTGAAGGAAGAGAATCCCACCAGAACCAAACTGAAGCAAGGGAATCAATGTCAAACCAGAGATTCCTACCAGAACCGAAATGGGGAACCAACATCAAAACAGAGATTCTGCCCTTCACAGTTCCTTTTAGTTATTTAATATCTTACAGTTTGTTTCCTTAGTGCATGCCTTAATTGTGTACACATGTGTACTGGGCAGTTGGTGGTGAGGAGATAAGAGTTGCCAGCTAGAATTGCCAGAGGAGGGCTGGCAATCCCAGGAAGCTTTTGAGGGCAGGGCTAAGTGTTGTGTGGCATTGTGTGATGCTGTGCAAGGCCACTTCCAGTCATGCAACCAGAAGTGGCATTGCACATTCTGACAACACCCTAGCAATCCTCCAGATTTCTTTGGTTTTATCAAAGAGATTTGGGTAGTGCTAGAGCGTTGCAGTCCAATTACACAACTGGAAGTAACATGGCATTCCTCCCCCCCATTTCTCCCACTGCTACACTAGGCAGCAGAAGGCACTGGAGGTGGAGGGATGGGAGATCTTCTGCTATAGCAGGAGACCTGTCCCACCTATCTCCAGCTCACAGGCGTGCAATTTTAAAATGCTGCTGATTCCAGAGTGCTAATGGCGGCTGGGGTGATGGTGGTGGAGGAGGAATCTGCTGGGCCTGGCACACTTGGAATCACTTGGGAAGTGACAATATGGCATGCTCATGTCCTGTGCGCTGGTAAGGATAAGTAATTGTCCAGCACCCCAGAGGTCATGGATACTGATGCAGAACAGGATGGGCAGCTAGCAATACCACCTGGATGACTGACTTGAAGCTGCTGCTGCCTGCCCAGTTGCCTTGGTTTGCTGTCCTATGGTAAGCCTGTGCCTACCAGCTCCAACCAGAACCTGAGCCACAGCCACCAGCTGGAGTGCTACTCAGCCTCAGCAAGTCGATAATCAGCTGAGAAGCAAGGAGAGATTCCTACACTTGCTAGCTAGAACTTTGCTCATTATACATGGGAGATTAGTTAGAAATGTTAATAGCATGTCTGTCTCTCCCTCTCCAGTGAATTCCACTTGTCAAATCTGCCCTTGACCGTGGCACCACAACCAGGACAAATATTACTGGGCATCAAAAGATTTAAAATCCTGGAATGACAGCTGAAGTGACTGCTCAGCAAAGGGAGCGCAGCTGGTGGTAAGGCAAGACAAGGAAAAGAGAGCAATAGAAATAACCTTAAATTTTTGTGACCTTTTGAGTTTATAGTGAAGCCCAAAGCTTTCTGACCAAAAGCATCATTGTTAATAATGCAATTTATTTAGGGAACTATTTGATTAATTGTTTTAAATGCATTTAATAAAGTGTTATGTTGTCAGGACTGCAGTGGCCATATGTATTCTTGAAAATATGAGCCTTTTCAAAGTTGGAAAGTGAAAGTGAGCAAAGCTTAGTGTGGTGCAGCAGACGCCCACTGCAAACCCGCACGGTGCATGTAGCATCACTGAGCTCCGCCCATCCTACCAGATGTAAACACAGTCAAGCCAGAGGGGGCACCTCGCTGTTGCTCACTCTTAAAAGCTTTAAATTATCCTAGATGCTCGCTTGATAAATTGTACCATTATTTGACTGGTCTTGGGACAGAATTAGGGGTGACAGCAGCAGCCTTCTGTCTTCAAATAAAAATTGCACCAAACTGTTATATGGTATGAGGTGGATAGGTAGGTGCTCAAACCTTCATTTGCTCATTGCCCCTCACAGCTCTTCGTATTAACTTTTCTCTTATCTGGACTCTGATATAGAAATAAGCAAATGAGGTTCATAAGAGCCTCATTGGATCAGGCCAGTGATCCATCTAGTCTAGCATCATGGTTTCTACAGAGGCCAATTATATGTGCTAGAAGAGGCTTGATCTTATATGAGAGCCAGTTTGGTGTAGTGTTTAAGAGCGTGGGACTCTAATCTGGAGAACCGGGTTTGATTCCCCACTCTCCACTTGAAGCCAGCTGGGTGACCTGTGGTCAGTCACAGCTCTCTCAGAGCTCTCTCAGCCCCATCCACCTCACAGAGTGTTTGTTGTGGGGATAATAACAACATACTGTATAAATCGCTCTGATTGGGCATTAATTTGTCCTGAAGGGCAGTATATAAATCGAATGTTGTTGTTGTTATAAATACATCCATTTTATACAAGTTGACCAGATGTGTTTTGTAACAGTATTATACCACTTTGCTTCCCTCCCAAGACCAAATTAATTTAATTTGAGGCCAAAACCTCCCCCTGTTGTTGTCCCCCAGCAGCCAGCATTCAGAGGTATATGTTCTCTGAGCCTGGAGGCCTGATAGCTACTGATGGCATAATCCTCCATAAATTTGTCTAATCTCCTTTGAACACCGTCTAAGCTAGTATCCATCACTACATCCTGTGGTGTCAGTAAACACAAGTTAATTGTTAAGGGAAAAACACTGGGTGGAACAGAGGTTCAGCAACCCTGTCCCATAAACAGTTTTGTGCTCAAAGTCACCCCCTCATTCTCCAGACGCTAACCTACATTTTTAAGAAATGGGTCTCCTGCTGTTGTGTCCAGCTGCCTGTTCAGTTTTTACCATGGTGTGTGTGTTAAATTAAGCATTTTTTAAAAAGATTTTTTCACTTTTGCTTGTTCTGTGATCATTGACTGCACAATGGCTTATGTCTCTTGAATGCCAGTTTGTAAGCTGTTTTCTTCTTCTTTACATTACTAGGTTTCCCTTCTGCACACTTGTCCACAGTGATGACTGGGGAGATATATCTGTTCTTTAATGTGAGTATCCACATAGCAGAGCCCTGCTGTCTGTGGTCAGGATTTTCAAGCACCGTCTGAGCAGACTAGCAACATCTTCTTTCCCTCTCCCTTCTAAAATCCTCAGTCTTTTAGACCATCCATGTCAGTTTGCTATGACATACATCAACATTGATGAGAGACAGGAGCAGTGTCGAGTAATTTTGAGCTGCCAGAGTAATCAGCTCTATGCACAACATGGCTTAAAGGATTTTTCAGTTAGCAGCATGCATCCACTGAAGAACTTAGACACTCGGATTTTTGCTGGGGACTTTAATCCTGTAGGCAAAGCAGACTGCAATACAGAGACACATCTCTATCGGAGTGTAGATAATCTACATTGGGCCTCAGTAGCTGATTCAAGTTGCCATCCCCACTGTGGGGACATAGACAATGACCTTGTTTTCCATTACAAAGGCACAACACATTGGTCCAAGTGTTCCATGGAAGGTGGCTTAGCCCCCAGTTCACCTGAAAGTTGCCAGCACTTTCCTTTTCCATCTGAGCAAATACCACCATCAGCACAACACATAGCCCTTTCCCCTCGTGCCAAAGTGCCTCCATGGCTTTTCTCCTCATCGATGGATGGAGGTGCCAAAAAAAACTTAAAGGAAAAACTTAGGATCCACAGTACTAAAACTGCAGAGATTTGCAAGCCTCTCAGACCGCAGGCTTCCTTGAATGATCTGGTTGCAAGGGAGTGTTCAGAATGCCGGGCATGCCAGCAATATAAGAATGGTTGTTCAGTTAACTGTTGTACCATATTTGTGCAACATGCTACCCTTGCTCATGGACCATGGATGGCACTGGGGAGGCATCACCCTTGTTTTTCTCGAAGGCTGACCAATCCAGAAGACATCAAACAAGAAGCTCAGAGAAGGCTGCAGATCAGAAGACAGAACAGCTCACCCAACTTAGCTCTCCATTGTGCCAATGAAGTACAAGAGATGGTCAAATCCCAAACCACTGGATCCCTAAAAGAGTGCAAGGGGGAAGGGGACACCAAAAGGACGCTGGAACTGAGCAGGAAAGGAGACTGCAAAGAGAGGCTGTACATACCCACTTTTGAAGAGTTCAAGAGGATGAGAATCAAGGAAATGTGTCTTCAAAATGGTAACAATGAAGACTCAAAAGACTTGAAGGAAGGGACCCAAAAGTTAGAAGAAAAGAGAAACCAGAACCTTTGTGTAAGTGCCCAACAGGATCTTGCCAAAGAAATGGTTTCAGCCATAGATGATTATGATGATGTGTTTCATGAAAATATACAAAACGCTTCTGGCTTGGATGGCTATCAAGATTCTTCATCCACATGGGACAGGAGCTTCTGCCTGATGAATATGCCATTGGCAAGGGACAGCAACAGTGAGGTGCCAAGTTCCAACAGGATCCCAGACCCCATTTGTTCCAGCCCAATTCCAAGATCACCTTTACAATCTGCCAGTGGTCCTACGGAGGGAAAAAACGGTTTTGCTGAAGGGGACAAGCAGGAATTGGAGACAAGACAACTGAGTGAAGTACTTCACCATGCTGGACAGTCCCTTGTGTCTGAAACACAATCTTCTTGCTGCCCACTGCTATTGGAAGCAACAGATATATCCAGCTATGGAGCTAAATTACAGAAAATGAAGGATGAATTTATAGGTTCTGCACTGGACCTCATTAAGAAGAGGTAACCAATTCTCTTTGAGTTCCTGAACGAAATTTTAGGTGGAGAGTTCTTATTTACAGATTTAGTTAGCTTTAGTACTTTTTAGAACTTTCTGTGTCTGACTCTATATGCTATGTAAGTGACGTTGGTCCATTGTGCAATATGGAGATTGAGGCATTGGGTGGCTTTCCCCATCTAGGCCTGTGGAAATTTTCTTCCATTACGGCATTGGACTGCAATAGCCAATGGTGTAATGGTGGGGCAAACTGATTTACACTAGAGGACCAAGACATATTATCTTCCCCTTTTGGGGAACTAATGGATAACGTATCCTGACCTGGATAGTCCAGGCTAGATGATCTCATCAGATCTTGGAAGCTAAGCAGGGTCAGCCCTGATTAGTTCTTCACTAGGAGACCACCCAGGAATTCCAGGGTCACTGTGCAGAGGCGGGTAATGGCAAAATACCTCTGTTCGTTTCTTGCCTTGAAAACTCTGTGGAGTTGCTATAAGTTTGTTACAACTTGATAGTACTGTGCACACATACACACAACTGATACATCTAACTCCAGGTTGTGGATTTTGATTATGATGGCTAAAGTGGGGAAGAATTTGCCCCAAGGGTTGCATTGCTTTCCTCAATCCTATATACATTCATTCAGTAGCTTGGGCCAATTGTTGTAACTGGGATTTATTGATTTGTTGTTTCCTGCAAGGGCTCTTGTAATGTGGTGCCCCTTGTTCATTTTTAATCTTTAACAATAGCACATTAGCTGTCATCTAGATTATAGCAGGCAGATGTGAAGAGAATTCATTTTTGCCTTAGTGTAATGGACTCAAACAATTGATTTTGGGGTCACTTCAGCCATATTAGTCTATGAAATCCCTTCAGTGAATGTGACAAGACAGTATTTGCGTCATTTTCAGCCCTACTACATGACACAGCCTCTGTCCAATCAAGAACTCACTTTCAGTCACTCAGGGTCAAGGATTCCAAACTGTAGGTTTGGAAGCTATCAGTGAAGCATGGAAACCTAACAGGTTGCCACATTTCAAGAGCTGGGTGGTTGGAGCAATCTATGCAAAAAGTTAAGTAGGATGATCTCTAGGAGAGAAGGAGAGAAGGAAGGGTGAGTCCTCAGTAGGGATAAAATACCCATGATGGGGCCATAGATTTGAAGGTTTGTGATCCAGAATTCTAAAGTTTTAGAGGTCATATGAGATGCTTGATTGATTTGAGAAAGAGAAGTACTTTGTCTAGAACCTGATAAGCAGTTCCATGAAGTTCTATGCCTCATGTGGCAGTTCACACTGGTCAATAGAGTTGCCGAACAGTACAGGTACAGCAGCCGCAGAAATATTGGTTGCTTTCATGCTAGTTGTTGAGAGTGCAATTGCCAGGGCTTATTTTTATGGAACATACAAAGAACGTTGTAGTCAACTGTTGCATCCCAGTATTTTCTGTGCTACAGTTCTGTCTTTTTAAGGGCCTAATATGTAGTTATTCTTTTAAGGCTGTAATTGCAATGCCATGGGTACTGTCAAAGCTCTGGGATACTGACCCTTTAAATTTTCACCCCTTCCTTCTTGTTCCAACATAATTAATTATTTTCTGTTCTCCACGAATGTTGTAAATTATCAGCTCTTGGTCTGTGGGGGAGGAGGGGCTTTGTAGTTTGCAAACGCAGCTGCCTTTTCTGGAAAAAAATCTTATATAATTAACTAATTATAATAATTTTTTTAAAAATTATGATCAATTATAGCTTGAGCAAGCTATAAAGAAAAAGTGCTTCAATTATCCCCTTCTCAACCCAAAGAGACGGATTATTAACCTTTGATTCACGAGTGGCAAGAATCAGAAGTAATTAGCCTGAGAAGGGGAGACTGTAGAAGAAAGCAGAATCTTTGCAGAAAGAGGATTTATATATAAACAGATACATAGAAGTCTCTTGTACATGGGATAGATTTTTATGAGGGAAATAAGTGCTATGTGGAATCCCCATTTCACTTCCATGTACAGTTGAACATGGAAAAGAAATGACTGAACGTGGAAAAAAGTTGTAGTGTACAAGTACCACACCCCAACTCCACCCTGTTCCCCTGGGTAGTGTAGAGAGCCAGTGTGGTATATTGGTTAGCCTGGTAGTGGGGAGACCTGAGTTCAAATCTCCACTCTGCCAAGGGTGACCATCAGTCCGTCACTCTCTTTCAGTCTGATCTGTCACACCTGGTTGTGGTACACTTGAAACAGAGAAGATGAGAATCACGTATTCTTTCCAAGCTCCCTGGAAGAAGGGTGGGATTAAAAGGGAGGTATAGTTGGGAATAGATAAATGAAGTGTATCTCAGAAAAAAGACTTGATTCCAGTGTTCTATTGAAATTCTCTTCAGTTAGAATGTTGTGGGGTACTTCTGTCCTTTATTTTGAACTTCCTTCCTAATAATTCACTGTTGTTCACCTCGCTCCTGTATAAACATACTTTAATTCTGAGCCTCTGATATGTCACTTGCTTACAGGGCCTCTCATAAGTTCCTTAAAATTTTCTCACTCATGCAAAAAGAGAACAACTAAAAAGGGGCCTGGTGTACTGTTTATTTCACCTTTGAAATGGGAATCATGAGACCAAGTGATCTAAGGAATCTGAATTCTTCAAAAAGGAGAAGGAGGGAAGCCAGCCGCATTACTAAACTGTATGCGAGTGAACATTCAGGAAAATTTGGACTTCAGGTCATTCAGAAAATAAGCCAAGACTTGCAACATTTTCAGAAGATGGTGAAAGTGATTGTGGGGTGAATCCAGAGGAGTTAGCTGTGTTAGTCTATAGTAGCAAAATAGTAAAGAGTCCGGTAGCACCTTTAAGACTAACCAACTTTATTGTAGCATAAGCTTTCGAAAGCCACAGCTGCATCTGATGAAGAGAGCTGTGGCTGTTGAAAGCTTATGCTACAATAAAGTTGGTTGGTCTTAAAGGTGCTACTGGACTCTTTACTATTGTGGGGTGAATGGCTCCCAAAAGTAAAGGTTTCTTTGGAATCTTGTGTATACATATGATTGCTATACAGGGACCTATTTTTTCATGATGAATGAACAACCAATATTAAAGGAATACAGAAAAGGTGCGGAGTGATGACAGTCACATTGATAATTGTACCTGATAAGCTCAACCATTAGAGATCATGGAGAGCATTAATACAGGGTGCCTCAAAATGAGTACCCTGCTCAGGAATGGAGAGGTGAACGGAATAGGTTTCCTAAACAACTTAAAAATGGATGTGGACCAATTTGGGATCTGTGGAGATGGGGACCTGAGATGGAGAGATAGAGATGGAGACTGCTTTCTTCCTTGGGTCAGACCTTAGTAATTCACCCCTCCCCAAACAGAACCTAGTTACAAAGTCAGAAAGTGCTGGGTCCAACAAAATAAATAAATAAATCCATGTGCCTGCTTTTCCTCATGAATTAATCGCTTCCGCCTGATTGCACCTGCCACAAATAGCTTTTACCTTATCTAAATGTTTTCATCAGTCCTGTTTTAATTCCTCCTTGCCTGACTGATGCACTCTTTTACTTCATAGAAGAAGATACCATAGAAGTAAAAACAGAATGATCAAGGGGTAGTGGAAATGATGCCATGAGAAGTGAGGTACAGAAGTGACAAATAGGCACCTTACAATAAATATGGAAATAGGTTTCACTTGCTTGTATATACAGGTAGATAGATCTATTTGCATGAAAGTTCTCAGTAGTTTCAGGTAACTGTCCTACCACCAAACCGCCTCTTGCATAATCATCTCTTAGCAATCTGAATAATATTGTGAATGTTCTGTCGTGCCTCTCTCTCTCTCTCTCTCTCTCTCTCTCTCTCTCTCTCTCTCTCTCTCTCTCTCTCCCTCCCTCCCTCCCTCCCTCCCTCCCTCCTGTGTGTGTGTGGTTTTAAAGCTCCAAAGTTTATCACCAGTGTCATTTTTCTTTCCATGAAGCAGGATTTAACCACACATTATCTACTCAGTAGTACTCCATGAGAATGGGGGAGGGAGCATGCTGGCATAGCAACAAGCCAGGTTTGGGCCCCTCACAGATAACCCTTTGTTTGTTCATGACATCTGAGTGCAACCTGACTGAGCTGTCTGCAGAGCACATAATGTCAAATGATTTGTGAGTCAAACCCACAGAGGGAATACAAACATATATAGTTTCCAAAATCCCAAGCCTGTCTGAGTTAGAACAGTTACTGTGGTATTCATGCCTGCTATACTTCTTGTGGAGTCCTGCACACGTTTGTTTCTCATTATCCAACTGGAAATGTTACTTCTTCAAAATCTTTTAATGCTTTTTCAGCCAAAGGGCTGTCATAGAACAAACTACTAGATTCTTCTACCAGTTCTTAACATTGTTGAAAGTTTCTGTATAGCAGTATCCATCGTTCTAGCCAATATTACATCCTCATATTTGATCTTAGACCCCTAATATATTTTAAAATAGTTATTGAATCTTTTATAAGTATTTCAGTATATGAAGTTAATGGTATACATATAGAATAAGAAAAGCAGCACAACTTCTTGATCTATAGTCTTTCAAATCTTAGAGAGATTATAGAACTGTAATTAGTGATTTGTGTGAAATGTGTATTTATTGCTGCTTGCTACCTTGGTTATGTTTATTCAATTTTTAGCCTGCCCTCCCCACAAGCAGGCTCAGGGCAGGTTAAACAACAATAAAACACATACATAGGTATAGAGAATAAATGTGTATAAAATCAAGAATCAGTAAATATACAATATAAAATAGAGATAACAATATCACTCCAAATTATGGTGTCTAAAATACAAATCAGATAAGGCACTTGAAGTATTGTAGGCTAGACTAAGAGATAAAATCCACCAAGATCTAAACAGGAGAAAACAGAACAGAACCAGAGCAAAAGGGCCAATAGGACAATTCGACATTGCCTCAGCCACAGCCATAGGCCTGGCAGGACATCTCCATTTTACAGCTCCTGCAGGACCCAGATCTCAGCACCAGAGACAAAAAAAGCTTTGGCTCTGGTCAAGGCCAAGCGAACATCCTTAGGGCTGGGGATCACCAGCAGATTTGATACGCCAAGTTTAAAGCTCTCTGGGGGACACACGGAGGCAGAGAGGCAGTCCTGAAGGTATGTTTATCCCACTCTGCTAAGGGCTTTAAATGCCAGAACCAAAACATTGAACTTGATCCAGAATTCAGTTGAGAGCCAATGCATCTGGCACAGCACTTGATGAATGTGGGCTCTATACCATGTCCGGTAAGGACTCGTGCTGCCACATTTTGGACCAATTGCAGTTTCAGGGTCAGTCTCGGGGGTAGCCCTTGATTTGTAACAAGAAATATTTTCTAATAAAAACTCATTCTGTGTGTGATTGGGTCCACACATAAATGGATGTTGCGCTATTTAAAAAAATGTTTAAAATTTGTTTAAAATTCTCGATAAAAATAATTTTTTTTTTAAATGGATGTTGCACTATTAGAATCATATTGTAATGAACACAATAGCACAATATGGAAAGTGTGGATCCTACATTTGTCAAAAAAACTCAGTACAATGCTGTTCGTATTTACTCTTTAGTTCATTTTCCAAAACATAGCATTTCTTTATTTTCATATACTACATAACAGCATTTGCCCTGCCCTGGATAGCCCAGATGAGCCTGATCTTGTCAGATCTCAGAAGCTAAGCAGGGTCAGCCTTGGTTTAGTAATTGGATGGGAGACCTCCAGTGAAGACGAGGGTTGCAGAAGCAGGCAATGGCAAACCACCTCTGTTAGTCTCTTGCCATGAAACCCCCACCAGGAGTCGCCATAAGTCAACTGATCAGGGCTGGCGCCACCATTGAGACAATGAAGCGGGCGCCGCAGGGCTGGAGGGTGAGCCGGAGGGGGTGCCAGGGGCAGAGGCACGTGCCACGGAGCTGATGTGGCTGGCTCGCAGCTGCTGCAGCTGGCCAGCCCCGCGCCACCGCCACACACCTCCAGCATGGCAGGCAGGCGGGGCGGCGTGCGGAGTGTGGGCAGCCTCCGCCCACTGCCCCAGCCACCCACTGGCCAATGGGCCCAGCTTTGCTGCGTGATGACATCATCACGTGGTGACATCATCACACAGGCCGGGGCACGCGCGCGCACACTGTGTGTATGTGCACGGGGGGTGGGGGTGGCTGCGGGCGCCGGAAACCCTGGCGCTGGTGGTGACTCTGACTTGAGGGCTTTCTCCACCACCACCACATAAAGCATTCATAGTAATTGAAGAGACATTGCATGAGGTAACGTATGAAGGACCCCCACAGGGAGTATTCAAGCAAGAAATAGTTCCTTTTTTGAAGGAAGGGTCATTATCTGTCAGGCCATTATCTGTATATGATTATTTGACATGTAAAAGAAAGAATGTTAGAATTCTTTATTCTTTGTATGATTAACAAGAATGTTCCCAAATTCCCAAGTACTTTCCTATGGGAATTACTTGTTACAAGTAAGAAAAGTATACTGGTTTTCTGCTGTTAACATCTTGAAACCTGCATCCATTCACAAATGCATTTTGGGCTTCACTAGGAGGGGGAAAGGGGGAAGTCGCATTCTGCTGACAGAAACCCTTCCATCAGGGGACATTTTCAGCAGGATCCGTGCTTTGGTGTTTGATAGTACAAGGAAATCTCTTTTCTTGTAATAACTTGTATTTTCTTGCATTTGAGATGATAGAACAAAAAGTTATCTCTGTCTCACTGAAAATCAAATAGTTCAGAAGAATGAAAGGAGTAAAAATTCTCCCAGTTTAAACTTTAAATATTAAAAACATTGCTTTCCTCCCATCTTTCAGGGGCTCCTTTAGAGTTGTAACCTTTGCCTTGCTACCTTTCAACTTGTCTCTAGGCTGTGGTTGACACATAATATTATATGAACATGAGATGGCTCTGTGCTGGTTCAGACCATTGGTCCATCATCCATCATTTGCCCTGACTGGCAAGAGTTCTCCTGAATGTCCAGCAGAGAAAGGTCTTTTCCAGCACCTGAGACCCTTCAACTAGAGATACCAGACTGAACCTGGAACCTTCTGAATACAAGAATATGGTCCACCCCCAAGCGACAGTCCCTTCTCAGAAACATTAACTAGATCTTGTCTCTTTCCATGCAGCTGCAGTGCTGAAACTGCCACAAAGTCCCCATCCAAAGGACCAAGTGAACTTGAGAAGGCTGATGTCACTTTTCTAGAGGACCATCATCAATCCACAGTGAGTTTCATAGCTTAGGGCAGAGAAGTGTGTTACAAATCAATCAGGGATCTTTGCCGACACTCACAGTTCGTTGCGGCTCTCAGTCATCCTGCACTCCTGTCTCTCATCCCCTGTGGGCTGGGCTCTTCCTCCCCACTCTGCCCTGTCTCTCTTTCTCCTCTCCCCACTTTCATTCTCCCTGCTTCCAGCTGATTTGGAAGAACCTAAGACGCATCTTGGCTATGATTAAAATCTGCATCAAGCTTGTTGAGACTAAATCCCACTAAGAACAGTGGGACTAGTTGGGACTAGTTTGTTCCATTCCTTTCAACAGACTATAGCAACAACTAATTGTACATGAATGAAACCAACTAAATGTAAATTTCTTTGAAACTGGCTTCATTGTCATGGCCTCTTCCTCCCACCACTGCTCCCCAAACTTTGTAAGTAACATATTTTTTTGCAATGCTGGGAGTTGTCTGGTAGCTGTCCCCCTCAGCCTGTTGCAGAATTTCAATTGCCCTGATTGCTTGGTTTGGAGCCATAACCGTTAAACCACTTTGAAAAAGACTTGCAGTGTAATCCTAAGCAGAGTTACTCTAGTCTAAGCCCATTGATTTCATCCTAGGCAAAGTTACTCCCTTATAAACCCACTGACTTCCCATTCACCTTTGCTTAGGATTGCACTACCAAGAGTTGTATATTATAGACATGATAGCTGAACCTTCAGGAAATAACAGGAGAAAGAGAAATCCCTATTTCATTTTCTTCTATGTCAGTTCTTAGGGATAGCAACACCTTAGGGAATGTTCAGACTGGTCTGGAACTGACGTTGTGTTATGTTTAATTCTTCAGCCCACTTGCACAGACCTGTAAAACTGGGATGTTCCTAGCTAGTTCCCCCCTTAGCATATATACTTAAATGCTTGCTTGTATGCACATTTCACAGACATTTGTATTTAAAACAATAGCTCCCATTTTGCCTCCTTGCTTTAGCAGTTGTACCCTAAATACAAAAAGTAACTCCACAGACAAAGAAGGAACAGACCAACGGGCTGTGGGAAGTTGTATGGTGGTGCTGAGCACTGACAGATGTGGATAAGGATATTTGAGTGCCCCATAGCACACTCCTTCTGTTTTCTGTTCAGAACTCCAGCCCCAGCTACCGCAGATCCAGTTCTGACATTTCCCATGAAACTCCAGACTGCTCTAAAGCTCAGCGGGAGTGTCGATTACGGCCCCATTTCAGTGACCCGATGCCGACAGATGCTGTGAAGAGGAAACAACTGGAGCTGAAGATAGCAGCGGCTGCACGGCAGCATGCTCAGAAGCGTCGACAGGAGAGAGAGCTTAGTACGTTCGCTACTTCTCCTTGAATTGTGCAGGTGTTGGTTTGCCCTTGTCTCTCTCTGTTTTGAGCATTTGAGTTTATCACTGCAGAAAAACCAGTCCTGCTTCCAAATGTTCCCACTCATGGATTATGTGTTGCAGCCCACAAGAGCCTTTTATGCCAGGGTCTCTGTAGGCGAGAGGGGCACAGCAGCTGCCCCTATGCTCTTGACTGCTCCTACTCCTTTGACAGCTAATGATATCCAAGATTCTGGCAGGCCCAAATCTGGCAAGTTCTGAGGTTGCTCTAATGTACAAACAGGGCCATGTTGGCTCCTGGCAAATGTAGCGAAGGGAAAATACAACTTAGGGCAATGCCATCGTATCTTCATGTGTCAAACTCAGGACTGGTGTAGGGAGGTATTCACTGATAGCTTCTTGAATAATATGGTGAGAGATGAGTAAGACCTGGAACCATTGTTCAGTAAATGTGCTTAGCAGTTGGAGCCAACAGATGCTTCCTGCCTGTTGTTTTCATAGATTTTTAGGACGGAGGGAGGAGGGGGCCCTCCCAACTCCACCTGAGCCTAACTGCAGAGGAGAGCTTCTTTCTGTAGCTGTGGAATTAAAAAAAATGGAGTAACTCAAAACAAGAATTGTCAAGCACAGGAATGGTGGGCTTTAAATGACTCTTCGTGGTTTGTCTAGGCCTGCTCAGTACTGGAGAAGGCCTGGGCAAAGACCCATAGAGATACCTTGCTGAGACACTGCTGGGGTGAATAGACAGTTGCTCTGACATATGTTTCCTCTCCTTACTCCTCTGCCTTTAACAGCAGCCTGACACTCAGAACCTAAGGAGGCGAAGCTTTTTTTAATGATAGAAAAATACTCACCTCATGTTATGACCGTAGTCTTCTTACCATGTGGAATGTAGTGTTAGAATGCCACAGTCACAAATCATTGACAGTTATGTTCTCTTCATCTCTACTGTCTGGAAAAGCCTTGTATATTTTGCAGAACACTTCCCACCCATCAGGGAAAAAACAAGACTAGCTTTTCATTACTGAAGGCGTGAGGTTGAGATCACTGCTAAAGAAAGAAAAATAACAGGGAACTTCCCTCCTAGCCCAGTACAGCAAATAACTGCTAGAAAGTGGTGTTGACGTATCTCTTTCTGCTCAGGCCCTGCAATGTCAAAAGCCAACATCAACCATGGCAACAGCTTTGACGAGAACCGGCGTGGTCTGGGTGGCTCTCTTCGTTCCAAGCACCGCTGGAGCAACGTCAGCAGCCTCAGCGCTGACAGTGGCATTGTGGGTGGGAACGATGAGAGGGACAATGCTGATGCCAGCAATGGAGGGGCGCCAAGGATGAGATCATCTGAGATGGAGAGGGCGGACAGTGGCATCAGCCAAGTGCTGACTAGGAAATGGAGGAATCGAACATCTGAAACGCTGACTTCCCTACAAGTGTGGGAAGCCCACCAGCCTTGCACCGACTGTGGGGGGAGAGATTTCCCTCTGGAAACTGATGTTCAGAACCAGAATAAGAGGCGGGCCAACCTCTGTGAAAAGTGCCTGAAATGCAGGACAGAGCGGAAGGAGTCCGTGCTAGAGTTTGTCAATACCGAAGCCAGTTATGGGGAGGACCTGCGCATCATCAAAGAGGAATTCTACCTCCCCATGC
Source organism: Eublepharis macularius (assembly GCF_028583425.1). Lineage (NCBI taxonomy): Eukaryota > Metazoa > Chordata > Lepidosauria > Squamata > Eublepharidae > Eublepharis > Eublepharis macularius. The sequence goes on along the minus strand of NC_072791.1, from coordinate 164,348,789 downwards.
AAGCCGCTGGACTCCTGACACAGGACCAGCTGCTGGTGGTTTTTAGCAACATCCAGGAGCTGATTGATCTCAATGAAAACTTCCTGGAGTACCTGCAGGAAGAAATTGACCAAGCTTTTGAGCAGGTAGTGTGTGTGGTCTCCATTTTCCTTTCCCCTTTCTCTTGTGGGCCTTAACTGTAAGATGCTCTGCCGTTGAGCCGCAGCCCCTTCCAGTGGCATTGTTGCTATTGCACTTACTGTTTATAGCACAGATTGGAGAGGCACCATGTCTAATGACTAGGAAAGGGAACTGAGAGTCGAGGCTTGCACTGTGTTCCTCTGACTCACTCCCTTTGTCCTTCAGAAAGTCTCCCTAGCTACCGTTACTCAGGATCTCATGCCAGCATTTTCCTCCCATTTCAACCATGTAAGGAAGTCAAGTAGATTTTGTGCATGTGTGTGCGGGCTAGAGAGCGAAGACAAGTTTAAATTATTTGACTGCTTTATATGCCATCTTTTTATCTCTCAGAGACATTTGGGTTGGATTGGATAGATCTAATATTCCACATGTGCTTACATCTGTAGCTGTCAGCCAGATGTGTAAATGCAGCAAACATGAGGCAGACATCTTGAAAATTATTTGTGTCCTTTTGCTCCTCTTGAATGCCTACACTATGATACAGGCCAGAGTGGGGCTAGCTTTATGAAAAATGCATGGTGCTGTTTTTGCCCCTTCACTCCCTGCTCAAACATCGGGTGCCCTTATTGGACATGGAGGTGAGCCCTCAACAACAAATATTTACCAACCTTGTCCTTGATTAAAGGAGAACAATGCCTGTAGATAGTGGTTGGACTAGCATCTGAGCAGAGCAAATGGCAGTTATGCACCACCACATATGCACACCTTGCCTTGCACTTTAATTCTGTGCTTGGAGAAAGGAGGGGGATCCTTTTAGCATGAAATTCACTTTTACATCAGCAACCAAGGAGGCCTGTCTTGCCTGCAAGAAAGCAATTAAAAGCAGCTTTACATGCCAGTGATTGCCAGTGGCCAAGAACGTACACAAGCTAGTTAAATCCCACAGTGTTATTTGAGCTACGCTTCAAATTGCCATCCTTTCTTAAATGTACTCAGGGTTATTTAATTTGCTAGAACTACAATTTTTGAGAATTCATTATGACAGATGACTATCCTGTGCCCAGCACCAAGCATTATGCCTTGTTAAGTGAACATAGTAAATAAAGATGGGGCAGACTTTACTGTTTTGAATGCAGTGTCATCATCTTCATAGTTGATTGTCCTGTCAAATAATTAGCATTGAGTACTGAAATGAAGGCAATAGGTTTATCCTTCAGAAATATGGTTTCCTTCCTCTAAAGATAAGCTTGTTTACCACACAATCCAACAGAAAATTAGGCAAGGCAAAGCCCATTGATTTCAACTGGCTTAAGCCTAAAACCCAGGAGAAAGAAGCACAGGTACAGGAAGTAGCCTTATATAGATTCAGACCATTAGTCAGTGGACATTAGTGCTGTCTATTCTGACTGGCAACCTCTCCAGGGTCTCAGGCAGAGATATTTTACTTTACTGAATACTTGATCCTTTTAACTGGAGATGCCAGAGACTGAACGTGGGATCTCATGCAAGCAAAGCAGATGTTTTGCTCCTAAGCTGCAGCTCCTCCCAGTTAGAAAGCTAACAGCAAGAGGTGTTCTGGGAGCCACTTCCAACTCTTCGCATGACAGCCCTAAAAGCAGCATCAGATAATTAATTAGAATTCAGTATTATATATGCAAACAGTGCAGTGCAAGACTTTGCAGAAATCTGAAGAAAATGAATTTCAGACTTTAAGGTTCAAACCCATTTTAGGTTTTGTATTTTGACAGATATTTTGGGTTCTAGATTTGGGGGGGGGAGTGCACAAGTTCAAGTTTTAAAAGTTCAAATTGTGGATTTAATCCATGCAGGTCATCTTCTGATCTTGAAACCCAGTTTTGCATGGGAAGAGGAAATCTGCTTGCAGACCACCATCAGTAATTTAAGATATATGGCATTTTAAATGTATTCGCTCCTCTCCCTACCCACCCACCCACCCGGCCGCCAGTAGCAATCCTGGGTTCTGTACTGACATGTTAACATATAATGATGGACTTTTGTGCCATACCACCCTCTGCTGATGAAAATGGGAATGGCTATGCTCTCTTGTTCTAAATCAGTGGTTCTTATATAGCCCCCCATGTGAGATCCACACATCTTGGGGGACATTCAGAAGCTTAGGGGCAAATGTGTGGCATTTGGGATGTTACGGTTTTAGGCAGACCCTTCTCCCTTTTTGCAATCCCTTCTGCCAGCCAGAGGAACATAGTTTTTTTTGTACTGCTCTCACCCCATCCTGAAAGTAAAATCCCAGATTCTATATTTCTCTTCCAGGCCCTTAAAACATGGCATACATCAAATAGGAATCACACAGGAATGTTCCTTCCCCCCACAAATTACTCCTCTGTTCATACGTATTCCTCTATAAATAAAGCTACCTTGACTGCAGTGCCGTTTTTATACCCTAATTTTTACTTCTGACTTGGGAAGCATTCAGTGATGTTGCTGGCACCACAGGGAACAGGAGAACCTCCCAGGAACAAGACAAATCCCCATCAATGCATATATCTCAATTAATCCATATAATTAATATATATATAAATATATATATAATTAAAGTGCTCGAAGTGAACAGTGGCAGGAACTACCCTAATTTCATACATACAATCAATAAATATCATAAATATGTCAATAAATAATGCAACACTGTAAATACATTCAAAAAGCAGCAATAAAATATCAATCCATTAAGATATAATACAGAAGTCTTCCAGACCTCCTGGTAAGTATATAGGTTATACGAATCCAATATGATGATTTGTCTAACACTTGGAGCTTCAGTAAGTATAGAGTCCAGAACAGTCACCATGGTCTTTGTGATGTTATTGCAGGAAAAAACCTTCAAAAGGAATTGATTGTCATTCAGAGTTCAGTGCTTATGTCTGTATTGGCTACAGCCTCCAATGAATGTCTGCCCAACAGGTCTGCCAACATGTGATTGGCCCGTCTCGCTGATCATTTCCCAAAGGGCACAAATCGATATTGACACCATGTGGTATCAGTGCTTCAGTCACGGAAAACTACTTGGTCGGGCAATAATGGTCTATTGCTGTTTCTGTGTGTCATGTGACATATATTGCATTATTTATTGACATATTTATGATATTTATTGATTGTATGTATGAAATTAGGGTGGTTCCTGCCACTGTTTACTTTGAGCGCTTTAGCACTTTAATTATATTGATTAATTGAGATATATGCATTGATGGTGATTGGTCTTGTTCCTGGGAGGTTCTCCTGTTCCCTGTAGTTTCTATGTACCCGGGTAAGCCTCTTCTTGCTTGCAATAGCTGGTACCACAGCAGAATTTGGGGGGTGGCATGGACAAGGTCTTCGGTATCACGCTGACATGCCTCTGTGGCAGCTGCTCTCCCAAGGCCCCACTGCTAGAACCCATTGTATTTATTTTCACAAGCCCATTGTATTTGTTTTCCCAAATCCATTGAGTTTGTACAGCCTTTAACAGAAAGTGGAAGAGCTGTGCCTGGAGATGCGAATTGGAACAATCCCATTTAATGGGAAGATAGTTTAATAGGCCTGGTTGCACAGTGTCACTGTCAGGCAGGTATCCACTGAACCGTTCTCTTTGTTGACAACCCCTCCTGCTGCCTGAAGTTAAAAACTGACTAGCTAGAATAACTATCAGATTTGAAGGTTGGCAGCTGCTCCCAAACGCTGGAAGTAATTTTGGTTGGAATTAGAGCATTTGTTATATTTAGGAAAGGGAATGGTTCAGGTTAGTTTTGATTAGTAACATTCCAGACAGCACTTTCTTGATTATTTCCTCTTCTCCCCTTGTTCTGTTATTTCTCTCCTCTGTGAATTTTGGTGTTCTCACTCTGTGCTGCCTTTTTGGGAAAAAAATTGTTATGAAGACGCAGAGCATCCAGACAGGTCATTACAGATTTTTTTCATCTAGGCTGAGAAAACTTGATTGTTTCAGAATTTGCCCAGGAGGCTGTGAAGACAAAGATCTTGTTGCGCTGCTCTAATCATCATGCACCTTGATATGTGGACCGTTCTGAAGCCATATTAGTATTAGGTCAATGGATGCCCTCAATTGCCTCCCCTTCTTTAGCTGATGAAGTTTTCCAATTGTGTGTTGGCAGGGTGATAATGACCTGATGACTGTGTGCATTGGTGAAATATTCCTGGAGTTTGTCAACATGCTGCCTGCTTTCCAAACCTATTGTCTCCAGCAGTCTTCTTCAGTGAACATGCTTAATGCATTGGAGAAAGAGAAGGAGCTACTCAGGTAAGGAGTGCTCTGAGTCTTCTATAGGTGATCTATGGACACAAGGTTTCACATCAGAAAGGTTTTGGAACCAGATGTGGCTTGGAGGGAGGTGGCCTCAGTGCAAAACAGGGCTGGTGTAATCATTTCTCCAAGGAACATATTTGCAAAATGGACCTTTGCCACTTTCCCTTTCCTAGCCCTGCCTCCTGCATCCCACAAGAAGAAGAATCTGGGGGGGTGGGGGTGGGGGCAGGAATAGCACGTGAAGTTGATGGGGGGTGGAATATACTGCAAGAAGGCAGAACTTCCACACAGCTCATACCCTACCACAAATTTTGTTACATTAAGGTCTGAAAAACCTAGAACACTATAGCGGCTTTGGAGAAAACTGCAACATGTTTATAAGGTTTTGGAATCTGTACAATGATTACATAAATAGCGGATTTACTGTATGATGGTCAGTATTGTTTTGCTATTGAGTCTGGAGTTCTAATTTCTCCCCTTCCTATCTGACCCTTCAAATGGCCCTGAACCCAAGGACCCCCATCACCAATGCATCATTGGGATGTTTTTCTTCTAAGGCACAGACTAAGAACCATTTAATTCTATTCTATTCTGGGGTTAACAGCAGCAAAGGTTCTGGAAGTGCCCCCCCTTAGACATTCTCCTTCTGTACATGAGCCAGAACCCAGACAAATGGCAACAACTAGTTGATGTGCAGAAGGGAGGACTCAGCAAGGTTTTTTATGGAGTAAGGAAGGGGGCGGGGAGGACAATATGACTGTCTCTTCAGCATTTGTTCCATTTGGAATATGATCCTGTTAAAATTTATGACTAGGAATTTTGTGAATTCTGAAAACATAATCAAATAAATGATAATCAAATACACTGAAAGATATCCTACAGGGTGTGCAACAGTATCCTCCAGTTACAGTGACTTTTTTCCTGATAGCAATAGGGTATGTCATAATGTGTGTGTTATGTGCCGTCAAGTCACTTCCAACTTATGGCAATTCTATGAATTAATGCCCCACCCCCGAGTCCTGTTTAGCAGCCTTGCTCAGGTCTTGCAGACTGACGGCCCGTAGGATCATTCTGCCTGATACTTGCAGACAAGCCCATTCGTTCACATCTTCCTCCTGCCAGCTTGCTGAAAAATTCTTTTTAAAATCCCTGCAGGATATTCCTCAATGTTTCTCAGAATGACAACACGGCACTTCGCCGCATGAATCTGCGGTCTTTCCTCATGGCTCCCCTACAGAGAGTCACAAAATACCCACTTCTGTTGAGCCGCATCATCAAAGCCACCATTGAGTACCACCCAGATTACAGCAGCCTAAGAGAAGCCAAGAGCCGCATTGAGTCGCACCTGGAGCACATTAACATGAAAACTAAGCAGGAAGGAAACTCATGGACGCTGCGTTCATTCCGCCAGGACAGCAAGAAGAACAGGGAAGTAATAAACATTGAAATGAGGGAAACTGCCATTAAGACTGTGGGCTGGTTACGGGAAGAAACACGCTTTGTTATGGAAGGACCTCTGCAGCTTGCCCAGCCGCCTGATGGACAGTGGGTAAAAAAGGGCAGCAAGACTTTAAAGTTCCAGAACATGCAAGTACTCCTCATGGTGAACATCAGACGTACATCCGAATCTAGCTTTGAGCCTGGGGAGCCAGGGCCTGTAAAAGATGCTGTACTGGTACTAATTAGGGACAAAAACAATGGTAAGTTTAGTTTGCTCAGGGAACCCTTGAGACTCAGTAATTGTGTGGTCTCTGTGGATCCCGACTGCGATGATACATTTGAACTTCTTGAAATCCGGCGGGAGTCTTTTGTGTTCCGAGATGGAGACAAAGCCCGGACTCACCACTGGTTTAGACAGATACGGAGGTACTCACGGGAGCTGGGATCATGGAAGAAGCGCCGTAATGCCCTACCCAACATCATGATAAGTGCATCCCACAGTAGATCTTGAGAGGAGCCTGATTCTGAAATGACTTGGCTAAGCTCAGAAATAGGACTAAACCTGAAATGGGCCTCCTTAGTATAGCTCTAACTCCTTTCCTGAAAGGGATGACCCTCACTGGGCCAAATGGCATCAGAGCTACCTTTGACAATTTTTCTACCAAGAAGGACTTTATAATAGTATACTATTAAATCAGTGTTTCTCAAACTCTAGGAAACTCTGCCCCATCTCTGAACTGACAAGCTCTTCCACACACTCCTAACCTGGAAACCTCATTGGGTACAGCAACCCGGTTCCTCTAACCTCAGTGTCACTTTGTTCCACCCTGTCTGGTTCCTGTACACCCACACACACAGCTACTTCTCCCAGGAAATTCTGAGCCTCTGTTTCCCACATTCCTCTTTAAGGTTCATAATCTCCCTTTTGAGAAGCATTGTCTGAAGGGGTGATCTTGAGGTCCCATGGGAAACAAGCTCCTGAAAAAGGCTGTCATCTTGAGAAGAAGCCAGTAGACCATATGCTACTTGTAGTGATTTACCCAGCTGGTAATAAAGAAAGCGCAGTTAGCCTGAAAAGCACATCTAAGGGTTGAGCAAAGGATCAGATCTGAACTCCAGGAATGTAGGCAGTTCTGCACGCAGGAGACAGGAGTGGAAGGTCTAGTCATTCAGACTCAGGAGGAAGAGGAGGTTCTTAAGTGGGGAAGTAGTTGGATGTATCTTCTGGGCAATGGGAGTCTTTTGCACATTTGTAAATAGGTATGACAGCAAAGATGACAAAATGTGTTGTCTGTTGTGGGGAGGGGGCAAAGAGGCCATAGCCTGTGGAGACTTGTTCAAGGGAGGCAGGCCCTTCAGACATGTGGACTGCTAGGGACATCTTCCCATTAGGAGGTCTTTGGCAACAGATCACAAGGAGCAGGTCTCTAGAAAGGAAATACTGAGCTAATATTGTGGAGCTAAGAGAAAAAGTGTGAGATGTTTGACTCTGCATGATTGTTCGGGGAGGGGGGAAGGAATCTTGACAATATATGATAGACGTTTTGTTGTGCATATATTATAACAGCATTAGGCAACATCCAGGTCCAACTTAGAGCAGTATTAACCCAGTAAAGGAGAATGTTTAGATGGTATAATTATCTTCTAATGTCAGCTTGCGCACCCAGGAATTATTTCCTTTAGTAGCTGATCCTTTTGGGGTTTACAGATTTTTGGGGGGGGGGTGACTCTTCTTTTTCCACTTTTAGCCTCAAGCCCAAGGTGCTAGTTTAGTGGTTTGAGTTTTTACCTTTTTTCAAATGCATGTAACATAAAAAACTGAAAAGAGAAGCCAGCATTTCTTCAGAGTTCGCTCACAAACATTCCAGTATATCAGTAGAATCCTCTGGATAAGCAATACCCTCTCCCTTAAAGGATCACTGGATTTATTTTTAAATGGTGAAAAATACATTGTAGAAGTTCAAGGAATGTGATACATCAGAAGTAGTTCTGAACTGTGCTTCTGTTTAACAAAGTTCAATTACCTCTCCTAACTTGTGATTATTTAAATGATGTAATCTAATGTATTTCAAAATTTTAATTTAAAAGGAAATCCATTGCATTATACTGTAGATTAACAGCATAAAATGTTTTAATATTTTATGGTTCCTTTGAGCTTTGATTAGTTTGGTGCATTTCCTGTTTGAACACAAACACTTTAAAAACGAGACAATGTACAACAGTATCCTTCCCAAGAGAACAAAGGCTGTTGTGGATAAATGCTGTATCCTTTACATTCTACAGCCAAATGAAAGCTCTTATAATTCTTGTGGGAGAATAGCAGGGACCATCTCTAGTGGTAAACACTTTCTGATAGCCTTGCCATTGGTCCGTGGCTTCTCAACCCAGTTTTTAAATTGCTGAATGTTGTTGAATTGCAGTGGTTTGAAGGGTAATTTGTTCATATAAAGGCTATCTGTCCATTTTGTCCCTATTTATTCTGGATTATGTAAAGCAAGTTTACAGCTAGTGATCTTAGTCTTTGATGTGTTTTCTGCAGGTGGAGTTGCATTTCCAATTCACATCCAAGGTAGGCGAGACATACAATAGTGCAAGGCCCAATATAGATCTGGTGAAGCCTACTGTGAGTGCAGTGTCGGCAGTGGGATCTCTCATACTAAATTGTACCATATTAAAGAAGGGCACATTGCCTGGAAGAATATGACTATATTTATGCAAGAGATGGGGGATCAGCCAACACTACATAAAAGATGGACTTTTACATACTATACTAGGGATATTACCTTCAGTAAAAATGAGTCTTGCAACACCAAAAGACTAACAGATTGAAGTATATGTTTTGGTAGAATAAATCTCTTAGTCTTTAAAGCTGTCCTCCATTGGGACTCCACTGGGTTTTGCTCTGACAAAGTAATATAGTTGCCCCACTGGCATTTCCTATCTTGGGGATGGAGACACTTTTATAGTTAAGCCTACCCCCAAGTTATTCATTCTTTTACCTCCAACACTCAACCTAGTGTCTCAAAACTTTGCTTGCCTAATACATAGCTTTGACTGCTGACTCTTTTCTTGGTCTCTTGTCCCTGGCTAATATGGTCCATTCTGAAAAAATAGTTTGTTTGCCTTTTAAAGCTCAGTGTGTGTGAATTCTGAAAATGAAAAACATGCACATTCTGCCACAGAATAACCATAAAATCTTTTGGGGGCATCCCACAGAAGATTCCTGCTTACATAAGAGCTCTTGCATGAGCAGAAACACAGTCATTGCAAACACCCCTTGTGCTAAATCAACTTCCTTGTATTCCATCTTGCATTTCTGCTTGCTGAAGACTCAATACAAGAAATATATTTTAGCAGCCCTCTCTACAACCTATTGCACCTCCAAGTTGTACTGCAACAACTAAATCAAATTGCCTTTTGATTTTTGTACATCACTCATTGGAAATTTTTTTTATAATCAGCATTACCCTTGGAGGGCACCATTAAGCAAAAGAAGGTACCGCTGTTCTGGATGTACTTGGGTTACTGTAAGTGGCTCTGTAGTTCAGACAACAAACCACTTACAGCGTTTTGTGCAAACAAAACTGCATTAAGTAGAACTTCTCTTCTGCTATCACATGGTGGCATCCACTCCATCATATGGTGTGGAAATGGAGAATATGGCTTTTCTTTCTGGACAACTCCCAGAGGAACTCATTTCACCTTCCCCCACAGATAATTTGTAATTTTTTAATCAGTGGATTATTTATATAATCATTATTAAACATGTGGGTTTTGCAACATGTAATTCCCTAAATAAAATTTAACTTGGAGGTGGCCCTCATGTACAGACCTGTCTCCATCAACCACCCTACATTTATGCTGGGCACAAATATTCAGATCCCATCTCTGCCCTTTCAGTAATAAGGCTATGAAATTCTAATCATAAGACTCATAGGGTTGGAAGGGACCTCCAGGGTCATCTAGTCCAACTCCCTGCACAATGCAGGAAATTGACAACTACTTCTCATTTAACTAATGGTAAAATGTTTAAAAACTAGAACATACCAATGTGTATCAACATATACCACACATTACTGCATTCCAGCATGCTAGACCACTTCTTTAAATCTCATAAAATCCAAACTAATTTGGTGCTCCCTCCCTCAACATACACACCAGGAGAAAGAAGAGGAGGTGCAAGTTTTGCCTTACTAGGAGACCCTGCAATTATGGCAACTCCTGCACTCTCAAGGCAATTTGACAACACCCCTGGGAGTTCTCTTGTAGGAAATGTGGCAGAATTACATAAGCACGTACACTGCTAAAGAACAGGGTTTTCTTTATTTACCCACATTAACCATGAAAGTATTTTCTTCCCAGTGAACATAAAAAAAATACATAACCAAAACAAGGTAAAAGTTTTACAAAGTTACTTACAGCCACTAATTTGTAAAGTATGAAGATATTCTTTGGAAGTAACCTTTATTAAAGGAAAACTTTTAGGGTAGAAATCCAACAAAGCATACAACATGAAATGTGATACTGTACACTGAAGAAATGTGTTTGATTTGAAAGGTGGGCACTGAGCATTGACATGGAAGAGATAACACATACAAGTGACAGGTCAGTTTGCTTTGTATCCACAACTTAAGACACTATACCACTAAAGCTGCGATGTACACAGTGAAATCAAAGAACTTGCCTCCAGTAAGTGTTTTTGGGATCAAAAGAAGGGCAACAATTTAGTCAAGTAACTTTCTTTACTGCTACTTAGGGTCTTACAAAACGACGCAATACAAAATGATGGAAAAATGAAACAAGTAACCTAGAATCCAAAGGATCACAAATACCTTTAACAAATACCCAACTTTGGCATGTGCCTACAAGCCTCCACAAGTGTGCACTTAAAGCCAACACATGCAAAAGACGTTTTAGTATTTGCTTTCCTTAAATGTCTGCTGTATGTTTAATGCCATGCCTATAAGCTATAGAGTTAAAGATTCAAGGAATAACTCTCTGCTAGCTAAGCAAATCAAGTTCTTAAGTATATAAAAGGTATCAGAGTACAGTAAAACAATGTTTCTTTGAAAACAAATTCCCAGTGATATGGCTATTGAACAGATTATCTTTTTTTGCTTTAATACAGGAATACACAACTACTAGCTTGAGTTGAAATGAACTTTCCCAATCATATCATCAAGATACTGATATACTAGCTGCAGCCAAGTACCCCCATCTTTGTTCACACTAAATTGTATGAAACTGTATACATTGTACGAAACTTCAGATGAAGCTCAGCACAACCAGAGAAGGAAAGATTAAAAACATACTGTGGCCCAACAATAAACAACTCCCATTCCTAGTTGTGCAGGGCTAATAGACAGTTACTGCTGCACTTCAAAAACAAAGTTTGTTTGCAGCATGGTAACTTGTGTTGCAAATGCAGCTGCTAGACTGCTGTTCACAGAAGAGCTGAGTGCCTTCATTTGGACATACTGAACACTGAGTAGGCAAAAACAGTGGGTTTTGTGGTTGTGGTTCCTCTAGGCTACTGCTGTAGAGCTCAAAGCTCCTTCATTGGCAGCAAAACTGAGGTAATCATTAATTCATTTCAATGTGCCCTTATTTATTTCTCCCCACCAGCACCATCTGTTGCCTCCTTGTTGAGTCCTCTGATTGACAAGTCGTAAACCACCTCCTCAATCTTCTTAACATCATACTTGAGGCCATCATAGCGCTTCCTCAAGGAGTCATTTTTCAGGTTCAGGAGGCGGAAGCCAGAATCCAGCTCATTGATGAATGCAGAGATGCGAAGGGGGCGAGAGTAATCTCCAGCGGTGACACTGTTGACTGCTAGCCTAGACTATCAAAACACAACATTGGGCAAGTAAGGTAGAGAAGCAAATCAGAACTGAAGCCAACCAGAGCCCAGAATAAGATTCATCTCTGAGTAAGAAGTGATTGTTTTGTCCCTTACAGAGAAACTTTTTGTGCTTCCAGCATAAACCTGATGAGTACATCTCATGAAACCTCAATTCTAAGAGCCTTTTATTTTTATTTGTTTTATTTAGTACATTTTCATGTTGCCTTGGTAGCTTACAAGTAAAACATGATAAAAACACAACAGATTAAGTAAAAATGTTAAACTATTATCACAGCATTAAAAAAACTGCCAGAGCATAAGCACAGCACAAAACATTTAAAATTTCAAAACTCTCATAAAAAGATTAGAACAGATTGAAAAAACGATGTAAAAGATCAACCACTAATGAAAAATCTGGGGTAAAGACGAATGTTTTTGCCTGGCATCTAAAAGAGAGTACAGAAGGCACAAGGCAAACCTTGTGGGGAAGGGCATTCCACAGACCACCACTACCAAAGCCCTGCCTCTAGTCACCCACGGCCTCACCTTGGCAGATGAGGAGCATGGAGAGGGTAAGTTATGTTAGTAGACTAATATGCCACCAGGACTACTAGCAGAAGGCCTACCTTTGGTTAAGGTCAATTAGCAGCTTCAGCGAAAGTGAGCATTATAACCTCCAGCTTTGCTCAAGGGCAGCACATGAGCAAAGACCTGCCATTAGTTTGCCATTACCATGCTGGTAAACGTGCATATGGCAGCTACTCAGCTTTTCATTACTCTCCACTTACTAGCTCACTAGCAAGAGTCAGCACTCCAGAGAGGTAATCCTCAATGTCCAGGTGGAAACCTCTTTCTCGTTCAGCTTCAACTGCAAAGGAAAAGAACTAATCTGAATTCACACCAACAGCAAATCAAGCAAACAATTTTCTCAATAGACTTAGAAAGATTTTGAAGATGCAGGATGCTACTGATCAGGCCTTCCCCTTCATTTAATCAAGTCTCCTCAGTTTACTCAACTGAGTGCTGAATTAAAGGAGATACACCAAGAGTGGCAGAGCACACACTCTGCTTGTAAAAGGCTTCCAGTTTAATCTACAGCACCTCCCGTTTAAAGGTTCCCTCAGCACCTCCAGTTCCAGCAACCAGGCTAAAAGGCTGCTGACGCCCTGGTAGTCTTGCCTCCATTATGACCAGACATTGTTTGGCTAGATGGATTGAATTCTACCTCATAGGGTAGTACTGTACGTTTGAACAGATAAATTACACTTGAGATTATCATTACTAATACGTATTCTTGCTCTGGACAGTCCACTTTTTTTATAAACCATTTTACAATTTTGCCAACTTTCAATTCCAATGCATTGAGTATATTGATACCAAGTTTACTACTTTTCAAGACAAAAGAATTAAGTCAAAATGTGCAGTAAGAGTCTCTCTGCATTTTAATTTCAAGTCATGTCAAAAGATTTGCTAAATCTCTAAAGAAAAGACATTTATCCTACTTTAGTTGGAAACCAATTACTTACTTCCAAGTATTTCTGTAACAGCTTCCCGAGTCACTAATGTTTCTGTCTCCAAGTAGACAACAAATGCTGCCAAGAATACCAAGCGCTGTAGCACAAACCTCCAATGTTCATGAAATCTGTATGGAAAATTCAGATATTTAAGCTTGTTGTGACAACCTCTTCTAGAAAGCAGGATAAAGAAAGTAGGTTTAACACACAAGAGAGTTACATCTGAATGTATACCAAGCTGCACGTTAATCATCATCCCCTACCTCTTCTTAAGGAGCTTGGCAGATATGGGGAAATAATCCCATTTTATCTTCATAACGCCGCTGTGAAGTATGTTATAGTGAGAAGCAGTGCCTGGTTCAAGGTCGCCCAGTGACATTAAAGGAGGAGTGGACATTTGTCAGGTCTGCTCAGACACAGGAATCCAGCACATGAACTGCTATACCACACAGGATCTCTAACCTGACAAAGATGACTAAGCACCAAAATGCTTCTGCTCCCCCAGATCCCTTTACCTGAATTGCTTGGATGTGGATTAAATCAGTTCAGCACATGCCCATTAAGAACATAAGATTCCTGGTGGATCAGACCAGCAGCCCATCTAGTAGTTTTCTGCTTCACACAGCAGCCAATGGGTCACCTTGAAGGGCCAACAAGCAGGAAATAAAGGCCAAGGCCTTCCCCTAATGGAGTCTCCTAGGACAGGTATTCAATGGTTGACTGTCTCTGAATACTACATCAATTTCCTGGGAAGAGAAGGCAGCTTACTAACCTGTAATACTGATCTGCAGGAAATTTGATTTTCAGAGAGGCCAGCTGTGTTCTTACTGTACCAAAGTGTTCACGAGCCTTCTGACACTTCTTTGGTACTAAAATTAGAAAACAAGCTATCAGCATTCATAGCATTCTCAGCCAAGAAGGAGGAAAGCCAGGTTCTAGGTTTATGTTACATACTTCAGACATTAAAACCATCTGCAAAAACTTTTAAATGAAAGATCAAATGTATTATGGCTTCAGCTTTCATGGCCAGGAGGCCACTTCATGCAACAGTTCTGCATACTCTTTTTTTTTAAAATAAACTTTTTATTAACTTTAAGGTTCTGCATATTCAACTGATAAAGTAATCAAGTATTTTTTGCCAGCTGAATACCCAACCATGGAAGACACCACCAGCCTGATTTATTAATCTACATCTTCCATTTACAAGAACAAAAGCCTATGTTCTTAACAGTGTGTATTTCACATTCCTCGGGGAAATTCATCCTCACATTTTATCAGTCTCATATTAATATAGCATGCCTCTCACTCTCTCAGCAATGCGAATATATGCTGAAGGCAAGAAGCAAGCAGATCTTGACTTACTGTCCTGGAATCCAGAACCTTGGTGGACTCCCTGTAGCACAGTCAGAATTTCCCGAGCTGTCTGTTCCAGAGTCTGAACAACTTTCCTGATGTCCTGTAAACAGCAATAAACACACTCAGAACATAACATGATAAAAAATCCCAACCACATGTTTACATCATTTTCGCCCGAAACTATTTCACTTGGCAGCATTAACCCCTAACCCTTCATCAGTCTAATTGGGATCAATGCCCGTTTAGTTCCTCCACTGCCCAAACTGCCTCCTGCAGTGGCCATTCATCCTGGACACTGTGTAACCATTATATAAATTACCTTAAGAGCTGGTACCTCTGCTTGCTCACCATCATTTTCCCTTTCTGCCCCATCCCTTCCTTTTATGTTGTGTGTACCACAGGCTGTTATTTTTAAACATAACCACCATGAATGCAGTGGCAGAAAGGCTGTGTAGAAAACAAAATAAATACACAAGGCAACAGTACAACACAATACCACTGTGTCTGGGATTGCACAGAATGCTTCTGGAAGTAATTATTACTATTCCAATAAAAATTACCGCTTCTTTAGCATCATGAAGGCCAACAAAGCAGTAATATCTGCAAGGGAGTCATGTATTAGACTTGAATTAAACGGCCATTTCATACATGCCTACGCTTCAAACATACACCTAATATATAGTAAACATCATAAAGCTTAGTATACATCCTACAGATAGCTGTGATTAGCTGCAGCTCCCTGGTACTCAGCTGCACAACCAGGCTTGTCTCTGCCCAGTACATGGACTGACCCTGAAAGAGCCAGATTCAAGCCCATATCTAAAGAGATAAATAGAAATATTTTAATCCAACCTGTTGGGGGGGGGGTGGGTTTCAGGGGAAAGGCGAAAAGCAGATAACCAAAAGCAGAGGAGGATCAGCTTCCTCTGCCTTTAATTATACAGGCACCTTAGAGACTAAAGGCATTCATGCATCATTGGATATTATAGCATAGTTACACTACAACAGCCATTCACAACTGGATTTTCCTGTGTGGAAAACAGAATACAGTTGTGAGTGACTTATTCTGCATAACAACAGTGCGATATCCAACAGTCTGCGCAGTTCTGAGCCACAAAAACCCATACTGGAATAAATTTTGTTAAGTTTTTAAAGGCACCCCTGGACTCGTGTTTTATATTGCTATTGCTAGCATAGCTATCCATCTAGAATTACCTACCTTTAATTTCAGAGCAAGATTCAGGTCCGCTAGCACCTTAAAGACCGACTAGATTTTCAGGGCATTGTTTGTGGCAGGTATTGTTAGTTCTCAAGCAGAAAAACGCTGAAGAAAAATTACAATGTGGGATTGCTGAAACTGAGTTTATTTGCAAATTTGGAACAATGGATCCCCCAGGATTGAATTGGGACATAAGATTTTTCTTGCATTACCGATGCTAATTTTCTGCACTTCGCATCCATGCTCTATCAAGCTAAGTTCATACAGCTAATACTGAAGCTAGTTTCCTGACACTATAATTTGTAATACCCTTCCCATCCTCTACCTGGATTATAAGGACCCGTTCCATTTTTCATTCCTCCTATCTGACTGAAGGGCGCTATGACTATCGGAAGCTCATACTCTGGAAATCCAGTTGGTCTTTAAGGTGATACTGAACCCGAATCTTGGTCTTCTACTACAGACTAACACAGCTACCTGAAACTAACTTTAGTTTAGTTGCTTAAAAGGGGAAATTTCCACAGGAACACCTTTCCTAATCCCCCCCCCCCCAGCCCTTACCCTCTTGGCTATGCAAAGTACCCTAGCAGTAAAACAAAGACGTTTCATAGATAACCAGAAGCAGGGTTCAGCTAAAGGTCTATGAAGATGGCTCCAACACCCAGGACCTGCAATGGAGTGAGAAAGGGGGAAGCCCTCCCCATAGACGGGGCAGTGCTTTTTCACTCCCCTCCCAGACTTCCCGTTCTTACCTCACGTATATCCTGGTCAACTGTCAGCACCCCCTGCAAGTTGATAAACATCTCGCTGACAGACATGATCGCAAAGAGCAGCCCACCAGAGAACCACAACTCTGCTCGCCCTGAAGAAATGGACCCTTGCTGCTGTTGTGGCTCCACCCCAGGAAATTACCACCTGGAAAAGAGAACCATAGAGACAAGCACTACGTAACTGTTTTCGTTCTGAGCGGCATGTCCGGTTTAGAATCTGAACTACAGTTTGTTTTCCCTTTTAGTTCTTTCAACACTAAAGGAAATGCAAGAGAGATGAAGAAACCTAGAGTGACACTACTGTGTGCCACAGAGAGTAATGACTGATGGTTCCAGAGAGCACCTGTGCCTGTAAAAGTAAACAAGGAATATCATTTTATTCCCATCTGTTCAGCGAGTTGTTATTTTGCAATAATGCTATGTATAAAAACAGCAGAATCAAGAGGCCATGAAATACTGGAAATTCCTAATTGTGGTGTGAAATGTAATTATGTAGGATTCCAATCTAATCAGAAAACATACAGAGACCATTTGCTAATTTTGCTAAATTAGTTAAAGCCTGTACTAGAGAGGAAGGCATCAGTATTGTCAGGGATAGAAAACCTTAGAATTGGTTACGGAAGCATTCCCTTTTTACCGGAAATTTAGCTGCTGTGTGACTAATCCCCTTTCTGCCTCTTGGAGGAAAACAGTTTCTACCATAACAAAGGGCAGCTGTTATGAAAATAGCACCCCTGGCCAACAGGGGGAGCTGCAACAAAGACCAAGCTCTACTAAAACAGCCGTGATTGCAGCAAAAAAAGGGGGGGGGTTAATTGCTGTTATTCTAGCATCAATTTTTGTTCGTTTTTGTAGGTCTTTGTAGACTGCACAGATCAAAGGACCATTGAATGCACAGAATGGCTCCTTGGCTGCCTTTTTTATTTTTAGGTTTCTTGAACCAGAGTTTTGGTTTTGCTGTGATGCACCTAGCCTTTTGGAATTTGACTTCATCAGCCTACAACGGTAAGAAGTGTTAACAAAATGAAAGGATAAGATTTTTAAAGGACACATCTAACACAAGAGATTCCTAACAAGTTTGCACATATATATCCCCTCCCCGTGATGCTTTTCCTATGGTTATGGACGGTGAAGGAATTCTTTTTTTAGTGCTGTAAGTGTATACCTTCAAGAATTGGGTTTTGCTTCCCCCTCAGCGCCTCTATCAGAGCACTCTGAAAGGCCTCTTACGAATTTCTCAAATCAAACTGCTGCTAACGGCAAAAGAACAGGCTGGCCCGGTTCAGATGCGTATTTTTTTCTCCCCTTACCGGTTGGCACCCCCACACACCCCGCTTAGCTCGAATTTGAGTTCAACAAAACAAACCACAGATCTCCTCCTTACAATTTTATGAGCTCTGAGGCTCACAGTCACGGAGGGTTGGAGGGGGCCTTTTATTTTGCCGGCACAGGTTACCTTTTGTGCTGCCTGAATGGAATCTGTTATTTTGTTTCTGTCTTTTTAAAAAAAGAAGAAGTCTACATTTAAAATAGTGACATTAGCAATAAGAACTTAGTAATAAGGGCTCCGTTTTCTGGACTGGCAATAATGTAGACGCCAGGCACTGAAGAACTAGGCTTTGTCTCACGGAAGCTCATATCAGGGTTTCCCTAAACGTTACTCAGTACAGGAGCTGCAGCCTGGGTCTATGCTCACCCGTGTTTGTCCCGCCACTCACCGCCGCAGCCACACAACTCTTGATTCGCGCGTTCGGTCCTCCACGAGTTCAGCCACTATTCCGCCAGAGCACGGGAGATGCATCCCAGAGTTCACCTGGGTTTCCGAGCATGCGTGGAGATGATTAAATTGTTTGGGGGAAGAATGCTTTTTCTCCTTCTTGGACACTAGGTGGCGCACATAAGTGCTCTCAATCTCCATCTAATCATGCGTCTTTTGTGTGTGTTTATGTGCCGTCAAGTCGCCTCCGACTTGTGGCGATCCTATGAATGAGAAACCTCCAAAACGTTCTATCATTAACAGACTTGCTCAGATCCTACAAACTGGAGGACGTGGCTGCTTTTATTGAGTCGAACCATCTTATTTTTGGTCTTCATCTTTTCCAACTGCCTTGCAGAGAATCTTATCTTCTCATGATGTGACCAAAGTACGATAGCCTCAGTTTTGTCATTTTAGCTTCTAGGAAGAATTCAGGCTTAATTTGATCTAGTACGCAGTTATTTGTCTTTTTGGCCCTCCATGATATCCGCAAAACTCTCCTCCAGCTCCACATTTCAAATGAATCAATTTTCTTCCTGTCAGCTTTCTTCACTGTCCAACTGTCACACACTCTGCCCCTAGAATGCCACGCCGGCACCTCCCCCTCTTTCCCCTGAAGACTTCATGGGTGGAGGAAGACTATAACTGAGTGCCGGTTCCTGAAAGTGTGCGCGTGTGGACCTCCACTTGCGTAATTTCTGTGAGTGCTACATGCCGGGCTGCGCTGCTGGTGCCGGGCTGATCCCAATCCTTCCACTCAAGCTGCCACCTGAGCAGGCAAGCGCCCAATGCCTAGCATGATTGTGGCTCTCCTGCCCATCCACCCGGAGAACAGAATTGCAACGTTGGCACCTTTCCCTCTTCTCTACAATGACTCCATCCAGGGAGTGCTGCCGGTGGCTCGCATTACCGAGCCTGATGTGGCCTCCATCCTCCTATCCTGGGAAAATGGTTTCCAATAGAGCCAACCCCCATGAGTTTACAGAATTAGGCTACAGCAGACCTGCCAGAATCAAAGATTAGGATGCACATTCTCCACCTTTGTAACAACTATGAGAAGAATAAGGGGGGTACCTCATGTCATAACAAAAAAGTGACAGGTGCCCCGCCCCTTTCTGGGGCAGAAGTCCCACCTCTAGACCCCGGAAGCAGTACCCCACGTGACCGGGAGGGCCTAGCAGCTCCCTGTGACCCCTCTACGAGCCCCGCCTGCCCCTGTGGACCAAGAGGAAAGAGTTTTGAGTTTATGGGGTGCTAGGGTAGAAAATTGGGGGGCAGACCAGCCCCCCTGCTCCCTAGAAGAGCCTGGCTGGTTCATGTGACCCCTCATTTTGCTCCCCCAGACCCATAGAAATGGGTTTTTAGTTTGTGGGTGCTACGGTAGAAAGCTGGGACCAGATCTAGCACCCAAGCTCCCTATAGGTCCTAAGGGGTACTGTATGCACCCTCTATTCATGCACCATGACCACCCCCCACCCCCAGTGGTTGGTGCAGAAGGCAGTGTGTTGAGGGGCAGTGGGCTTTTTGACTTGGGAAACCTGTGTTTCACCGTGTGCTTATGATTTTGAATAGGTGTAGAGAAAAACAAAAAACTGTTTTATGGAAAAGCCAACTGTGTGTGTTTCACAGGGGCTTGTATGTAAGTTTTTGGGGAATAACAATGATGGAGAGAGAGAGAAAAGGAGTTCTATGGAAAAACTTTTGTTGTTTTGACAGCAATTGGGTGTGTGTGGAAAAGCAGCTTGTGTGCGTGAGAGGAGGTTCTCTCAGCTCCCTCTCTCCCCCTTTCAAGACCCGGCAGCAGAGACAGCTATGGGAATGAAAAAAGGAGACTTTTGCTACCCTTCCCCTCCGCGTCGTCTTTAGAGGTTTTTTAAAAACACAGCTTAAAAAACTCCTAGAACCCTTTCTCCGGGTAACTAAGGCAGGTTAAAACCAGAGAGAGAGAGAGAGCCATTTTCT
Organism: Eublepharis macularius; assembly: GCF_028583425.1. NCBI lineage: Eukaryota > Metazoa > Chordata > Lepidosauria > Squamata > Eublepharidae > Eublepharis > Eublepharis macularius. Next base: position 164,328,528 of record NC_072791.1, on the reverse strand, counting down.
TCCTCCCCCAAACAAGCTGCTTCTAAGCACTTACCAGTCAGAATCTCTAACCCCAAGCGTCGTCTTTTTTAAAGCATGCAAACAGCCTTTAAAAACCCTGGAAAGAGGCAGAGAACCCATTTCAACGCTGGTTCTTTTTTCTTCCCTTTAAAAAATAAAAACGTGCAAAAATACAGTGCAAATTTTTAAAAGGAGGTTTTTCTTCTCTCTTTGAAAACAAAGAAAGAAGTAAGAGAGCGCAGCTGCCTTCTGAGTTTTAAACTAGAGCTAGGAGCCCGCGGCTGGAGGAAGGAAAGAGGAGGGGCAAACCTCAGCCAACGAGACCACAGTGTAGGAAAGGAAGGGGGGAATTCGTGCTTATCACCCACCCTGTGTAAAGCAGTCCTTAAGAGAGCCCCAAGTTCCCACAGGTGCCAGAAGCACCCCACCTCCACATTGCTAGCTGTAGAGTTTTGTGGAGTCACTGAGCAAGTAGTCCTTCTCCCCCCCCCCATCATTCAGTACACAGAAATGCCCCAATCAACATTTCAGTCCACCGTCCCACATTCTCCTCTCTGATTCCAGGCTGCCTCAAGCAAGGGGGAAGCTCTCAAAGAGAGGGAGTAGGGACAGCTGAAATAAGTTTTTGGGGGGAACCAGTTAGGTCTGTTTGTCCCTCTATCCTTTCTGGAGGGGAGCGGGATTACTTCTGAATAGTATGATTAGTCAGGCTGTATCAGGGGCAAAGCTACATTCTTTAATATTCCAGCAGGGAAAATTAAAGGCAAGTGTAACGGGGGTTCTATGAGGCTTAGGACTTTCACGCAATTGTAAGTTAAGAAAAACTTTTAACAATGAATACAATACAACTATTTTTTTTCTTTAACTAAACTCATAAGTGCAACCATTCAGAAACTTTCAGCCAACAATGTCTTTGAAAAGGTAAACAGTTCAACTTGTCAGATCCCATCGAGTGAGAGAGTCTTTCCAATTTGAAGCTAAAGGAACCCATGTTTCTGCCCCCTTCTCGGGGAATTAACAGCCCTGCAAGAACAATACAAACCCAGTAACACTGACCAAACACAATACACAACACGACTTTTAGCCATATTGTTCACATACAACATTTCTGATTATTTTATTCAAGGTGATAAGAGTACATCAATTATTATTATGCTCCACAGCAACAGCAACAGCTAAACCAATCACCCCATAGGGGTTATGCAAGCTTAACGTGTGAATTAATACCATGGAAATGGGTGTAACACGGTTCTTTTTTTAAAAAAAATATTTTTATTTTTATTGTGGGAAAGTTAGAAGAATGAACAAGAGAAAGAATGTGAAATATAACAAGAAGACAACTACAAAGGCCCGAGAATGGCCTACAAATCAATCTACAAAGTAAAAACAGTAAGAAACATAACAGGTATATTATTAATCCGTTACAGTTTCTTGCCTACAACACTGCTCTCTTTATTATCAATCAGCTTGCCGGCTCATTAATATCTTTTTCAGTGTCTCTTCTGCTTGATATCTCAGAACCTTATTCTTAAAAATCAAAGCCACAAATCATTTTTCATTGCCTCTCTCAGATAGTCCATAAAGGGCTTCCAACTTGCCATGAATATAGAGTGTTTTATCTCCAATTAACACTGTAAGCTTGACCATCTCAACTAATCTTTCCAGTCCAATCTCCATGAACTACCATTTTGAGTATATAAGAGCCATGCCTCTGTTACTATATCTAAAATAAAAATACCGTGCTCTTTTTCCAATTTATTGTCCATAATATCCAACAAATAGAACTCTGGTTCTATTAACCTTTAAGATTATCTGCATTAACCTATGTACTTGTAACCATTTTTTTTTGCATTGTTGCAAGTCCACCAAAGATGTTCCTTCCTGTTGTTCACATCTCCAACATTTATTTGAGACACCCATGGCCATTTTTGCAATACCACCAGTACATTGTTTTGTAAAAATTCTCCTGAGTGGGACACAAAGTAAATTTGAGGCCCTTAACTGACATCTTGATCCATCTGTATATTATACCCAAAACTCTATGCCCACTTTGTTTGACAGATTCTTCCTCTGTATCAAATTTCAACAACAGTTTATACATTTTCTTTATTATATGATTTCCATTTCTTTTTCAAAATCTGCCATCTCTTGCTGAAATCCCCATTCTTTTTTGTCCAATTTAAACCTTTCTAACAATTGTGCATAAAAGAACCACTGACATTTGTAACCCTCAGCTAATAATTCAATTTACACGCCTCTTCCAAAAACACTACTAAGTTGACCAGTCCTGTTTAGTTATCATTTCCTTTCTTTAGATGGCTTCTTGTGGTGAAATCCACAATGAGCCTTCGGGGACAATTTCGGTTTGATACTTATTCCATATTCTCAGGTGTAACCTTATTCTATTGAATTCAATAAAGAATGAAAAAACAGGTAAAAAACATGTTCCTGAGGGGGGGGGTGCTCTAAAATGCCCAGCCTTCTCGGAGATGGGGGGGGGGCCCTCAGGAAGAGATTTTTGGTAAACTGCCCCTACGAGGTAGGCCGAGGTGCGGGGGTCGCATTGTTGCGCTTTTGGACTGCATGTGACACGTCTACGAATTTGTCTCAATGAGGGGGACCACATGGTACAGCTATCGGGGCGATCTGAGCTGTTTTGGTGATTTTTGGTAAACCATCTCTACTAGGTAGACCAGGGTGCAGAGTCGGTGTGTTTCATTTTGGACAGCATGTGACACATCTATAGATTTGTCTCAATGGCATGGTACTGTTTATGGGGTGATTGCGGCTATTTTGGGAATTTAGGGTAACTCTCCCCCGCCAGGTAGGCCCGGTTTGTGGCGTCACTCCGTTTCTTTTTGGTGGGCCATGTGACACCACTGCGAATGCACCCCAATGAGGGGAACGCCGTGAACCCCTCCCCCGCTATGCAGGATGTATCTAGTCTAATTTAAATGAGCCAATGAGGGGTGTGTGGTGTGGCAGGGGATTCTCTTTAAAAATGGGGTCAGAGGGCATCTGCTGCAGGTGTTGTTGAGGGGCAAGCTGTGCCACTGAGGAGGAGGTGCAAATTTACAAAGAAATGAACCCTGCGGAGCTAGAAGGGATTGGGGCTGTGGAAGAAATGAAACCTGTAGAGCTGAAGGGGTTCGTGGTCGTGGAAGAAATGCAGGCTCCTTGCGAAGTGCCCTGCAAAGGAGATGTAAAATGTGGGAAGAAACTAGATCCTAAATTTGACAGACCAGAGTGTGTTCAATTTTTAGTACAGGGGGTAAGTACCGAAGGAAAGCGGGGAAGGGAAAGAATCACGGAGTAGAAAAACAGGCCTTTCTTTTTCTCTTGTAGCTGGATGAGCATGAAGTGGCTTGGCGGGTGTTTACAGAAATAGTCGAAGTGGCTCACAAAGAAGTGTACCCAGAGTGTTGTGATTACTGTGGGGAAATAGCGTTTTGGCAGAAATACAGTTGCTTGAGAGGTGATGATGACGGTGATGAAGAGGCAGAGGAGATGGAAAGTGTGATGGATGCTGCAGCAGAGGGTCAGGAAGCAGAGCCTACGAAAGTACAGGGGCCCCCACGCATTCAGGGTTTATACCGGGATGTAAGTTTTTCTTTAAAAAGGGGGGAGCGGGTGTCTAGAGGTGAAATAGAAAACTTATACGCGTGTCTTTTTTCTGACAGTTAGGGAAGGATGAGTGGGCCGTGGCCACCCCTGAGAAGGTGGAAACGGATTGTAGCATGTACAGCGCGAGCCTACCAGCTGTTCAAGCTCTGGATGCTGAGGAACAGGGAGAATTCGCAGACCCATCCCGGCCTGATGCGGAACACAAGACCACTGGAGATTCAAGGATCAAAGCGGAGCCTGAGACCCTGGGAGGAGTAAAAGAACCACTTCCATCTCGAGCACAAACACCGGAACATCCCGACAAGGGGGAAGAAGAGAGGCGCCCCTGTGTGCAGGCTTTATTCCCCGATGTAAGTGTGGCAAAAAGGCTTCCTGAAAGAATGTAGGGTGGCTAGAGAAACAATTCTAAAAATGTTTTTCTTTTAACACAGGTGTGGGACAGGCCTGTCGATTTTAACCTTCTGGCTAGCCATGTTTGTGAAAAGTTAAGCCCCGGCTGTTGCTATCGCTGTGGTTTGGTTGTCCTGTTCCAAAAGGATAGCTGCAGAGACTATACCCCCTCTATAGATGTGACAGGGTTATCCGTGATGGAGGTCAAGGGGGCAGACCTGTGCAAATTTCTGGAACTGAAACTGGCAGAACATGCTGAAAAGCAGATCAGACATGGAGACAAGGAGACTCAGGGAGAACATGAAGAACCAGAGGGTGTTTCCCCCAAGAATTATACAGAGCTCTGAAGATTATTGTTACTCAAAACCCACGGTAAAAAGAGGAGGCCTAACCTCTATTGCTGTAGTGGTTCCTGCCGTGGTTCTGATTATACAGGCGACTCAGGCAGACCACACTAGCCGGATTGCGATCTTAAATGTTGCAACTTTTCTGATGAAAGGACAGTAACAGAAATGGACAATGGCTATTTTGAGCCTTTAGGAGCCACGGAAGGCGGTGTTCTTATGAAATTGGCCCGGGGGAGAGAAGATGACCTGGAGGTGCAGGCGGGCAGAGTTGCACACAAGAATCTGATTGGAGAAGAAAATTGAACAGGGACTCATCTGTCTAATAAAAATACTTTCATTAAGTTTTGCTGTTTCGTGGTTAATTAATGATCCATTAAACTACATTTTGAACAACCTATACTTATGAGTAAAGCTGTGTTAGACTATGTTAGATACCAAAGCACTGCCCATACACACATTTTCTCTATAAAGTGAAGTTTCTCACTGTACTGCAAATGTGTATCCCACATAAAAAACTAAAAGCATATATAGTGTAGCATTTTGTAAATTGTAACTAATTTAGCAACATCTGTATCTAGCTGTTGTATGCATCTGCATTCTCGAGAGTAGATTTATTTTCCTGTACTAGTATGCAGACTCAGTTGGCCTGTTTAAGTAAAGATTAGCAGTTTTAAAGTTATTTTGATTAAAAGAATCGTTTAAAATACCGTAACATACACGGTCTTGGCCGCTCAAATCTACAGGACCACCTCTCTCCATATCATCTGCCTTTGCTCATCTGAACAGGGCCTTCTGCAGGTGCCACCCTGTAAACGGGCAAAATCAACAACGGCCCATACATGTTGTCTGTGGCGACTATAAATAATGTAAATAAATAAAATAAATAATCCTTAATAGGGAGAGGCCTGTCACTGAAGCCCGGGCTAAATGAAAATGAAGTCTTACAACTTAAAAAGACGTGCAAACAACTGCATCATATACGACATCACATGTAAATATCAGCTGGCTCTGGCTTTAGAAAAGATAGATGAGTTGAAGTACAGCTCTGTTACCTGTACACCTCAGATCATGCAAGCAAAAATCAACGCACAACAGCTTAGTGATGTAACTCATACTGCCCACTGTTTGAAAGCATGAAAATCATAATATAGTTATAACGGGTATCTTGTACTAACAATTTTAATGTAATGGTCTTTTATTCTTTTTTGCAGGAGAATCTCCTTGTCAAAAACCATGTGCGGGTATCACTTTTCTAATTTCACAATCATTCTATGCTATAATAACTTTAATATCACCATATGGGAAACCATTCCAGTTCCTGATCATTTCACTAAACTGACCAGATCTGTTTTCTGATTTTCCCACAAGTCCTCAGCATGTCAGAGAGGGGACAACATCTCACTAGCATCCGAGGTTTTTGTTTTTTGGTAGGGGATGATTTTTGATTGGGGGGGCACAGTATCATACAAGACCAGAGGTGCAGTCCATATAGGGGTGTTTATCACTATAGTGAAAACTAGCTCTTTGTAATTTATTTATGTAGGGATCTATTCAGAGAAGGGTGACTTGTGCGTGAGTACTAACTACACTAATGTCACCAGCCAGCAATTAAAAGATGTGCGCGATAACAGAATCAGCCCCCTTTGGGACAGGTAGGAGATGCAAACAGGATCAACTGAATAATTCTGCACAAATTATTCTATCCCCTGTGCTAAACAATGCACAAGATGCTCTAAATGGATTATTAAAGCAGTGCAGACAACGTTATGTAGATCTGGCTATGAAGATTATTAGAAATAAATTCACACATCATAACTCCTTATTGAATTTCTGTGGCATATGTGCTGCAGTCTTAGAGATCAGGATGTAGCCTGAGTTTGATATAAAACAAATACAGCAGTTTTTTAAAAGTGTATTCATCCTCTCTGTCTTACCATCACAGAGACCACCGGGTATGTCTCCAAAAAGATAAGAAGGAGACTGTGTAGAATGTAGCCTGTGTTTGTATAAATAAAGTTGCTTTTCAATCAGTTTCAATGTGTTTGTTCCCTTCGTCTTACCATCAGAACATTGTCTGCCTACAGATGATAAAGAATTTAAGGCTTCTCCAAAGATTCACAGTCTAATGGTATCTGCAGATTCCTGAGACGGGCCCGGTGCGCTCTACAAAACATTCCAAATTTAAGGGGAAAGAGACAGGTCATACTAAAGGTTCACTGTTCAGCTGAGAAGTATTATTGAAAAATGTAATAGTTTGTAAGATTTGCAATCCTTTTTACTTTTTAATTTCTTTTACACAAGTGATTTTATAACATGGTCCTGTAATAGCATGAGAAGTTCAATTCAAAAGAACGCTCTTACAAGACACAACAATAAATACTAGTCGTAATCACTTTTACTCAGATTCCACAAGGCTCTGGGGTGTCTTGTAAAGATCATTTTTACCACTGTTTTACAGATGCCCACCCCAGAGCCTTGTGGAATCTGAGTAAAAGTGATTACGACTAGTATTTATTGTTGTGTCTTGTAAGAGCGTTCTTTTGAATTGAACTTCTCATGCTATTACAGGACCATGTTATAAAATCACTTGTGTAAAAGAAATTAAAAAGTAAAAAGGATTGCAAATCTTACAAACTATTACATTTTTCAATAATACTTCTCAGCTGAACAGTGAACCTTTAGTATGACCTGTCTCTTTCCCCTTAAATTTGGAATGTTTTGTAGAGCGCACCGGGCCCGTCTCAGGAATCTGCAGATACCATTAGACTGTGAATCTTTGGAGAAGCCTTAAATTCTTTATCATCTGTAGGCAGACAATGTTCTGATGGTAAGACGAAGGGAACAAACACATTGAAACTGATTGAAAAGCAACTTTATTTATACAAACACAGGCTACATTCTACACAGTCTCCTTCTTATCTTTTTGGAGACATACCCGGTGGTCTCTGTGATGGTAAGACAGAGAGGATGAATACACTTTTAAAAAACTGCTGTATTTGTTTTATATCAAACTCAGGCTACATCCTGATCTCTAAGACTGCAGCACATATGCCACAGAAATTCAATAAGGAGTTATGATGTGTGAATTTATTTCTAATAATCTTCATAGCCAGATCTACATAACGTTGTCTGCACTGCTTTAATAATCCATTTAGAGCATCTTGTGCATTGTTTAGCACAGGGGATAGAATAATTTGTGCAGAATTATTCAGTTGATCCTGTTTGCATCTCCTACCTGTCCCAAAGGGGGCTGATTCTGTTATCGCGCACATCTTTTAATTGCTGGCTGGTGACATTAGTGTAGTTAGTACTCACGCACAAGTCACCCTTCTCTGAATAGATCCCTACATAAATAAATTACAAAGAGCTAGTTTTCACTATAGTGATAAACACCCCTATATGGACTGCACCTCTGGTCTTGTATGATACTGTGCCCCCCCAATCAAAAATCATCCCCTACCAAAAAACAAAAACCTCGGATGCTAGTGAGATGTTGTCCCCTCTCTGACATGCTGAGGACTTGTGGGAAAATCAGAAAACAGATCTGGTCAGTTTAGTGAAATGATCAGGAACTGGAATGGTTTCCCATATGGTGATATTAAAGTTATTATAGCATAGAATGATTGTGAAATTAGAAAAGTGATACCCGCACATGGTTTTTGACAAGGAGATTCTCCTGCAAAAAAGAATAAAAGACCATTACATTAAAATTGTTAGTACAAGATACCCGTTATAACTATATTATGATTTTCATGCTTTCAAACAGTGGGCAGTATGAGTTACATCACTAAGCTGTTGTGCGTTGATTTTTGCTTGCATGATCTGAGGTGTACAGGTAACAGAGCTGTACTTCAACTCATCTATCTTTTCTAAAGCCAGAGCCAGCTGATATTTACATGTGATGTCGTATATGATGCAGTTGTTTGCACGTCTTTTTAAGTTGTAAGACTTCATTTTCATTTAGCCCGGGCTTCAGTGACAGGCCTCTCCCTATTAAGGATTATTTATTTTATTTATTTACATTATTTATAGTCGCCACAGACAACATGTATGGGCCGTTGTTGATTTTGCCCGTTTACAGGGTGGCACCTGCAGAAGGCCCTGTTCAGATGAGCAAAGGCAGATGATATGGAGAGAGGTGGTCCTGTAGATTTGAGCGGCCAAGACCGTGTATGTTACGGTATTTTAAACGATTCTTTTAATCAAAATAACTTTAAAACTGCTAATCTTTACTTAAACAGGCCAACTGAGTCTGCATACTAGTACAGGAAAATAAATCTACTCTCGAGAATGCAGATGCATACAACAGCTAGATACAGATGTTGCTAAATTAGTTACAATTTACAAAATGCTACACTATATATGCTTTTAGTTTTTTATGTGGGATACACATTTGCAGTACAGTGAGAAACTTCACTTTATAGAGAAAATGTGTGTATGGGCAGTGCTTTGGTATCTAACATAGTCTAACACAGCTTTACTCATAAGTATAGGTTGTTCAAAATGTAGTTTAATGGATCATTAATTAACCACGAAACAGCAAAACTTAATGAAAGTATTTTTATTAGACAGATGAGTCCCTGTTCAATTTTCTTCTCCAATCAGATTCTTGTGTGCAACTCTGCCCGCCTGCACCTCCAGGTCATCTTCTCTCCCCCGGGCCAATTTCATAAGAACACCGCCTTCCGTGGCTCCTAAAGGCTCAAAATAGCCATTGTCCATTTCTGTTACTGTCCTTTCATCAGAAAAGTTGCAACATTTAAGATCGCAATCCGGCTAGTGTGGTCTGCCTGAGTCGCCTGTATAATCAGAACCACGGCAGGAACCACTACAGCAATAGAGGTTAGGCCTCCTCTTTTTACCGTGGGTTTTGAGTAACAATAATCTTCAGAGCTCTGTATAATTCTTGGGGGAAACACCCTCTGGTTCTTCATGTTCTCCCTGAGTCTCCTTGTCTCCATGTCTGATCTGCTTTTCAGCATGTTCTGCCAGTTTCAGTTCCAGAAATTTGCACAGGTCTGCCCCCTTGACCTCCATCACGGATAACCCTGTCACATCTATAGAGGGGGTATAGTCTCTGCAGCTATCCTTTTGGAACAGGACAACCAAACCACAGCGATAGCAACAGCCGGGGCTTAACTTTTCACAAACATGGCTAGCCAGAAGGTTAAAATCGACAGGCCTGTCCCACACCTGTGTTAAAAGAAAAACATTTTTAGAATTGTTTCTCTAGCCACCCTACATTCTTTCAGGAAGCCTTTTTGCCACACTTACATCGGGGAATAAAGCCTGCACACAGGGGCGCCTCTCTTCTTCCCCCTTGTCGGGATGTTCCGGTGTTTGTGCTCGAGATGGAAGTGGTTCTTTTACTCCTCCCAGGGTCTCAGGCTCCGCTTTGATCCTTGAATCTCCAGTGGTCTTGTGTTCCGCATCAGGCCGGGATGGGTCTGCGAATTCTCCCTGTTCCTCAGCATCCAGAGCTTGAACAGCTGGTAGGCTCGCGCTGTACATGCTACAATCCGTTTCCACCTTCTCAGGGGTGGCCACGGCCCACTCATCCTTCCCTAACTGTCAGAAAAAAGACACGCGTATAAGTTTTCTATTTCACCTCTAGACACCCGCTCCCCCCTTTTTAAAGAAAAACTTACATCCCGGTATAAACCCTGAATGCGTGGGGGCCCCTGTACTTTCGTAGGCTCTGCTTCCTGACCCTCTGCTGCAGCATCCATCACACTTTCCATCTCCTCTGCCTCTTCATCACCGTCATCATCACCTCTCAAGCAACTGTATTTCTGCCAAAACGCTATTTCCCCACAGTAATCACAACACTCTGGGTACACTTCTTTGTGAGCCACTTCGACTATTTCTGTAAACACCCGCCAAGCCACTTCATGCTCATCCAGCTACAAGAGAAAAAGAAAGGCCTGTTTTTCTACTCCGTGATTCTTTCCCTTCCCCGCTTTCCTTCGGTACTTACCCCCTGTACTAAAAATTGAACACACTCTGGTCTGTCAAATTTAGGATCTAGTTTCTTCCCACATTTTACATCTCCTTTGCAGGGCACTTCGCAAGGAGCCTGCATTTCTTCCACGACCACGAACCCCTTCAGCTCTACAGGTTTCATTTCTTCCACAGCCCCAATCCCTTCTAGCTCCGCAGGGTTCATTTCTTTGTAAATTTGCACCTCCTCCTCAGTGGCACAGCTTGCCCCTCAACAACACCTGCAGCAGATGCCCTCTGACCCCATTTTTAAAGAGAATCCCCTGCCACACCACACACCCCTCATTGGCTCATTTAAATTAGACTAGATACATCCTGCATAGCGGGGGAGGGGTTCACGGCGTTCCCCTCATTGGGGTGCATTCGCAGTGGTGTCACATGGCCCACCAAAAAGAAACGGAGTGACGCCACAAACCGGGCCTACCTGGCGGGGGAGAGTTACCCTAAATTCCCAAAATAGCCGCAATCACCCCATAAACAGTACCATGCCATTGAGACAAATCTATAGATGTGTCACATGCTGTCCAAAATGAAACACACCGACTCTGCACCCTGGTCTACCTAGTAGAGATGGTTTACCAAAAATCACCAAAACAGCTCAGATCGCCCCGATAGCTGTACCATGTGGTCCCCCTCATTGAGACAAATTCGTAGACGTGTCACATGCAGTCCAAAAGCGCAACAATGCGACCCCCGCACCTCGGCCTACCTCGTAGGGGCAGTTTACCAAAAATCTCTTCCTGAGGGCCCCCCCCCCATCTCCGAGAAGGCTGGGCATTTTAGAGCACCCCCCCCCTCAGGAACATGTTTTTTACCTGTTTTTTCATTCTTTATTGAATTCAATAGAATAAGGTTACACCTGAGAATATGGAATAAGTATCAAACCGAAATTGTCCCCGAAGGCTCATTGTGGATTTCACCACAAGAAGCCATCTAAAGAAAGGAAATGATAACTAAACAGGACTGGTCAACTTAGTAGTGTTTTTGGAAGAGGCGTGTAAATTGAATTATTAGCTGAGGGTTACAAATGTCAGTGGTTCTTTTATGCACAATTGTTAGAAAGGTTTAAATTGGACAAAAAAGAATGGGGATTTCAGCAAGAGATGGCAGATTTTGAAAAAGAAATGGAAATCATATAATAAAGAAAATGTATAAACTGTTGTTGAAATTTGATACAGAGGAAGAATCTGTCAAACAAAGTGGGCATAGAGTTTTGGGTATAATATACAGATGGATCAAGATGTCAGTTAAGGGCCTCAAATTTACTTTGTGTCCCACTCAGGAGAATTTTTACAAAACAATGTACTGGTGGTATTGCAAAAATGGCCATGGGTGTCTCAAATAAATGTTGGAGATGTGAACAACAGGAAGGAACATCTTTGGTGGACTTGCAACAATGCAAAAAAAAATGGTTACAAGTACATAGGTTAATGCAGATAATCTTAAAGGTTAATAGAACCAGAGTTCTATTTGTTGGATATTATGGACAATAAATTGGAAAAAGAGCACGGTATTTTTATTTTAGATATAGTAACAGAGGCATGGCTCTTATATACTCAAAATGGTAGTTCATGGAGATTGGACTGGAAAGATTAGTTGAGATGGTCAAGCTTACAGTGTTAATTGGAGATAAAACACTCTATATTCATGGCAAGTTGGAAGCCCTTTATGGACTATCTGAGAGAGGCAATGAAAAATGATTTGTGGCTTTGATTTTTAAGAATAAGGTTCTGAGATATCAAGCAGAAGAGACACTGAAAAAGATATTAATGAGCCGGCAAGCTGATTGATAATAAAGAGAGCAGTGTTGTAGGCAAGAAACTGTAACGGATTAATAATATACCTGTTATGTTTCTTACTGTTTTTACTTTGTAGATTGATTTGTAGGCCATTCTCGGGCCTTTGTAGTTGTCTTCTTGTTATATTTCACATTCTTTCTCTTGTTCATTCTTCTAACTTTCCCACAATAAAAATAAAAATATTTTTTTTAAAAAAAGAACCGTGTTACACCCATTTCCATGGTATTAATTCACACGTTAAGCTTGCATAACCCCTATGGGGTGATTGGTTTAGCTGTTGCTGTTGCTGTGGAGCATAATAATAATTGATGTACTCTTATCACCTTGAATAAAATAATCAGAAATGTTGTATGTGAACAATATGGCTAAAAGTCGTGTTGTGTATTGTGTTTGGTCAGTGTTACTGGGTTTGTATTGTTCTTGCAGGGCTGTTAATTCCCCGAGAAGGGGGCAGAAACATGGGTTCCTTTAGCTTCAAATTGGAAAGACTCTCTCACTCGATGGGATCTGACAAGTTGAACTGTTTACCTTTTCAAAGACATTGTTGGCTGAAAGTTTCTGAATGGTTGCACTTATGAGTTTAGTTAAAGAAAAAAAATAGTTGTATTGTATTCATTGTTAAAAGTTTTTCTTAACTTACAATTGCGTGAAAGTCCTAAGCCTCATAGAACCCCCGTTACACTTGCCTTTAATTTTCCCTGCTGGAATATTAAAGAATGTAGCTTTGCCCCTGATACAGCCTGACTAATCATACTATTCAGAAGTAATCCCGCTCCCCTCCAGAAAGGATAGAGGGACAAACAGACCTAACTGGTTCCCCCCAAAAACTTATTTCAGCTGTCCCTACTCCCTCTCTTTGAGAGCTTCCCCCTTGCTTGAGGCAGCCTGGAATCAGAGAGGAGAATGTGGGACGGTGGACTGAAATGTTGATTGGGGCATTTCTGTGTACTGAATGATGGGGGGGGGGGGGGGAGAAGGACTACTTGCTCAGTGACTCCACAAAACTCTACAGCTAGCAATGTGGAGGTGGGGTGCTTCTGGCACCTGTGGGAACTTGGGGCTCTCTTAAGGACTGCTTTACACAGGGTGGGTGATAAGCACGAATTCCCCCCTTCCTTTCCTACACTGTGGTCTCGTTGGCTGAGGTTTGCCCCTCCTCTTTCCTTCCTCCAGCCGCGGGCTCCTAGCTCTAGTTTAAAACTCAGAAGGCAGCTGCGCTCTCTTACTTCTTTCTTTGTTTTCAAAGAGAGAAGAAAAACCTCCTTTTAAAAATTTGCACTGTATTTTTGCACGTTTTTATTTTTTAAAGGGAAGAAAAAAGAACCAGCGTTGAAATGGGTTCTCTGCCTCTTTCCAGGGTTTTTAAAGGCTGTTTGCATGCTTTAAAAAAGACGACGCTTGGGGTTAGAGATTCTGACTGGTAAGTGCTTAGAAGCAGCTTGTTTGGGGGAGGAAGAAAATGGCTCTCTCTCTCTCTCTGGTTTTAACCTGCCTTAGTTACCCGGAGAAAGGGTTCTAGGAGTTTTTTAAGCTGTGTTTTTAAAAAACCTCTAAAGACGACGCGGAGGGGAAGGGTAGCAAAAGTCTCCTTTTTTCATTCCCATAGCTGTCTCTGCTGCCGGGTCTTGAAAGGGGGAGAGAGGGAGCTGAGAGAACCTCCTCTCACGCACACAAGCTGCTTTTCCACACACACCCAATTGCTGTCAAAACAACAAAAGTTTTTCCATAGAACTCCTTTTCTCTCTCTCTCCATCATTGTTATTCCCCAAAAACTTACATACAAGCCCCCTGTGAAACACACACAGTTGGCTTTTCCATAAAACAGTTTTTTGTTTTTCTCTACACCTATTCAAAATCATAAGCACACGGTGAAACACAGGTTTCCCAAGTCAAAAAGCCCACTGCCCCTCAACACACTGCCTTCTGCACCAACCACTGGGGGTGGGGGGTGGTCATGGTGCATGAATAGAGGGTGCATACAGTACCCCTTAGGACCTATAGGGAGCTTGGGTGCTAGATCTGGTCCCAGCTTTCTACCGTAGCACCCACAAACTAAAAACCCATTTCTATGGGTCTGGGGGAGCAAAATGAGGGGTCACATGAACCAGCCAGGCTCTTCTAGGGAGCAGGGGGGCTGGTCTGCCCCCCAATTTTCTACCCTAGCACCCCATAAACTCAAAACTCTTTCCTCTTGGTCCACAGGGGCAGGCGGGGCTCGTAGAGGGGTCACAGGGAGCTGCTAGGCCCTCCCGGTCACGTGGGGTACTGCTTCCGGGGTCTAGAGGTGGGACTTCTGCCCCAGAAAGGGGCGGGGCACCTGTCACTTTTTTGTTATGACATGAGGTACCCCCCTTATTCTTCTCTATGTAATTTTATGATCCAGCCTTCTGAGCGGTGCTGGAGGGAGTCTACATTCATAAGTGAGCGAGGGGGGGAAAGTTGCATGATTCTTTTCAGTTGCATGATTCTGCAGTGTGACATTTTCCTTACTTTTAGGGCTCCCATCCAAAAAGTAAGATTAATCTACACTGCTTAACTTTTTTGATCTGCCAGGGTCTTTCAAGGAGAGATCCAATAAAACTGAGAAAGCTAAGCAGGGACAGTACTTTATTGCTTTTGAATAGGGGACCTTGATAGAATACCATAACACTTATTGACATGATGGGGGGTTATTAAGGTATCTTATTGTGTGAACATTGTCGAGTAAGCCTTTGGCTTTCAGAGGAAGTCTTTCAAAATCTTGACAAGGCCTGAAGCATCTGGATAGCTGAGCTGTGGGAACCAATTTTATTTCTTGAACAGGAGTCCACCACTGACAAGCAAGGCCCTAGTGGAGGTGAAGGCAGATGTGATCCAGCAGGTTTATGCTCTCGGATTTGGGTATTCCCCCATTTTGGTTTTGAGGGGAAGCCATGCAAAGAATAGAGGACAAGGTGCTGGTGAAAAGCTTCCTCTATTTCAATCTGGTACCGCGAGTGGAAAGAAAACAGAGCAAGGGGACACTGGGTTATGGGCACCCTCCTCCCAAGAAGCTTGCTGTGGAAGGATCGGGGACAACAGGACACCAGCAGCGATGGCCGGGCCAGGGCTGGCATCCCAAAGCGCCCATGAGATTTGCACAAGCTATGCAAACAGAGTCCCTCATACCATGCTACCATACCCTATGTGTTTCAGTGAAGGGACCAATTTGCTGTAGTTCTGGTTTCTTTGTTAATTTGAGGTGGGTGAGTGGGGGGAATGGAGCAACTGCCCGAGGACAACTGAGCACCATAACAAGACTTTTAAAAGTCTCATCAGTCTGAAGAGTTACCTGCCTCTTCCCCACTCTTAGTCTTTATCATGCTTTTGACCACCAGCAACTTATAAAAAAAAATCAGAGTTTGAACCATAAATTCCTCTGAATAACTGTAAAACAAAGAAGGGAGGACCTTGATATCTATGCAGATCAGGAAGGTGAATGGCTTGGTTCAAGAACAATCAAAATAACAATAAAACCTGTCAATCTGCCTTTACAGTAGCAATTTAAAATGCACTCAGCACAAGATCATAATAGCTTCCTCCAGTCACATCTCTCAGCAATGGACTAGGAGCAGATAACAAATCCAAAAGGCTTCTGTTGAGCACAACAAGAAATATAGATGAGCAAGAACTCCTGATATCCTCCTTGACACATCTATCAGGGGTCCAATAGAGAGTTTCAACCTTGCAGCAGTTGTCTCCGCCATTCATTTTTTAAAAAAGAAATAAGTACTTTTGGAGAAATCTTGGCCTTGACAAAAAGGGAGACTACACATAAAAAAGAAACAAAAACTGCAGCTTCACAGTTGCCAGCACCAGGAATGGCACACTCGATTGTTTGTCACCCAAGAAAAACAGGTGGTTGAACTAGCTAGGTTTGTCAGATGTGCCAAATCCAGTCTGAGAACATAAAGAGTGTGTCTGACTATCAAATAGTAAAAAAAAGCAAGCAAGACTTGGGTCCAGTAGCACATCCTGGAAATCTTGCTCTTCCACTACAGATCTACACAACTAGCCACCTGAAACTAAAAAAAAGGTGGTGTAAGGAATCTGGTTCCTGACAGATTTGGTAAGCCAAATAGGATTGCCAAAGTTTACTTTTTGGATGGAAAACGTCCAAAGCAGACTTGGGACACACAATGTTTTGCTCCTGCATTCCAAATCTCTGTGCTGTCCACCCCCTATTCCATGACTGGTGGAATTTTTCTAACACTTTCTGGCTTGAAAGGGGTTGTAGAAGCTCTACGTTCCTATAACAAAGATGCCCAGGTCTGGCCCAATCACATCAGATCTAAAAAGCTTAGGAAGGTAAAAGATGTTTGCTTTATGGGTAGGAAACCCAGGGGTCATTTCGTAGAAAAAGAGCTGGAGGAACTTATTAGCATAACTCATTAGCATAACTTATTAGCATATGTCACGCCCCTTGCCAGCACTGGAAGTGTGTCATTAGCATAACTGATTTGCATATGCCACACCCCCTGACATCACCTATCATGGCTGTTTTGGACCCAATCCTGGCCATTCAGGGCTGAAATTGGGCCCAAAATGGCAAAAAGGGGCTGAAAATGACTGAAAAGGGGCCCAAAATGGTCAGGATCGGGCCGCTGCTGAGCGGGAGAGTGATCCACCACCCGTTAAAGGCCCAATCCGTGCCGTTTTGGCCCCAATCCAGGCTGAAATGGGCCCAAAATGGCTGAGAGTCAGGTGGGTGGGGCCACCTGTCATGTGACCTCTTTGGGGAACTGCCGGAACTGCGTTCCAGCGCGTTCCCCCTCAAAATGAGCCCTGAGAAGACCTATAAGGCAGACAAAGGTCACACTGCAGAAACATTCAACTGAAAATAATGTTTTTTCATCTCTCTAGCTTGACAATCCTAGTGCAGCCTGATTCTGACAGACCATGGAAGTCAAGCCAGTGCAATGTACTTTTTTTCTCAGATGGGAGACCAAAAGTCCTGAAAAAGTGCATCTGAGGATGCAAGCAACTGCTGACCACCATTAAAGGTGTCTAACTTCTTTTTTGAATTAGAGACAGCTGTCCTGGAAGGATTGGGGCCAGCTAGTCACAGCAGCACTGCACAGAGCGCTCAAAGAAACTATGCAAGCAGAGGCAACGCCCTCCCTGACACACACTCAGCAACTGGCTTTCAGAGATAGTCTGCCTCTGACCATGGAGGCTCAATGTAAAAGTGAGGGGCCATGGAAGCTCATCACAGAGAAGAGGGGGAGGTGCCCCCATTGGGGAGAAAAAGCAGGGTATAAATAAAATAAATAAAAGCACATTGCAGAAAAGTGATAACTGGAAACTTTAACCCATTCTCACGCTTTGAGGTTTCTGAATCTGAAATCCAAAGGGAAGTCAGAGTGAGAGCTGTTGTCACAAAGAAAAAATAATCCATGTTCTATGCCCATAAATCATAAATGCTCTGCTGAAAATTGATGATATAAATTTGCTTAATCTGTAGACAGATTTTCCTTAAACTTTGCCTTGCCAGCTTTTCATTGCAGACATCAGAAGATTTATCATCATGAAAAAAAATCATTTTCTCATTTTGGCATATCTGTTCCTGTTAAAGGCCTGGCTGATGTTTTTCTGGTCATTTGGTAACCTCATTCACATCTAGAGGACAAATGTAGGGGAAAGAGAGGAAAGCTTCCTAAATTGTGAACATTTAGCAAAAATACTCGTATATTCAAAAGTTTCCCATAAATGTTCATGTTGGAAAAGTTAAGCATGCTGGTCTATAAATGCTAAGAACTAATATCATCCCAGCTGTCCATGTGAGGGAAATACTGTTTTCCTTTGATGTCTCCTGTTATCACTTCAGCATCTTAACTTAGTATTGAGCTGGGCTAATCTTGTTTATCTGATGATAACAATTGCTACATGGTACTTGCTGAGCTTTTAGTTCATCATGCAAAGACAAAATGCAAAACATTTTTGCTTCATAACTATTAGGCAATAAATGTGTTTAATGTTTTGAGGATTACACGTCTTTAAGCTTAATTGCTGTCTATCTCTCAAGCATAGTTCCTCACCATGACAGCCATTGAGTCCAATGGGCTTTATTCCAAAAGTGTGTCTGAGATTTTAGGACCAGTTACCTGGCTGCAGTATATCTGGAGGAGTTTCAGAGGGAGGTTCCAAGGAGAAGCTGCTGAGTTGGAATTTATATCGTAATTTGATACTATCAGTCTTGCTCAATAAGAATCTGGGGTGGTTAGCTTGACTTATTTATTAAAAAATATTTCATATTGCACATCAAGATAAACAACAAATTACGTATGTAATTCCTGGACATTGTGGTAGCATGAAGGAAGAAAAAGTGAAGGGAATGGAATAACAGCACAATCCTATGGAGAGTTACTCCAGACTAAATCCATTGACTTCAATCGGCTTAGACTGGAGTAACTCACCATTGGATTGCACTGTTAGTGACCTAAATACTGCAGCATACACATCCTTTCTAGCAATGGCATGGGGTTTTTACAAAAAAAATTCCGTAGGGGCAGCTGTGTTGGTCTGCTGCAGCCAAACTAACCAATGGCCTTGTGAGAGAACAATATTCAAGTCCAGCAGCACCTTAATTACTAAAAAAAAACCTTTTCCAAGGTCTAAGCTTTGATTAATTAAAGCTCAGTTTTTTCAAATACCCTGATCCTTTCATGTTTATGTTCTCAACAGGAATTTGGGAGAGGGTAGCTTCACTTTTTATTAGAATATGTTTCATATTCAAATTCATCTCGCTTTGCTAATTCATCAAGTGCTGGGTGTGGTCCACCCACTCTGAGAGGATTCTTCACTCTTTTGACTTAGTCTTGTTATCACCTGTGCTCTATATTATTGTGTAAGACACCTACTTCCTGGGAAACTGGACCTTCTGGCCTCTCTTTGTAATATCCCCATCCCTTTTAACTCTTAGAGCTTTGGGTGTAATATATAATCATCATGCATCTGATTCACCTAAGTTATGCAGCAATAAATTCATTAAGCTTTGATGATGAACAACTCTTTAGTATTACGACCCATTGATTTTTTTAACCCTGTCAATTCAATTTGAAGTCAAATTTGGGGGTCCAGGTTCTGAACATACCATCATAGGCTCAGATCCCTAGGGAATCCACAGTGAACTGTGTTCTTTTTCACATCATAGATGTGCTAGCAATTTTAGATGAAAATCTCAGAAGACTGGTTCCTCATTCTTAAATTTAAATCAGGCTGACAATTTCATGTAACAAAATGACTATTCTTATGTGAAAGCCATTTGAATATTGTCATGCCAAGCAGAAAAATAAAAATCAGAAATTGTTTTCTTTAGATACACAAATGTAATGTGTATAATTTAGGTGTATAACATTTGAATGCTACCTCTTGGAGATTTAAATTCATGAGGCTTTGTCAAATCTCCCTGTTTTCCTACTGTAAGACAAGGGTTTTTTTAATCGTGACAGAATGTATTTTGATGTGATTTACTATGAAGTATACAAACCTCTAAACACGTTTATAATTTTATAGTAGCAAAAGAAGACTAGTCTCACTAGGGGGCAGTACATTTCGTTAATGTAAACAAGGCCTTTTTGCCCATTCAGTATGTACTGGGGGAGGGGGGTAGATGCCTGTGCAAATATGCTTCTCATTTGTAACATTAAATATTTTAACATTTTGGACAGGTAGAACTTTAGCTAAAGAAATTTTCTGTTTCCTGAGCAAAGTTTCAGGGAAATATTTAAATAGCACACTCATCAACTTATTAATTAAATTGCAGTGTAGAAGGTGGGTGTCTTAGTATCATTCCTTTGTAGATACAGCTTGTGAAAAGGAGCAAACTTTGGAGACCCTACTTGGGGTGGAAAGGCAGCATATAAATGTTTTAAATAAATAAATAAATGCTTAGGCATTGTCCATCACTGGTTCAAATGGCCTGTATCATAGTATCATAGAGCTGAAAGGGGCCTTACAGACTATCTAGTCCAACCCCCTGCCCAATGCAGAAACAGCCTAAAGTATCCCCAACAAGTATTCATCCAGCTGCTCCTTGAAAAGTGCCAATGAGGGGGAACCCACCACATCCCTAGGCAGCCCATTCTACTGCTGAATTACTCTTAATGTGAAGTTTTTCCTAATGTCCAGCCGGTACTTTCCCTCCTATAGTTTAAACTCATTGTTTCAAGTCCTATTCTCTGTTGCCAAAAGGAACAGCTCCCTCCCCTCCTCTAAGTGACAGCCTTTTAAATACTTAAAGAGAGCAATCATTTCTCCCCTCAATATCCTCTTCTCCAAACTGAACATTCCCAGGTCCTTTAGTCTTTCCTCACAGGGCTTGGTCTCCAGGCCCCTGATTATCTCGGTTGCTCTCCTCTGCACCTGTTCCAATTTGTCTATATCCTTTTTGAAGTGAGGCCTCCAGATAGGGTTGCCAGTCCCCCGCTGCTGTGTGCCACAACGGCCTGGTCCAGCCCCGGATTGGGGCCAAATCAGCCCAGATTGGGCCACTACAGAGCGCAGTGCTCCCATGCTCAGCAGCAGAGAGCAGTGCTCCCATGCTCAGCAGCAGCCCGATTTGGCCCAGATTGGGCTACTGCGGAGCACAGCAGCACTCCCATGCTCAGCAGCAGCCTGATTTGTCCTGAATTCGGCCACTATGGAGCGCAGCAGCACTCCCGTGCTCCACAGCGGCCTGATCTTGGCCGAATCAGCCCAAATCAGGGCCGAATCACCCCAGATCAAGCCCAAATTGGCCCAAATCGGGCCCAAATTGGGCTACTGTGGTGCGCAGCAGCACTCTCACACTCCACAGCTGCCTGATCCAGGCTGGATTGGCCCCAAATCAGGCCACTGCAGAGTGCAGCAGTGCTCCTGTGCTCTGCAGCGGCCCAATCTGGGCCTGATCTGGACTGGACTGGGCCTGGAAATGACATCATCATGCAGGCTGGAAGTGCGCACACACAAAGTGCACCCACGACCACAGGATAGCAGGTAGGGGCAGGTCATCCCACCTCAAGTGTTTATGTACATGAAATAGCAGGAGTAGCTTAGACCACTTTTGATACTGCTGCTGACACTTGGGTTTTTCCCATGCCACATGGCTCCTTGGCAACATAAATGGTCTGAATAGCCAAGGGGAGAAATGTCAAAAGCCCTTTGTGGTGTTTTGCACCCTTTATGAGACCTCCAATATCTAATTCCTGTTATGGCACCTCACTCTGAAATGGTCTGTATTATGTTGCCCTCTCCCTTAGTGTTCCCAAACTATTTTAGGTCTCACCAAAAACTCTCACCTTAGATATGTCAGTCTGACTTGTAGTATAGGAAGGATTTATTATATTTCGTAGGATTACAGAACAATCTGCACTTAGAGGTGGTTATGCGGTAAAAGGGGATTCTTTATTCTAGATAAAACATGTTTTACTTAAATAGATTTAGAGTTTATTTATAAGTACACATGCATAATGGTTTCAGAGTAGTTCATAACTGTATTGGTTTCAGAACAGTACATAAGTCTCATGATTTCAAAATCTTAACATGGATGTACTGCCAATAAAGGTTGCTGAATTGTATTTCAAAATCAGTAAGATCTTCAAACATTTCTAAATGGACTCAGCGACAAAGACTTATTTTCCCTGCAGTTGCCGCTTAGGCTAATAATTTCCACAAAGAAAAGAAAGCACAGACTTGGCTCCTTCTCCCTCTTTCTCTAAAACTGCTCTGATCAATACTAGAACAATGCACTGCCCTCTTTCTCTCAGAACAACTCTGACTAAACTACATTTCATTCCGCCCCAAGGCTACAGCTACCATCCAGTCATAGCACACTTCATTTACTCATCTACCCCCCCTTCCCCCCCAATGACTTAATTTTAAAACCATAGTAAATGTACATTCAAAAACCTACATTGATTAGCTGAAATAAAACGCACAAAATATTTATAAGTTATACCACTGCATTGTACTTCTGCCAGCTCCAGAAAGAATTCCCCTACAGAATTGTTTTTGGGATTGCTCAGGTCTTGCCATGGGCTGTCTCTCTTGCTTTGGTCACACTCTTTATGATGATGTGTCTAATTTAGGCCATTAATCCTGCTGGGCACAAATCTGCCTTTGTCTGGACGGGGCTCTGCATTCTTCTGGCATTATAAGAACAACATTAATTAATGCAGTACTGCAGTTCAAGCCAAACTGTGGTATAAGTTCAAGAGCCCAGAAGGGACTGACTTGGCAGTTGCTTTCTTTGGGCTGCCTAGGTTATAAATATGCAGCTCTCCTGGCTAGGCATATGAGCAGAAAGCTGGAATTTGATACTTAACCAAACATACTTTCCAGAGCAAATGGACAGACGTGCTGTGTCATGAGTTATGCTTCAGCCCTTCAGAGGGAGATTCCATGCTCTGGTCTCTGAGGATCCAACTCAAAACAACAGAAAAAAAACCCTTCAGTAAGGCTGTAACCCTAAGAGCAACTTAGCAGGATTCACTTATTTTCAGATAATTACACATAATGACAGGGTAAGTAACAAAATATTTGAGGAGCAAAGGAATATGATCAGCATAACTTTTTACACTGAAAATAAACAGCTTTGGAACTAACAAACCAGGGGGGGGGGTTGTCTGCAGTAGTCTAAAACAGCTATCTGTCTAGAATTTCTTGGAACAAAGTCCATGGTGTGAAGCTTTTTCTCACTACTGCATCCTCATCCTGATGTTAACTAAAGTTTCACCTGCAGAATTTTTGTGTATCACACAGCTGTTAAAAGCCACAACTCTACTGGAGTGGGCACAGAGAGGCCTTTAACAACCCTGATGTAAGACAGCTATCCAGTTCTCAGGCTGGTTCCTGGTAAGAATAGGAGGACAGAACACTTTTCTCCAAGCTTGTTGGCAACCCTAGTTACTAGCTATACTTGTTGTATTCATAGAATCATAAGGTTGGAAGGGACCTCCAGGGTCATCTAGTCCAACCCTCTGCACTGTGCAGGAAATTCACAGCTAGGTGGCCTTGGGTAAGTCACTTCTCTCAGTCCCAGCTCCCCAGCTGTATTGGGATAATAATAACACTAACTTGTCCACCACTCTGGGTAATCTGTCTAGAAGAGCGGTATATACCCTCCCCCCACACACACCTAGTGACCTCTGTTCCATGCCCAGAAGATGGCAAAACACCATTAGAATCTCTAGCCAAACTGGCCTGGGGAAAATTGCTTCCTGACTCCAAAGTGGCCATTGGCATTACCCTGGGCATGTAAGAAGGGGCCATGAGAACTAAGTTCTCTAGTTCATAAGCAATAGTTTTGTATCCTTTTAAAAATGTTTTCTCTATCTTTACAGATAGCAATACAATAGTTGTTTTTTTAAAATTTGGCATGGAGCTGTAGTAGGGAAAGAAAGCATCATGAATTTCTGCCTGTCAGACACCTGTCAAAGGAACATGGCTATGCCAGGGGAAAAGGGGCAACCCTTGGAAAGTATGAGGAAAATTTCACAAATGTAAATACAGTAGACATATTTGCATAAGGAAGTTGTACAGGAGGTCTATAGGATTTGCCAGACACTCGTTAAACATCTGGCTAGTGTTAGTGCAGATGGTGGGATGAGAAAACCTTTGAAGTTCTTTTCAGCTATTCACCAAACATAACTTCTGGGTAGTGTTTCGATCTTGATGCATTTTGGTAGGAAAGCTTTGGGACCAATGAATATCATGTTTACTCTTTTAATTAATGAGACTACAGTAACAAAGTAATAGTTTTTCCCTACATAGTGCTACAGTAATGAAAGAAATTAGATATGCTTATGCACATTGCACATAGCAATTAAAGACATGTTACATGAGTAGGATCAAGTGAAAATATCTTACACTTGTTCTCCCACTGTGGATACACATGCACTGCTAGGGCGACATAGCACTTGAATATAAAACCCCACACAAAGTAAGTCACTTGAGCGTCCCTATGTAAGATTTCTTGTTTAGAGAGACTCTCAGATCCCTTTAATTAATCAGTTAGGTTTTTATCCTGCCCTTCTTCCAAAGAGCTTAAGGTAGCATACCTTTCCCCTTCCCCATTTTATCCTCAGAACAACCATCCTATGAGGTAATTTAGGCCCTGAGAGTGGCTGGCCCAGGGTCGCCAAATGCCTGGAGAAAACATGTCTTGTCTCTTTAACAGAGATTCAATAGGATGTTATTTACTGGGCAATGTTATTTATCTCCACACCATGAAAAGCTTCAGCTGCCCATTTCTACATATTAAACCTATATTAAAGGGACCAGCCATTTTTTCCTCCAGGCTGTTGGCATCCCTATCATTCAGTGACCTTCATGATAGAACAGGGACTTGAACACATATCTCCACAGCCCTAGTGTGACTCTATGCCACACCGGCTTTCTGGCAACCCTTGATAACAGAAACAATTCCGTCACATTCATTATTGTTTGTGTCTTCACAGTATGTTGCTGAAGACAAATTGATACCAGATCCTAAGAGAAGGAAGCCACTTCCTTGCACTGATGAATGCAGAGCCTCTTTTCTGTCTCCCAAGCATAAGAATGTAGAATGAGCGAGCACTGTCAGTTACTAATTTAGCCTGGAAAAAAAGGATGAATTGGGGTCACACCTGTGCTGCACTGCAGGATCAAAGCCTTTCTTACAGCAAAACGCAGCAGATTGTCCTGCATTTGGAAAGGTTTTTTTTTATCCTATTGCCTTCTGCCCATCACAGTGACCTCCCCTCTGTTCACCACATCCTCTGACATAAGGACATCCTATACTCAATTGACTCAGAGCTTACATTAATCCAGCAGACTTTTGCAAAAAGTAGATGTATTAAAATATAAAAATTCTTTTCATCTTTGTTACTTCAATCAAATGGGACTGCTTCAGTGAAACTTTTGCACAAGTGTCACGTGCCCCAAACGTCCCCTTCTTAATGTTGCCACAGCTTTGCAAGCTACAGGAGCCCTCTCCTTTTATTACAGCTGTTTATACTCAGGGGCACTAAATACCCTTTTACCACCCAATCATAAGTATGGTACAAAGGTAGAATTAATAATCTTTGTCTGGCTCTCTCTATCAGAAGTGCATGAGTGGCTTACAGTCAGTAGTGAGAAACAATTTAAACAATAATTACATATTAAAGGCACATTGAAGCTAGTTAACAAAAATAATCAACATAATGTCCATAGCAGATGATTATGAAGTCCATGTTCCCTATGCAGCAAATGTCAATAACATTTCATACAAAACATACTAATGGCATGTGCAGGTTTTCTTATCTCTTCATGACAGAAAACGTACTATCGGTAGCTCCCTGTTCTCCTGTGAATTGGGGTTAGTCTCAGCACAAATATACATACACCATCACCAAGAAAAACCCTCAAATAATTTTGATGGCGAAATAGGAGAGCAACAAGCACACCGGGCATCACTGTGCCTGGGTCCAGCCAACAGCTGTCCTCCTCCCTCAAATTTCCACCTTTGTACCATTTGTACCAGGGTGTTTGTTGTTGTGGGGATAATAATGACATACTTCGTAAACCGCTCTGAGAGGGCATTAAGTTGTCCTGAAGGGCGGTATATAAATTGAATGTTGTTATTATTATTATTCTCTTGTGGATTTGGAAATATGCATTATTTGAAGATGGTGAAAATCATGGCACTGGTACAGTGCATGTGTGATTTGGAACTCGTGTTCAGCTGCATTTTTTTAAATTTGGGAGCCAACTTTTGGCTGAAAAGCAGGATAAAGATGAAAAAATAGATGAATAATAAAAGAAAGTATAAGGAGTGAAAGTTAGGAAGATAAACCACACAGAAAGGGACAAAGCATCTGCTGAATTTTAGAAGGGCCACCAGAAAGAGAAACAGGGATGTTACACAAAGGGTTATTGATGCCTAATAATGATATTATTATTATTTAGTCTTGTAATTGGTACTTCGTATTGTTATTTTTGATAATATACACATTCAGATTGTACTTATTCATTGACCGTTGTGTATGTCTTTGTGCATGTTATTAATACATGTACATTATACAGGTTGTGCTGATCTATGACGGTATTAATAATAATAAATGAGTATGTTATACAGTTTGATGCTCTGAGTAATAATCTTGTCATCTCTGCATCTTATATTTAGACCATCTAGTGTGCGTGCGTGCATGTGTGTGTATCAAATGCACAGGAGGAAAAGGTTTCTAACATTTTGCTAATTGGGCAGGAGACATTTCGGTCAATGTAGTCTTACCTTACTCCCAAATGCAAGCCTCCACCTGCCTAAATTATCCTTCATAATGTACTAAAGATACTGGGGCCATGCCCTTTTTTGAATCTGGACACATCAACACAATCAGACTCCCCCAAAATAGTCTTCTAAGGAACTGTCAATAAGTGTCTCTAATCATGCATTTTCTTCTCTTAAGGATTTGTACAGATTGTACAGTTCTATATACATGGAATTACCTTTTCCCCTGCATATGCCCACTGTTCTTACTGCAAGCTAATTGGAGCATCTGAAACCTTCCCTGCAGAAGTATAACTAGCACCACTCCAATGGAGGCATATATATTTTTCTGTGATTACCACAGGCAGATAGTGGATAGCAGTCACATTAAGCTACTCCTTGGTATGCAGCAATGCCCTGTCGTTTTAAGAATGTTTTCTTTCTTTTAAGGGTTGCATGCTGCTGTTTTTCAGCACTGAGTGCATGCACATTTTAGTTTTCTCTTAGGGCCTTAAGGGGCAAACAGTCGTTTTGTTTGGTGGTATGGCAGCACAAGGATGGCGATGAGGCAACTGTTCAAGGCATCTTTCTTTCTTTCTTTCTTTCTTTCTTTCTTTCTTTCTTTC
The DNA here is from genome assembly GCF_028583425.1 of Eublepharis macularius. Lineage (NCBI taxonomy): Eukaryota > Metazoa > Chordata > Lepidosauria > Squamata > Eublepharidae > Eublepharis > Eublepharis macularius. The sequence continues at coordinate 164,301,515 of NC_072791.1, read as the reverse complement.
TTTCTTTCTTTCTTTCTTTCTTTCTGTCTTTCTGTCTTTCTGTCTTTCTGTCTTTCTGTCTTTCTGTCTTTCTGTCTTTCTGTCATTTATAGTCCGCCTTTCTCACTGAGGCAGATTACATAGTGTGAGGTAAGTACAGTCAATATCAAGGACATTTCAGTAAACAATGCCATAGGGTAAATAAATGCAAGTTTACAAGTTTACATTAGCAAAAATCCAATACACAGTTGATGAAATGCTGAAACAGTGCATAAGCAATTCTGAGACTAAGTAAGATAAAACTATTCAGTAGAATCAAATTTAAAACAACACATAGTACATATTAGCACATACTTGAAGCAACAGATAAGACATAACATAGTGGTGACATAAAGGAACATAGTGGTGAAATCTATGGTCCCTAGCTCTTCAGTGAAGGATCTCTTTGAGATCACCTCTCTACAGTACAGGCGTCCTATTTGACTGAAAAAAGCCCTCTTGAATAATTGAGTTTTGCATCATTTGCAGAAAGCCAGTAGAATGGGGGCTCTCCTGACCTCCTTGGGCAGGCTGTTTCATAGGATGGGGGGCACCACAGAGAATGCACATTTATGGATGGCTGTTAATTTTGCTCATGTTTGCCTGCCATACTAGAGCAATGCATGACTTTAGATTGTCACAATGCATTTGAATGACCAGCCTCTGCATATGAACAGAATCCATAATGTTGCAGGATCTCAGCAAATGTACTATACTATACTATACTATACTATACTATACTATACTATACTATACTATACTATACTATACTATACTATACTATACTATACTATACTACTGGAGAAGTATCTCACATTGCTCTGGAAAAAGTAATCATGTATAAAACCCTAAGATTTGCAGACCGGCTGGTAAGAATAAAAATAGAAAAATCTTGAATTCAAAGCATGTGCATCCTTGTAGGATTACACTTGATTAATTGCAGAATTGTGCTATTAAAGGCTAGATTGCATAGCCTCTTGCAGACTACTTAACTTTAATGGAGGTTTGTGATTGTACATATGTAGAGTAGATAAGATACAGCATGCTCTTGATCTTTTCCCACTCTTCCTTTAGGTACTGAGGTTCAAGGAGATACTCCATTATTCAGAATGGCGCAAGTTTTTACAAACTTAGAAAAAAGCATCCATTTAAATAGTTGTCTCTATAACTGTTTTAACTCCGTAATGACAATTTAAAATATTTGCCTGGTTTGGTGAGATCATTTCTCAGAAAGCTAGGAGGCTATTAATAACCATAGTATCCCCCCATTCTTCAGAACCAATTGGCAAAACAAGAGTCTGGACAATGTTTTCCTTGGAGGTTTTTCTTACACAATTTTTTTCTTTGCCATGTTGTTTGTTAAGCAACTTTTAATGCCCCCCAAAATTAGATATACAAGGAAATGCTATTAGAAACACTGGAAGGATTACTGAGTGGCTGAGGCAGTCTGTAAATTGGGAAAGGCAGAGGGATACCCGGGGCTAGCACAGGTTCCACACAGAAGGTAGTGGCAAAAGGCCTCACTCCAGCTGAGTTCAGGGTAACTATCATGTACTGAGGTCATGGCCAGGTGGGACAACATTCCCTATGCCTCTGGTGCAGGGGAAAGGAACAGTCCAACTGGCTGAACCCTGTGGCATACAGGAAGAAACTAGAGCGACCGCAAGAGGAAGGCAAACAATAATAATAACAACCGATTTATATACCGCCCTTCAGGACAACTTAACGCCCACTCAGAGCGGTTTCAAAGTATGTCATTATTATCCCCACAACAAAACACCCTGTGAGGTGGGTGGGGCTGAGAGAGCTCCAGAGAGCCGTGACTAGCCCAAGGTCACCTAGCTGACTTCAAGTGGAAGAGTGGGGAATCAAACCTGGTTCTCCGGATTAGAGTCCCACACTCTTAACCACTGCACCAAACTTGAAGGTGGCAAGGGAACCACCAGAAATACCCACAACAGACCTGAGGCAGGGTCCCTGTTCCACATGTTGACAGATGGGCCCTTATCAGCATGACTGCCCTTTATGGAATGAGACCTGACATTTGCAGGAGCCAAGATGTGGAAGAGCTCTGCTGATCAACCACTAACAGTGCAAAATCAACAGTTTGGGAGGCAGGTCCCAGCATCGTTGGATACTGAGAGTGCTGTCACAATCGCTCCTCCTGAGGTGATACCCAAGGAAGTGGCTTGGAGGAAACCCCATTTGACTCAATGTACGCATGGGATTCAGGAAAGTTGACCCTTGGTACAAGAGGAGATTCAAGTGGGGCACTATATAGCCTCTATCACCATCACAGTTAGAAACTGTGCCTACTCCCTTGTTCATAGGGCAGAATTACCTGCACTGGTGATAGGGGCTGCTTTCCTACAAGACTTGGAGGAGGTGATGCGGGTGGAAGGGCACAACAAGACTGGATCAGAAACCATAGAGGGCCCGGTATAAGGCAAGACCTCAGGGGGAGCCCTGACCCTGAGACATGAAAAGGAGAACTGTAGTTCTGGCAGTGGCAGGTCATGGATGACTCCCTGGACAGGATAAGGCTGCAGTCAGCAGTGGAAGAGGGTGAATGGTGGATTCTCAAGGAGTCCAATGGTTGCCCTGTTTTGAGGTGGATGGTGCATTACTGTGGCAGCTGTCCTGGAGGGGCAATGGAGATCAGGCAACTGGAGTCCCCGAAACAGGTCCACCCCCTGATTCTCTCGCAAGCACACAGTGGGGTCTGGACTGGATACTGTGATGGGGGGAAACCCTGAAGCAGGTACTACAGAAGGGTTTTTGTGGCCTATTGTGGCCACAGGCATAGGGAGGTACTATGGTGCTTGACCCTGGTGTCAATGGGCTTTAGTGAAACTGCTACCACTGGATCCCCTCCCTGTTATTCCCAAACCATTCTACTGGATAGGAACGGACTTGGTAGGACCTTTTCAGTGAATGGCATGCAGAAATTGGTTTATTCTGGTCATACTCAACTATGCCACGCATTTTCCAGCAGCCATAGCTCTCAAAATAATGGAACTGCCAGCCTTGGCACAGGCCTTGGTGTCAGGGCTGTAGTTTCACCTCGTGACTGTTCCAGCAACTGTGCCAAGTTCTGGAGTGTTCGGGATGCCTGTCCATCCCAGACTCAAAGCCGGTTCTATCCTCCGCACATACACAGAGGCCTCTGGCATTGATGTGGCACTCCAGGAAGGCTTATGTCCCTGGGAACCACTCACTGGAGGTGGAGGCAGAGGCAGTGGCAGCAGGAGAGGTAAAGGAACCGTCAACCTGCAATGGAGGCTGTGTGGTAGGGGCAAATGTCAGTCCCAAGACAGACAGGTCGGGTGAGCCCTGCCCAGACAGTCAAGCCCTCCATGGAGATCGTTGGAGGAGGGTGGGCAGTAAATCAGGGCCCTTCCTTAATGCTGGGGCAAGCAGAACTGCACCCAACCAGGCCAGGCCAAATGCATTCCACCCTGCAGGATGGCCAAGAAGCATGAGGGAGGCTGCAGGCCTGGCAGAGCATCGGGGCAGAGTGTGTTCCTCAGCCCAGGTTTGTTTGTTTGTTTACATCATTTATCTGCCTTTTTCCTTGGGACTCAAGGTCAATTACACAGAATAAGTCAATACAATCAACAGGATGGGGCATCTTTTTTTGTATTTTGATATATTATCTATTTGTTAAAAGTTATAGTGATTATGTAGAACTGGTAAAAGTATATAATATTTAATATGTAATAATGTGAAACCAATAATTAGCTATGAAACCTGCAACTTTAAATGTTGAACATAAATGTACTCTATACGTACCATTGAATTTAGATAGTGTCTTAAAAATTTAATGAAGGAGATGTTGGGGAGATATATTTCCTGTTTTATATATTCTGTTATAAATAATTATTCCTGATTTATACAAATATGCTATTCAATCCCCTTTTTCTGTATCCCCTTTATACTATTATTTTGTTTGCTTTTCAATAATAAAAAATATATAACAACAACAACAGCAACAAAAAGAAGGGGGCATGCAATAGACTATATGATAAGATTTGACTGGTAGAAATCTGGAATCAACCAGAGATCTGAAAACAGAGGTGAAGCAAAACGTAAGTATTAACAAGACACATTTACCCGTGATGCAACAATTACATAGTAGGAACCTACTTTCAGCAACAGATAGTATAAACTTTACATAGTAGCAGGACTCATTTTGAGGGGGAACATGCAGGAATGCAGTTCCGGTAGTTCTCCCAAAAGGTCATATGACAGGTGGCCCCGCCCACCTGATTTTGGGCCATTTTGGGCCCATTTTGGCCTGGATCGGGGCCGAAATGGCCCAATTCCGGCCCAAAATGGCCAGGATCATACCCAAAACAGCCAGGATTGGTCCGAAAACGGCCAGGATCAGGCCTCTGATGGGTGGTGGATCACTCTTCCGCTCAGCAGCAGCCCAATACTGACCATTTTCAGCCCCTTTTTGCTATTTTGGGTCCAATTTGGGCCCTGAATGGCCAGGATTGGGTCCAAAACAGCCAGGATAGGTGATGTCAGGGGGTGGGGCATACACAAATCAATTAAGCTAATAGCACACTTCTGGTGATGTCAAGGGCGTGGCATATGCAAATGAGTTATACTAATAAGTTATGCTGATGAGTTCCTGCAGCTCTTTTTCTACGAAATGACCCCTGCATAGTAGTATAGTCTACAGTCCCTAACTCTTTACTCCAACCTTCTTTCTGAACAGTTTTGTTACAGTACAGCCCTATTTCCTATGCAAAAAGGCTTTTGGATTAATCCAGTTTTGCATAGTTTGCAGAAAACCAGGAGGGTGGGAGCTTTCCTGTCCTCGTCAGACAGGCCACTCCATAATGTGGGGGCTGCAACAGAAAATGCAGATCTATGGGCAGTATTCACTGTTTATAATATTTTTATTGATTCCTAATTTCAGAAGCAATCCTGTTTTGTGTTGTGAGTGAAGCCATGATGGCTGATGTGAAAGGTAGGCTGTCCAAGGGCTAATCCTATAGCAGCAAAATAAATAGGCAAACAGACAAACAAAATAAAAACGAAGACAGTAATCAATACATACTTCAGAATGTACTCAACTGAATTTGTTGGGATCCACTTCCAAAGAAATATGTACAGGACTGGGCTGTAAAAAATGAACAATTTTCTCCCCCTTAAAAGTATCCCATAATTTGCCTCCTGAGGCAGGTTACCTCTACTAAGCCTAAAGGCTGGGCTGATAACATCCTCAGAAGACCATCAGTAAAACTTAAAACAATATGTTATGTATTGGCCCTAGCTTGAATAAAAGTTAGGCTTCCTTGACTCTGATTCTCATTGGAGGTTTCAGGTTGCAAGCAGCCAATGGCCCCTTCTAAATAAAGGCCAATCACATTCTTGTAAATATGTTATATTGTATATAGTTCATGCAAATGATGGTATCCTGGAATGTTCATTATTATTGGTTGATGGTTAAGCCAGGGGCGGGGGTTGTATGTACATATTGAGGTGTTCTGTTCTGCTGTTAGTCTGCTTATTCTGATTGGCAATAAAGCACGTTGTTGAGCTGAAATCACCCTGGGCTGAAATCATTCTGAGCTCCAGGCTCAGTACACAATCCAATACACTCACAAAGAATATACAAGCATTAAGATGAAAAGCATTCCCATGCAAACACTGCCTACTAATTAAAGTATTTGTATTCTTTTGTGTGCTGGAAATTAACAATTGAGCACATCGGCCATACACAAAAGTGTATGCCCAGCCTCATACTGCTCCCTTAAGGAATTTCATTAATTAAAGGGATGCAAATATTTTACAGCCTCCTCCAAACTGTAGCCACCACTGGTTTCAGTGAGACTGACAGTCAATCTACACGTTACTTCTTTTATGAGTTCTCCATGGAGCCAACCCATACTCTGCACAAACACATGTCACTTCAAGGATTGGCCTCTGTCAAATAGCATGCAAATAGACTCCGAAAGCTGCTGCTTGGGGGATGGAAAGCTCCTGCCTTTCTCCCAAGATTCCTGCCCCCACCATGCAACGGGGGAGAAACTTCCCCATTTCTGCTGCTCCATGTAGAGGTATTGTATGCCTGTGTGGCAAGTCAGTGGGTGAAGGACTGCAACCCTTGCCTGCTTATTCAGCAACTTCTCTTAACATGAGAATGTCACAGTCCAGGAATTTTGCTGTAAATGTGGAATTAAAAAGGATAATGTTCTTCTAAGGGGCAGAAATAGTAAACGAGGAGAAGCAATAGGATGTGATGAAAAGCATACATTAAGAGAAAGACACAGCAAAACGTCTTCAGCCATGAAGGCACAAAAGGAAATGAGAACCTAAAGACAGAATCAGTGTGTGTTCATAAAAAATGAAATTCCATGGACTGCTTTGCATATTATTTTTATGTTTAAATTATTCTAGCGAAGACATTCAAAAGTAAACATCTTTCTTTTAATTATTACACGTCAAAGTCTAGACAGCAAAAATGCTTCCTAGAAAATCAGGAATAGCTTGGAAAATTGAAAAGCACACAGGTAGCCGATAGGGCAGAATTTTTACTTCAATTTTGTGATGCTTCCACCTGACCTGGACGGTCCAGGTAGCCCGATCTCACCACATCTCAGAATCTAAGCAGGGTCAATCGGGGCTAGTATTTGGATGGGATACCACTAAAGGAAGGCCAGGGTTGCTATGCAGAGGCAAGCAATGGCAAACCACCTCTGAACATCTCTTGCATTGAAACCCTGTGGAGTTGCAATACATTCACTGCAACTTGTGAATGTGTATCCGTGCGTGTGTGCATATGCACACACGCACACACACACACTAAAATTCATCGTTTGGGGATAATAGGACACAAAATTCATGGTTTGGGGATAATTGGACACAATATGATTGCAGGTGTGTCCTAACTAATCAAAAATACAACTTTTAAAAGTACAAATATATATTTTTTCATATCTAGTTAGCAGTAAAATAGGGCTGAATAAAATTTTATAGAATAAATCTGCATTTGTTATTTAACTTATATCTGCCTTACTCTTCTTCTAAAAGGGACTCTCAGTGTTTCAAAGTATAAATTTACTTGGAATTTGTGGTAGTTATGTCTATATGTGGGAATTTACACCCCTCCCCCTTCTGGGGTTTAATAGGACTACTTTTCCAGTCTCCAGCAAGCCTTAGGTGAGTTTAAGAGTGGAAGCAGTGTTAATTTGCTTCAGTTAAAACAACAAACAGCCTTATAATACCACATAGACTAATAAATGAGAGCCAGTGTGCTGTTGTGATTAGAATTTCAGACTAGGATCTGGTAGATCAAATCCCACTCTGCCATGAAAGCTTGCTGATGACCTTGGGCCAATACATTACTTCACAAGGTTGTTCTTGTGTTAGGGTTGCCAGGTCCTCTTATTATCCTCTTACTATCCTGGCAGGAGGATGGAGACCTGGTGCTTACCTTTCTTGCGGTCCCAGTATTTGCATGCACAGCCCCTCCCTGCACCCGCACGATGATATCACTTCCGGTGACATCACATCACAATGGGCCAATTTGGGCCTCAAATGAGCCCAATTCAGTCGGGAGTGGCTCCTGGTAGGTCCATTCCCTTGCTTTTCTTCCCCACCGGCCAGGTGAGTGGCGGGCAGGATGGAGGGTGAAAGTGGGGGTCTCTTGCCCCCACTGGGGGAAATGAGATCCCTATCTTGTGTGAACAAAATAGTGAAAGAGAACTATGTAAGGAGAATGATGTAAGCTTTGGGTTCCTGTTAGGTGAAAGTAGGGTATAAACAAACAAACGTATTGTGGCATAATCTTTTTCAGATCCGTTAAGTGTTACTTTTAATTGGCAGTGTACGGACACTATAAACACCAAGAATCTTGAAGATACATTCCTGAGAACACTGTCCAGACCCAGGAACAGGAAGCTTGGTGATCATCAAGCAAATCTACAAAGGCTAGTCTCAGTGAAATGCCAGGACCAAACAAACTAAAGCTGAATCAGCTTTCATTTGTGTACCTTATATAATCCCTTCCATGAATCCTTATGAAGGAGATAAAATTTTTGAGTAAAGATTTCTCATCTTGGACTGAGAAATTCTAACTCTTCCCAAGGAGGATTCGCTTCCTTCACCTCCCTCTTTTGATGTTAGAATTGAACCCTCCACTCACTTTTTACATTAATATCAGGCCATAAACAAACAAGCATGACTACTCTCATCATATACGGATCACTGTTTGTGCTTGAATAAAGAAAGATTCACAGAGGTTTCATGTTCACTGTTTTGAGAAGTTATGGCTACTGTAGAGCTTTGAGGATATGTGCTTTGGGTGGAGTAATGAAACTATTTTGCATACTGAGTGGAGTGTGTGTACTGAGAGGAGGTGGAGTAAGGGACCTAGTCGGTCTAACCAGGGAGTGGGGTACTGGAAGGCGTCAGCTGAAGCAGCTTTCAACTGGTGTGGGCTCTCCATTTTTGGACATCACATCTTCTGGAGAAAGTTAGCCCTCACTCAGATCATCTATTTTTGAACTGGAGTAGATTTCTTCTCTTGAATGGTGAGAGAAGCCCTGTACTTCCCATGGGAGGCCTACTTCTGAGGGACTGTGGCTGGACCAGCTGCAACAAGACAACAACACTTCTGGGACACTGACTACTAGGCCTTTGGTTCATGGAGGAGAAAGGAGTTGTGGATGAGAATTACCTTATGCTGTGTGTGAAATTGTATTTTTCATCCTGCTATATAAAAGGCAAGCAGTATTGATGATGACTCACCTTTTATCCTTGCGCAAATGCATTGCCGATGACTGGTCTTGAGGCCACTGCGAAGCGCTCGCCGCTTAGGGTTGCCAGGTCCCCTATACCTTCCTGCTGAGAGGGAGGGACCTCGAACTTACCTCATGCCAGCAGCAAGGTCTTCTTCTCATGCACACTCCGGCGCCTACGCGATGATGTCACCCCCAGAAGTGACAACATCACGCCAGCCACAGGAGCACTCCTGTGCTCCATACGGGGCTGATTCAGCCTATTTGGGGCCCAAATTAGCCCCAAAGTGCAGGAATGCTTTCACAGCCAGCGCAACGACATCACTTCCAGGGGTGACATGTCGCACCCCTTGGGAGCGTGTGCATGGCATGTGTTCCTGGGGTGCCTAGTGGTGGCAGGCAACCTCCAGGAGCTTGCCACCTCCCACCAAACACTGGCAGGTCAGCGAGCAAGGTGGCAAACCCCTGGGAGTTTGCACACCACTGGCGGGCACCTGGGAACTATATTGCTGCTGGGAGGGGGCTCACCAAATCAATAGCCTAAGCACTCCTTCCCACACCTCCCCTCAGCGCCTTCCCACTTTAGCCTCCAGGCCACTGTGAAGCACCCGCTTGCTGCTGGGAGGGGACCGCTGAATCAGTTTTCAGTTATATTTTTTCACACACTGGGCATTGTTTCCAGTGTAGTAATAAATAGTTAGTTTGCTTAAGCCAAGGTGTGTGGGTGGGAAGGGGGGGGGCTTTAAGAAAGGAGGCCCTAAGCCTTGAACTTCCCCTATTTCCAAGGCCTGGGTTACACTACTTTTAAGGTTCTAGGTTAGATTCAGATGGGCTTTAGGATGGATTTAAATCATTCATTCATTTATTTTCAATTTATATTCCGCCCTCCCCACATTTCCAGTGGGCTCAGGGCAGATTACAGAAATATATAGTTAAAATATGTAAAACAATTATTATAAATTAGAGACCATAAAAATACAAAATACCACACAATTTAAAATGCATATGTACATATAAATAGCAGCACAAATAACCTGCCTAAATCATCTCCAGAGCCTCTTCGGAGTAGAAAATGATTTGAATGGGGAGTATTTGTGGTTTACCTCGCTTGTCTTATTTTTGTTTTTATGTATTGATTTGTTATTTTTATTTAGCTAATGCTAAATGGAAGAGATGAAGAGGACTTCAACTTTCAAAAGCTCATACCTTGGAAATCTAGTGGGTCTTTAAGATGCTGTTGACCTGGATCTTGTTCTTTTTCTTGGTATGACATTTCATAATTGCTGTATATATGGTAAACAGAAAGTTCCTTTTTTCACATTTCTACATAATTTCCAGATTCTGTGTGCTGATGATGCATTTTATTAGAGAAAAGAAGCCCCAAAGAATGTAGGATATTTAATTGCATTCTGCAGCATAACAGTAGTTTTTAATTTATGCTATTCATGTTGGAAAAATGTCAATTTCCATTTGGACACTGAATATTAAATCAACAGTGCTTTGTAGTGAAGTGTTGACAGAATCTGGGAATGCATTAAAATCTTACTGCGGAAAAAATGTTATATACAGTGACAGAAGTTTCATGATGCAGATGTGTAAAATTCATATAATTGTTGCCACTCCGGTCTGCCGGAGTAACAGATTCTGTGATCAGAGAATTATCTGATCAGAGCATTTCTTCTGACTTTCCTTCACAGGCTTCTATCTCTTTCTTCCTTCTAACACATTCTTCCTTATAGAAGGTAGAGACTTAAGTCATATTTAGTATTGATAAATTATGTTGGGCATAGGACAGAAAAAAACCTTGACTCCCACATTCGCCAATCGTGTTTCTTCTGTTCATGGAGGCATTGCTTTTGAACGACCCTATTTCCCGTACCACAAGCAGAAGATCACATGCACACTCTTGCACTCCATGCTGATGATTTCAGGAACTGTACTCCAAATCACACCTACTAATGCAGAGCAGAATCCTCATGTCACCTCTATGAACTGAAGTTATCAAAAATTACACTTTCCCCCTCAGCCCTAAGAGTTGTTGAAAGGTTCATTCTCTGTATACAGGGAAATTGAAATGGAATGTATTTGTACTTGAATTTGATTATGTATTGACCCATCCAATAAAAATCTATTTAAAAAAAAGAAAAAAGAAAGGTTCATTCTGTGATGTTGAGAGATTAGTCGTTAGTAGTTGAGGTGAAATATACAGCTTCTGCTCCTCACACTCCTCCTCCTGGGTGTGGTAGTTGCTTGTCTGTGTTAACAGAGCCACCACTATTACAAAAAGTCAAGGCTAATGTGGGCTGGTTAGCATACTCCTGCAAAGAGTTCGGCATACACTGCTGCCCTTCAGTTACTGCCTTTGTGTGATAGTCTAGGGGGGCTGGATCGTGAGCGGAAGGGCTGCCTAAAGGGGATCTTGCTTATTATAGGGAGAGGTGGCCTTCTTATTCTGTTAAATTCTGCTTTTGTTGTGGGAGCATCAGCAGGAGGAAGTAAGCGGAGGCACGTTTGTTTACATTGTGTCATAAAGTTGTGCCATCTCTTAACCTGGTCTGCCATACTGTGCAGCATAGTATACCTGCTGCCTTGTTTGCCAGAAATGGGGATTAGCTGCCCTGCACTCCAGTGACTCCCGTTTTATTTGGTTGATTGGTTCAGAAGGTGATGCAGGAGGTTTACTGCATGGGTTCCTGACACTTCTGCCATGGAGTCACACAAGGTTTCACCTTAGTCCCCCTTATGCTGTTTAACATCTGAAAGTGACAGGAGAGATCGCCCACAGATAGTGGTTTGAATATGCTGATGCCACTCAACTCTGCTTGTCCTTTTCACCTGTAATGGATATCTTGAATTGCTGCCTGGCATGGTAATGGATTGGATCAGGGCCAGTACATTGCTGCTCAATCCAGACAAGGCTGAGCTGCTATTGATGGGTGTCCATTGTGTGTGAAAGTGCCATCAAGTCATAACCAACTCACAGCAACCCTGTAGGATTTTCAAGGCAAGATACATCCAGAGGTAATTTGCCGTCCCCTGCCTCTGCTTAGCGGCTCTGGACTCCCTTGGTGGTCTCCCATCCAAATAAGAGTCAGGGCCAACGCAGCTTAGCTTCCAAGATCAGAGGAGATCAGGCTAGCCTGGGCCATCCAGGTCAGGGGCAGGTGCCAATTACAAGGATCATATTTCACTGTTTTTAAAAATGCTTAACTGGTTGTGTACTTTTGGGTACAATTCAGTGAATTTTGTTTATTTCCTTCACTGAGACTCAAGGCAAATTTCAAAATACAGAAAAGAATTCAATCAGCACAAGACATACCCAGTGACAGTGCAACAGGACTATGATTACAGAAATTAGCAAGCATTGTCACCAGAAACAACTTTAAGGCAATGCATACCATAATGCAGAGAGTGGATTATTATAACGGTCAGAGCAATAAAAGCAAGATGGTATATACAATAAACATGTATGTTTTAATCTCAGTGTCTTGGTGCCACAAAGGGAGAATATAAATTTTGTTAAATAAAATAAAACATTGCCACGTATAGACTACAATCCGTTTCCTTTATAAAAGAGTGCTCCTGGACTGTTCCATTGTTGTGCAATTCTGATTCCTTTATAAAAATGCCCCCGGGAACGTTTCTGTTTTGCATGTGCTGCGGAATGATAGAAGCAGGGGAGCCTTCGTGACCTCCCCCAGCAGGTGGTTCCACAAAAATGTGTGCAACCCCCCCCCCCCACACACACACACACTATGAACGAGCGGGCCATTCTGTGAGCTCTTGAGTCAGGGTTAGGTGAGCGCATCTTCCCACCTAACATCAGCGACGATCCGAAGGCTGAAATTCTGCAAGAGATGAGGATTTCTGGCAGCAAAAAAACAGTCCCCGCGTACTCTCCCTCTGGCAGAAGTTCTGGTGCTCCGCACGGCTCCTCCCCGGTTTTTACAAAAATATTTTGGAAGGATGGTTTTTAATCCCCGCACATCTGACACAATCAAAACACCGCAACTCCCCGCGCCCGCGCCCGCGCCCGCGCCCCCGCCCCCGCCCATTGTCGGCTGCTGTTGTCTATACACAGTTCAAACTCCCTCATGAATATTAACGATGGAATGCAGCTGTTGTTAGAGCGCATACGTCATTACAGACCCGATCTGGCCAACGCATGCGCAATGCCAGTGTTGAGCTCATCGTCTCGGCGGCGCTTCGAAGTCCCGCTGCTACGAAATCTGATTCCTGTCACCATAGAGAATTTCGCTTGGTCCTAGCTAGCTTTTGATAGGGCCTTTATGACTGTAGATAGCGTACTTGTGACTCGTCTTTATACACGCGTTAAGCTAAGCTGGTTATTGGACGCGTGTTGTATTTCTGTTTCCCGGATGGTTTTTGCCCCGCGATGGCCATCGCTGCTTCTTGTGACCCAAAGAAGGTCAGGAAGGCTTCCACGCTTCTATCATTCTGGACATGCAAAATAGAAAGATTCTGGAGGGCATTTTTAGTAAGGGATTAGAACTGTAGAATAATGGAACAGCTCAGATGTATAAGGGATAGGTTCGTAGTCTATTACAAAGGTTTTTGTAAGTTACCTTTACTGCGTTGTCTTCTACCTTTGGTATCCAATTTATAGCTCCAGAGGAGTTAGCCATGTTAGTCTGTACGAAGAGAGCTGTGGCTCTCGAAAGCTTATGCTACAATAAAGTTGGTTAGTCTTAAAGGTGCTACTAGACTCTTTACTATTTTATCCACTTTATGCGTCATCACTTTCTGTCATCCCTTCAATGCTTTTTCCCTTTTTTTCCCCTTCATTGTTGCATTGTCCAGTTCTGTAACTCTACTCCTACTGCACTTTTAATCAGAGGTCTCTGCTATCTGCTTATTTTGTCTCAGCCATTTTGAGACTAAAAAGGCAGGCTATAAATTAACTAATGTTTTTTTTTAAATTTACCTCATCTTTTTAGAAAACATAAGATATTTGAACCCAGACTAGGGATGTACAATAAATCTTACAAGGTATGCTACACACATAAGTCACAATCAGTAGCCTCAAAAAATCACGCCTGCCTTGGGATCTCTGAATGGGTTACTTGTGTGATCTGGCATGGTCCGGAGGAAATGACCCAGCTCTGCATTCATAGCAGCATCTTCCAAGTTGCAGTAAAAAGTAAAGGTAATCTGTGCAAACACCAAGTCATTACCAACCCATGGGGGGACATCGCATCCAAGTTGCAGGATTTGACTGGAAATGTCATTCTTGTTCTCTTATCAACACACTCATAACTTCTTTTTCATGTGTTTGGCTAGCCACTGTACATAGTACTCACCAATGGTTTATTGCATTGCTGTGGAGTACCAGAATGGAATTAAAACTCTTATTTCTTCAGTTTGTAAGGGACAGCCATCGTCATGATGGAACAAGTGTGTGCCTAGAAATAAAAGGAGGAGTATAGCACACTTCTCCCTCAAAAGAATCCCTAATCTCTCAATTTCCTACCTTTAATTAATTACCCCACAATGGATTATTTCCTAAATTAATTGCTCCTTAAATAGTTACTTCCTATTCTTGATTACTTCCTGACATTTAACTAATTACCTCAGAAAAGATTACTTAATCACTTCCTAAATTATTTCCTATACTTCCCAAATGATTTCTGTTCATAAATGAATAATTCCCTGATTTAATTATTCCCTATCCTTTAAATACCTCAGAATGGATTACTTCCTGAATTATTTCCCAAATTATTTCCTAAATTATAGCTACTTTAGCCACTTATTAGCTGATTTCTTGCTTGACTCATAAAAATCACATGAACAGAAAACTCAAGTGTGGTAATAAACTGCCAAAACTTGCTAGGAAACAGTTAAGTACCAGCAAGACTATATGCTAATATTGCTAGCAAGGCATAATTGTTGGTTGCTGTACCCTAGGAATTCTATGACTTGGAAGAAATATGGGTCTTGGAACTTCTTAAAGTTGCCAAAGAAACATATAAATGATGCACACAGTAATTGACATGCTCAAGGATTTTGTTTATGGCTGAATGTGGGTTTTAAATCTCATACTTGTCCAGGTTACAGGTTTTATTTTTAAAATGAACAAGCACTTTCTTATGACTGGCTATCATTCCTTATAAAGCATGGATAAGACGCACGTGTAATAGAGACATTTTTAGTATGAAATATGAAGCCACTTAGGCCTGGGAGAAATCCTTTAGTTCACTGTCCCCTGGGTGTTCCTATACAATATGCTGATCTTGATTCAATACTGATTCACCTAGTGGTTGCCAGGTCTTGGGAAAGTTCTTGGAGATTTTTGGAGTACAGACTGGAAAGAGTGGGGTTAGGGGAGGGGATGGACCTCTGCAAGGAGTATTATATGGAGTTCATGTTCTTGTGGACTATTTGGGAGGTCGCTGATTTACCTCAT
The DNA here is from genome assembly GCF_028583425.1 of Eublepharis macularius. Lineage (NCBI taxonomy): Eukaryota > Metazoa > Chordata > Lepidosauria > Squamata > Eublepharidae > Eublepharis > Eublepharis macularius. Next base: position 164,286,317 of record NC_072791.1, on the reverse strand, counting down.
GCCCCATCTCAAACTCTCAGCCCATCCCACCTCACAGGGTGAGGATTCCATAGAGACCTCACTCTTGAGACCACAAATACCTTGATTGGCAGTGGGTCTTACTCGGAGGGCTCTAAGCATTCCTGCCGCTTACTGTGCATACTTTTATGCTTTGCCCTTTCCCCCTCTGGAGACGCTTATGGGCTAAATCAAGCCTCCTCAATTTTTTTGGACCTTCTATTCTCCCCTCCCCCAGCATCTCCCCCTTTTTTGGAAACCCATTCCACTTTAATGGGTTGTGCTGTTATATTCTGTGGCCTTTTTTCCCTTTGCTGAAATACTTTCTTTTAGTACCCTTCAACTGGCCCAATTAAGTTTTTAAAAAAGATTTTGTCTTTCAGGTATTGCTTTAAAGGTTTTAAATAGTTAGTTGTGGTAATTTAGAGTAAGAAAATCAAATGTTTGGTTTTTCACTCCAAAAGCAAATTGACCAAACCAAAAACAGACGATGTGCTGTGTATGTGTGTAAGGAGGGGTCTCTACTGTTGTGCAGTGTTTATTACTTTAAAGAAATTGTTATTTGAACTTCAAATTTACAGTCAAATATCATGTTTCGCAGGTGGTTAAAACCATAGTTGTTTAATGCTATAAGGTTCACAATGGCTCATCTGAAATATGTCTTTTATCCAGTTTCAAAGGAACATAAATTTGTAGTGATTTCAAAACCTTCATTGCTTTAGAGAGATCATGTCTTTTGATTTATTTAGAATCCTCTAGAAACTGACCAAACGAAAAACTGAGGATCTGGTGGTGGTGAATCTTTTGTTTTGCACAATGATGATTTATGCGACAACAAATTTACAGTTGCTTCCTATTTCACATGGATAAAGGAAAAGGTAGAAAAAACCATAAGGTTATTAATGGTATGTTGTACACAAACATGAACTGTCCTGCATAAACATGCCCTTTAAACTGCATAAAGAAGCATTGTCTGTTCTAAGCTTGCACCCTTACAATCTAGTTGGTCTCCAAGGTGCCACCCCAATGAAACCCTGACTTTCTACTTCAGAAGAACAGTGCTACCTTCTTGTAAGATATTTCTTTTTCTCTGTGCTGTTTTCACAAAGAGATCTGTTCCTGACTTTATTTTGTCAGGTAACAATTCAAATTTTCCATCTGACTTCACTCATTGCTAGTTACAATCAATTAACCCAGTTCCTTTGCAAGCAATAGTCATAGCATGATGTTTTTTGGCAGGCACCTGATGAGTTCTTAATCTCCAACCCAGATTTTGCAGAATGAGTGAAGAGGAAGACATGGAACACCCCCTCCCGCCGCAAGTTTTTTAGATTTGGCTCTGGTTCAGAGGGTAAAGAGCCATTCATCAACAAATACAAAGGAAAGTGGGTAGGAATAGTGGCTTCAAGTACCTTTAGATGCTTTATTGCCCACTCTTGTGCCAAGATGGAAAAAAATAAAACTGTCCTACATATATACTGCAAACTAGAACTTCAGCTTAAAATTAACCCTATTTATTACTTTCAGGAAGACTAAATAGCTATAAGGTCCTTTTCATGTTAAAAAATGTGAACACTAGTATGGTTTTTCATGTGATGAATTGCACTTCTGAGAATTTCAAGGAAACCGTTCTGGAGCTGTAAACTTTGAGCAAGTGCTACAGGGCCCTTTACCTCTTCCTGCTGTGGCCCACAGTGTAGCAATTTGCATGTCAGTGTAAAGATGGGTATTTGTGCTTTAAATTTACCAGTACAGCAGTACTAGCAGCATGATGGTGGATTTGCCTTCTTAATTTTTGTCTTTCTACTTTCAGGTGTTTTTTTTTTAAAAAAAGATTTGGAATAAAATACTTTTATTTATTTCAATTGTACCATATCTTTCACCATCCACACAGACACAAATCAGCATACAATGTTTTCCTCTGCTCCATTTTTTCCTCCTAAGAACCCTGTGAAGTAGGTCAATGCTGAGAATGTGTGACTGGCTCAAGGTCATTTCAGCTGTGTTGTTCTGTAGTAGAAGAGCAAGATTCAGATCCAGTAGCATCTTAAAGACCAACTAGAGTTCCAGGGTATGAGCTTTTGAGAGTCAGAGCTCCCAGATGAAGGGAGCTCTGACTCTCAAAAGCTCCAACCCTGGAAATTTAGTTGTAAAGTGCTACTGGACCCAAATCTGGCCCAAGGTCAACCAGCTAGGTTCCAATGCAGAGTTGTGAATAGTATCTTGGTCTGCCTGATCATGTTACCACCCTCAAAAATCTATACACACTTGCCCCTAATAATATATTAAAAAGTAGCTCTTGGATTTGCCACATGGTTACTGCCATGTACCATGATCTGAACTGGGGACAGAACAGTGCTGTGGAAGGAGGGCCTGGAGACACATCATGTTGTCACAACAACCCTGCAATGTAGGTTGCGCTGACAGTGTCTGACTGGTCCAAAGTCAACCAGTCAAGTTTGAAGGCAGAGTTGCGATTTAAACCTTGGGATGAAGCTCCCCCTCCTCACCCCTATCCAAGCATTTGTTTAATACCTACCTTGTTTTAGGGTACTTAGCACAAGAACTGTGCCTTGGAGCAAGACCAAGCATAGGTCCTCCTGGAGGGCAGAGTGATCATGGAGGTGTGTGATATGTGCAATTCCAAACCTGATTTTTGGGTGCATTTTATTTTCCTTAAAATTCTTGCTTGAATTCACAAATAAGGAACTAGGAACTGCAAATCAGGAAATAGAAAATGGGAAACAATTTCTGCTTTGCAGATATTGCAAAAAGATTATTTTTAAAGAACATCTTTTTTCCCTTAAAAACACTTTAAAAACAAAACATTTCTTGTGGTGTTTCTCATTTTAGAAAAGAGTTTGTGGTTTTTTTCTTTCACACTAGCATAAGCAGACACAAACACATTGTGTAATGTGACAGATGCTGTTCAGCATTATCCTCCTCAAATAAAATGTGCAGGTATTGGGGAACATCTAGCTCACGTCTGTTCGCAGCGAGAACTCTCAAGGATGGACACTGTAGAGCAAGTAATGTAGGCTTGCCAATTTGCATTTATTTAAGGAGTGAGGAAGTATCAAGATGCGCATTTCAAGGAATGGATGGGGAAAACGGAATTCGGCAGTTGGAAACAGAATTTCCTTGTCAAAGATTAATTACATTGGTAGCAAAGAAAGGCATAGCGCGAGCTATTTCTTTATAGAAATTAAATGCAACTGTTTGCATCAAATTCAAACCACATTGTTAGCAGAAGGGAAAAATGGAAAATTCTGGAGCCTCGCAACAAAAAACAGCAAGGAGCAATAAGTAAACACAATTCATTGATCATTCGATAGGCAAACCTTTACGATCAGCACAACAAATAGTATAGAATAGTATAAAAATTGCAGTGCTTAATATTTGGAATTCAACTAGATAATGCTGAACAAAGCTTTGGTACCGCTGAAGAAACATCTCACAAGTGAAGAAAAACAATTGATAAGGGAAGGAGATGGTTCAAACAGGAAAAACAGCCTTTGTATTTAACAGAAGAGGGGCGGGATGTCTCAGAGTAAGAAGACGCGCCACCTGGTGTCCATTGATGGAAAAAAATCATGCAGACAACTGATAGTTTATGTGTTGGAGCATGCGCAAAGACGAAAGGCAGCCTGGGATACTTTTAGCAGTCGAGGAGGAGCTGTCTGCCTGAACTGTAGTTTAGTGCGCTTGCGCAATACCGGTCCATCCCTCCATGTACACTGAGAGCTAAATGCGCGTGCGCACCAGAGGCTCCATTCTTACCAAGCCCAAGCTGCAGCTTTATCAGCAACACTGGGGCGGAGAAGAGCATCAGCCATGCATTGCAGTAGCAGCAGCAGCAGAAATAACAACGGCAGTAGCGGCGGCAGCAGGAATTAGGCGCATCTGCTGCTCCCACTCATCTGAATGCCTCTTTTAGGACGTGCAAGAGTCCAGATCCCTTTGCGCCCACCTCCAGTGTTAAAACCACCGCCGGGTAATCTTCCGCCCCTCCTTGCACTGTCATGTTGCATGCACTTTCTGCATGGGGAGGGGGAGGGGGGCTGGAGGGGGAGGGGAAAGCAGGGAGGAGGGCGCCTGGAGTGGGAGGGAGCATTGTTTGGAGTGATCCATGAGCTTCAGGACTGGGTGGATGGCTAACGGGATTGGAGACAAGGGGTTGTGTTTGGGTGAAGGCATTTGAGGGGGTGGGCCGGGCAAGTGGTTTCCTTCGGGACCTTGGCTCTCCTGCCCTTTTTATTTTTCAAAGGTCGCATGTTGATTCTTTCCCACATGCATGGTAGGGTTAGCTCTTGAAGCGCCGGCACAATGAACGAACATGGTGGGGACACTTTTCAGGAAAGTGAACTGCCTGGGGGAATTTTCCTGTTCTGGCCTCCATCCTTTTGCTCATGGAAATGATTGGTAGCCGAACAAAGCAAATGCAGAAGGGTAGTGCAGCGCGGGAGAAGGGGCTGGGTTACTTATTGAGGCTTCTGTGAATTTGTGTATGTGGTGAGAATATAAACTGACACTCAGAGAAAAGAAATCCCAGGTAAATGCAGCGTTCGTTTCCTATCTCTACATCTCCCTATTGTGCTTCAATCTGAGTTTAGTGTGGCTGGGTGTGCTGACATACATTGAGTCTTTCTGCCTTACTTTTGGGTTTCTTTAATTAGCTACCTTTTGGAGATATATTTGATTCAGTTTTCTTAGATTTGTTGACATCTTCATCCTTTGTGACTGAGCAGTGTATACATCTAGACAATGTGAATAAATAAAACAATGCAGTAATCTGGGTATTTGTATACATTTATAAAACAGATGCAGCTAATACTTTGGGTTTAGGGTCAATCCTATGAATTTCATCCTCAGAATGGTGTTATTTTCAATGATGTGGTTATTAATGGTACTTAAATGCAGCAGGATGTTTCTGTTATCACTCTTGATTTGTGGAAAGGTGGTTGGGTTCTCTCTGTCGCCTTTTGGATTTGTGCTGTTTCGTTTGAAACTCATAGCGAAATGGTATCACTTACTTGCTTTTTCAGAAAATCATTTTTAGATATCTTTTGCTATGCATTTATTGTTGGAGATCCAGCTGTTTCTCAAGAAGATAGTACTTCTGTTGCAGAGAAACTGGCTTTGCCCAGTACTCAAGCCTCAGTGTTCCTTCTAAAAGTAAAAATTTAAAGAGTTTTTTTAATATCATATGGTACATGCATTAATGGCCAAACTCCAACATAAAGTTCACAGTTCTATGCTTAACTAAACCTCTTTCCTCCCCTATACTACTCACCCTATGCAACATTTATGTCCTTAGTCAGTTGCATATAAGGAATCTTTAATTTGGCAGTAGGCATATATTTCATATACATGTGGCTTTTATGTTGAGATTCTGTAGATATATAATGATTGTGCATTATTTTAATGTAATCTCTTGTAAATGTTTTCAGTGTTTTTAAAAATCCTTTAAAAAAACTGAGTCCTTCCCTGAAGTGCCACTCAGGTGGCAAGAACAAGAGAGACTACCTTCTACTGTGTCCTGCCATTTTACTGTAACATTTTGTTCTTCAGGGTGGCTTAAATTTTTAGAATGTTGTGCTTTTCTCTCTGCAGTGGATTCCTCCCCCCCCCTTTTAAAGTAAGGAACATCATTTTCTGGCTGCTGGGCTAGCCTCCTCTCCATAGCAAAACCATCCTTTTCCGGTACGTGCGGACTATATAAAATACTGTTGTCTCTGTGTTGAGATGTGCAGAACTATCTTGCAACTCAGGCCTGTCCAACTTTAGGCCTATATCTGCTCTCTGACTGTTTGTGGACTCCAGGGGAATTCCAAAAATTATTGTTTGTGGTACATAGGGGCCATCAACGGATTTGGCACATGTGTTGGTTTACTCCTTCTTTCTGCAAATAAAGATGTATAAGTCAAGTTGATGCCAGTTCATCCATTCTGCCACAGCCACTCAGCTAATGCTGTGCAGCTCATTTGCATTTGAGATTTCCTCTGCTGGGCTTTTGGGTGCATGAAAGTTTTCTGTGCTATTGCTGTCTGTTGCTGAGTTTGTGTGAGAGTGGGGAGAGTAGTGGTGGGAGAGAAAATGAGAGAGCTGTAGAAAAGATGGATGGGCCTATGGAAAATTTTGCTGTATTGAGGCCAGGTCTTATAAGCATATTGTTTAACTGTTAAAGCTCAGCTATGTTTCAGAGTCTTGGGATAAAGACAAAAAGAAACTGGTGTGGCAGGCCAAGTGATATAATTAGGTCTCGGATTAATTTTTCTTTGAGCTCCTTGAATCTCACTTTGAGGATGGAAGAGGGAGTAACTGGGAGCTGGAGGGGGCTGGAGTCCTCCGTGGCAGGAAAGAAGCTCCCAAGCAGACAACGTGCCTTTTTTTCTTGTTCACTTGCCAGCCTGAGGGGGAAATGGGGGACAGGGAATAACAGATGAAGGTTCAAAAAGTCCTGTGGAAAAAGAGAGGGAAAATAGCAGAGTAATAGAGGGTGATAACAGAAATGGAGGGTGTCAAAGAGATAAGGAGAAAGTTATAAGAGAGAAAGAGGACTGAAAGATGGAAGTTCAGAAAGACTTGAATGAGGCACAGTAAATTGAAAAACACTGGGATACGAAGAGGTACTTGCTGTGAGGTACAGGGGAGTGCTGTAGGAAAGTGAGAAAGGGAGGGAAAATTAGTAGAGTAGGTGTATATGGAACTGTAATAGTACTGAGAGGGATGAGAATATATGCTACAGTGTGCAAAGGGGAAAGTTCACAGAATTAACCAAATCTTGTTTGTAATTGTAACTCATTCCCTGTTATAATAACATACTTTGTAAATTCCTCTGAGCGGTCATTAAGTTGTCCTAGAGGGTAGTATATAAATCAGTTGTTGTTGTTGTTATCATCATCATCATCATCTTTCCCTGTTAATATCTTTCTCTATATATCTTTTAAATAATTAATTCCTGAGTTGAAAAAAAATGTAAGTGTGACCTTTGGAGTGAGTTGTATACTTGTCATTTATACCTCACTTTTCTCCCCAATGGGAACCCAAAGCAGCCCCCTGTACTTTTACCATAAATATTAAAAAGTATTTTGGCTTTTAAGACTGGATTCTGAACCTCAAAATACAGCATTCGTCAGCTTGCCATGACCAGTGAGTGATCATGTTTTGGGATATATTAGAACTTAGTAGCTCTCCTCATTGTGGAGATATCTGGATCTTAAGCAAATCCAACTGATTTAAATGGAGTTCACTTCTAAGAAATGAATTTAGGATTGCTCTTTCTGTTTTTTGGAAGGCTAGTGTGACAAAATCATTCCTTTGCAGCCCTCTCCTAAGATGCAGGTGCATCACTGACAACTGTGTAGTGGCAGCAGGTGTGTGTGAGTGAAATATATGAAATAGACACCCTTCAACAAATGCAAACCCATTGAATTTAAGCCTATAGCAAGCTATAGGTCATAGAGTAGCATGCTACTGCTGCATCGAAGCAGATAGATCCAGAAGAGTCCTGTCCCTTTAATAGAGGTTTAATGAGATGTTATTTACCTCTATGCCATGAAAAACTTCAGCTACCCATTTCCACACATCAACTCTCTGTTTAATGGAAAGAACCAGGGCTTTTTTTTTGAGCGGGAATGCTCCGGAACGGTGTTCTGGCAGCTCTTGAATCTGCCTATATAATTCCTTTCTCCTTCGGTCCCACGGGCTCTGCACTTCCGGAAGTGACATCATCACGCATTTCTGTGAGTGTGTGTGTGCTTCGCATGTGCACATGTGATAATAGAGAGTTCCACCACCTCTTTTCCCAGAAAAAAAAGCCCTGGAAAGAACATTTTTCTTTCTTTGCTTTTTGGCAACCCTGGTTAGACATGTTGTAGGCTCATCAGACAACTGGCACTGTCCTGGGAAAGGAGCACTTCCTGATCTCTGCCCCTCTTGCTTGGCTGCTTGCACAAGGGCAGTAATGAGTAGTGTTCTGGTCTGACAACAAGAAGCAAGTGACCCTCAGAGTTCTGTGCATTGTGCTCAGGCAGGGTCTGTGGTGCCTGCCTCCACACAGTAGCACCCAGCAGTATTTGAGCAGCTGATTTGTGGGGGATTTGCAGTGGAACAGGGTTTGCATGCCGGGGCTGCTTCCTGGATTTCTGATCCTGCAAGACAATAGGTACCATGTGTGTCTGGCCAACAATAACATAGATCAGAATGCAGTGGCTGGTAGTTACCACAGTTTGTGATTGTGCTTCCTTTGTTCCATCAGCAGGGGAAAGGGAGGACACCAAGGTAGCAGGGTAACTCACATAGCAACATGGTGCTGAAGTGCTAGTATATTGGCCACTGTGAGCTCCCCCCAGCACTCTACACATTTACTGCTAGCAGCTGTTGTGGGGGTTAGAACAGTCCAGGCAATACATAGAAGGGGTACAGCAAGGCAGAGTGAGATGGTTTCAGGAGTTCCAGCTCGGGCTGCAACTCTTCCTTCCCCTTGCCTATGAGGGGTGCATTGTCCTCACACCCTCTGTTGGGAGAGCAGAGTGTCGCTTTTTGTGTCTGTGTCATTAGATGGAGTAGAGGTAAAGGTTCTGAGCAGTATTGAATGTATGCAACAATCCTTCTTCTTTCCCTTGGCTGTTCATGCTCAGTGGACCTTGTTATGCAAAGTGCCCTTTTCCCATGGTGCCCATCAACAGTGCACTCCCCACCACATGCGTTCTGTGTGTAACTTGAGACCCAAGTGATACAGACACATCTCACACATACCCCTATCATTTCTCTTGGGATTTTTACTTGTATGAGCCTTGGTGAGATGTTTGAAAGATCCACAGGGATTTTCAGTGGCATAATGTTGTTCTGGCTTCAGGGGTATGCCTAGGGCTATAGAGGCTTAGGGAATGCCTGTGTTACTGCCTGATTTTTTTTTCTGGCTCTGGCATTAGTGTGATACTGGTGGGGCTTGCTACCCATATCTTTGAGATGTATCAACATAAGGGTTATCTGCCATCCGGAGCCCTTTGGAGACAAGATTTAGGACTGCACTGCAGATTACTTACAATTAAGAGGAAATTTGTTTGCCTGAGAAATTTACTGATGCTGGTTGCATGGTTTCTAGCTTTTTAGAATTTATATAAATATTGCCAGTATAACTTTAATATTAGTTAAAACCTGCATTTCTCCTGTATAATTTTGTAGTCATGCTGTATCCTGCTGAATTCCTGAATGCGGAAATAAAGGAGCTGGAGCCAGTAGTCATAAAAGAAAATTAATTGAAATTTATGAGGACCTATAAGGTATCTGTGCAGTGAGATCTTCTGCATGTTGATGCAGAAGTAAGTCTCACCATAGTCACTGAGGCTTGCTATTAGGTAAGTCTGTGACTGAGTGCATGTTTTACTGTGCTTTAAGATTTGTTGTGGTATAAGTTTTTGTGAACTGCAGACCACTTCCTCAGAGCTGTGTTCTAGTCTGTGAAGCCACCATAAATCTGTTGGTCTTTAAAGTGCCACAACTCCCATCTTTTTGTTAGCCTCTGTGTGGTTGACACACTGTGACTAGGACTTGAGAAGTGATGACACTCTCCGAGTATTGAAAGAGAATTGCTAGTCTACTTTCAATCATTCCAGTGCACCATGAGGGCGTTCTTTTTCTTTTTGGCTCCAGGAAGAGTATTTTGTGTGCATGACACCTCCTCCTCCTCACAAAGGATTGTGGACTTCTTTTGCTGTAACTCAGCTCTTAGGTTTTCCCCCTAAGATGCTCTAATAAAGCATTTTCTTCAGTCATTTGCTTTTGGCTTATTGCATTGCTTTCATTGCTAACTTAGTGGATAACCTGGCAAACCACTCTGACAGCTAGAGCTGTGGTCTTCAGCCCCACTGGTTGATACCCTCAGGTGGGTTGTGTGCAGAGTACTCACCTTCCCCCCCCCCACCATTGGCTACTGCTGTTGGGGAGGTCCAGGGTGCTGGTGTGCCTGTGTAGAGAGCAAGGGTGCCTCGCCTTTCTGTTTGTACACCCTGTCAGAGGAGTATCGGGTGGTGAGGCAAGTTCATGCAACAGTGGAGAGGATTCTTTGTGGGTCTGACTCTTGGCTTATTTATTTGTTCATGTACTTTATTTTTTCACTGAAACTCAGGGCAGATTACACAGTGTATGTCAATGGAGTCAGTAGAATGGGACATCCAATAAGCAATGTAATAGGATTAGGGTGTGGAAATTAAAACCGAGAAAAATCTTGAACAAGACTGAAACAGACCATAAGTATTAAGATGACATATAAACAGTACAGAAGTTACATAGTAGGATAATACATATATCAGCACATAGTGCATAGTATACTCCGTGTGTATAGTCTATAGTCTCCTCCCTTTATTAAAGAATTCATCCGGAATCATGTTGTTATAATAAGCCCCTATTACCTTTCTAAAAATGCCCTCTTGAATAATTCAGCTTTGCATAGTTTGTGAAATGCCAATAGAGTGGAAGCCTTCATAACCTGAACAGACAGGCCATTCTGTGAGATGAGGGCAACATCAGAGAATGCACATGTGCAGTCAGTTGTTAATCTTGCTCATTTTCAGGATGGCGCCTGTAGAAAGCCCTGATCAGATGAGCAAAGCTATTGTGGTGGAACATAGAGGTAGAGGTAGTCCCGCAGATTTGAAGTTCCAAGGTCACAAAGAGCTTGGTATGTGATAGCTAATACCTTGAATTGAACTTGATAACTGATGGGCAGCCAATGGAGTGACTGCAGAATGACGCTAAATATGCATGCTCTGCCTGTCTCCTAATAATAACCAAGCAATGGCATTCTGCACTAACTGGCATTCTGCATCCAAGATGACTTTGAGGGGAGATGTATGTAGACTGCTACAGGAGCCTAGTCTTGATATTTGGTGTAGTGGTTAAGGGCACAGGACTCTAATCTGGAGAACCAGGTTTGATTCCTCACTCCTCCACTTGAAGCCAGCTGGGTGACCTTGGGTCAGTCACAGCTTCTAGCTCTCTCAGTCCCACCCACCTCACAGGTGTTTTGTTGTGGGGATAATAATAGCATACTTTGTAAACCGCTCTGAGTGGGTGATAAGTCATCCTGAAGAGCAATATATAAATCAAATATTGTTGTTTTTGTTGAGGCATGGATTCAGTGGCCAGATTGGTCATGTCAAGTTAGGGGACCACCTTTCATTTCATTTTATTCCATTTATAGTCCACCCTCCTCGCAAGCTGGTTCAAGGCAGGTCACTACAGTAATAAATCACACAAAGTTAAAATACACATCAAACAAGGATAAATATAAAATCAGTAAGTAAAAAAGGCATTGACATCAGATCCAAAAAGGCTGTAGTAAATCATAAATTGCAGGCAGTAAGATAGATCTACTAGTCACAGCTGGACAGGCATAACATGGCAGAGGATGGGTGGAACATGGGTAGGAAGGACATGGCAGTCAGGAACGAGAGATCATCGACACCTCAGCCAATAGCCCAGTGGAACATCTCCATCTTACATGTCCTGTGGAACTCTAACAAATCCCACAAGACCCCGAGCTCCACTGGGAGAGTGTTCCACCCAGCTGGTGCCAGAGCCGAAAAAGTTTTGACCTTGACTGAGACTAGGCGAAGGTCCCTTGGGCTGGGGACACCAGCAACTGCTTATCTCCAGAGCGCAAGGCCCTCCGAGGGACATATTGGGAGAGGCAGTCCTACAGGCATGTTGGTCCCAGTCTGTTAGGATAAAGTTGGTAGGAAGTGGTTTAATTAACTTGCTTCTCCAGCTGTTGACCAGGTCAGCAAAGGTCACATGACCCTATCAAAAGTGGGAAGCACAATGTCCTTTAAGATCTCTGCCTTCCCAGCCAACACAATGTTTGTCTTGTCAGGATTTAGTTTCAGTTTGTTCACTTTTAGTCATTTAATTACAGCATACAGGCAGAAGTTCAGGATCTCTACCACATCACCAGGAGATTTGGATAAGGAGATACGTTGATGATACTCACCTTTATATTGATGACAGCCAACTCCAAAATTACGCTTGCTTTACATAAGGCTGAATACAGTGGGCAATAGGACTGGGTCCTCTGGACCCTCACAGGACAGATCCGGCACTGATCTGTAATGAGAACCCTTTGAGTCTGGTCTGCGAGGAATAATATGGACCACTCCAGAGTACATCCCTGATGCCTACTTCTGTCTCCAAATGTTTAAATAGTAACAATGGCATGCTTATATACTGCCCTTCTGGACAGATTAGTGCCACACTCAGAGCAGTGAACAAAGTCAGTGTTATTATTAACCCCACAATACAACTGGAGAGGTGGGGCTTAGAGGAGTGGCTTACCCAACCTACCTGTAGGATTCATGGCAGTAGTGGGAGTCAAACTAGCAGAGTGCTGATTTGTGTTTCAGCCACTTAACCACTATGCTACAAGAGCTAAAAAAAAGTTAACTGCATTAAAGGCTGCAGATAACTCCAGTAGGAGCAATGAAAAGTATGACCTTGGTTTAGGTTCTGATGGAGGCCATCAACCAAAGCCACTAGGGCTGCCTCTGTCCCATAGTTTGGTTTGAAGCCAGACTAAAAAGGGTCCTAATGATAATTTCCTAATACTTGGCTTGCATTTCATACACCTCACTGCCTTGGCCTTCTAGTCGCAGCCCTGGCCTTAACCTGGTGAGTCCATAACTCAGTGTCTCCTCTTCCTGTTATAGTTCAGTGGGTCCTAGTTCTAGAAAGTTGAAAATCAGTAAGCTTGAGGAGCTAAACTCTCTTTTTGAGAACTGCTCCTGTGATAAGACTTGGGTTGGTTGTGAAGGGGTGGCATATGGAGTTTGTGTTAATACAGAAACCTGTATCTGCCTCGAGTCTTGTCAGTTAGCCAAAGTATATTTACATCACTGAAATGTTATGGCGAAACCTAGAGAAATGGATGAAGTGGAATTTGGAAGGCAGAACTAGGTTTTTTGGTTCTTCTTTTTGGCCACAGTCCTGTCTCTGATCTTGCTTTTATGATTCAGCATTTCAGATGGTACCTTGTTCCAGCAGTTCCCATATGTGAGGTGACAGAGGCTTATGTGTGAGAGACAAGAATAAATTTGAATCTTGAGCCCATGACATTTCCTGGAAGGATAATTGCTTGGCATGTTTTCTTGTAAATTGAATTGTAGTTCTTAAAATCTGACGATAGTTGGTGGATTTATGCTTGGATAAACTCTTCGCCTTAGTATGGTCTGCATTCTCACTCTGCTGGTAGTAGTCTGGAGAGTTCAGGGGTGTTTTGTTATGGCACACTGTCACGCCTTGTACTCTTTACTCATTAATACATTTAGCTATTGCCTCTAGTGGTTCTGTTCTTATAATTAATAATATAGGTGAGAGCCTATCCCCGTTTCTGCCAGTGCCCATAAGCATACTTTGGAAGGGATGCAAAACTTTAACCTTTTTGTCTGGCAAAGACATTACAGGGTCCAAAGTATTGACTAACTTGATTTACGTATCAGCAGTCTTGAATGTGCATCATCGATCACTCTTAGAGCATATTATTCCATTTGAGATACAGTCATCATGAAAAAGCAATTGTGTGCCTTTGTAACAGAGTTGGCACACCCATTAGGCTACCAAGCAGCTTCCTGGAGGGCAAAATTAATCAGGCACTCTACATATAAGTTAGGTATCATATGCTGACAGGATATTGGCTGATTTCCCTCCTCTCCCCTTTCCCCTCCCTGTCGTGATGATTATGTTACTGTGCTGTGTTTCCCCACCGTGCATGGTGGTGAAATGCAGCACAGCAACGCCATCCAATAGGGGTGTGCCCCCTGTTTCATTGCTTACAGTTGTGTGTTGCTGTTTCTGCCATGTGGTGGAAAAGCCAGAGAGGCACATGCTAAGAGTCAGGATACTGCTAAGGGGGAAAGGTAGCTAATTCCTGCTGCAGGCAGCCATTGATGGATCTGCACGCACACACACATACGGCCCAGATTCCTCCCACCCCAAATCACCATCTCTGCTCCAGAACAATTATGTTTGATGTATAAGATGGGGGAATTCTTATGTTATCTAAATAGGGGTACATGTGTGGGACCATAGAGTTCAGAGTGTCCCTTTTGCGTGTGAGACCAAACTCATATATTCAGTATATTCAAGACAGTTACCTAAATCGGGGCCAAACAGGCTGGTGTATACCAGGGTCTCAGCATGGGACAACGCACAGAAAAAGAAAGCAGTTCATTGAAGAAAAAGAAAAGGGTAGCCTGTTCAGCTAGATGCTGTTTAAGTGAACAAAAATGCGTCGAGTTGATTACACATGTTCTTTTGCATTGCCATTTGTACGCTGGTATATGCCAAACATATTTAAAATCTGTTTTATCTCGTATGATGGATTGCTCTGACTCGCTCAAGGTCTATAGACTGTTGAACGATTCCTTTTCTGATGTCACCAAGAAGGTGGCTAAGTTTCTCCATTCCGCTTTGAAGTTGCGTCAAAGGATATCACAGAAATAAGTTACAATTGTATTTATGTATTTGTAATGTAGTATTCTTTTAATTTTTCTTTTTGTAAGTGGATAACCTGAATTGTTGATATATGCCAATAAAGGCGAACTTGTTGAAAAAGAAAAGGTTTTTATTTCCCTAACTGGGATACAGGTCTAAGAAGGAAGAGGCAACAAACTATTGCAAGCAACAAGAGAGAGAGCCCACCAATAAACCTTCATAAGCCTGTGAGCCTGAGTTGTTTTCCAAGGAAGACTTGGAAGGAAAAGGAAAAGACTTGGAAAAGTTAGGCAAGCTAGTGGTGCTGGGAGCAGAGGGGAGAAAGAAAACACGAACCTGATCCTGAAGAGAGAGAGAGAGAAAATGTGCAAGAGTCCAGTCCAGGAGCAGGTGATGAAATGCCAGTCTGGGAATGATGTTCCAGGGTTCAAAGGAGGAGAAAGCTCAGTGATTTCAGCTGGAGTAAAGAAGTAAATCAAACCATGAGGTTGGGGTAACAAGTAGGATCCAGAAACCAGCTACAAAAGTTTGGGGGCTGAGGATGGCTTTTATGCAACTTTATGGTTATGGCCAGAAAATAGGGGAGAAAATATGTGAGAAAGTACTGGGAAAAGTCACCCTGGGGTGATTAGGTTACCAACCCAGAACAACTGCTTGGGTAGATGTTTGCTTGATGGTTCACCAAGGCTCTTGATGAAGTTATGCTGGGGAGTGGAGGAAGTATGGCAAATCTGGGATACTTGTTTATTGTCATGCATACCCGGGTCTGAATGGGCCCTTGATTAATGTTTCTGTAAACTTCCAGACAGATGGTCTACCCCCAACTAAGAGTTCCTCTGGGGCAGACTGTATCTAGTCTCAGAAACCTCCGTTTGATAATTAAACTGAATCTTTTACTGAGGTCTCTGGTAGGTTAGCCAGAGAGGCTTCTGAAAGGGGAACTATCTGGGATCCCTGTGGGGGAGCCCGTTAGTGGGGTAGCAGCAGTGCCTGCTGGCTTGAACGCATGCACATGAAGGTGCCTTATCCTGAATCAGACCACTGTTCTGTCAAAGCCAGTATTGTCTTTTTTGATTGTTAGTGACTTCCTAGGATACGAAGTGGAGGTCTTTCACATCACCGGATCCTTTTAACTGAATCCTCTGGGACCTTCTGCTCGCAAAAGAGACGCTCTATCACTGAGCCAAGGCCTTTTCCTGCTCAGGTGCTCAAGCTGATGCCCCCATCTCCCATTGAGGCTATTGTTGCAAGGCAGACCATGCAAGAATGAAATGTCCAAATTTGAGCATGCACAAATAAGGAAGGGGGCGGGGCGGTGTCCATTAGTCCTGTCTTGGATCCAATAAGTGCTCATTTGTCAGGAAAGTGTGTGTGAGTATCAGATCTTCCTGGGAGAGAAAGAACTTAATCACTGTCATGCATACCTCCCTCCACATGGTTGATATGCCTAATCATCTTTAGTTATCAATTAGAAATCAATTCATACTGATTTCAGTGGGGAGCAACAGAGAGGCAGGAAACATTGTTTCAAACTGGCCTCTCTCTGTAATATCTGCAAATGCTTACCTTTTCCATTGCTTGAATGTTTTAAGTATAAACATATCCCCTATAGATGCACCCTCTGTGCTCTGACTCATAAAAACTTACATTGAAATAAACGTTAGTCTTTAGGGTGCCACTGGACTTCAGTTTAATTTTATTGCCACAAAATAACACTGTTACCCCTCTGGAATGGTAAGTCCCCCTGTATTCAGTGGTGCTTGCCCTCACGAAGGGTTCATCTCAAGTGTTATTGCTCACATATTTCTGTCCGTTGCACTTGTGATCCGGACTAAAAGGAGGAACATTCTCCAGGGATTTCAGTACGTCAGTATTATGGAGGAAGAAAGGAGCTGTGATCTTGTAGAAATGGTGCATGGATAGCAGTAACAATTACTTCAGATTGATTAACCATAAAATGGAGTGGGAGCTTGTATATGAAGACTGTCAAGCACTTCCTTTTTCTCCTGTTACAGTGATTTGTGGACTTCTAAACTGTGTTCTTCTGTACATGGCTTAATTTTGTAGCAGTGTTTTGTTTATAGCAATGGGACGTTATTTAAATTCCTACCGTGCTGGGTTTTTGTTTTGTTCTTTGTTTCACTGGATTGTTGGAACAGGGATAGTAGACATAGTCATGCTAATAGCTTTCCAGTAAAAGTCCTCTGGTGTTCACAGTTGATCAACTGGTGTTCTGAATTAAACTGTTGCAAGAACATATTGAACAAGCCCATGTTGAACAAGCTAAGGTGTTAGAACTTGTGCTGGAATTCATTGAGGCTCCTGCGTGTGTGTTTGCGTTTCCTGGAGAAGGCTGGGGGATGCTGGGAGGAGGTTATCAGTGGAATCCTATGCAGAGTTACTCCAGTCTAAACCAATTAAAATCAACGAGTTTAGAGTAACCCTTCAGGGGGTTGCGCTGTTGGTATGGCAGCTGAAAACGCCACTGCTGGGTAAGGTGGTTTTAGCTGTACATGGCTTTGTTCTATGCAATTGCTGATGCTCGTGAATAATCTATTAGCCAGGTTATATGATTTAAAAGTTTCTTGCTGGATCAAAATGCAGATTTGAGTTCGATAACTTGAATTATATTGACCTCTAAAGACCAAAATGTTTCATTGCAGTAAGACTAATTACCTTATTGTAACATTAACTTGATGAGGAGACTCTTCGTTATTTCATGAGCTAATGTTGTGCTGTGCAGCATATAACTTCTTTTTTATTTGGCTGGGGCAGGAATTGTTGTACTCCCCCCATTTTTGTCAAATACCTTCAGCTGGTTTAGTTTTGGGATGCTCCTTATATCTCATTTCCTGTGGCTGAAATTTAATTACTTCAGCACCATAGCAAAATGATCATATTGGGGAAACAGCTGGCAGTCTCACTCATGAGTTGCTGTTGGCTATGTAAGCAAAGGCCACACATTCTCATTTACTACAACTGTGTATCCTGTCTGGTATTAGAGACAAGGGGATCAACTGCTAGTTTTTGTATTTTCAATGGCCGGCTTCCATTTTTTGTTTCTGTCTCCCAGCAAGCCAGGGTGATACCAGCTAGATCTGCCTTTGCCCTTCAAAGTCAGCTAAGCGTCAGCCACCCTTCAGGGGACAGAGACAGGGGCTTTAACATGATGGCCTGATGGGTCTTTTTCTTTTCTTAGTCCCTTTTCCGTCTTTTGTCTCTAAGCATCCAGCCTGCTGAAGAGTTTTGGAGAACCTGAAAGTTTGCACACTGATTTTTTTGAGGGGGGGGAGGGGTTCATTTTGGCTGGTCTTGATAAAAGGTATTGCTTTTTGGTTTGAGATCATTCATTACTGTAATAGTCATACTGTTGCCCATAGTTTTAGAAGGAGGCTTTTAGATTTTAAAAGACAAGTCTCAGATATTGGTAGTCATGGGAACATAGTGAATATTAGGCTTATATTCAGCATTTCTATTTTTTGGGTTATGAAGCTAGCATCTCTTCACATTAACAGTTTTTACAACAAATTCATATTAACCGAGTCTCTATGATAGTATCTCCAGGCCCCAGTAGTTCCATTTACAGATGCATAATGAAGCCATATTTCCCTGTGGGAAAGTCAGGGAGGGAATGAAGGAAATGAACTGTTGTTCTTGGTGTGACTCTTTAATGACGAACAAACTATTGTGGTAGAGAAGAGGCTTTAAATATATATTTTTAAATTCCACCTTTTCACATAAAAGCACAGAACAGGATAGGTACCCGCTCTTGCAACTCTAGAAAGTAGGTTAGCCTGAGAGGGAGTAACTTGTCACCCAGTGAACTTCATGGCTAAGTGAGGATTTGAATCTGTATCTCCCTATTTGAACAGCAACATTTTATCCTCTGCGCCTGGCTTAGAAAACTTTGTAGATGGAACAAGTCAGGCCAGGGACTTGTTAAGCAAAATGTGAATCTGCTGTTAATTATGTGTGGCTATTACTAGGGGTCAACAAAATCATAGATACAGATAGATCTAGGCGTACTGCTGACTGGTACACAGTTTGTGTGATGGCACAGGTGATAACTAATGTTTATAGAAACAATAAGATTGTGCGGCACTTTAAAGAATAACATATTTATTGGGGCATAAGACTTTGAGATTATAATCCAGTTTGCCAAATGCTGACAAAAGTGCTGTATATCTAAATAAATGTAGGGATAGCCCTGTCTAACTCCTAGAAGGGGAGGTGAAACTGATAGAGCCTTCTGGAGGTGAAGAGGAAATTAACAAACCCTCTGAGTAGCCCTATTCTTTGCTGGCTCTGTAGAGAGGGGAAATTGACAGAGCCTTCCGATCTGTCTTTAAAAATTTAGCTTCCTGGCTAACATTGCGACTCCCTTCACGTGCGCGTCCTAGTGTCATTCGTCTCTTGTAGTTTAGCTCTGAGACTCCATTGAAACCAGTAGAACTTCCAAGTAAACTCACAGAAAATGTTATAAAGCTGCAATGTAAACATATCAAAATCAGGTAGCTGTGGTGATTGACTATAACAGAAATTCATGTGGACTTTAAAATAATACCTTTATGGGACAAAAAAGCTAGTAGCACTATACAAGCAGTCATATTGTAACCCTCAAAGCAGCCCTGGGTTATAAGATATGGTTTTTTATCACCTCCATGACTTCTGAGGCCATATGGTGTTTGAAATTGTAGGAGAGACTCCATGTATGATATTAAAACTGAAAAAACAATATCAGGTACAGGCAATCAGGGTACAGCAATTAGTTCAGAGTGACTATGATTAACAATCAAGGTTTGGAGAAGACTAATCTGCCTCCGAGGACCATCCAGGAATCTGTTTTACAATGCAGAAGTTATACGGAAACTAATCACAAGTAGATCCAGGGCCATCAGCCATCTCTTGATCTTTGTTAACAGACACTAATCAGGATTGCCACTCAGATAATTCAGTCATCATGCTTAAGTCATCCCATCTCCTTCCCGGCTTCAACTGATACATCTTTCTCTGTCTCTTCTTCCTTACAACCATTTTTGGAATTCAGCCCCTTAACTAACACACCCTCTTTTGTTTTAATGAACATATCTTCTTCTTTCATATGACCAAATATGGGCATTTATTTATTTACTTCATTTATACTCTGCCTTTCTCCCCATTGGGGACCCAAAGCAGCTTACATCATTCTCCTGTCCTCCTCTTAATCCCACAACAACTCTGTGACGTAGGTTAGGCCGAGTTTGTCTGACTGTTCCAAGTTCACCCAATGAGCTTCCATGGCATAATGGGGATTTGGGTCTCCCAGATCTTAGTCTGACACTTTAAAGAGTACACTGCAGTGGCTCTTATCCTATGCTTCTCCTCTTATCCTATGCTTTCCTTGTTACCTTTACAAAAAACACAAAATGCCACTAATGGGATTTTACCTTTTATCTCTTCCCCCCTCCCCCCATCTCTGTCTGTATGTGCAGACACTGTACAACTCATAACCACAACAAGGTAGGTTCTGACTTCCTGGACCAGCCTGAGGGAGGAATTACCGGGACAGCTTCCACCAGCTTTCTTCTGATTTGCTTGTTTTTGCTAGTTTCATACATGCTGATATGAGTTTTATTTGCCATGTAGTTATTTGCAGTTAAGCTATTCCCCAAACTTAATATTTTATATTGCTTTTTCAATCTACCTGCATTTTCCTGCTTTTCATTCTGTTGATTTTACATGATTCTATAAAGATTAAAATGTGTCACTCTTACTGTCTGCCATCCAAGTGGCTCCCAAGTTTTCACTCCTTTCAGACACTGGCAAAAGATCTCCTGACTCATAAATCTGGGAGTCCATGTGTGAACAGTTTGCATGTGTATTCTGAGCATGTCTGGTAACAACGTTCACAAAACTTTTTTTCATCCTGGTTGTCCAAGAAAAATAACAGAGGGGAATAGATTGTTTTGAGTTGGCGACTATTTAATGTTTCTCAAGTATATTTAAGGGGTTTCTGAACTGTCTTTGTGACTAAAGTGGTTTTTAAGACACATGCAGGCTTCCTCTGTAGCCTGTTTAAATAGGGTTTGAACCTAAAGAAAAAATTTAATGAGAAAGGACTTTTTATAGTTTGAGCAAAATGCATACTGTGTAAAATAGCAGACCAAACAAACACATTCCACAAACCAACCAGTAAAATGTTTGAAAAGTTGGAAACAAAATTAAAACAATGATAAGGAGAAAGGGAGAAATTAAGTGTTTGTATGCTCAAATCTGTTGTATCTAGTAATCCAGATGGCTAGAATAGTCACCTGTGCTGCTTAGCTTCCAAGATGTTTCTTCAGAATGTTTTTGAGGATTTATTCATGCATTCTAGTGAAGAATAGAGCCTGGGAGCTTCTCTCTTCTGCTCAGTGTTCCAGTCAGGTTCTTATATTTCATCTATCACACTGGTATCTAAGGACCTGTTTAGTTGCCTAGCAGCTTTATGGTGTTTAGGTTATTGTCAGCCTGTCAGACTAATATGTGAACAGCCCACAAAGTCATCTTTTAAGCCTCTTAAATGACCTGTTTACAATGCAGTCATTGCCCACTAGAGATGTCAGAAGAGTATGCAGAAATTTGCTAGTTCCCATTATTTTAAGTGGCATTTTAGAGATGTTATCATAGGTTTAAGGGCCTCAGAGTTTGTCACAGCCTTTATACTAGTGCAGCCAAACCCATGCAAGCTTCTAGTATTCTGTATTATATTTGGTTTGCCTGTTTATCTGTTTCTGGCAAGGGGAGATATTAGTGGAAGCTTACTGTATCAGAAGCACAAAGGTATTTCTTTATCCTTATGGTTTGTTCAAGCACGAATTTGAGGCAATAAATAATGCTCAGAAGCTAGAATCTCGCTTTGCTGAGCAGATAGGACATCATTAGCATTATAGTTTAGCTTACATGCTTGACATGTAATTATTTAGATCAATATACCCCACTTTCCCCCCCTGTGGGGTTCCAAAGTAAATTCTCTCCTCCATTTTATCCTTGTAACAACAACCTTGTGAAGTAGGTTAGACTGAGAGTGGCCAGCCCAAGGTTACCCATAGAGAGGATTCCAACCTGGGTCTCAGACCTAGTCAGGCACTCAAACCACTACTATACCATGCTCAGAGGGGAAATGGCAAGTTGCAGTGCTGTTTGAGTTCTGGCTGCAAACTTCCTTGTAGTCTATGCCCTTTTCCACCCTTCCCCTCAGTACAGTTAAGGTTGAAAGGGATTAGTTTATTAATACTTATACAACCAATACTTAACATGTTGGGGTTTAAGCTCTGAGAGCAATGCATTTTCAGTGACTGATTGGGTCTCATGGCTGTGTTGACAGTGCCAGGCTGCCAGCAGTGGATGGATGCTAAGTGCCATGTCACCCAAAGGTCACTTTAGTAGTATTTCTGTGCCTGGAAATCCAGAGTTAAATCCTGAACAACCCTGAATTTCTGCTGGATGCATTGCCATAGGGTCAATGACTTTCTCTTTAGTGTGGTGTTAATTTGCCGTTCTTCATTTAATTTTTCCAAATGGTTTGAATGTTGTTTTCTGTGTCTTCTAGTGTTTGTTTGGTCTGCGTACAAATAGGGGTTATAAAAAAATCAGTAAGGCAGTGGTTGAGTATGTATGACTAAACTGTCTAATTTCAACTCACCTCTTTATATAATAAAAAACTCTGCTCCAAATAACTTCTGGTGAGAATTATGTGTTGAAGTTGCAGCTTGGGGGTCATAATGAAAATTTACTGCTTAAAAAAAATCCCTTCAAAGAGATGATTGTGGACATGTGCAAAGTGTCTGTGGATGCCTGAAAGGCAGATGACTCTGAATGTAAGACAATCCCTCTTAAAAAAAAAGCTTAATTACTTTACATAACTTTACATAATAAGACTTGCATTACTGTATATAACTAACTTCTATAAGACAGCCTTTATCTTTTTTGACAACACACGTGGGGGAAAAATGAGTCTTCCCTTCAGATAAACAGGGTATGATCAAAAAGTGGGCTGGGGAAATCTATCAACAGGGTTGCCAGGATGCGGTCCAGAGAATTCCTCTTTGCCTTCACATCTGCTGCTGAGCTGGAAGACAGCTGTATGTCTCTCCACCACTGTCTTGTCCAGTATCTGTTCACCCCACCAGCTGAGATAAGGTTTATTGCACGGCAAGTGAGAGAATGTGTCTTAGTTATTACCCAAACTGTTGCTGGGAAAGTCCTTGGGTTGCAAGTTGCCACCTTAACCAACAATTGGACTACCTTTTAAAATATTGTTGGTGAGTGTGCATAAGGGTGATATGTCTCTAGAGTTCTCTGTATTTCTACTCATTGTATGGTCTGATGTTTTTTTATAGTATAAAACATCTTACTTACAAGTGCAGCTGTTGAGTTCTGCGTAAATGAATCAAAGCTATGGTTACTGAACAGGTAGAAAAATTTATGTTGCAGATCTGTTTAATTCCTTGGTTTAAATGTAAGTTCTGTTTCCATCCATCTTTTCGGAAGGCAGTAATGTGAAGCTTCTTTGCTGTTATTCATATTGTAGGTTAGATGTCAGATACACCTTGCAGATTTCCTGAATTGGTGACGTCCAGAAACAAATAACTAGTGCAGATCTGATATGAGTAAATGCTACAGATGGGGGTCATTATAAAGAGCCCCCGTAAAAGATTTTCTCCTCCCCCCAATAGCTAACTTTTGTAATAATTGCCATGTGCATGTTACATTGCTGATAGCTGTGTGACTTTCAAATGCAGATGTTTAGTTTTAATACATTGTTCAGACAGGAAAACATGGATTTTGAAATACTGTATTACAGTCTTCAAGAATTAACATGGCCAAAGATGTTGGTGAGAGAAAGCAAAAATACCTATAGAAAAGAACAATAAAATAGCTTTGTTGGGTTGGGATGCCATGTCATCTGGATGCAGTATTTAGAAAGCCATAAATCTGTCCTGGTGAATTTGCTGCTTCTAGAGAAAGCTGGAGGAAGCTTCCCCTGAATCTGCTGAGTTATTAAGAAAAATAAAGATGTAAATGCAGCAGTCAAAATATTAATACATTCCTGGATCCCCTGGAGGTTTTATCTCGTTTGGGTCTTTTTTGTTTCTAAAGTGTCTGAATAACTGCAGCATCTCTGCATAAATAAAGTAGACCATTTTCTGTTGAAAACATGTGATGCATGTTAAAGAGTGAATAATTTGTCACAAGAGGCCATTTGAAAACCAGGTTTGTTTAAAATCTTTGCATAACATAAAGATACATATATAGGCTTGGAGCCACCAAAGCAATTCCATGGGCAAAAGGATTTCTGCTTATGAACAGTGACTTTTTTTGCCTCCTGCTGAAACCAAAAATAGCTCCAGATTTTTTCGGGGGGAAAGTCTTTTGGGCTGCAGCGGAAAGGGAGAGGCAAGGAAGTCACACTTCATGGGTGAAAATTCTTCCACTCTTGGAATTGCTCTGTTGTATGCCAGCCAGTAGTTATTTTCTTCATTCTTCAATAGTTTTGAAATAAATTCTTGTACTCAAATGACATTGTAA
The DNA here is from genome assembly GCF_028583425.1 of Eublepharis macularius. NCBI lineage: Eukaryota > Metazoa > Chordata > Lepidosauria > Squamata > Eublepharidae > Eublepharis > Eublepharis macularius. Next base: position 164,262,281 of record NC_072791.1, on the reverse strand, counting down.
TTACACACACACACACACACACACACACACACACACACACACACACACACACACACACACATATATACATATACATATACATATACATTTATGATAAGACAGAATACTTGGTGTTTTTTCACTACTCTTCACACCAAAATTGTACAATAGACATTTACTATTGTTCTCATTCTTACAATTCATAGAAGTGATTGTGGGCCTGTCCTGGTAGTTCATAGTGATTCAGAAAGGAGAATTTCTTTTGTTTAGAGATAGGTTATCTCTATCATTTTAGTTACACTAGAGTAAAACACCCCAGCTTGGCTAATTGTAATTTTTTTCTGGATTAATTTAATAGGCATGACACTATTAGCTGTATTCTGGTATCCTTTCTTTTTAGGAAAGGTTACCTTACCTCTTTTCCAGTGCACAATTTCTGAGAAGCACTTAAGAGATGCTAGAAATAGGTGGTCAGAAAAAGCCTTTCTACTTGATGTCCCATGTCTAAGTCATGGCTAATAAGTAATTTAAAGTGATTATAGCCCAGACAAGTCTGATCTTGTCAGGTTTCAGAAGCTAAGCAGAGTTGGCCTTGGTTAGTAATTAGATGGGAGACCTCCAAGGAAGAACAGGGTGGCTATGCAGAGGCATGTAATGACAAATCACCTCTGTTAGTCTCTTGCCTTGAAACCCCTAGTAGGGATTGCCATAACTTGGCTATGACTTCATGTCACTTTCTACCAACAAAGTGAATATTGGCATAAAGGGAAGGACCAGGGCTTTTTTTTATGAGAAAAGAAGTGGTGGAACTCAGGACCACACAATGACGTCACTTTGGGTCAGCTGGAACAAGGGGGGAGTTTTTTAAAGTTTAAATCGCCCTCGGTGAAAATGGTCACATGGTTGGCGGTCCCGCCTCCTGATCTCCAGACAGATAGGAGTTTAGATTGCCCTCCATGCCAGCGGAGCAGAAGGCAGTCTACACCCCCCTCTGTCTGGAGATCAGGGGGTGGGGCTGCCGGCCATGTGACCATTTTCAAGAGGTGTTGGGACTCCATTCCACCGGGTTCCAGCTAAAAAAAAGTCCTGGGAAGGACCATGGCTCAATAGCAGAGCATCTGCTTGGCTTGCAGACGGTCCCAGGTTCAATCCCCAGTGTGTCCAGTTCAAAAGGTCAGTTTGTAGGTGATGTGAAAGAGTTCTGTCTGAGACCCTGGAGAACCACTGCCAGTCTGAGTAGACAGTACTGACCTTGATGGACCAAAGGTCTAATTCAGTATAAGGCAGTTTCATATATCCATGTGTCAAAGCAATGATCTAATCAATATTTATTTTATTATTTACTTGTTTATATCATTTATAGTCTGCCTTTCTCACTGAGATTCAAAGCAGATTGCACAGTGTGAGTTTAGTACAGTCAATTTCAAGGACATTTTCATAAAAAATGCCATAGGATAAATAAACACAATTTAACAAAGACATAGCATTAGTAAGAATCCAATACAGAGTTGAAGAAATGTTGAGATAGAACATAAGCAATTCTAGGGCTGACATTAGCCCACATGAAACACAAGCAGTTCATAGGAGCACATATTTAAGATAACAGGTAGTACGTAAGGCAACATAGTGGTGAAATCTGTGGTCCTTAACTCATTAGTGAAACGTCTGAGAGCCCCTCCCTACAATATAAAAGCCTTTTTGAATAATTTGGTTTTGCATCATTTGTGGAAAGGTAGGAGAGGGGGGAGCTCTCCTGACCTCGTCAGGCAGGCCATCCACAGGGTAGGGGCCACCCCTGAGAAAGCCTGTGTACAGGTATCTAATTCTTGACATGGCCACATCTGTGGGTACCTAAATTCAAAGACTGCGGTCATGAACTATCAAAGACAGATCATTCTACAAACCTGAGAAAAACCCCAAGCTTGTAGAAAAATCTGAAAACTAAAAATAAATAAATAGGGGGTTTGACACTCCCCACACACAAATAACAGAAGTAGTTCCTGTAGTTTTAAGAAATGAATGCATTCAATGGTTATTGTTAGGCAGCTGCAACAGTAGTACTAGCCTTGGTTTCTGAGGTAAAAGGGAAGGGAAGGGCACTTTCCAGAGCTGTTTTGGCCTTTGAAGGAAGACTCAGCGAGGCCAGGCTCAGCAGCAGCCACCAGCTGAGTTGAACAACTCACCTAGGCCTGCTTGCTTGCTGCTGTATAAGGGTTACCAGGTCCCCTTAACTTCCCATCCAGGGGGGACCTGGCACTTACCTGTGTGTCCTTCTGGCGCACGTCCTCTTGGCAGGTGTGATGACATCACTTCCAAAAGTGATGTCATTGTGCCTGGTGGCAGGCATACTCCCTCCCTCCAATTTTGGCCAATTTCAACCCCCTGTGAAGGGTGGGAGTATGCCTGCAGCTAGGTGCGGTGATATCACTACCAGAAGTGACTTGTGATCTATCATGGTAATCTGTGAAGTTTTGGAGAAAGATTAGAGAATGTTAAATTCTTCTGAAGCATAGCTATTATAGTTACCAAAGTTTTAAGTATTTAACTGTTTATATGGCAGTGTTTGGCTGTTTGAATGCCAACTCTACTAGGAACCTGAAGCGAAGAGATGTAGAGTTATTTTAGTAAAAGCAGCAGCTACCTAAATATCCTTGCATTTTAAGGCGTTTGCATGCTTAATTCTAACTTCGGTATCATTTTGATGTGTTATTGAGTTGCTCCTGAATTAAGCGCAAATTCCTTGTTATTTCCTGGTGTAAGAAACAACATGGGTAATGGGTCTTCGTTAGAGGTAGAGCTCATTCTGTGTACCTCGTGCCTTACTGTAGGGAGGAAATGCAGACTTTTGCTCTATTTCCCCTCTTCCCAGTTCCTTCTGTTTGCCAGATTGGTGTAAGAAGGCTATTGGATGAAGAGTGGGGTAGCGAAATGTTGCCAGGGATGGTGTGGATGAGATGCCAGATGGACACTTCTAATCCAGAAGGTATGGCTTCGTTTGGGGCATCATCACCATGTGGACTGAGCCTGGATCTGAAGGTGGTAATCCAAGCAGCACGGACTGAGTGAGCGAGCAAACACATAGTTGCCCCAGTGTGACTGTACCTTAAGTCATGCTAGAAGTAATAATAACATTGTTACAGGTACTTGGAACCTTAAACTAAAGATTCTCAGTGACTGAAGAGTAAAATAATTACTGTTTGGATTATTCTGTCGTACTTTAATGAAGAAATTGTAGGATCTGTATCACCAGAATAAATCAAGTGCTCTGTCTTTCAACCAGACTGATAAGAGTAATAATGAGGACAGATTCATTGCAGCCTTAACTGACTTGATGCAAACCATTGTGACAGTTAGCTGAACTTAATACTGCAGAAAGAGTAATGATGATTGATCATTGGACCTAAGATCCTTGCATAAGAATCTGATAGAGTCAGAATCCATTGGACAGGCAATTTCCTCTCTCGTTCCCGGTATTCTTGTTGTTGAATATGTATCTGAATTTGATACTGTACTTGTTGTGTCCTTTCAAGCATAGCTGATGAACAGTATAAACCAACATTCATTGAGGAAACTTATTTTCAAATTACTTGGCATGTATTGTTTTATGGATTTCCTGTTGCAACTCCCTATTGAAAAGAGTTGGCTTTGTTTCTCAGCTGTATGAAAAGCCATTCAAATAAAATAAATTAACTGTATGCAGGGTGGGGGTGGGGATCTGAAATCAGCTACACATTACAGAGCAATGGTAAGGGAGAATAAGGGTACTCCTTACTTGTACATTGTGTGTAAAATAGTTAAATACAGATGTGATTTTTTTTTTAAAAAAACCCTTGAATTATGTGTATAAGAACTTCCCTCCCTTAGTATTGTATCTCTTATCTTTTGCATGAATCATGAAACTCCTTGTTTAGAAAGTGAAAGTGCTTGGCTCGTTATTTGGGAAAATGCTATACAAAATACATTTTATAATGTAAAAAATGTTGCCATTGAGGCTTGTAACTAAACAGGTTGTCAGTTGAGGGGGAAATGGGTAGCAAATTGGACAGCAGAGAAAGTCTGTAGCTGTTATGATGGTAGAGGGTTTCTTCAGAATATGTGAATGTTTTAAGATTCAGAAATAGTGCGTATGTAAAAACTTCTTGGCAGCTTTCGGTAACATTGGGTTTGGTATCTTTCTGGAAAGGCTGGCTGAGGTTGGAATGGAGGGCACTGTGCTTTGGGTGTTCTGCCCTTACTTGGCTGACCAATTCCAGAAGGTGATGTTGGGGCACTTTATGCCGTGGGGTCCCAGGAACTGTCTTTGACTCTCGTGCTGTTTAATATCTATTGAAAACCACTGGAAAAGATCATTCAGGGATCTGGAGTGTAGGCACCAATATGTGGATGACACCCAGCTCTGTTTTACGTCGTCTAAGTTGGGTAGGTCTGTGAAAGTCTGCCGAAGGTAATGGGATGGATGACTGAAGGCTCAGGTTTCTTGGGTGGCATGTAGCACCTTTAGCCAGCTTTGGCTGCTATGCCAATTAGGGCTCTCCCTTGAAAAGCAAGATTTGGCTACAGTGGCCCATGTTATTATCACATCCAGGTTAGATTACTGTAATGCATCTTGCCTGTGGCTGCTTTTGAAAACTGTTTGAAAAAATGGGTTGGTCCAAAATGCAGCAGCCAGGTTACTGTCAGGAACTGGATATGGGAATCAGATCACCCTGTGCTGAAAGATCTGCACTGGCCGCCTGTCAAAAGGCTGGTTCTTACCAATAAAGTTTGAAATAATTCGAGACCAGGAAACTTGAAGGACCACCTCCACCTGTATTGTCCATCCCACCAGTCAAGAGCTGTCTCTAAAGCCCTGCTCACTGTGCCCCTGGCTTCCCCCCCCCCATCTTCAGAGGTAAGGTGGGTGGTGATCAGAGAGAGGGCTTTTTCAATAGTAGCACTGTGCTTAGGAAATGCCCTGTCCCTTTTTTTAAAAAAATCTTTTAAATGTTTTATGATCTATTTTTAGGCTGCTCAATCTGTATTTCTGGTTGTTGTTATCCCCTGGCTTGTTTTAATGGTGTTGACCTTTTGATTATTGTCTTTTAATGGTTTTGTATTATTATCTTAGCTGTAAGCCACCTTGAAGAGGTCTTTTTGAAAGGCTGTATATACATTTTCTAAAGAAATAAGGCATATGGCTAAAAGAAATGGTTGTGGTTACTGTCTCTGTAGGATTTTCTAGTTCGGAAGGTCTTTATAGCTTGCTTTTGGCAGCTGTTATTCTAGTCTGCACATTTTCTTCCTGTAAGTCACCACAGTGCTTGAAAGCCCACTGAATTAAAACTAAGCTGCTGCATTTGTCCTTCCCTGCAGTGATCCAGACAAAGCTATACATACTCCTAAAGATGAGCTGTGCACAACACAGCAAGAGGTTTCTTTGAAGTTTTCACTCTAGCTGCTTTCTTTGCTGAAGAGGCAAGCTGCTTTTTTGTTTAAATGTAAAATGCAAAATGAAAAGCTTCCTGCTTCTTCAGCATGCAGTGGAACCTTCAGAGGAATATCCTGCTCTTCAGCATTTTTCTCTGATAAAAACAACAGTAACAGCTGCTCAGTGCCTGAAACTGTCATGGTACAGTGGGTGGTCCCCGCTGGAAAAAGCATCAATAACACTGGACCAAAGAAACTAGAGGGTACCATTTTTTAAAGAGTGGCTTTAGAGCTCAGATTTCCTGTAGTCTCAGAAAGTAGAAAAATAAGGGCAGAAATCATTGGGTTGGTTTCAAACAATCTCTGCTTGTGGCTCAAATCTCTACTTGAGAAATGGATCTTTATTTACCTGTGTCAGGATACCTTCCGGACCGATGTGGGATGCTTTGAGGAGATTACAGAGGGAAATGCAAACCGGTATAAATTGTTCCCCTTTTCTGCATGTGAAGAACTCCATCTTTAGTTTTCTGCTCAGACATAAGTGTCGCCATATAATGTTGGTATAGTACCCATTACAATCCTATGCATATTTGCTTGAAACCAAGTGCCATAGATTGGAGCCATACTGTGTTTTCTCCACTTCACACTTTCAAAAGGGAATTGGAGAAAATCTGTTGTATTTAACCAACCCATTAAATGGCGTCATGCAGCCTCCATTTAATTGGAAATAATGATGGGGTCGAGGAGGCCCTGCACTGTTGCTGTGATGAGTATAGAAATGGAGATACTTCTGCCATACCAACACAGTGGACATACGAACTTCTTCAAAGAAAAGAGTTTGCTTCCAGTAGCATTTTTGGCCACTATATTCTTATTTGGCCAGACAAGCATTTGCGATGTTCAGATAGTTGGATATGCCGAGATGAAGGAAGTCTATTTAAACAGCATGGTCCAGAGTAAACAATTTAAGTCCAAGTGATGTCAGAAATGCCTAATTTTTCTTTAGATGTATATGCTATTGGTGTATTTTCTGTTATTTCCTGTCAAGGGAGGATTGGAGACATAGTATCTATGTTTAGTTAATAGTAGTTCTTTTGTGCTTTAAGTTTTATTTAAACTAGCCATGCTGCCTTCATAAGGACACTAACTTTTATCTGAAAACTTCACACTCCAAATCTGCTAACAAACCAATGTAATAATCAAACCAGACTTCTTTCTAACGGCATTGACTGTCTCATGCCCAGAACTTTGTTCCGTTACAGAATCCTGGTTTCTGGGAATAAAGATTTTCACATGCTTTTTGATCTACTTCCATAGTCTCTTGGATCCCAGTAATAAGGTCCTGACTTCCTTTTCTCTCTCTCTTTTGGTTAGGGTTGGATTTTTTTCAGTACTCTGGGATTTCGTTTTGTACATAAGACACAAGCCCTTTTCAGATGCTTGAGCTTAGCACACCACAACCGTGTGTTAACAGGAGTGTGCGGTACTTGTGACCCTCCTAATAGCTATAAAATATATTAGTTCCTGAACTATTCGCTGACTCAAGAGTAGAAAATTTACTTATTTTAGCCAATTTTTTAGTTCAGGCCATGAGAATTTGGGCAGCTGACAAGAAACCAGCTTTTTCGTAGCTCATGTCCCCTAAAATAACCACCATGTATATACTGGGGATTCTGGGTAGTGCATGCTCCCATTACACATGGTTTGTGCACCATAATCTGAAAAGGGCTTCAGTGAGGTTGTGCCAGAAGAAGCACCGCAGCAGGCATTCCTATTGGATGACTTGAAGTATATTTGGTGTACGCAAATAGTATAGAAGTATATTTGGTGTACGCAAGATAAAAATTGACTTTACAGATGTTTTGCTCTTTTAGACAGAAATCAATTAGGGTGTGCTGCTCTATTGTATTAAACTGGCTGATGCCTGTTGGCGCCCCTAGTTGTTTACATAGTGAGAGATTTGCTTTACAGTTGTCAGATCTCCCCCCCCCTTCTTTTTCACACTGAGCTTGACCTGCTTTTGTTCAAATTTGCCCTAGTTTCTTTACAACTGAGAGTTTTATGAGTTATTATTAGAAAGTTGCATAGTGAGACCGTGTATGTATGTTAAAAGATGCTGTAAAAATAGGGAACGTTTGTGGGGAGTTTTATATGCACACAAATCATATTTTATATATAGGCTCTTGGGAGACTGAAGGTGAAGGAAGGGATGTGGGGAGTGGTTGGTGAAAGCGGGGCAGGGTCTATCTGCCACTGTTAATGGAGAGAGCACTGTATGAGAATATATTTGTGTGTGTGTGTGTGTGTGTGTGTGTGTGTATGTGTGAAAGGGATTGATTTCATTATGGAGGGGGAAGGGAATGGCGAGGCTGCAGCTGCTAGTAAATTGATACGGAAGAGTCAGCAGCATTGTCATGGGGGGAACCTCCAGTCTGCATTTCCTCTGCTTCTTTAAGAAACAGAAAAACTCTGCTGAAAACAAAGCCTTTCCAAAGTGCTCTTAGCTGTAGATAAGGAGCCAGATAACATCAGTGGTAGGTAGGAGCGTGTCTCTTAAAATCATTTATTTTAAAAAGTATTAAATCGCCACTGATGAAATGTTGTAGGGGTTCATTGCTTGTAGCAGTAATAGTTTTGCCAGTGCCACTTTTCACACATGTTTATGCTTATTGTGAGCACCTGTTTACAGGCAGGCCAAAGAAAAAGGAGGGTTACTTTTGATATTCAATTAAATCAATGGAATTTTTTTTTTACTCAGCAGAAACTATTGGAGAATTTAATTTAGAATGTGTTACTTGGTGTGAGAGGAGTGCTTTTCATTAGCACTGGAAATAGGATTATTTGTGGGCTGTAGGTGTATGCGATACATCTGTATGTACATACATCAATAATGGTGCTAAATAGCTTAGGTGGCATACATAACAGAAAGCCTTTATTGCTGCCAATCCCACCAGTCTTTATTGTTGCCACTATATGTATTTTATGTATATGTTGTTCTGAGATGCAACGCAGCTATCCGTTGGAACTGAGGGGGGTGAGGCTTCCCTCCATGGGAAGTACGGATGTTTTGGAGGCGTGGGTGGTGGTGGTAAGCTTTTCCAGTACTTTTTTTGGTTGTGAGTGCTTACCCTGTTGGGACCCTCGAGACTGGAGTACTGTACCATGTTGGCTATCCATGTAGAGACCAGAGGGGCAACTTACTGTCATGAGCTGTACTACTTTTAGCAGAACCTTAAAATGTGCCTTAGCCTCATGTGACCCTTTTGGCAGGAAAAATAAGTATACTGCTAAGCGAAACTCTCATTTATTTATCTCTTTGGTAGATATTTGGTCCTCTTGGCTTACAGCAATCTTTTCTTTCAAGTAAATGTGCTTAGGTTGTAGATTGTCACACTTCATGTATATTTGTTTTCCTGACTGAGGGGAGTTCTTGTAACAGTCTCAAGCAGGTTCTCTGGAGAGGTGGCATAGAAGTTTTCTGAATCAACCTGTGCAGTGAAATACTTAAGGTTAAAGCTAGATATGCAGTCTATGCTGGTTGTTCTCCCACCTCTCCTTAATTAAGTCGTACAATTGTAAAAGTTATTTTTGCTGGAATTCCAAACCATCATTTACCTTTGTTCTGTTCACATTTGAAATTGATTGATATATTGCTGTTATGTAGATCCAGAGGAATTAGCCGTGTTAGTCTGTAGTTGCAAAATAGTCAAGAGTTTGGTAGCACCTTTAAAAAAAATATATATATATATATATATATTCTAGTCACATAGTTTAAATACATTCTGGTGGTAGTTTTATTGGGCAATAAACAAATATTTTTAGCAGCATATACAGATCCTAGAATATGAGTAGCGTTCTGGGCCTTGCATAATGAAGTTCCTGACTATGGGGCATCTCATAATATTGTCTAAGCTGGATAAAGGTAAAGCTGAGTAAAAGGTTGCAGTGTATGGCCACCTTACTATCACTTGCTTTCTGTGAGCTTTGCACAGACATAATGCTTGGAGATGGCTTCAGTGGTTCTTTTTCTTTTTGATATTTTCTCAGTTTAGACAGGCAAGTCCTCTGGCAAAAGATCTGTCTGCATATAGTTGACTGCCAGAACTGTGTATTAGATCAAAGTTGTCTTTTGGAGTTTTTGAACAAAGTGCCCCCCATCCGAGCAATTGATGTCCCATAGAATGGGACTAACTCTTTGAGGCAGAATGCATGACTGGGTAAGGTATGAAGTTCTTGTGGTTTAGACAGAGGTTTACTGGATTTCTGTCATGGGAGCTTGTTGCAAGGGAACTGGTGGAGATTTGGCTTTTAAAAATTCACTTGGAATCTTAAGGTGCTGAAGCTGTGTTGTTTGCTTTTTCTTTTCTTTTTTTTTAGTTTGTTGCTAACTTTTGCCTCTTTAAAATTTTCTTGCAGGATGGACTGTTGAATTCAGGAAGCATCGCAGACCTGGTCATACAACCCAGCTGGCTTGCTCTCTGCTTTATTTATCTATTACTGGTTATTTAAATTGAACTTTTAATAACCTGCCAGCTGCTCTTCAGACACACATGGTGCATTGTTGTCATTCCCAGAATCGCATCTTTGAAATCCAGGCCCTCAGTAACCTTCATCGAACAAAGAGGCGACCTAGAGGATACATCTGCAGCAGGACGTTTTGAAACCTGCTGCCCTCTAGCTTTCTTGGCCGGTGCTGGTTTTTTTTCTAGCACATCATGGAGCCCACAATGGAGTATTGCTTGGCACAGGTTCTGCAGAAAGATGTTGGGAAGAGACTTCAAGTTGGCCAAGAACTGATAGACTATTTCTTGAATAAACAAAAATCAGCTGACCTTGAACACGATCAGACCATGCTGGATAAAATGGTTGATGGTCTTGCTACCTCGTGGGTCAATTCCAGCAATTATAAGGTAAGATTGATTTGCTGAGGTAGTATTGTCAAGTACTTCAACTTTGATTTATTCGCACATGTTTCTCCATCAGTTATGGAATTAGAGATTTCACTCCTTACTTAAAAATTCTGTACATCTTGCATACTTCTTATTGATCAGTAATTGATGTAACAAATTCTTTATCTTGCAGCAGTTTATTTATGTGCAGAAGATTTGACAGAGTTTTGTAAATAATATCTGACTTCACTGAACTGAACATCATGCCCTTAAAACAGGAATACCCTTAAAGTGCTGGTGGATCAGTATTCCCTGAAGCTCATTTATGACCCATTCTGGATGCGTTGGACAAAGTCTAAGTCAACATGAAGAACTTCATTGATATTGTTTGCTATTGGTCTTCAGCAGCTTGGATTTTAGGAAGGATCCTCAGTATGACAAGAATTTAAGTGATTAGGTACTGGTTTTCTGAGCTTCTTTCACTCTGTCTAGCCATAATAATATTTGTACAAAGATGGAATTGAAAATGGTCTATTTTTATAAACAAGGCATTGTTCAAGGGTGGAAATAATACATTCTAGGCTGCTGCCCAAAATGGCAATCCTGGGTAGAGTTACAGATAGGAAAGGGGAGTACATCTGTTCTGATGCTATTCTTCTGTGCATTTTCCTACCCCCACCTTGCCCTTCATGGTGTTGGCTGCTGCTGGTAATATGGAGATAAATCACAAAGTTCAGGGTGCACAGCTACTTCAGCCTACTAGGAAAGTTCCTGGAGGACCATTGGTGGCCAGGAGCAAACTGAGCTGAGTCCCAGAGCTGATGGCAGTATCTTAAGGGTTCCTTGGCTCAGCTTGTTCCTAGGCTGCTTGAATGACCCAACCCATGCAAAATACGGAGCTGATCTGCTTGAGGGACTGGTTTGCTGTGTGAAGCAGGTTCCCTTGTGAAGGCAGCTTCAAGCTGCCTTCTTGTGACAGCTAAATCTTGAGAAATACCTCCCAATAGAAGCATGAAATGGGTGTTTGGGAGTATTGTCATATTTTCCCCTGTTAGAAATTGTGGGAAGGGCAGATGGGGTAGGCCACATTAAGTGCTTGTGTTTTACATTGCCATTGGCTCCTGGCAATACTGGACCTGATGGGGTTACTTCATTAAAACCACATGATGCGGTCTTAGAGTAAGTCAGACTATCTAGCTTTGTGCTGTCTGCCTTGGCATTCCACCACATGTGAGCTCTCTCCCCTGTCAGTGTTCACTAAATACTTCTAATACACAGTTCAGAGTTGTTGAGATTCAGTTGCCTGATACACTATGCTATTTTATTTTATTTTTGTTAACAGGAAGCGTAAAATTAACTTGGTATCTTTGCAGTGTGTTCTCAGATCTTGTGCTGTTCTAGATTGCATTACAAGCCTCCTCTAACTTGCCTATTGGAAAACACCAACTGTCCAGCCGAAGTTTTAAACTAACCAATTAAGGAAAGCCCCCTCCCCTCAGTATGGAGGAAACCAATTACATAATACCACCAGGAGAAGTTCAGGAAGACTTTGACAGCTGAAGAAAATGTAGCTTTAGGTTTGGGTGTTGGTCTCTGTGACCTCACTGGAGAAATAACAGACTTGGATCTTTAAGTACTGGTCACTGCCATATGGGGACTATTTATAACTGCTTGTTATCTAATTCTTAGCAGCAAGTGGAACAGTTGTTAGCAAATCGTTCATGTTGAAGTTTGAGTGAAGCCATAAATAGTCATTGTGAAGGAAACAACTCCTTTTCTGATTAGCAGAGCTAGAGTCTTGATTGGGAACTTCTGACAAGAACATTATGAGACTTCATTTCTACTACAAGTAAACAGAAAAAGTTTGTTCTTATGGATTTTGAAGATATTTTCAACATACTAAAATTTTGAAGGTTGAAGAAAATTCATTAAGCTTTTGTACCAGATTTTTTCTACTCTATGAGAGAAGGGGACAAGCGGTGTTGACAGACCCATATTCCCATTCCATGTTTACAATACATGATGCAAAACCCCACAGTTCGCTGGTGTACATGATTTGCTATGGTGGTGCTGCCATTTTAGAGGGAGTTTACACCTGGGAACTCCTTTGAATTTCATTGTGAAGGCCTGAGTCTGTTTCGGACTATTGCAGTTAGGGTAGAAGAGGGGATCGTGCTTCCCCTGTGCCATTTTTCTGATGGAAAAGTGTACAGGCCAATAATAGCGGAGAAGGCAAGATCCTCTCCTTGCCCTGTGCCGTGGTGGTTCTGACCGGCTCCAGCAGTGAAGTTTAAATGAGTTCCATGGTGGGAACTCACTCTTGAAAATGTTAGCTCATCCCTGGAGGTGAGCTCAAGGACTCCCATCTCATCTAGTTTGGCCCTAAGTAAATTGAAATCAATGAGATTACAAGGGTGTTAATCTGTTTAGGATGGAACAGTAAAACTCTTAGATTCCAGTCTCTGTTGCCCAGACATGTACATGTTTGATGCTGGTATCTAGGAACTTCACATTAGGCTGGAAACCTATGTGGGTTCCTGTCAGATACGTTGATAGGATCAAATACTGCTATTACTATGGCAGTGGTGAATCATTGCTTTCGTGTGTATTGTATTATACAATGGTTTTATTGATTAAAAACTAGTACTAAATACTGCTGGCACTCTTAAATCCACATTAGAAATGGAACTTCATGCAGCTGACATGAGTGGCAGAATTAAATGAATTAATTCTTGCAGCCCTGATTGCTTTCCTCTACCTGTAGGATTGGCAAATGCTCCTGGTGGGGAAGATAGAGGGTGAGTGAGAGAGAAGAAATTCTTTTTTTTAAAAAAAGATTTTATTGGTGAGTTTGAATTTTCCGATTTGATACATACGTTCCCTTCATATCTAATTAGTTCTATTCTCCACCCTTTTCCTCCCCCCTCCCTATTGACTTCCAACAGCTTTCCAACCCTTACCCCCTTTTATTGCTTAATTCTATTTCACTTATATTTTCCTGCAACACATAGATCATAATTTCTCTTACTCTAAGCATATTCTAATTCTTTTATACATATACTCTATCAAATATACTATCAATATAGTATTTGTTATATACTATACCATCCAATATAGCATAGCATGCATTGTAATATAACATAGCATATATTTATCTGCAACACATAGATCATAATATCTCTTATTCTAAGCATATTCTAATTCTTTTATGCATATACTCTATCAAATATACTATCAATATAGTATTTATTATATACTATACCATCCAATATAGCATAGTATGCCTTGTAATATAACATAACATATATTTATCTGCAACACATAGATCATAATATCTCTTACTCTAAGCATATTCTAATTCTTTTATGCATATACTCTATCGAATATACCATCAATATAATATAGTATAATACTATACCATACAATATAGCATAGCATGCATTATAATATAGCATATCATAACATCCCAATATAGTATGCAATGTAATATACTAACACCATACATCATAATATATTATATATAGTATAAATTTTCTAATGTATCAATTTTACTTTTCCTTTGTTAAACTGTATATTCTAAATCAAATTTTCTTAATCATAAAATTAGCTTAGATTGTTATAATTAAATTTCCCCCTTAATGGTAAAGTCACTTCGAGAGAGAAGAAATTCTTGATCATTTCCATCCACTCACCTGCTGTGCTACTTGGCTCTGTGTTCTAAAATAGCATCTCTCTGAAGATGTCAGCACAGTTTTTTTTTATTTTTGTGCCCGTATTTGGCACAGAAATGCTGATGGGATTTACATTAGTTGTACCTTCTGCAGGGGTTCCTGACCTACATTTCCAGTGTTAACTGTGACAGGAAAATAGATTAAAATATAAGCAAAGTTGCATATACCTTTTGACATAAAAACCCAAGATCTTTGTATAATATTTTATACATGGCATATATTTGCACAAAAATTCTTAATTTACATATTAAGGTTCTTTTCTTACTAAAATTGGAGTGTTTGTGTAAGGAAGGAGTAGAGATTGAGGGAATAATTGAACAGAAAATAGGAACTATGTAAAGATACAGGGAGCAGGACAGGGCATAGAACAATATCCTACTGACTGAAGGCTTTCCACCTTATTTTTCCAGTAGACAGTTCTAGGCATAGTTTTATCATGAAATTATGGCTTGGATCCACTAGAAGATTTCCATATGTGCTAGGGTCCTTGTCAAGCAGAAGTGTGGAAAAAGTGTAGCCCGATGTTACATACAGCATATCCTGGTCCCTTTTCCCACTTGCGCAAGAGACTGTGTAAGCAGTTTTGGGGCACTAGAAGGAAAGCGCTAGCTGTATTGTAAGGATAATAATAACACTGACTGTGTTCACTGCTCTGAGTGGGCACTAATCCATATAGAACAGTGGTATATAAGAACACTATTCATTATTGGTCTTCCTGTGTGGTCCCCTGACCCTAAGTTGCTTCTTTGCTGCCGGCCAATCAGGATTGTTGGTAGGAGCTTCTCCATTCTCCATAAACCTTGTCAACTGCATCATAGATTTCCACCTACAGAGAGACAGAAGGAAAAAATGAGCTAAATTCTAAACTTGCTCGTGGCTGTTAAACCCTTATTTTAAAAATGCACCCAGTGTGTGACAAGAATTACGAGTACGGAAGGGCACTAGCTCTGCCTTGTCTGCCTGGGTGAAAGCCACAACATGAATTCCTGCAAGCATTGCCAGCTCTTCACTCCAAGGCTAGAGCTGAATGAGAACTAGACTCAAGGCTATGCCTTGGGAACAGGCACTGTCGGCAACGACCAGCCTGTATTTTCGCATTACATGTCTAAGCTATTCCTTAAGGGATTAGGTAACATGTTCCCACCAATTACCCAATTAATGCCACAGTGGTCAGTACATTTGTTTCTAGCTAAATTGGTGAAGAAACCATTCAAACCTTTAGCTAAATGCCCCTTGAGGATGTCCTCTTACAAAGTAGCATTTTTAGTGGCGGTTACATCTGCCAGGCGAATGAGTGAACTAACAGCTCTGAGGAGGGATCAGCCATTGGTTAAAATACACCCAGAAAAAATAGTAAGACTAAGTCTTAAGTTTCTTCCTCGGGGTTTCCAAATTCCACATGACATGAGATAGTGTTACCAGTGTTCTTTCTGTCGCCTACATCAGAGGTGGAAAGAGCACTTCATAGGATGTGAGAAGTGCTCTTTTGTTCAGTTTGGATTGTACATACCAGTTTAAGTTAGGTACCTAGCTGTTTACTTGCTACACAAGACCCAAGAAAGGGAAGAGGGCATTTTCAGAAATCATTGTGAGATGGGTGATACAGGCCATCAAACTATGTTATCAACCCATTGACCTACTTTGTCCACTAGAGATCCATGCACATGCTGCCGGGTCTCAGGCGACATTGGCAGCACTCCTGAAGGGTGTTCCATTACTTGAGATCTGCACAGCTGCAACTTGGGCATATGCTGAAACTTTGTGAAGCACTATGCCCTGGGTGTGTTCAACAGGAAAGAAAAAGCAGTTTTGCAATTGTTCTGGTGAAGAGTCAACCCTCCTGCTGGTAAGTGGCTTGCTAAACTCCCATGAGGGATTGCACAGGAAGACCAACAATGAAAACAACGTTGCGCTTACCTATAACTGTTGTTCATTGAGGTTTCTGTGCAGGCACACATACCCTCCCTCCTGCCCCGCTGTATACTCTTCACTTCTCACCTTGAAGAGTTTGGCGGCAAAGGAGAAACTGAGGGTCAGGGGGTGCGCTCTGCACAGAGTGGGAAATCACTGCATGGATGCTCTGGGAAGAGAGTGCCTCCTCTTAGAGCAGAAAAAGCTGAAAAAATCCTCCAGCTGGCAGGCCTCCATGTGCGCAGTCCTATGTGTGCCTGCACAGAAGACCTCAATGAACAACAGTTACATTGTAATTATCTTCTGCAAGCAGAACTGTACTAATTTTATTTATGTTTCCTCTTGCACATTTCTGTATCCAAGTTGATACTCATGGTAGCAGATTTTGGGGTGGCTTTTGTATCCCTGTCTCCAGCCTCCAGTTCTGCTTTCCATAAAACAAACAGGCAAGGAAATAATGTCTTTATGACTTCCTTTTGCTTCAGGTGTTAAAATGTCTAGGTTGGTCCTGAAGAATTTCCTTTTAACACTTCTCAGTTGTTTTGTCTTATTGACTCCAGAGTCTGTTCACCTTTCCTCTGAATATGGTTTTGGTGCATTTTAAAATTTCTTTGACATTGCAAGCTCTATACTATCCAGTCACCTGATCTTCTGTGGCTGTGCCAGCATTGCCAGTACGAGTGCCACAGGAAATGTAAGAGCTGTAGATAGATGATGTCAGAGATAGTATTGTTTGAATCCCCTTCATACGAGACTTACTGAATTGAAGCAGTTGGGCCTTTCACGCTTTACTTTGTGGGAAATATAGTGCATAGCAAAGAGTTTTAATGGCTGCTCATGGAGGGTTGTGGGTGTGCAGGGAGAGTCAGGGTGGAAATATTAATCTTTAGTAGCTTTCAACTGTGCATAATAGATGAGGCTTCAGAATGCAGAAAAACATGAGTTCAGTAATGAGCAGGCCAGACAAGAGAAGCTTTCAGCTCATCCTAACAGCTTGCCAAAATGTTATGAAATTCTTACTTGTAGACTATGTACTTCTGAGGGAAAGGCACAGAGAAGAAACCTTGTGTGGAAATATTTAGATCAAATACTATCTGGGTTTTTTAGGTTAGTTGGAGCCCTCGAGCCATATGAAGAAAGAATGCTTAAGTACCATGTCTTTATCTCAGTTTATTGCCATATACAATTTGGGGAGATGAGATTGTGGCTGCTTCAAAAATTTCTGAAAAAACTGAAGCAGTAGGGGAAAACGAGAGTTTTTTCCACCTCTCTTATCCCTTCCACCAGAGGTGGGGGGTGGGGAAACCTTTGGCAAATTTTAAATGTATGCTATTTAAAATTTCTATCAAACCTAAGCTCTCTTCCTATCAAACCTAAGCTCTCTTCTTTTTTTGCTACTTTAAGGCTGTAATCCTAATACTTTCCTACATGAAATACAGTTTAGCACAATAGGTTTAGAGCAGTGTTTCCTAACCAGAGTTCCACGGAACCCTTGTAGTTCCTCAGGACATGGTCAGGGGTTCAGTGAGAAATCCTGGAATAAATAAATAAAAATTTGGAAATACCATGAAAAATTCCAAATATCCCTCGAAATATCACAATTATTAGGGTTATGTAAGCACATTCTCTTTTGCGCACTCTACAAAAAAAATTTCTTGATAATAATTTAGCAGTAACTGAATTACATTCCCTACTGTCAACTTTTTCTGCCCTGTAAACATATTCATAGGTAGGGTAGGTAGGGGTTCCTTGGGATTTGAAAAATTCATTTAGGGGTTCCTCCATGGGGAAAAAGTTGGGAAACACTGGTTTAGAGTATAACTCTGCTTAGGATTGCATTGGAAATGTATCTTAGCTTCTGCACTTTGGAAAAATATGTGGGAAAAAGGTTAAAATATGCAACTACAGTAAATTAAAGGATTTTTAAAAATGTGAGTATAGAACAGGGTTGCCTGTGAAGGCAACTTGGAAACTTCAACTACTTGAAAGTGTTTACCTGCGCCAAGTCTTCAAGATGGAATAATCTATAAGTTTGAATAAATAAAACCAAAATTATCTTATTTTGTACTGTATTCTGTTGAAATCTGTATCCTGGGAATAATGAAGCTTAATCCTAATAGTGTTTACTAGAAAGTAAGTCTGATAGACTTTAGTGGGGTATATCTATTGAAAGGATCTTTAGTATTGCAGTATTAGCTTTATAGGAAGCGTGCTTATTGTTTAGTTTTATTCTGAATGTAAGTTTCAACAGATGTTCTTTTGTTTTTGGCTTATATAACATATTAATCATTGTTCTTCACAAACACATGTTCTTTTTCTCTCTCACTCTTATGGCCAACTGCCTAACCATTTTTTAAAAAAAACTCTCCCACTTATGTTGAAAGTTCTTTTCATTTTCCATCTCTTCTCTTTGGCATTTCTTATGTTTTTAATTGAATTTATTATCTAGATACTTTTATGTGATATATCCTTTTTGATACTATTGTCTAGCCTTGCTGGTAGTCTTTTCAGTATCTTCCAGACATTGAATTAACATAAATCCACCTTTGGCTGAATGGCATGTCTCAGTGAAGTCTGAGGTTACTCTGCGTGAGTCTTCTATTAAAGCTGAGGGTCACTTAGTCATCCTGTCACACTGCTGTGATGCTTGCCTTATTTAGTCATCAGATTTAAGTCGTAAGAATCAAAATAACGTTTTCTCTTATGCTCAGGTGGGTAATTTAGGTAAGACCAATGCTGAAGGTGTCAAAGGGAGCATGATGGACTAAGCAAAGTATATTTTAGTTTCATTACAAATTGCCTGCCTTTTCTGGAGAAACTGGGTTGTATAAAGAAAAAGTAGTTACTATTTTTTAAAAGCCACAATTTTAGGCCTTTTCCAGCTCTGGAACTGAAAAAGTAAAGCAAAATTAAGTCTCACATTGGCAAATCTGGCGATCTGCCCCTCCTGACTGCCCGTGCACTATGTCATGCTCTGCTCCATGCCGCCCTGGATATGATTGGTAGATCTATCACACTGTCTGCCCTTTATAGCTTGTTACAGCCTTTTTTGGATCTGATAGTGACGCCTTTTAAATGCATCACTATTTGTTTTGTGATCTATTCCTGTTTAATGTGTTTTAACCTTGTATTGTTTAATGTGTTTTAACCTATTATTGTTGTGACCCACCCTGAGCCTGCTTGCAGGGAGGGTGGGATATAAATGAAATAAAATAAATAAATCTGAAGATGATCCATGTTAGGTTGGACGTATTTCTGCCTACTGGTTGCAGTGTTGGTGTTGAGCTTCAACACAGTCACATATGTGAGTTGCACAGGGTTTCTTTGATGTCCACACTTACATTCTGATGTAAAATTACCCTTCTGAATGATAGTAATTTTTCATCTCTATAACAGATGGCCAAATTAGCAGTGCAGAAAGTGCAGAATATGGTTTCTATAGGGCCATTAAAAAAATAGATGTGAATCTTTCTGATGAGGTTTTCAGGCTTAGGTGCTGGTTCAATGCACAATTATGGAAGCTGCTTCATTGATAAGGAGGAACTTGGTTTATAGTCAGCATGCTTTGTTTTTGGTTTTCTTTTGAACCCATTAAATGCACATTGGGTACCACCTGGTTTGCATTTGAGAATGAAGGCCAGAATTTCTAGCCAATGTAACTTTTGCTAGTACGAATTAGAACCTGGATGGTACAATGAAGAGGACAAGTCCTCTTCATTGTACCATCCCAGTCAGAGGATGGGGTGGTGGAGGGCAGCTGTGGGGCAGGCTTCCATACAGATGGGGGGAAAGCTGCACCCCTCCACTCCACCTGCTTAGCCTTTCCCTCACTCTGCTATCACTCATTCTGTCCCCCTGGAGTCTGACTAGTTCATCAGAGTAAGCGAGCTGGACTGCAGTCTTGACTCACTAACCTGCTGCTACCCTTGACTTTTTCTTCTTCAGCATTAACCTACAATTGCCCCTTTTCAACCCCCCAGCCTAATTTTTGTTTTGTAAAACTCCAAAACAATTGATTTTAAAAATTTACTTCAATTGAATTTTAAAAAGCCCACCTGTTTATCATTTTCTTGCCCAAAATCTAGCTAATTTTTTGTAACTAACATGGAAATGTTAGTAGCACCTTAAATACCTTTATTTTACTGTAATAAAATTTTTAAAATCCTTTATTTTATTGTTTCCTACCTAACCTACGCAAGCAAATCCTAATTTTCTTTTCAAAAATTACACAATACCAAACGTGAAGAAAAATAGATTTTAAACAGCATGAGAAAGAAAACCAAAGCTTCTGTCACCCAACCCACCAGGCCAAAAAAGGAAAAAAAAGAAAAAGAAACAGCACAAGCCTAAACCCAAAGCCACCAGTTCACCATCCCACAACCAAAAGTTCCAAGACCAAGGCAAAAAAGGTTTAAAAAGGAACCAGAAAGAAAACCCAGGCTAGTTCTCCTCCTGCCCCGAACCCACCAGGCCAACCCCTGCTCAAACCTTTTAAAAATATTTTTAAATTATTCTTTTGACAATCAAATCACTTCTGATTCCAGAATCCTCTGAGGCAAACTGGCCAGAGCAGTCAAAGGCACACTCCAAGAAATCTCACGTATTGGAGTCAAGTGCAGCCCAGGCCTGCTTTTATTTTCTTTGCACATGGTCAGAAAGAATTTGATACAAAGCTGCCCTATGAAAGAATTACCAATATTGCAGCAGTTCTCAAATATATATCCCAAATATACTCAGGGGAAAAAAACCTAAGGTATATTCTCTGGGTGAACTGATTTCTCTTTGGATTGGACTTTGCTTTACACTGGGGTCTCCAATGAAGACCAGGGTTGCAGAGGCAGGCAATGGCAAACCAGCTCTGTTAATTTCTTGCCATGAAAACCCCACCAGGGATCGCCATAAGTCAACTATGACTTGAGGGCACAATTTCCTTTCATTCTCTTTGTAATATTCCCCCTCCTTTTCTGATGGATATTTAACCAAGCCTAGGGAATCTACATTTCTGTGCATCTGAGGAAGTGAGCTGTGACTTATGAAAACACATGCTGCTTAGTATTTAAGGTGCTACTAAACTCTTGTGTAATATTGTGGGTAAGGTGTGTGGTTCTTATGGGAGCATAAGCCCTTTCATCTTACTGTGGGAGGGATGCCCAATTGTCTTCCTCCAGTATCCTGAGAAATATTGGTTATAAAAGGATGTTTTGTGTCATCTAGCATGGCTTAAAGCTAATTCCATCTACCTGATCACATCTGAGCTCCTTGGAGGAAGGATGAGATACAGATGTGACCCTCATTCCTCACTCAAGTTCTTTGGGCATTCCTCATGAAGCTTTTGTACTGCTGATTAAAACCTCAGTGTTACTCATAAACATGTATTGATAAGGAGGATGGAAATAGTAACTGATCCACGTTAAGTGATCTTAGGTATGTGTCCTGTATGAAGTATCTTGAAAGTAAAACTAATGGAGTAATGATGTGCTTTACTGTATTTGACTTAGGGCCAAGTCTTGCTCCCTTGTTTTTATCTTTTTACACTGACCAATAACAAGAGTGTTAATAGCGTGTCCAGATGATTGTGGACCAGCCTATTGTCTTTGTATTAAAATTTGTCTGAGATTGTGATAATATCTCTAACAATGCGACTGCCATGCATGCTAATTGGAATAATTTCCTTTTGAATTATCTTGCAGAAAGGACAGTTTTTAGGGGGAAAGGCTGGTTTCTAGCCTAATTAAGAACAGCCTTTTTATTATAGAGGTCCAAAGGAAGGGGTCCTATCTCTTCTTCCACTCCCCTTTTGATAATTCCTTTTTAATGGAAGCATTTGATAGTCTACCTGCGTTGTGTAACACAGAAAGATCTTTTGCATATGATACCTGAAATAAGGGAGAATAATTCTCAGTCAAATAGAAGAATCACCTTTTCCTGTGATTGAGATGTATCATTCCAATTATTTTCAATTTGTTGTGTTTTTGATGGAATTAGATTTTTGGAGGGGTAATGGATTTCCCTCCCACAAACCTGTATCAAAATGCAGATAATTTTTTTCTGAAAAACCTCTCCTTTATTCATAATGTATCAAACTATTATTGATATGTATATTTACTTATTTATTTTATTGTTTTAGGTATTTAGTCCATCCTCTCTGCAAGCAGGCTCAGGGCAGGTCACAATGGCAACATTTAGTACATAATAAATATATAAAACAGAGCAAAACCAATCTAAAAATCAAGTCAATTAAAAATTCCAAACACGGCGTTGGATCAGTTAATGCAGCAACTGTAAATAAAAACTTTCACCATCTAGGTAGGGAGGGAAACTGCTAGAGAGTCAACACAGCAGAGGCAAAGCAGGAAAGCCAAAAATGAGGAGCCACCCACCTCAGCAGAACATCTCCATTTTGTAGGCCCTGCGGAATTGTAATAGATCCCTCATGGCCTAGATCTCATCCGGGAGAGCATTCCACCAGGCTGGTGCCAGAACCAAGAATGCTCTGGCTCTGGTTGATGTCAGATGGACATCCTTTGGGCAGGGGACCACCAGCAAGTGCTGGCCAGAGAACGCAAAGCCCTCTGGGGGACATAAGGGAAGGAGATGGTCTCAGGAGACTGTCCCATATGTTGGTCCCAGTCCTCTTAGGATTTTGAATGTCATAACCAAAACTTTGAACTTGATGTGGAATTCAACTGGTAGCCAGTGCAGCTGATGAAGCACCTGATGTATTTGTGCTCTATTTGAGGGCCCCGTAAGGACCTGTGCTGCCTCATTCTGGACCAGCTGCAGTTTCTGAGTCAGCCTCAAGGGCAGCCTGGCGTAGAGTGAGTTACAGTAGTCCAATCTGGAGGTGACCATTGCTTGAATCACTGTACCTAAATTGCAGGCAGAGAGATGGGGGAAAGCTGCTTGATCAGATGAAGATGAAAAAAGGCTGATCTGGCAGCTAGGATGACCTCAATATTTCTTGTTATATTTATAATTCTCACTATGTGGAAGAATCAGTAGATGCAGAAATGAAGCATTTTTCCCTCAGTAATAAATGATCAATAAAGGTAGAGACAACTGAAAGATAGCTACATTGGTCCACAATAGAGGTGGGCACGGACTGGAAAACGGACCAAAATTTTACACGAACCAGCCTGGTTCTGCTTTTGCAAACTGGCGGGTCATGGGGATGCACGTTTTCAATGGACCTCATGACTTTTGGGCCAGTCTATGGTCCGTTGGTCCATAATTCCAGACATCCTGGCACCTTCCCTGGGCCCACAAGTCAGCTGGAGCAAGGGGGGGGGGGTTAAATCGCTCCCCACGCTGCTTGCAAGCAGCATGGGGAGCACTTAAGTTTAAATCCCTCCTTGCTGCAGCTGGCTGCTCTGCTGGAGCAAGGGGCACAGAAACCACAGACTGAGTGGTTTGCAAACTGGGGTGGGTCCATAAAAAGTTTGTGGTCCATGGTCCATGAAAAGTGACAGACAGTAAAATGGGAAACACTGTGGAATACCAATGCAAATAATCCAATGCAGTGTGAAATGCAAATAATCCAATGCGGTGTGCCAGATTTCAGGTTCCTAAGAATGCTTCATCAGGTTGGATGTTTAAAAGGAGGAGGGGAGGTTGAATACGAGATCTTTTAAGCCATGATAGTAATTAATACCTCTGAAGAGGATGCTCTATTGACTTCAATGGGCAATGTGTGGCAGGTGTTTGCACCCACAATCTTTTAAGAAGCAGCAGCCGAAAATGGATACTGTCCATCCAAAAGAAAGAAGAAATTTTGGTATGCAGCTTTATGTGTCTTCTGTCTAATTTGGAGACTCCTTAATTTAGTCAATAAAACAGCAGCCTCTGTGTGTTTGAGTGTGTGTGTGTGTGTGTGTTTGAGTGTGTGTGTGTGTGTGTGTGTGTGTGTGTGTGTGTGTGTGTGTAAGTGAGAGAGTGAAGACTTACATGGCAAAGTTTTATGTGTTACATGTTGGAAACATTCTGAAGTTCTTACAGTGTAATTCCAAAAAGAGAGAGAGACTTAAATCCATTGACTGAGGAATGTAACTTTGGATTGCATTGTTAGTGCATTTATTTTCTAGATAATCAAGTTTATAGACAACAAAAGTTGTAAAAGTCCCCCATCTTTTCATGTGCGGACTTTTAAAGTGATTTGATTGATCACCTTGTTTTCAGTTTGTATCATTTTTTGCGTTAGGTGGTGGCAGCCCATCCTTAGCAACCTCATTGTCACTGTTCACTGAATTACCAGAATGCACATCTAATGATAGGAAGGGCACTCCCAGTCTCTGTCCTCCCCAGCGCTGATCCATCCTGTCCACCTTTAAATACTTGATGGGTTAGAAAATTGTAGTCTCAGTCCCTACAGTAGGGATGCTGATTGCTTAAACATCAGCCCAGATTCACCAGCTTCATAGGCAAATTAGCAGTTTATGTTTACTCTGCCTGCAAAATGAGTTTATAAATGCAATGTGATATAACTTTTTTTCTTTACTTGTCAAGACAAGTTGGTCTGCTTACTTTACGTAGCAAATATGTTCTTGACGGTAGAGGACTTGACTTTGCCCCATTGTAAATTGAACAGAAATTGCTCTTTAAAATGTCAAGGTTTTGAAATGAGGAACAGAATGAGAAACCATATTTAAAATGCACTTATTAGTAACAGCTGAGTGTGTAGAGTATACTGTGAAGTTGACTAGCTAGTGGAATACAGAAATTCAGAAGTATTCCAGTAGTTTCATCTCTTCTTTTGTTTAGTTTGTTTAACCTCCTTGAAAATGGCATGCTTCCAACTATTAGGAGAAAAAGTCAGTCGTGTGTGTGTGTGTGCGTGTGTGTGTGCTGCATCTGTATGTGTTTAGCTCTCTGCTTTTCTTACTGCAATTTATACACTGAAAATTATTAATTGTCAGTTTTGACACTTCAGCCTGTACCTTGCTTTCACTTTAATCCTACTTCAAAAAGCTGAAATGAAAATGTCTTTTTTAAAAGACATTTTAAAAAGACATTTTTAATCGTAGTATGCTGAAGAAATGTGTGTGTTTTAATATGTATGTGCATTAATATGAATGTTCAATATGAAAAAAATCAGCATGGAGATATGATTTGGCTTCTTGTGCTAGCCTGAGAGAGAGCTGGAAAAGCATTCAGACCCTTCCAGTGGCCCTGCAGTGAGGCAGACACATCTCTAATCAAAGATTATCCATATTTATTGTCTGAATTATACTTTACTGCAAAGGATGCAAAAACAGTTAAGGTACAGTTTCAGAGATGTGTGTGTTACATTCTGTCAAGTCACCTCCGACCTATGGCGACCCTATGAATGAAAGACATCCAAAAGGTCCTATCATTAACAGACTTCCTCAGATCCTGCAAACTGGAGGACGTGGCTTCCTTAATTGAGTCTAGCCATCTCGCTTTAGGTCTTCTTCTTTTCCTACCACCTTCTACTTTCCCCAACATTATTGACTTTTCCAGAATGTCTTGCCTTCTTGTGATGTGACCAAAGTACAATAGCCTCAGTTTTGTCATTTTAGCTTCTAGGGAGAATTCAGGCTTCATTTGATCTAAAACCCACTTTTTTGTCTTTTTGGCCATCCGTAGTATCTGCAAAACTCCCCTCCACCACATTTCAAATGAATCAATTTTCTTCCTGTCAGCTTTCTTCATTGTCCAGCTTTCATATCTATGCATAGTAATGAGGAATATCATAGTTTGGATTATCTTGATTTGGTCTCCAGAGAGACATTCTTATCTTTAAGAATCTTTTCTAGTTCCCTTGTAGCTGCTCTTCCATGTCTCATTCTTCTTCTGATTTCTTGATTGCAGTCTCCCTTTTGGTTGATGATTGATTCAAGGAATAGAAAATCTTGAACAATTTCAATTTCCTTATTATCAGCTTTAAAGTTGTGTAATTCCTCTGTAGTCATTACTGATGTTCAGCCATAATCCTGCTTTGGTGCTTTCTCCTTTAACCTTCCTCAGTAGTCGTTTCAAGTCTTTACTATTTTCTTCCAGTAACATGGTGTCATCTGCATCTCTCAAATAGTTAATGTTCTTTCCACTAGTTTTCACTCCACCTTCTTCTACATCTAATCCAGCTTTCCTTATGATATACTTTGCATAGAGGTTAAACAGGTAGGGAGATAATATGCATCCTTATCTGACACTTTTGCCAATCGGAAACCATTTTGTTTCTCCATATTCTGTCTTAACAGTAGCTTCTTGTCCAGAGTACAGGTTGGCATCAAAACAATCAAATGTTATGGCACCCCCATTTCTTTTAACACTCCATATATTTTCATGATCCACACAGTCAAAAGTTTTGCTGTAATCTATAAAACATAAGCTGATTTTCTTCTGAAATTCCCTGGTATGGTCTATTAGCCATTGCAAATTTGCAAGGGAGAGTGTCTTTCTTTTCTGAATCCAGCTTGAACTTCTGGCAATTCTCATTCCATATATAGTAAGAGTCTTCACTGTATAATTTTGAACATCGCTTTGGTTGCATGGGAAATTAATGTGATATGATAGCCCGATAGTTGCTGCACTCTTTGGCACCCCTTTTTTGGAATTGGAATATAGATTGAGTGTTTCCGGTCTGTGGGTCATTGTTTTGTTTTCCATATTTGTTGACAGATTCTTGTTAAGATTTTGATGGGCTCACTTTCTGTAGCTTGGAATAAGCTCTGTTGGTATCCTATTTACTCCAGGTGCTTTGTTTCTCCCAATTGCTTTGAGACCAGCTTTTAATTCACTTTCTAAAATGTTCTGGTTCTTTGTCAAAAGATTCTTCTTCGGTATTTGTCATCCTTCCATTTCTTCTGTACAGTTCTTCAGCATATTATTTACATGTTTCCTTTAGTTTGTTCTAATCAGATATTGTATTTCTGTGCTAATCTTTCAGCACCCCAAGTCGTGGCTTCAGTTTCCCTTTGGATTTCCCAGATCTTGTGGAACAGATCTTTTGTTCTTCCTTTTTTTTTGTTCTCTTCTATTTCTTTGCCTTGGGTTATTATAATAGATTTCTTTGTCTCTGCATGCAAGTCGTTGAAAGGCTACATTTAGAATTCTGATACTATTTCTGTCACCTTTTGCTTCTCATCTGTCTTTAGCAATTTTAAGAGTTTCCTCAGTCATCCATTTATGTTTCTCCTTTCTTTTGAGTATACATTTGAGTATACATTGTACATTCTTCCTTGATAATATCTCTGGTTTCAGCCCATAGTTCTTCTGGCTCATGATCAATTAAACTTAGTATTGCAAATCTTTACATGGTCTTTAAATTCTTCAGGAATATTATTTAGATTGTATTTTGGCACTATGCTTCTTTTAGTGTTTCTCTTAAGTTTTATTCTAATTTTTGATATTAGCAACTCATGATCTGTATCAGCTCCTGGTCTTGTTTTGGCAGAGAAAATAGAGCTTCTCCATTTTCTGCTTCTAATTATGTCTGGTTCCTGTATTGGTCACCTGGTGATTTCCACATATACAATTGTCTTTTTGGTTGCCTGAGTGGTTAGCCACTCGCCTGCTTCATTTCATGATCCTACTCCAACCAAATTTTCCAACAATGTTTAATTCTGTCACCTATGATTATCAGTGTACCTTTTTTTAGGTAAAAGTTTTCAATTTCTTCCTCCTCAGCATCTGTAGTTGAGGTATAAACTAGAAGGATAGTTATGTTAACAGGCCTTCCATGAAGTTTGATTGATATTAATCGGTCAGACTTTGCATTGTAGCTTGTGCTATGTCTCACCTCACTATTAGAGCAACATTGTTTCTTGGGTTTGTCATCTTTGCAGTAAAATACTTTGTGGTTTTCTGACTGAATGTCCTGTGTTGGTCTACATTTGTTCACTCACACAAGGGATTGCAATGTTTCAATGTTCCATTTCAATGTTCTGGAACAAAGAGGCACTGCGCAGAGCTCCAGCCGAGATGGGCCTGAGGAAACCGTGAGTGACCCTGACAGTAGCCTGTCTCCTGCAGTCCTGTCGGCCATCCTGTTACTTTGCCAGTCAGAAGCACCTCGGCCCTATAAAGATTCCAGGAATCTCCTTAACCCCTGGCACCATGTGAATGTGCCCATGCCAAACTCCTGGCTGGAGATTTTACAGCAGGCCTTTCCCCTTTGGATTTAGCCCTGCCTTTACAACAGGATTTAGCCCTGCCTTCCCCTGTTAGATGGGTAATGTATAAAGGGCACAAATTTGCTGGTGTCTTTGGACTTTTTAACTCTTAAGACTAACCAGGAGGGAGGAAATAGTGGTGTGGGTCTACCTCCTCCTCCCTCCATGAGTAAGGCTGTAGCTCTGTGGAAGAGCTTCTGCTTTGTATGCAGAGTGTAAAATCATCAGAGTGTAAAATCACTTCTCACAACACTACTGAAACTGATGGGTTGGCTAGTGGCCACCTACAATGCAGTACTTTTGGGGTCATCTATAGGCAAGACCACCTCAGACCTTTCTTAGATCTCATTAACAACAGATCATGGAGAAGACAGATCTTCCCGTTCAGATACCACTTCAGATCAAAACCCATCTGAGCCAAGGTCAACAACCCAATGCAAAGCAAAAGATTCATGACCCTCAAGAACAACAAATATTTACAGGAGTAAGAATCAGGTTAGACATGTCTTCCTATCAATGACTTAGAAAGGTGAGCAATTTGTCTGGCCCTGTTCCAGTTCAGAGATCTGTATGGACAAGGTTGCAGACAAAACATATATAAACAAGCAGGGGGGATTCAAGACCTCGAGGCGACACAAGGTGGCAGCAAGGGTACTTACCTGGGAGGATGGTCACCTAGCTTTGATCAGAACTGTACACATCAAAGGCATATCCAATGCCCAGGCAGACTGGCTGAGGGGACAACAGGGGAATAGTCCCTCAAGAAACATCTCATAACATTGCACTTCGCAACACCTCATGGACCTGTGTGCGTCCCAACACAGCCATCAACTACCGGGGTACATGACAAGATTTGTTCTACCCACAAGCAGATGCCCTGACATTGTAGTGGCCATTAGGCCTCCTCTATGTATTACTACCCTTACCAGTAACACCATGCCTTTCCACCCTCCAACAGATGGTGATATTTCCACCTCTCATCCTACTGACCTCTCCAGTCAAGTTACAGCAGGGACCGATTTGGCTCTCTCATTTAGACTTACTCTGCTTAACCGTGTGGAAATAGAAAGGAACACCTTCCTAAGATGGGGATAGTCCTGAGAGGTGGCCAACACTCTCCTAGCATTCAGAAAACAGTTTATGCTCAGAATTTCAAAAAGAGTCCAGTGGCACCTTTGGGACTGCCAGCTTTGTTGTAGCGTGGGCTTTCGGGAATCACAGTTCTTTTCGTCAGATGCTCAGAATTTACAACTCTTTTTCGGAAGTCCTCCCTCAGTAGACGTTTTACACAGCCCTGACCAAACATCAAATTGAACCGGTCAAGGATGTTCCCCTGAGAAGGCTGAGAATGAAAACTATCTTCCTTATTATGTTCGCATCTATCAGAAGATTTAGTCAGACCTGAACTCTGTATCTTTCCCAATGGTAAGGTGATGCCCCGTACTGTCTTCCAAAAGCGTATTCCAAACTGCATAGTTTGCAAGAGATAAGGCCACCATTTTTCTACCTGTACCCTAAATAGACTAGTGAGAGGCTGTGACACAATCTAGATGTCAGAAGGAGGCTCAAGGCCTATCTGCTCCGAACAGTGCAAATTAGAAAGTCAGTCTTACTGTTAAATATATCTCCCCTCAATTTGGGGAAGAAAATGTCTTCAGCAGCGGTAGGTGCCAATAGCAAAAAACCCAAAAAACCCTCTCTTCGTAGAGGTTCCTTGTGGAATGCCGGCTCACTCTTTGAGGAGTGCTACTACCAGTGCAGCATTACACAGGAACACTTCTGTAGAAGAAGTCTGCCAGGCAGCAACAAGGTTGTCAGTCGTGACCTTATTAAGATGCTACAAATCAAATCTATATGATTCAGCGGACACTGACTGTAGTAGAAAAGTACTGCAGTGCATGATCGTGGACGAAGACCACATCCCACCCAGAAACTGGAAACTGCTTTGGGAGCACCCAAGATGTCCTCCGCCTCAGAGGGAGAACAGACCTTTGGACACTTACCATGAAGGGTCCTTCTCCTCTGAGGAAAGGAGGACATCTTGCCCTCCCCGGGTCTCCGTCCTTCTCTACCCTGCTGCCTCATTCTTCTTCCTCCTCCGGGTTATGCTTTATTTACAGTACATGTTAATGCAACAGGTGTTTTTTCTCTCAGTATTGACAGTTGCTGAATCATAAATTCAATGTTACTGCTTTGTGGAGTCACCTGAACTGAAGAGAGGGTGGTCCCACAGGCTAGACAGGAAGAGGAAGAAAGTTAGTTCCTGCCTCCCTGTTTGGATCGTGGGAATCACCCAAGATGTCCTCCTTTCCTTAGAGGAGAAGGACCCTTCACAGTAAGTGTCCAAAGGTCCGTTCTCACGTTCCATGCTCCTACTATGTGTGTCACACATCTTTGAACATTCCTTTTTCATCTATTCACATCCACAAGTAGACATCCTTTTGGCTTTAATCCAGTCCCATCATTAAAAACAGTGCTATTCATACTTGTCATCTGCTTTTCCCCGGTAGCCAATTGAGTGCCATCTGACCTGGGGGTTCTATCTTTCAGCACTATATTTTTCATTTTGGATTGTCTCATCGTAGGATGTTCAAGGTAAGAGGTTTGCACAAGTGGTTTACCATTGCCTTCTTCTGGTCATTACTAACCAGGGTTAGCTGAAGTGACTCTACTGTTGTCTGTGAAAGATTCTCCACCAGTGTCACCTTCCACTACTGCTGCTGCCCAGTAGCTAGGCTTCAAGAATTCCTCCACTCGCATCTCCATTGGAACAAACGATTCTCTTCTGCTGATGTGACCATTAGTTCCTGAAGGGGGTGGATGCATGTTAGTCTCAGTTTTGACCATTCTGCCTTGAGTGACTCCTCCAGGAGTTTAGACTCTTGACCAACCCTGTGCTCCTGATGGTATTGCTCTCAGCTTTACTGACACACTCAAACCCCCTCATCATGTTAAGGTGTGTATCCAAGAGTGGGACAGTTTCAGAGATGGTTGTACATAAAGATAGATCAAGATGGGTAACCATATTAGTCTGTCTGTAGCAGTAGAAAAGAGCAAGATTTCAGTAGCACCTATAAGATTAACAAAATTTGTGGCAGGATATGAGCTTTTGGAGCCACTGCTCAGTTCTTCAGATCTGAAGAAGTGAGCGGTGGCTCACGAAAGCTCATACCCTTCCACAAATGTTGTTAGCCTTATAGGTGCTACTGGTCTCTTGCTCTTTTCTACTGCACATAAAGAGTACTTTTAGTAAAGCAAATTAAGAGTCTAGGGATTCAAGTCCAATGGACCACAGCTCCTGATACCTGACTGGAAATGCTAGAGGTTGAAGCAGGGCCTTCAGATGCAAAGCTGGTGATAGCTCCTTCATGATGTCACTTTGACAACTCATGAAAGCATAAATGTCGCATGATCTGTTCCGGGAAAGGCAAACTGATTGCAACGTTATCAAATCTTGCGCAAGTGTTTGGTTGGATGTTCCCAGTATAGGAATTTGTAACCATGAAGAAACACAGCAACTACTATCCTCTCTCTGTGACTTTCTCATCTTAGAAGAAAAAAAGGACAGAGGGAACTTGACTTCAGATCTGAAAATGTCATCAGTTCTTTAAAAACATCAACATATATGTTTATGGTGCATTAAAATATCCTACAATTCTTACTATAAGAGACTGTTCAGCTAGCTTGCATCATAAATGCTCTTTCAAGTGCCGTGCATCTTTGATGCTAGATCAAAGGAAAAGCAAATAAAATTCTCTTCAGAAGGACAATGCTAATAAAAAGTAAAATTGGTAATTGTAACATCTGTCCTTACATAGGGTGATATATGTTATGGGTGGGAAAACTGTGTCTGGCCTTTCATTTACATACCTACCCTCTGAAGTTAGTCAGGTCATGGTATAGCTACTGGTTGGGGATGTGAGTTTTCTGGGAAATTTTGAATCTGAAAAAGTTCCAATTCAGTAATTTAAATAAGGTTAGCAAAAGACGGCAAATACATCACATACACGCCTGGACCGTATACAAGCCATAGCGTTTGTTCGTGTTTCATATTCCACATTTAACCCATCTGACATGACTGATTTGCAGCACAACTGCACTGACAACTATACATAAAACAGACTATATTTCAATATGTGGGGTGGAAAATTTTCCATGAAAAACCATCGCATCAGAATTTTCTGCCCCACAGCACTGATGACGGCTGGTGGGACGGGGGCTCAGTCAGTGCTCAAAAAGTAACTGTGACCTTGATCATGAACATTTGTCTCATTGTGATCATAGGCTTTAAAAATTTAAAAATATGTATGGCTGTTATTCCCATTTTTGGATATTTAGGTTTGGACGCTTCTGTCTTACCTAGCCTTGCTTTCTTTTCAGAGTGTTTTAAAGAGATAGGCATAAATCATCCTGCATATTCTCCCTTGTTGCCCCTGATGTCTGGAACAGTGCCCCAGGTCACCCAACTGAAGTGCTCCATGAGCAGTTTGGAAGTTTGGGGGTTTGGCTTGAGCTTTGCATGGCTAGAACAACATTTTCCCATCTTTGTCAGGCCTGACAACTTTCCCCATATCTATCTCAATGTGATCTTCCCACACTGATCCATGCAACGGTCTCCTTTTGTTTAGACTACTGCAGCATGCAACTTGCTCAGCGTAGAGCTACCCTTCAAGATGGTATGGAGACTTTAGGTGGTGCAGAATGTGGCTGCTAGGTTGCTGACCAAGTCACCATGGTCAGCTCATATAACACAGATTTTGAAGCTGCTGCACTTGTTATCAATTAGCATCTAGATCCAATTCAAGGTGTTGGTCCTCACCTTTAAAGCCCTTCATAGCCTGGGACTTTCATATCTTCGGGTCCGCCTCTCCCGTTATGAACCCCTTTCCCCACATACTTTGTTCATCTTCACAGGGCTTTCTGGTGGTTCCTGTTCCCAGAGTGGCATGACTTTCTTCCACCAGGAAGAGGGCCTTTATGATTGTGGCACCCTTCCTTTGGAATACACTGTTGGAAAGCACTTGTGCTCAACAGGACCAGTTGATATTTTGGAAACTCCGTATGGCAAAACTGTTCCGGTGGGCCTTTGCTATCTAATATTCTTTTGTGAGGCAGAGCAAATTGCTGTGCATTTTTATCTCCCTGCATTTTTTATGTTATTTGCAGGGGTTTGTAGGCTGGGCCTAGGATGGTTTTTAATTATTTGTAAGGCCGTTTTATTGTGATTTTATTGAATGTTATATTTTTATATTGTTTTTATCTGTTGTAATTGTTTTGAACCACTTTGAGATCTTAACTAAAGAGAAGCGGTATGAAAATTGAATGAATGAATGAATAAATAAATGAAACTTGTGGCTTAACCCCTTAGTACTTATACCCAGAGTCATAAACAAGTGTGACTTCAGTACATTTGCATCTTTTCATCTTGTTATTCACATCTCCCTTTAGTATTTCAGTGCTGAACTTTATATTGCAAGTGCTTTGGAGCAGGGCTGTGTCTTTTGCATTTGGTTTTTTGTGAATCCACATGCTGCCTGTATGTTGTTCTTTACTTATATGACTTATTCATGAAGCTGCCTTACACTAAGTTAGATCACTGGAGTATCAAGGTCAAAGTTGTCTACTCTGACTGACAGCAGCTGTCCAGGTGCTTGGGTAGTGACCATGTGCTACCTGTTTTAACTGGAGATTGAATCTAGGACCTTCTGTATGCAAAGCACACGCTTGACCACTGAGCCATGGGTCCCACCCATCTTGCTGTTATCTTACTGATGGACTTTTATGCTGTTCTTGAATCCAAGAACTGTTAGCTGTCTTGAATCCAAGGAGGTAAGGTGGGATATAAAATATTTTTAAAAATAAACAATCTTAATAAAGAACTTTATTTGACAAGACTGTATTGTTTCTGTATTCTAAAACCAGCTTGACTTGCACAGGGTTGCTATTAAGATCATGACCGTAGCCTTTTGCAGGGGGAGAACAGAAGGTTGGATTCCACCACTGTACTTGGCTAAGTGGGAGCTTTCCTTCTTCCAATGGAGGATGGCTCCACACTTAGTTTACCTAATTCCTACCCATTTATTATGGAATGGCTATAGAAAGGGCCACAGCCATCGCTGGTCCTTGGGAAATCTTTTCAATTCTCCACCGTGCCTCTTGCTATTGAGTAGGCAAATTTAGAAAGATTTGAAGCTGGTGGGCCCAGGCATACAGCAGTGCAGTGAACTAATGTGGAAGTAGAGGAAGCAAGGGATGGGAAATTTCACGGTGGGCCACCGGGGGCCAGCAGCAAGCATAACCAAGTTCCAACAACTCTTTCAGAACCTCAGGAGCTCAGACATTTCATGAGCAGCAGTCATCATTTGTTTTTTCCAGTTCTGCTGCCAGTTTTCAAGAGGAAGCTAATACCCATTGTTTGCACCACTGAGCGGAGGGTCAAACTAGATGTTTCTCTGCAGCCACACAGCAGCTTCGGGTAACAACTGTTAAAAAATAAAGGAGAGCCCAAACATCCTCAGAATGCCTCCGCTGGTGGAGGAATACTCTATGTGGAGCAGAAAATACAGGGGAAAACCTCCTTCCCATGCTATTTTGACATCAGGAGGATGTTTGGGCTATCCCTAAAGCTGCTGTGTGGCTGCAGGGAACTCTTTTTAAAAGCCCACATGTTTAGCTTGATCCTGAGTGACCCTTGTGGCTGCCAGCCCCACAGAGCCAACTCGGCTTGTTCCATGGCCATTTTCACTGTACCTCCTGAGAGAAAGTGTTAGGGTTTAGTGTAAGAATGCGAAATTCAAATCCCTGCTGAGTCATGATGCGGCTTAGGTGCAGGATGTATACTTTTCAAATAAATAAAATAAAGTGAGTAATCTTAGCATAATCAGTTTCAGAGGAGCAATAAACTTAAACATGATTGAGTCTCATGGAGATATCACACTGAGCAATTTGGGAAAAGGATGAGGTACAGATGTGATGAGTATAATAAATGCAGTGTCCCTTTGCTTTTGAACCTGCATGCCTGATTCTAGTTATCTGATCTGTGTGACTGAAAGTACTCTCTACACACTCATAAGTTTCTCTGTGTATTCTAGGAATTACCCTGGCATTCAAAATAAGGATCAAGGGCTGTGCCCAGGCTTTTTGAAAAAGGAGCAAATGCTCAGTTAACATATTTTAATTGTTCTTTCAAGCCTGTGTATGGTTAAGGGAGTAGCCAGAATGATATAGTGGTTAAGGTCTCTACTAAGATCAAGGAGACCTGAGTTTGAATCCCTGCTCTGCCATGGAAGCTTGCTGGGTGACGTGGCAAGTCACATTTTCTCAGCCTTAACCTATCTCATAGGGTTGTTGTTGTGAGGGTAAAATGGAGTAGGGATGTTGTAAGCTGCATTGGGTTCCCACTGAAAAGAAAAGTGAGGTGTAAATATCTAAAGAAATACCTTTTACCAAATGAGATTTGCAGGGCTGGTAGCTCTATGACGGGGTAATGATCTCTTTTGTCTGATTTGGGAAGTCCAGGAATGGATTACTCGATTGCTGTTCTTGAGAAATGTAGTATGCAACAGATCATTTTATATGACCTTCCTTAGATATACTTCTCTGCTTGTGGATCTCCTCTGCCATAATAACAGTTGCAAACAGAGCTGCAGAGAGTGTGTGTGGTTGTGCATGAAGTATGGTTTTTTTTCCCTCCCTTGGTCAAGAGGGTTTTTGATAAATGGAGCCAGTTTTAAACAGTGTCTTGGTGATTCAGGATATCATTTTGCAAGCACAAATGTCCTGTATGTTACTTTAAGAAAATCAAACATGAGGACAAATGTAAGATCATAAAGGCTTGTAAATAATAGGTGGAAAGAAAGATTCTGACTTGTTCCTTCTGAACCATTTGTGGGCTTGCAGTGCAAGATCTGACTTGGGTTAGCTTCATGCACCTCCTTATGCCATTTGCTCAGGTCCCCTTCCCACAGCACCTGCTTGGTAACTTTTGGTGCCATATGGCTGCAGCTGGATTTGTCATGGGGGCTATCACATGCTGTGACAGCACAGGCATACTGTCTACATTTGGTTATCATAGAGGAAGATGACAATGATGGAAATTGCTCTGTCCAGATTTGAGGTGACTGCACAAACCTGGGTTGGATCCAGCCAGCTTTTTCACTCGCATCTTTCCTAACTGCCCTCCTTACTATAACCTCCATCCCATATGTCTTTTGTCTGTACAGACTATGTGATGCCCAGCGTAGCCTCTTTAGAGGTCCAAATCCCCCATCAATTTCACTAGCAGAAAGTTATTTGGATCAAGCCTTCTGTTTTGTAGCATTTGCTTTTGGTTTGGTTATTGGGTTCTCCCATGATGAGCCCTTAGGGACCAGGTTTTTGCTGTGGTGCTCTCACTTCAGGGGTGTGTGCATACTGAACAACTTACTCTGTGGTGTTATTCTGTATACATTTGCTGCCAGAGGGGAGTAGCAATCTTACTGAGCCATAGCTTTGGATTTTGAGCTTGAAAATACGTTGGCATTTTCTGCCTTCGGTCATTTCCAAATGTTTCAAAAACTGAACCAAAAAGGTCCAGATTTCAGTGTAGGAACTGAAACCAAATAAAAAGGGAAAGGGCTACATGTGCTATTAGTTGTACCTCCCCTTCACACTACCTCTGTTGTGCTGGCCACTGCTGACCGTGCTTTTGATAGCAGTGGCAGTGAGCCTGCCACCAGGGAAGGTGAATAAAATCTGTTCCGCTCTTAGTCTCCCCAGTACCTCCAAATTCTGCTTCCAATATATTGAAGGAGCTGCCCTTTTGTACATGGTATAGAATATAGTCATCAGGGGGCTTCCTTAACATTCAGGCACTGAGGACTATAACCCCCAGGATGCACTGAGGCATAGTTTCTTAGAAACCACATCTGAAAGTCCGGGAAAGCGCGTAGGGTGGAGTGGGGGTAGGATTCTCCCATTTGCCCAATTGTCTACTTCACCTGGCCACACTGGGCTGGGTGCTACCACTTTTAGAGGAAGCAGTCAGCACAGTAAGTGCAGGGTGAGGGTAAGATAAATGTCCCAAATCTTGGTTGATCCTGATCCCAAGGCATAACCTTGGTGGAAAAGACTTGCTTGCCTCCATCTGAACCTTTATGACCCAAAGAGGTGACTCATGGGTACTGCAAAACAGCAAGAGCCTCTTGATTCAGCATGTAATACTCCTGTTCTTTTCATAGTTCAGATGTACAATAACCTTGAAAGCTTGCGTGAATCATGAATCCTATCAGTTGCTGTTGGATAATGAATGGCTGAAAGTGATAGAAATTATACAGCCTTGCAAAAATGTTCCTTGCGCTTGGAAATAGCTGTGGATTTTTTGTAGAAACCGTGATCCAAGCACCAGGATGTATGCTGTCTTCATCCTCTACAACTGTCTTTTTACCAGAACTGTGCCTGCAGACAAATGTCTCTGTGGGTTCATATGCTCATACTGTGATCAGCCATGTGTTGTTTCTTCACTTACTCTCAAATGCTCATTTTGGTACTGATCAATGAAAGGCATTTGCCTCTTCCCTACAGGAAGTCTTCTCAGCCTTCGCTAAATGTAGAAGGTCAGGAAGGTTAAAAATAGATTGGAACATGAAACCCAAGTATAGATTTATTAATGCAAAGAAATATGTGTTGTGGGAACTCAAACTGTTTTCTTGTTTCTGTATAGAGAAGCCCCACCTCCTAGTTAATCACTCTATTGTACAATGGATGCATGTTTGTTCTCCTTCATTGTCCTGCTAAGCATGTGCCTCTTCTTAAGGCTGCTTTCTTGTTGCAGACTTTAGCTTTTTTCTAGCAACATTATTTTTGTACCAGGGGAAAAGGAAATTCTTTCCTCACTGCATTCAATTACTATTGTTGGCAGTACCTCATCCATCTCAAGAGAGTCCTAATTGATTATTGCATCCTGCAGTAAGTGATGTAACTCTGCCACTCCAATGCCTATAACAATTTAGGGAATGCTTCCCAAAGTTTAGGTATTTTTGCAATATGTTTAATTTCTTTTTGAGACTGTGATCTCTCTCCTGTAACCCTCTGTGTGTGTGTGTGTGTGTGTGTGTGTGTGTGTGTGTGTGTGTCAGAGAGAGCATGTAATTATCTCATATGGGCAGTGCTTAGGAGGAGACTGTCATACCCCAGAGGGGTCCTGCAGGAACTGTCTGAAGTTTCGAACGGGGAGGCAAAGCCATCTGTTTGAGAGACAGATAAGGAGACAAGATCAGTTTGGGAAAGTATAGCAAGAACAGGTAAAGAAGGCTAGAGGTTTACCAGCTGGAAATGGCTAGACAAGTAAAGGAAGGAGACAAAAGACAGGAATCATGTATAGTGTGGAGCAGTGGAACAAACCAAATTGCTCTTAAAGTTATATGGACCCAAGGCATATGATTTTCTGCAAGTCTGACTTGGTTCAGGGAACACTGATCCAACCCAGCTTCATGAACGGCTGCCATTCCAGTCCAGATATAGCTGACCAACAAAACCTTTGGGGGGGGGAAAGGCCAAGGGAGGAGGGGTTTTTGCTGCAAAGGATAAATTTTGATAGTATATACAAGGGCTTAGTAAATCTCAGTGTAAGCACAAAGGGCTGGATTAGGGTTGCCAGGTCCCCTGGAACCCAAACTAGGGGGTGGAGGGGCACACAGGAGCGTGCTGTGGGACTCCTGGGGCCATTCCCTGTGCCTTTCCCCCTGCTGGTGAGATGAGAGGTGGCAGGGGCAGAGGCTTGGGAGCAGGGGATCCCCTGTCCCTACTGGGGGATTAGTAACCCTGACTGGCTCCAACTAGTTTCTCCACTGTTAAAAGGGGAGAGGGTTTTGATATACCCCCCTGCCAAAGGCTGTGTTCGGGGTCATGGGATCTGCATTGGCAATAGTCATCTGGAATTGGAACTGTAATAAGGAGGAGAATTGGCAGAGATTGAGAAAAAAAGCTGGTGGTACCAACCAAAACTTAATTATCATTTCTCATCAGAATGGGGGTTTTTTGTACAACATAAAAAATTAATATGTGAAGTTCTTTGTCCATTTAGTGGTGGTGGATTAGTTTTTGTGCTAGCAATAATTGGAAAATGCGGTCATTAAAACACAAAACCCTGAAGTCTGAATAGTAAATCTGGCCCCTAAATCTTTGGGTTGGCTCCTAGAGCCAAAGAAAATTTGTCAAGGCCGGGTATATACAGCCCGTAAATCAGCTTCGCTGCATCCTAAATGATGAAACAAGTTGACTGCATGTTTGGTTGAGGCCATCTTCATACTAAAGTGCGTCTGACGAAGAGAACTTGATTCTCGAAAGCTTATGCTACAATAAAGTTGGTTAGTTTTAAAGGTGCTACTGGACTCTTTTTGAGTAATTTTGGTTGCAGAGTGTTTTGTCATCAAGGCTCAGATACAATAACCTGGAATCCTAATGCTTTGCTAATAGGCAACAAAGACAAGAGTCAAAGCTACGGGGGAGCTGTGCCGAGGCAGCTCCATGTCTAAAAGCTTTGCAAATAATGACTTGAAGGCGGTCTCCCAGCTCCTGTGCTTCTTTTTTGTCTTGCTCCTCTTCCTTGCTGTCACTGAGATGCTGCCCAGCTACTCTGCTAGCCCTCGGAGGCTGGATGTTAAACACATGGCAGAGCTGAGGTGGCTGCATGTCTGGGTTTATTATTACTTCTTCTGTCATTAAAAGGGCCCTAGCACCCATACAGAGAGAGACAGTTATGCATGTCCTGTGGGGTAGTTTTCCATGTTGGTTTCTGACTGTGATGGGGGAGACCCCTGCCATGCTGATCGACACCATGCCTGCATTCCACAACCCAGCAAGATCTGCCAAATATTTAAATAACACAGGGGGTGTGTGGGAGAGGGGACAAGAGGGAAAGCATGTTTGCTGTGAGGAAGGAGAAAGCGCTTTGGGTAGGAAGGAGGGGGCATCCCTCCCTTGATTTTTGTGCCCCCCCCCAGTCATTCTCAAATGCTGTTAATAGTCTTACACAAAAATACTCATATTACCCATTCTGAATGAGGAAAATTCATTTCACTCATTCTAAAAGAGAAAATATTCAATTAAAGCCCCCCTCCATGCTGCCCAAATTAAGAATAAAAATATCTGAGCCATCCCATCACTAACTCTCTCATAGTTTCACTGCTCATGCTAGGTCTGGAGGGAAATGAGGGCTATCACAATGTAGGCCTTGCTTGCCCTAGAGGTAGAGAAGTAGAGAAGGGAAACTCCATTGGATGTAAGTAACCATGCTGACAAGAATTCTTACCTAAATGTGCTGTAGAAAGAAAGAAGTCACAAAAGCAGTGGGACCTGGTGTGGATGACATCTAGACCAACTTGCTGTGGCTGCCATCGCTGCCCCCCCCCCCCCTGCAGATCAGTTGTACAGTCCAGCTTGGTCTGTACAATTTATAATATAATAATTTGTTCTCTTAGCCCAATGCAGGTTTTCATGGTACTTTCAAGATAGAAATAATAATGAATATAGAAATAGAATAACAAAAATAACAAGAAAAAACACTAAACCAGCAATAAAAATTAAAGAGCTAGCAGTAAGATGAGCAAATACTGCATCTACTCAGAAAATCTCATTCAACAGAGTTTTTATGATACCCCTTGTGAGTTAGTCTGTACAACAAGCTGCTGGGCAAGGTCACCATCGCCCAGGGCGGCGTCCTGCCCAACATCCAGGCCGTCCTCCTGCCCAAGAAGACCGAGAGCCACAAGGCCAAAGGCAAATAGAAAAAGCTTCTCTCGGTTTCGGTTCTTGCGGGTACTTTTCCAGCTGCGGTACCCAACAACAGAGTTCATACTTCTGAAACTGCAGAAAAGCAGTTTCTGTTGTAATGCAGCCGTCAGTCTTCAGCAGGGTCTGGAAGTATGAGGCATAATATATCTAATCTAAGTCTGAATGTGGCTCCAGAATATGGGTCAAGAAATCTGGACAACTGGGCCATGAACAGATATTTGGGATGATGCTACATTTCCCTGTTCTACTGCTCTCCCCTTGCTTTCTAGAATTAGAGCACAGTGGCTATTTGAACTGTCCTGATTGTTTGATTATTTATTTATTCAATTTATAGCCCGCCCTCCCCATAAGCGTGCTCAGGGTGGGTTACAGCAGGATATAATACAAAAATAGACATTTAGATAACATTAAAACCATGGTCATCAGTATAAATATACAATTCAAAATCCCAGGATGGTAGCCTCTTCCAGTCTTTCCCAATCAGAATGTAAACAAGGTGGGGGAGAGGTGGTACAAGCTGGTGTCACCACAGTGACTGCGCATATGAGGGGCCAGATGATTATATAGCCCCTCCTTGACAGGAGACCTGTAGGGAGACATTTCTAAGAAACCTTACTGGCCTCAGCCATATGCCTGGCGGAACATCTCTGTCTTATAGGCCCACCAAAAGGATATAAAATCTTGGTAGGCCCGAGTAACCTCCAACAGAGAGTTCCACCAGGTTAGGGTCAGGATTGAAAAGGCCCTGGACCTGGTTGAGGCAAGCTGAACCTCCCTGGGGTCAGGGACCACCAGTAGATATTTTCCTACTGATCTAAGCGCTCTCCAGGATATATATGGGGAGAGGCGGTCCCTCAGGTATGTTGGTCCCAGTCCATTGAGGGCTTTGAAGGTTGACCAAAACCTTGAACCTGATCTGGTACTCCACAGGGAGCCAGGGCAGCTGCTGCAGGATTGAAGTAATGTATGCCCTGCATGATATCCTCATCAAGACATGTGCAGCAGCATTCTGGACCCGCTGCAATTTCTGGGTCAGGCTCAAGGAAAGCCCTGCGTAGAACAAATTACAGTAATCTAATCTGGAGGTGACTATTGAATGGATCACTGTGGTTAGGTCATGGCCTGGGCTGCAGAAGATGAAAAAATGCAGAATGGACAACTGCCGTGACCTGTCCCTCCATTGATAGGGAAGATTCCAGTGTCACTCCAAGACTCTTGATCAATAGGACGGGCACAAGTGGTGCCCCATCAAAGGCCGGGAGTCGGATCCCCAAATCCCATCCAAGTCCCCTATACAAGACCTCCCCCTTCGTCAGAT
Source organism: Eublepharis macularius (assembly GCF_028583425.1). Classification (NCBI taxonomy): domain Eukaryota; kingdom Metazoa; phylum Chordata; class Lepidosauria; order Squamata; family Eublepharidae; genus Eublepharis; species Eublepharis macularius. The sequence continues at coordinate 164,220,145 of NC_072791.1, read as the reverse complement.
TCAATTTCAGCCAGCTCTGCTTCACCCATCCAGACATGGCCTCTAAAGCTCTCACCAGAGCATCTGGGGCCGAGCCAGGACGGCCATCCAACAGCAGATACAACTGGGTGTCATCTGCGTATTGGTGGCATACTAGCAGTCTTTAACACCCAAAGACTGTTATATTTAGCAAACATAAGAAACAAACGTATGTTTGCTATCATTGGTGGGCAAGCTGGAATACTCTACTACATTTTGTTGCAGGTTCCCATTTGTAAAATTCTAATAGTAGATTTGACCTTATTTAAATAATGTAACATATATGCTTTTTGTATTGCTATATTGTTGTTGGATTCTAGTGAATTTGGATGTACTTTGTCTCTCATTACTAATAGGATTCAGCACTTATTTTTTAAATACATTTTTGACACAGATCTTTTTTTTTTTGCTTGCGCTGTTGGACAGTTGCCAACATCATTCCATCATGCTTGAAGTTATCTTTATTACATTCCTTGCTTGTCTAAAATCAGGAATCTTCTTTTGGTATAGCTGTCAACCATGTTACTGAGAAGAAAAGTTAGCAGGATCAGTTCCCAGCAGAGTGCTGTACATCAGGTTATTGCTGTGGCTCCGGAGGCATGTATGGAAGGCCAGTCTCTTTCTGGTCTTCACTCGTGATGGTCTGGGCAACAGCATGGGGCCATCCCTGCTCCAGTTTTGGAAATAGCTGGATAATTACTATGGTGGTCTGGGCCCTTGATTAATTTTAAACTTTGATTATACAAGCAAACCGCTATAAAGTCTTAAGAGGGCTTAAGCGTTTCCTCATTGACTGATCCTAGGAACTAGGGACTTAGTCCCATGTAGATTTTACTGTAGCTGTACTCAACCTGTGGTGAAGTCATTCTAGTTGGAAACAACTGGTGTCCTATCCTATTATATGTTTTATTTATTAATGTCATTTATAGTCCACCTTTCTCACTGAGACTCAAGGCGGATTACATAGTGTGAGATTAGTACAATCACTATCAAGGACATTTCCATACAGTGTCAAGGACATTTCTCTAAATAATGTCATAGGATTTTACAAAGAAATAGTTGTTGGGTTCAGAATTCCCCCCCAGTGTTTTATATACCTACCAATGGCACCTGTTTTCTAATTATGGAGCCTGGTTGCTTGTACTGAATTGGAAGCTAGTATTAGAGCTTACCTGTCAGAGCAATCAGTTTTGGGGAGCTAGGCCTCACAAATTTGTTAGTGTGTACCAAATCTCTGCACTTTGAAGGAGAAAGTCCCCCAGTGCCTTGTGTCTTGAGGGCCCCAGGATCCCTCTCTCCTTTGGAATTAGCATTACAGATGGTGATTTGTAGAGAAGTAGTAGTAATTTGGTGTTTACCCTACAAGGCAGTGATGGAATGTGCAGTTCCAATATGAATGTGTAGTTCCAGAGTGATGGAATGCATAGTTCCAGTCTGAAACACTAATAATTTGAGAATGGACTATTTGGCATAATGTAGACAATTTATGACCTTCTAAATGTACATTCAGCATTCATATCTTGATAATACTGCCCTTAGAAATGGCAACATGATCTTTGCCATCTGACGGATCCTGTTCTGCTCTGAAAGCATGTTTTTTTGGTAAAGCTTAGAAGAGAAGACAAGGGGTTTCTGGTTTAGGAAGAGAGGCCTTAGGCCTCTCAGGATCATGAGGCAAGCCCTCCCTCATCTTGGCAGCCTGGGAGCATGTCTGTCCTTTCCTGTATACAGAGTTCCATTTTTCAAGTGCTACAGCTTCACAGCACGGAAAGGAGCACTTCAGGGGTGATCTTGTTTTTGTTATGTTTGCCGGCATCACAACATCAGACTGTCCTTTGTTTTCTGACACTAATTTCAAGGCCACTTCGTGAACAAAAATATTCTCATGGAAGTTGTGTTTAGTCTATGGTAGCAAAGATGGCAAAGAGCCCGCCACCCTTATCGAATAAATAAATACTGTGGTTTAAAATTTTTATGAGATTTGCTGCTGTGTTTGTCTAGGAGAGAGACTCGTACAGGAAAGTGGACATATTCTTTTTCAGCAGGCTAGATTCTGATACATACTGCATTGTTACCTGTTTTAGAACAGCCAAACAACCCAGTGTAGGAGGTCTAACTGTGGTTTTTAAGCAGCAGTTAATCCTGTACAAGATAGCACTGTTAGTTTGGTGCAGAGGTAAATAATGTACAAAGTTTACTACAAGACCTGTATTTAGCAACATGCTTAAAGGCAACAGAAGCCCATGATGACCAACTTTCCGCTTTCACCCCTTCCTTAAACTCCTCTGAGTTTTTCTACATCGCCTCTGAACTTCCTAAATTTCCAAACCAAAACTGAATTTCTTTCCCGCCTGTTTGCTCCTCTTCACTCCCTTCTTCTAAAGTCCATTTCCCCGTTGCTCACTGGAAAGAATTCCAACTTTGAATTCTTGAGCAAATCTGTGCTTTTTAAAAAAGTCCTTTTGTTGTTTGTCTGCCCCGGACTATCATGGTTAACTATCTGAAATTTTATTTGTAAGCTTTTTGCAAAGCTGTCCAGTTGTTTCTTAGTTTTCATATAAGCTCTTGAAAGGATGGTTGTTGTGGGTTTTCCGGGCTGTATTGCCGTGGTCTTGGCATTGTAGTTCCTGACGTTTCGCCAGCAGCTGTGTCTGGCATCTTCAGAGGTGTAGCACCAAAAGACTGTGGTGCTACACCTCTGAAGATGCCAGACACAGCTGCTGGCGAAACGTCAGGAACTACAATGCCAAGACCACGGCAATACAGCCTGGAAAACCCACAACAACCATCATTCTCCGGCCGTGAAAGCCTTCGACAATACTCTTGAAAGGAATTTGAGTTTGCTATTGCTTGGTCTCTGTACTTTTTCTTGAGAGCATTTGAACTGTACATAATTAAATCTCACCTTATGTTTCATGGCCCTTTGATCCTGCTGTCCCCCCCCCCCCCAATAACCTCATATATAAATGTCTGCATAGTGAGGCCTCATGACACTGCTTCTGACAAAGTGGGCTATCCTCCACAAAAGCTTATGCTGGAACAAAATCTTGCCAGTGGATAACAATAATCTTTGTTATTGTTACTGATTTGGAAAATGGTTGGTGATGATTCATTATGATTGCTTATTGCAGTAGCTTGAGCTATGGATTTATCAAAGAGAATGTAAATGCTTGGTAATTGTTGGTGATGGTGTAACTGGAAGTATGCTGAAGTTATATTTGCTAGGTATATATTTCAGCAAATTTTGTTCATGTAAAACTTTTCTCTGGAGTATTTTGTAATTAATACCTATTACGTTTCTCTCTCGACTCAAATGAGGTATCGTTTTTTTTCCCTCTAGCCTTGTAAAATGGGTCACTGTTGTTCTGATTTTATAGACAGAGATGCTGGTTAGCATCTCTGAGGTGCCACAAGATTTCTTTTTTAGTTTATAGCCAAGCAATTGAGTTTTATAGGTGAATGTTCTAAGGCTGATAAATAAGGCTGTAATAATTGTATAATCTTTTACTTGACATGTTTTGATCACACCATGATAAATGTTAGTATCTGCAAGGGAATGGGAGTAGCTTCTTGTATAGTTGTTCCTAATTAACAGATTGATATTTTGCAAACCTTGAAGGTTGCCAGAGTCTTTTGGCAGTTCAAGGTATTGTAATCATAGAAGGGAATGGTGCAAGCAGTTTGAAGCAGGTTTAGTATTTAAGCATTCCTTCTGGTTTTATTTCACCCTTCTGCCCTCTTATATTGAAGTAGAGCTTAGAGAGTCATGGTTTTATAAGTTTTGAAAAGAGGTGATATACTTTGGAAGAAAAGTAGAATGATACATGTATCGGAAGAGGCATTTTTAGAAGGTGGCATTAACAGAAAAGTCCGTTTAGAGAAGATTTATGGATGATACTTAGCACCACCTAGTGGGAATATGAGGGTCGGCATATAAACGAAAGTTTATACTTAATTAGAAATGATGTATTTGACGTTTTTGAGGAAGAGTTTAGAGAATTGAAAAGTTTTTGAATTTGCTTTTGAAAACCATCAAGATAAAGGTTCCAAAAATTGCACCACATTGGAGTCGAAACCCCAGGGATGCGTATGTGTTGTGTAGGCGTTAGCAGTACTGTTCTCACTATTCGTTCATTGAACAGTAGCGCAACCCCAAGATAAGGACGGTTAGCGAGGCCGCGCGCTGGGAACGTAGGCAGGAGACCGAGGTAGCCAGTGAGGTCATAGTGACGGTTGTTTCACCAATCACTGTCTGCGTGCTTGGCCTGTTTCTGTCGGACGCTGGAGTAACGATAACAATCCCTCTCCCGGGTTGCATTTTACAAAAGTATCCGCTTTTAGCCCCCCACTTCGTGGTTGTCGACAGAACCCACAATGCACCGCAGGGGCCATCCTCCTAATTTGCATAGAGGGCTGTGAAATTGAAACCGGAGAGGCTGACGTTTTTCTAGGCGGTTTCGGCCTGCAGTCGTCTTTGAGAGGCGTGGTCGGGGCTGCGGCTGCCGCTGCGGCAGACGCAAACGGGTCCTATCGCGCCTTCTCGCTGCTCTTCGCTGACCTGATCAGTCTCCTGGCAAACGCCTCCTTGACATGCAAACATCCACGAAAGAGGCTAATCTGCAGCGTTTCTAGAAAGCTCATGTAAAATCCCTTTGTATATAATGGACAGGATTTTCCTGTCATTTGAAAGACCAAGACGAACACAGCCGGTGTTTATGCCAGAATATGCCGGAATAAAACACCCCAAGGCGTCACAAGGCTCCTGTTTATTTTTGCTGCAGCAAACTAACACAGCTACCGCTATGGAATTACTTGTGTTTAATGATTTTATAAACGAAGCGTGCAGTTCTCTATATATTTGCATAAGAGTAAATTCCATTGAACGCAGGGGAATTGTCTTCTGAGTAAACGCGTAGGATTGTGGTGTAAAGAGTTTTTGCAAGGTTCTTAACCTTTGGGGGGGGGGTCATGGACATTTAAGAACCTGGTGAAAGCTATGGCTCTCCAGAAAAAAAAATGCGGATGTGCCATATCCGCCACTTAGTAACACACCAACTTTGATTTCTATATAGTACACTGTAAATCCATGCAATTTCCTTGCCTACCTAAGAAGTATTAAACAATATTATAATAACTAGCCTGGAATGAAAGCAATTACAATAAACACTTTAAAAGATGAGATTTTCTCCTTAACTTTCACCATGACCCAGTAGAGAGACAAGTGCCTATAATCATAATGCCAAGGTACGCTTTCTTTAATTCCTGTCGATAGGAAATTTTTCTAGACATCCAAATATGGCAGTGATAATGATTGTACATTATCAGACTGTGTACAGTAGCATCCTATGCCACCCTACCCTTGTTTGGAGTGAAACAATACCTTTATAACATACTTTTATAAAAATTGTTATTCACAATTTCTGAAACATCAGGAAAGGAAGAAGAAATTCTTTTTGTACCTGGTTCACTAGACCTCTAAAGCCTATTAAAAAGAACCTTCTAGGGCTCCATGTACTACAGGTTAAGAACCCCTTCTTTACAGTAATTGCTTTACAGTAAGTAAATATATCTTCATAACAAGCAGTAATCCTTTACTTTTGTATATATTCAGTTACCAGTTTAGGGATTATTTATTTTGTGTCATAACTCAATGAAGATCCAATTTAGTGCTTTTAATTTTAATGCTGTTATTTGTATTATTGATAATTTAATTGTTAGCTGCCTCATGACTGAGATGGCATACACATTCCTTCAATCAATAAAAAAAGTATTGAATCTTTAAATACTCCTATTTGCCATAAGCAAATAGGAAACAATGGAACAAAGCGAGCCATCTGAATTTAACTTAATATAAACCTTCACAGAAATATCAGTGTGATACTGCCATGTACAAATATATCTCCTACCCCCACCCTTCCATTTTAAATGTTATTGTTCAAAAGTTAGTTTGTTGCAGGATTGTATTACTTCTGTTAAAATATATGTGTGTATGCATCTCGTAACAGATATATATATATTCATGTGTAGCATTTCTTAACACCCTATATATCTATATCTATATGATGACCCATGCTAGCCTGATTTTATTGCATCTCAGAAGCTAAGCAGGGTCCACTCCAGTTAGTAATTGGAGGGGAGACCACAAAGGAAGATGAAGATCGCTATGCAGAGGTAAACCACCTGTTCCTCTATTACCTTGAAAACCTGAGCAGAGGTTGCTATTAGTCAAATGTGATTTGATGGTGCCTTATATATACTGTTTGAATATACCCTCCTACTGTTTGAATATACCCTCCTTGAATTCATACCCTCCAGGGTATAAACATACCCTCCTGGAGGGTATGTTTGAATATACCCTCCTGGAGACTCATTTTAACACTGACAGAGACTGCAGGTACTGTAACTAAATCTATCTTGCAGTCTTCCGACAGTAGGTAAAGACATCATTGGTTTTTTTTTTAGCATTCTCTCACTAACTTTTATTGATCCTCCTCTGTATTTGTGTTTATTGTATTTAATTGTTTTAAACATTGTATATTTTGTATTTTAAACACTGTTTAAATGGCCGCCCTCCCCCGCTTGGAGACCCTAAGTGGGACGGAACAGCAACATAGAAATGGGTTGAATAAATATGTATTATTTATTCATTTATACTCTCTATTTCCCCAGTGGAGAATCAGAGCAGCTTTCTTTTCCATTTTAAGCAGTTCTTTTTTCTTCCATTTTATCCTCACAACAGCCCTGTGAGGTAGGTTGGGCTGAGAGTGCATAATGAGGTCAAGGTCACCCAGCAAGCTTCCGTTGCAGACTGGGGATTAGAACCTGGGTCTCACAGATCCTGGTCTGACACTCTTGTCCGGGGTCTGAGTCCCAGCCCCCAGACTTGCCAGGAGGGAACAGCAGGAGGCAACAGGGAGGCAGCAACCCTGCCACCCCAGCCAGCAACCAGAGCCAGAACCTGCTTACTCCAGGGGGAAGGGGCAAAAGGCCAAAGCCTCAGAGGACTGGAAGGAACAAGGAGAGACCAGCTAGTCCCACCCTCCGGGGGAGGAGAGGGGGCTAAGCAGGCCAGAGGAAAAGGGCCAAGGCAGGGGGAATAGGGGCCCAGCAGCAGCCCAAACAGAGCTCTTACCTGGCAGGGAGGAGAAGCAGCCACAACAGATCAGAGCCATGCCCCAGCCTCCACCTCAGCTTGAAGACAGCAGCCTGGCTCAGGAGATGTTCACAACCAAGCCCCTCCAGGTGGAGCTGCTGAAAGCATTCTGCAGGAAGAGCTGGGCAGCCAGCCAAAGGGCCACAGCTGGGCCTACCTTCAATAATCAGCTCAGCCAGAGAGGCCTGGCAGCCAGCCAAAATAACACAGCTGTTGCTGATCCAGGCAGCCCAGCCAGCTACCCCAGCTGCAGCAGCTGGAGACAGCCCAGGCCAATGCTAGGAGGCCAAGGAGGGGTGTGGCCCGGCAGGCAGGACCTGCAAGGTGGGCGGGGTGCTGAAAGAAGGCCCTATAAAAGCTGGCTGGGAAGAGCTCTGAGGTGGTGGGTGTGAGTAAGAAGTGATGGTGTGGAGTGAGAGCAAAGTAGTGTGAGAGTGGAGGCTTGGAGGAGAGTTCTGGGAGGAGGAGATGATGGAGGACGCAGGGGGTAAGCAGGCCAGGTTGAGCAGGCCAGCAAGTGGACTGAGAGGGAGTCAGGGTGATGTATACCGCCCCTCCTTCCACAGAGCAGGGTCCTGCAGCATCCCTGGTGCCCCTCTGATATCAGAGCCGGCCCAGCCAGTGCCCTGCCCAGTGGTGGCAGCGACAGGCCCTGACAACTCTTATCACTATGCCCCTCTAATATATTTATACAAAAAGAAAAGTAAACATATGCTTCTCCTGGCTTTCCCTTTTACTTGAGCCCTTCTTTCATGAGAGCAGCCATTTTAAACTTGCAGTTACATGTGATGGTGACAGTTGGTGCTGAGGGTCTGGTGAGAGGTCCTTGTACCTATGTACAGTAAAAGAGATTCTAGTCAGATTTTGAACATAAAGGTTTTTTTTAAGTGGACAATATTTGATGTAGTGATATTATTAACTTCTATCTGAATTATAAAAATACATTAAAACTGGGAAAATCTGATGACTTCAGTAGTGGTTCCAGTTAGGTGCATTTAAGCATTTTAGCTGCGCAGCCCAATCGTGTTTAGTCACAAGTCCCACTGTGTTTTTAGATTATCACTCTGTTATTTTCACAGGAAATACACTTTTTGAAGCCATTGTCAACATCATTATACCAGAAACATCAAAAGCCCCTGGCCCGGCCCTCTTTTTAAAACACTTGGTGGGTGCCTGGAAAGATGCCACGAGGCACCAATAGGAACCACATTAGGAACTGAGCAGCAAAACAATTGCTAACTGTAGCTGAGATCCAGTGTGATGCATAGTATCTTGAAGATGGGATTCAAGTTCTGGTTCATAGATGTGGATGATTAATGTAAAAACACAAACACACTCAAGCACCTTCTTTCTATGACATGGCCTCTCTTACACCAGAAAATGAAGAACGGAAGAATAACGTTCTGTCATTTTAGGTCCCTAGTGGGTAGAAAAGCAGGGCATTAATATTTAATGTTAGAATAAATAAATAAAATTGTTGCAGGGTATCTATAGCAGTGAAAAAACAATAATAGTTAAAAGATCTGTACAGTATTCAAAACAAGCACTTGGCTGCATCCTATGTGTGGTTACTTGGGAGTAAGCACTATGTAATAAACACAGTAGGAATTGCCTCTGGCTTTACAGGCATGGGGTTGGATCGCATATGGCTGGCTATACTCCTGAATTCTGTGAGATTCATATGGGTACCAATGTGATCCACAAAGCCCAGTGAACTTTGGATTAGATTGGTATCAATATAGCTTAAGTTGTGAACATGATTTAGGGGCTACATACAGACAGACACAATTTGAAATCCTTATTTTTAGCAAGTTATATGTATCAGTGTAGTGACAATATGTGCCTAACTCAGGTTTCCTCTTTTATGTTTATCAGGTATATGGCTTTGTGTTTATCTTATATGTTAACAAACGCTGTGTATCTCTTGTTTTGAAGGTTGTCCTGCTGGGTTTGGACATCTTATCTGCGCTGGTGTCACGACTCCAAGAAAGATTTAAAGCCCAAATCGGCACAGGTAAGGCCACTGGGACAAGCTGAGCCAAAATGCTGTGATAACTAGATGTATGTTGTTTTGTCTGGTTATTGCTGTGCTGTTAGGAATGCTAATATTTGAGATGGAAGTAGAATCATTCACATAGGCCTGTTGGCAGCTCCTGTTGTGACAGAGAAGGCCCTGCCGGGGGGTGGGGGGATAAGAATGCTCCGTAAAGATTACGGAGCATTCGCGTCAGAATGCTCCGTAAAGATTCGGAGCATTTGGAGGGGGGACATGATTGCTCTCTTTAAGTATTTGAAAGGCTGTCATTTGGAGGAGGGCAGGGAGCTGTCCCAGTTGGCAGCAGAGGGTAGGACCCGAAACTGGGCTTAAATTGCATGCACAAAGGTACCAGCTGGATATTAGGAAGAACTTTTTCATGGTCAGAGTAGTTCAAAAGTGGAATCAGCTGCCTAGGGAGGTGATGAGCTCCCCTTCACTGACAGTTTTCAAGAAGAGGCAGGATAAATATTTGCCAGAGATGCTTTAGGCTGATCCTGCACTGGGCAGGGGGTTGGATTAGATGGTCTGTATGGCCCCTTCCAACTCTATGATTCTATTCCAAAGTGATTCAGGGAGAAGGCTTTCTCCCAGCCCCCCCACCCCTCACCCCCACTTATCCCCCCCGTGGCAGGGCCTTCTCTGTCTCCCCCTTCTGTGGCTGAAGGAATAACTAGTTGTGGAATATGAAGGAATAATTAGTTGTATCAGCAAAGGTGGTAAAGGTGAGCTGTGTGGAAGGGTGAAGTAATGGCTGCTTCTGCATCATGCTTGGCCGTGCAAAATAAGAGTTCTACTTCCTCTAGCACAGCGATGGTGAACCTATGGCATGCGTGCCACAGCTGGCACGCAGAGCCCTCTCTGTGGGCACGCAAACCAAGTCGCTGATCGCTAGGTCCAGGGCTCATTTAGAGGGGGGAACGCCTGGAACGGCGTTCCAGTAGCTCTGAGCAGAGGTCACATGGGTTTTGGCCCTGCCCACGTGATTCCTCTTCCTCAAGGCTGCCTCCCTGCTGCCCGTCTCTTTAGCAGCAGGAAGCGGAGGTAGCAGCTGGGCTGCTGGGGCTGGCTTTCTAAAGATGAGTAAGCTGCTTTGATTTAATTTGCATTACTTTCATTTGTGGCTCGTGAGTGAGTGAGAGAGTTTGCAAGCCGAGCTGCTGGTGTAAAGAAGGGCAAACTGCTTTGATTTAACTTGTTTTACTTTCACTCGTGGCTCCTGAGTGAGTGAGTGAGAGAGAGAGAGAGAGAGAGAGAGAGAGAGAGAGAGAGAGAGAGAATTAGTTTGGACAACTGTATGAGTTGTCTTTTCTCAACTAAAACCTCAGTATTCAGGTTTAATTGCAGTGTTGGCACTTTGAAATAAATAGGTTGGTTTTGTGTTGCAGTTTGGGCACTGGGGCTCAAAAAGGTTCACCATCACTGCTCTAGCAGGTATGGATGGATCCAGAAGAGATGCAGGAAAGAACTTGCTCTATGTATACCATCCGTCGAGGTATATGTGTTGTTGAGCAGAGAGAAGGACTCTTTGGGTTGCAATCTGGGAATCCTACCGGAAATCTTGTTCAGCATCCCTTATAATTTCAAACTTGTCTTTCAAGTCAAATGACTGGAAACCAGCTTTGTTTCTTTTTTTCCTCCCTAGAAATCAGAATTCAAAATTATACATTCTCAAATACCATTTGATGTAATGCATACAAGAAATGACCATGTCCTTCAATTGAATAAATTATAGATTGATGTGTATAGTGTTTGGGATCATACAAATGTAAAAGCTTGTTTTCCTCTTGTATCATATAACCATAAATAACACCACTTTGTTGTTAGCCAGTTAGCCTGTCTCTGTATTTTCATATTCATCTTTTAAAAAAAAAAATAACCAGTCTTTTTTTTTTTTCTTTCAGTGCTACCAAGTTTAATTGACAGACTAGGAGATGCGAAGGATTCGGTGCGAGAACAAGATCAAGCACTGTTGCTAAAAATCATGGAGCAAGCTGCTAACCCTCAGGTGAGTTATTGGAAATGTCTAATTTCAGCATAAAAGCAAGTGACTACTAGTAAACCAATCCTTGGGGAACTTGGTTTGTAACCACTTAGTAAACTCTGCTTTCCAAATAAGTAGATGCCACCTAGCCTGTCAGATGCAATGTTTTGCAGATCTTACTGCCAGGGAGCAAGAGGTAGCAGAACCTGAGGAGTTAGAATCGGGAATCATAAATAAGAAAACTAAAAGTAGCTAGAGAATTCACACAGCCCTCTGTGATGACTTTGAAGAGCTTCCCTGGTCAGTTTGTACTGAGAAGTCATAAACATAAGTATATTATTGTAATGAGAAGTGATTTGTCCCCATATTGATCTCTGTTAAGCCCAAGGCTTCAAAGAAAAGACAGTATACAATTATCAGCTGCTGTTTCCTTATGTTCTGCATGACTTTTGGGTGACTTTCCCATGCTGTGCAATCTGCTGACTCTAGTGTGGCTTAATAATGTAGAAGGAGCAAGCATTCATGTAGGAAAGGCAGTGAAAGAACTTCCGCCTTCTCAACCTAATGTTGAGGCTGTCCTGGTTATGACACAGCAGTAGAAATGTTGAGTGTAATAATATACTGGTGAGATAATGCTGGAAAGTAAACTGTAGGTGGGGGGAACAATATTTAAGAGTCCAGTTCTTGCTTTTATGGGAGAATTTTCTTCTGTAGAAAGCATCATTTTCCACTGCCTTCTAGATGACTTCTAATAAAATACAAATATTCGGTTTCCCCAGGAAAACTGAATATTTCCCCGATGCACACCCCTAGCCACAATATAATGATGTAATTAGTAGAAGCACCATTCAAAAATATTATAGTTAATACAAAGCTTGTATAACATATGTGGGGAGTAAAGCCTTATTTCACAGATTTCACTCATTGATCGGGCTATCTATTGCATTTTATACATCAAATTGTTCCCTGTCTAGCCTGCTTCTAGGTACCTGTACAAAAGTCAGATGTCTTACTAACATTTTTGGGAGAGCCAAGATTTGCTCTTTCTGTTCTTCCTTCTTTCTGTATGATGTTACCATGAGTTATTTCATTACATTGAGGATCCCTTCTAGTCTTTCCGAGCCTTCTTGACACTAATTCAGGACAAAGGTCTGGTTTAGAAGCTTCTGTCCAAATTTTTTAACCCAGCAGGATGCAGAAATTTGTTTTATATTTTTAAAGACAATCCTGTTAACCACAAAACTCTGAAGAATGTTTTTCTGAGAATGTGGGACTGTTCAAGTGCACTGCTTAAATCCACTGAGAGAATGTTATTCCTAGAAAATGGAGGAAATAATTTTTGAGCCAGTTTTTCCTGTTCACTCAATAGCTCAGAAGACTCTGCTCACTGGATTGTGGATGCTTATGTCATGGGCGAATTCAGTCCTAACTGTCTGAGAGATACCCAGTTACCATCATGTCTGTGTGTCATATTTAATCTTGCCTTTCCTCCAAGTAGTGTAGAGTAGTGTATATTTTCAGGTAGGTAGCTGTGTTGATCTGCAGTTGAAGAGAAAGATCTGAGTCCAATAGCACCAAGTAGATCAAGTAGACTTCCAAGGTATGAGGCTTTGAGGGTTACAAAGGGAACTTTGGCTCTTGAAAGCTCATACCTTGAAAATCTAGTTGGTCTTTAAGGTGTTGTTGAACCTAGATCTTGCTTTGGAGTAGTGTATGTTTCTCCTATCTTGGCTATAAAACAGTAGGGTACGTTAGGTTGATAGAGAGTAAGTGGCTCAACATTACCTACTGAGCTTTATGTCAGAGTAGGGATGTGAGCCTTGATCTTCCCATTTCTAGTCTGACAATAATATCTACTCTATGCTGGCATGGTGAAAAGTTAAGAGCAGAGCTTTCTGGAGTATCAGTGTGTGGATGAGACAGGCAGCAAACTATTATAAAGGAGGCAGGATCATTACCCACCCATTGCAGTTGTTTGTGAATACTTGATTTTCTTCGTTTGATCACTCTTGTGATTATAGAATACTCAGAGTCAAGAATTGTAAAATTACAGCTGATTCAGAATTAGTTTCCCCCCCTTGTTTTCTTCTCTCTCTGTGGCAGTATGTATGGGACAGAATTTTGGGAGGATTCAAACACAAGAATTTCCGGACGAGAGAAGGAATTTGCCTCTGCCTTATTGCAACGCTCAATGCGTAAGTTGGGGCACATTGCTATTTTTGATATCGGTATTCAGAATCTTTAAAAAAACCTCAGTCCTGGCTTCTGCTCTTTTTCTCTCTTCCTAGATCTGGAGCTCAGAGTTTAACGCTGAGCAAGATTGTGCCACATATATGTAATTTACTTGGAGATCCAAACAGCCAGGTGAGTTTTCAGTGACCTTAATGTGTTAATATTATTCTGAGAAAGAGACTGACTGACTGACTGACTCATGGTGAACTGGAAAGCTCTGTCTCTTTCCTCCCTCGCCTCATCATGGCCTCTATACAATGTGCAGTAAATTTGGCTAGAGTTATGTGTTAAAAGCTTGAGTTGTCAGATTTATGGAACTGTGGACTTTAAACTTCTTCTTCATTGAACTTGGAGCATGGTAATGTCTGCGTCAGAGCTTACGTTAAAAGTCCAAGTCCTGAGCATGCTTTTATATGAATAATTATCCAATGAACTTCTTTGAGGATTTGACTTTACATTTCTATCTGAATATAACTTTGACCTGTTCTGGCTATGAAGAGATACAGTTTGGGGGAAATTGCAGCTTTCTCCTCTCCTGCAATGCAAAAAGAACCTGCCTACAAATATATATTATGTGGCAGGACTAGAGTTTCCAACAACATGGAGAAAAAAATGTCCTGCTCCTTTAACAGAGGTTTAATGTGTAGAAATGAGTAGTTGAAGCTTTTTGTTGCATGGAAGTAAATAACATTCCTTTAAGTTGGCAACCCTAGGCAGGACTAAGAGAGAGAATAACAATGGGAGACATTGGGACTGTGGTGCAAAGTGTGTTTAAAAAGTGATATACTTAAACTCTATCTCAGAGACCAAATGAAGTAATCAAACACATTCTCAATATCTGCCTCCATGTTGGGATGAGATAGGCAATATATTGTGAAATAAAAATGTACAGAAAGGACTCCATGTATTAGGGCTGTGCAGTGTATCTCATGTGCATTTTGATCCCAAAATTCTGTGCCAAAGCAGTAGAAATTCTGCTGCTGCACAAAACACCCTGTGCATTTTGGACTGCAGCAGGAGTGGGAAAGGAGAAACAGCAATGCATCCAAGCCTTTATTTGGTTTTTCTAGTAAAAGGAAAAGTAGGCAAGGCAAAGAAACTGCTCTTTTATCTATTTTGTTCATCTTTATTCTGCTCTTCTTCCAAGGAGATTAGGGCAATGTACATGATTCTCCGTTCCCCATTTTATCCTTGCAACATTTCTGTAAGGCAGGTTAGGCTGAGAAGATATGCCTGACCCACGGTTACCCAGTGAGGGTCGTGGCAGTATGAAGATTTGAATCCAGATCTCCTGAATCCTAGTCCATGACACTAACCATTATACACACTGGCTCCCTCCTTACCTCTTGCAGTCCTGCTCAAATCCCAATGCTCTTGTTGTTGTTGTTAATTTTACCAAGTAGTGTTCATAGACCCATCCCCATTTAAATGAACTCTGAAATTCTTGGCATGTTGAATACTGTGCTCAATATCAAGTGTTCAGTTTCCAAGTGAGGAATCACTTGTTTCTTGTTTATGATGACCAAGCTTCTGCATCTTACGAAAACATCAAACAAAAACCTTTTATCAGGCCAACTTTTGCTTATTAGAGTTTGCTGACTTTCATGATTCACAGAGCTCTGCTGCATGAAGAATGCTGAGAAGTTCATAAAGCATTCGGATCTTGTCTGAACAACAGGCAGATGGCCTACTTTGTTCCTCTATAAGAGAGCAACGGATATTTTTCAGACAGTTTGCTGATTATTCTTCCTCTTAAAGAACTTCTATATCTAAATCCCACATGGTGCCCTACAGGCAATAAAGCTTTCTTAGAAATGTCCTTGGCTGACACTGTCCAAAATGTATAAATAAAAATACCCATTTGGAATTTATATATTGTAGAAAATAAACCATTTGGTTGAGATTAAATCAATGTACTAGCAATTTAATACATTCATTTAACAGGGATTCTAGTCAGCCTTTGCCAGAGAAGGACTCTCTGATCTGATAAGACATTATCCATTGCTTGCTACTGCTTGTTTTGTATAAGGTTACACACTCAAAAGCTGCAGTGAGTAGATGGTGGAGGAGTATTGTACTCTATTGGTTGAACTTCTAACAAACGTTTCATGGTTTAAGTTGATGGTTCTTTCAGTTAAAGTTAAGGTTATCTTTAATATCAGGCAATTTAAATATTGTTCCATTGGCTTGCATCCTATGGCTCACTTCCACAAATGGAAGGGAAAACAATTTTTGCAAATCCCCCCTCTCACTGTAGACCTTCAATTCTCCCCTCATGTTATTCCTGTGGGTTCCCTATCCCCTAGAGGTACATTTTGGGCTGCACAAGGAATTGGGAAGGTGGGGAAGTCCTGTACCTTGAATGGAAATCTTTTTTATCCATGAGAATCTCTGGATCCAAGATAATGTCTTAATGAATGCTTTATTTTACTAGCTTATTAGTATTCAGCATATTTCAGACCTTTCAGTAAAAGATCATTGTTTACTAGTGGTGCTGTTGGGAATGGTACCACTGGTTATTATAACTCACCATTACTGGCATTTTAAAGGCAGGTAAGTGACATCACTATTACCTGTGGAAATATTTTCTCCATGAGGTCCCTTATGCAACCATTTAGTGCCACTTGTTGGGGAGAATCCAGGAAAAGATAGTCACAGCTGTGTCCCAGTGTTTTTGAGGGACTTACTTGTGACTAAAGCATGCTGGATTGTGCCCATTATCCATCTGCCGACTGTATTGTGACCCAGTGATCCATCTGTGAATACCGAATCATTTAGCAAGTGGCATGAGGGTAATATGAACCCAGTATGAGACTACTGAGAGCCCCAAGTAAAGGTGTTGTGAGCTTTCTAAAAAGAAAGTGTATGTAGAAGTCAACTAAATTAATAAAATACAGGACAGAATCATTAAATTGGTTTTCAGGTCTTTTTGCTACAAATGTAGCATGTAGACCCTTTTAGGAAATCATCCTTTGCAGGCAGTCCTTTTTATGTTCAAAGCTGCCTTTCTGGCTTGAGAGCAATATGCTGGACACATTGATTGGCTGCTTGTTAGGTAGAAAAGTTTCTTAATGAAACATGAGGTTTGTATCCTTCGACCATCAGAAGTTGGTAGAATGCTTAAGGCCACTAGTAGAAGTCCAAGTTCCAGAACTTTGCCAGTGAGCAGTTACACAGAGTGACAGTTGAAAGGGTATGGGTGAGTTATGGGGATGATGACAACAAAAGCTTCACAGTACATAGAGTGCCCCCATGTTTCCTTTAGATGTTTGGGGAAGAGTGTGTGTACCTGTAGCTTTGTAACATGAAGTTTTCCCTCAGTTTGTTGTTGTCATGGAGATGGAAACCTACGCTATGCAGGCTTAGAGGTTTAAAAAGAGTGGGTGTGATAGAACTGGTTTGGAAGATGATGTAAAGAGGAAGGTTGGTGAGATGGATCTCTGCTTGTTCTGGGAGGAACAGCATGTAGGGATGGAAGATGGATTAGGAACACTATAAAGCAGAGGTCAGACCTTGAAAAGGTTATTCAAATTCTTGAGCATGTAATCTGAATGAATTTTGTATTTTAACCTGATTTTAATTGGAGCTGTCCTGCATGAAAGCATGTTCTGTGCTGATTAAAATCAGGTAGTCATGTCAGTCTGTTATAACAAAAATTTAGGGTCACTAAAACAATGTTTTTGTTAAGAACAGCAAGCATTCACAGTTTTGTGTTGTGTATTGCGCTTCCTCAGTTTGGGAATTAAACAACATGTTTTAAAATAGAGGAGGAAGGGAGAATGGATGCTGCTAAGTGGGCTTGCGTGCTGCTACTTAATCACTGCCAAAGCATGAAATGGTAAGAAAACCTGGTTGCTTAGCAAGAAAGCTTCTTTACGCTAGTAGCCCATAGCAATAGGTGGAGTTTATTCCTGGCCTTTATAAACCTGGCCCTTATAAATATTTCCAGGTGAAGCTTATTAGCCTCAGCAACCAAGAATGCTGGTATTTCTAGTGATACCTGTCTTTTCACTTTTTTGCCTCTGCCCAGAGAGATACAGGGTCTCTAGGCCACCCTGTATCACAGAGAACATTCAGAAATGCTTTAAGCTTGAGTCTTTAACATAGTCCCGCTTTAAAAGCTTCTTCCTGTAAACCTGAAGATTAGATGCTTGGTTTGTTTAATTTAATTTATAAGTTAAAGGCCAAGGAGCACAACTTAAAAGGATTTTTTCCTTTGTTTAAATAACACACACTTGAGCTGCTTTCAACACATTGGATAAAGCACATATGCCTAATCATTTCAGAGTAATTTATAAGTGTATTGGGTTATAAGCATAGTAGTTTTAAAGCAAATGTCTCTATGACTAATCTTCCCCACAGTTGCCACTTAGGCTAAAAATATTGCCAAAAGTGAAGAACATGGAATTCTTTGAATTTGCAGAAGTTCACTTGCCGCATAGGCTGATTTCATCCATAAAGTAAAAGCCACAGATTTCTTTCTGCAGTACCTCAGTCACAGAATGGCTCTCTCCTCTCACTCACACAAACTTTCACACAGACTCACTGAACCTGATTACATTCTCTTAACACTCTGACTAAATTGTAGTTCATTCTGCCCCTCTTGGGTACAGCTACGATCCAATCACAGCACCCCTTTTTCTTACTTCAGATGCCTACATGAATGAACAGTTCACATTATTGATCACTCTGTTTGGGAATAGAGAGCTCCCCCCCCCCCCCCCGCCAAGAGCTATCTGTGCCAGCTGGTCCTACCGTACAAGGGGCTTAAACTTTCGGCTTTGACAGTGACTAAGGCAGTTATTACTACTGACAGATGGGATATTGGTTAACTTTTAGAGATTCCTTTTATTATACATATAAAATTAATTTCTTCCATTGCTTCTCCCAATGATTAGGTTCGAGATGCAGCAATAAATAGCCTAGTAGAAATCTACAGACACGTAGGGGAACGTGTAAGGGCTGATCTCAGTAAAAAAGGATTGCCACAGTCTCGGTGAGTGAAGATTCTTGATGTTTTGTTTTTTGACCCCTCTTCTGCTACTGAAACTGGATAAAACTGCGTGCATTCGTATTTGCAAAGCATTTTTAACAGTTGGATCCAGAGAGGCCTGATCCTTAGCATTCAAAAGCCTGAAGTGAAAACAAACAACAATGTTGTGATTTTTAAAACTGCTTTATTAATGTCATTTGCACATTGTTATGACAGTCTGTACAACTTGATTGAAAAAAAACGAATCTCAGAATTACGTTGTGGTTTTTGACTCATGAAATTTGGAAATGCTATCCATTCTTTTTTATTTTACCTTAAAATTCGTCTTTTTAATAAATGAAAACTAAGATGGAGGGATGCACTGAACTTCCTTTGTGCTTTAATATAATCCACATTTGTGCGTGTAGATTTGAAATGAAACACAAATTACAAAGAGTGTTTTATCTTTTCTTGGTGATTAACACCTTTATCTCCCAAGCAAAAAGCCATGAAAGAATATCTCCCCCATCAAACCCCAATAGAGTCACTGGCATACTTTATCCAAAGGATAATTTATTCTTGTCTGTGTTCTCATTTAAAGATTTTGCAATAACTAATTTTAACTTGACCTTTTCCCCCTTTCAAATCAGGTTGAACATAATTTTTACAAAATTTGATGAGGTCCAGAAATCAGGAACCATGATCCAGGGATCAGGTGGTAAGTGGAAATGTTGCTACAGTTTTGCTGTCAAATAAGATTGATATACTGTCTGAGAAAGTTTTTTAGGTTTCATGTTCCCTTTTGGGGAGTGGAGGAAGGATGTCATGGATTCTCAGTTTAATAATTTATGGAAGAAGTCCCCCTGCCCTTGTATTCTAGTTTGGTAACTGTTCTGGTTCACTTAACAAATCATGTGAAAAATGAACCTGTGTTAATTGAAGTGGTGATAGTTTGATGCATTTTAAAAATGGGGAAATTAATGCATTTTTAATGTTCAAATGATGTTTATGTCACTGTTTTTTGTGAACATTTGTTTATACGTATATCTTGCTTTTTCATAGAGCTTCCAGTAGTTTGCCATTTCTGCTGCTTAGTTTCAGGAAGCCTGTAGACCATTTCAAGGGCCTGTAATTGTTACATTATTAAGAAAAGCTTAATTGAACAATAGTTTGAGGCTGTGCTTTGGTTTGTGAGTATCCCAGTGTAAATGTACAACAGAGTATTTTGTTAGCTTGTTTCAAATCTGAATACACTATCAGTTATATCCTTTTGTTGTACTTGTTGAGTGATATGGTCAAAGATTCATCTCGTGCAGTACTCGAATGTGGCAGTTTTTGTTTCTTGGTGTTCTTTTGTTTATTGTGCTCAACTACAGGCTTTATTCCCCAGAGTACTTCCTCTGGGTTAGTTTTTTCAGTGGGCACTCATGTTAAAATATCACGAGGTGGAGGTGGTGAGAAGTGCAGGATGAGGAGGAAGAAATATTTCCTCCTTTTTACCCCCACCCCAATGTTTTCTGACTCCATGGAGTTAGCTCAGGGGACAGCCAGTCTCTTAGCTGCTCCTTTTTTGGAGCCAGTTAAAAATAAGTTGTATTTGAGTTAATTAGACACAGTAATTGAAACATTTAATTGGGACTAGTGGAACTAACTGGGATAAAACGGCTTTTGTATTGGAGCCTTCGTGACAGGATGGGGTTGGCATCGGAGAGACTCTTAGAGCTCTTTTTTATGCTGCGTTTATGCTCTTGGCTGGCTTTTAAATGCTGGGATTTTAATTATTAATAGCTTTTATGGTTCGAATTTTTACTGTGCTTTGTTTTGTAAGCCACCTTAAATGGATTGTCTGCAGAAGTGGCATAGAAATTTTCTAAATACTACTGAGCAGCTGCCTAGGCCCCTGACCTTGGGAGGACCTGTGTTGTGCTGCAGCAGCAATGATTGGAGCCTCTTCTTTTTCTTTGAGTGGCAGTAGTGGTGGACTGGGTCTGGACACCCCTACTATGTCCCTTGGCTGGTATGCAAGCCAGCACTATAGGTGGATGCTGAGGCTTTTCACTCCTATCTCCTCTGCTGTATAGTTGAGTTGGAAGCCGGCATTGGCTGCTGCATACCCTAATCATTCCCCGGAAGTGAAGACTGCTAGAAACAGCAGCGAAAGTTGCCCCCTGCAGAGAACTGAGCAGGTGGGAGGTACACTGTTCATGGCGATGGGTGAACAAGAAGCAAAAGGTGACTGAGAGCAGCAGCCACTTTTCACTTGTCTGACTTCTTCTCTTTATGATAACGGTGTGTCTGGAAAGGGGCTGTGGCACAACATGTTGCTGAGAGCCCCTGGAACAGGCCTTACTGAGTGAACTTGCATTTTAAGGTTAACCGTTGTTACTAAAAGTGATAATGCTTGCTAACCCTTTGTGTTAGATGAATGCATTCTATTTATGGGGGAAGAAACAACTGCAGTAGCTAAATGATTCATCCAATGTGTCTGCCATTTCATGTGGCAGTGGTATTTGCAACCAACATGGGAATAGGAATAGAAAATCTGGCAATGGGTTCAAGTTCTAAACAGAATAATAATAATAACAACAGTGTGCTTTTATACCGCCCTTCTGGACAGATTAGTGTCACATAGGTGAACAAAGTCAGTGTCGTTATTATCCCCACAATACAGGTAAGCTGGAGCTAAGAGGAGTGGCTTAACCAAGGCCACCTATGCAGTTCGTGGCACTGCAGTAGTGGAATAGAATGAGCAGAGTGCTGGTTCATAGCCTAGCCACTTAACCACTATGTTACAGAGGGGAGAAGCTACTTCGCTGAGCATATATTGCTTTAATTTCAGAGAAATCTAGCATTGTTTAGAAGTAATATTATGGATATGTCCACAGTAGATGCACTTTTTATTTTAACTGATTGTGGTCTATACAATGTAGGTGTTTGATATAATGTAGAACTGAGGAATTGTCACTCAGCAGTAATCTGTGAGGGGATTATTTTATCACATTGTAATGAGATATGTTTTGGCAACTGACAATGCATTTCCCAGCTGAACCTGCAATTGGATAGTGACCAAAAATGGAAAGTCTAGTTGAGCAGCTCCTAAGTAACCACAGCAAGAGACCAAATAATTTTGTGCTTAAACATACTGTGTACCTAAATTCAGCGTTACTTTTGTTTGAATGTTTTATTAGCATTATAATGACTTGGAAAATAATTAGTGCTATTTGAATTACAAAGTCCTGGATTTCTTATATTTGTTGTTGCCGTTTTCTCCACTGTTTGTGCCATGACAGTTTGCTTTGCTGTAATGCTGAGAAAAGAAGAATCTTAGTTTGAACATGACGTTCTAATTTTTCAGTGCTCTAATTGACTTTGGAGGGTGGTGGGGAGATGCATTTATTGAAGATATGTTTGCCAGTGAACACCTCAGATGGCTCTTGAGCGTTAGCTGGTGATCTCAGGTTTCCATCACAAGCAAAAGCCCAATTCCAGTTGTATTTAGCTTGATGTGTCAAGCCCACACTGGGTTTAAAATAATCTATTCCTCACAACAGGTTTATTGCAGTTATAGGAGATAAAATGACACATTGTTCCTTTTGTAACATATTTATCATCACCTTCTTACATTCTTATTTGAATATTTGACCCATTCTGGAGATTATGGATCCGTGTGGGCAGAACTTAATAGAGAGAATTTATCCAGTAATAATATTAATGGTCACTTTGATGAAAGTGCAGCATATTTGGCAAATGGCAGCTTTCCTTTGGCCATCATCTTAGAAAAACACGAGTTTTTCTCATCTCTGCTGCAGTCTCCATCGTATAAGGATATGAAGTGTGGTATGTGTATGCCTGCAGAAGAGAACTATGTGTGTATGGAGTATGTGAGAGAGAGCACTCAGGCAAAGAGGACAGGTTATGGGAGAGTTCTCTTACATATTGTGGTCCTTTTTTTCCTTTAGCATTCCTATTGAATTGGATTGATGCAGGAGCACAGTCTTGGGGTAGCCTTTTCCCCTTCTTTGATATTCAGGGCTCATTTTGAGAGGGAACGTGCTGGAACGCAGTTCCGGCAGTTCCCCAAAGAGGTCACATAACAGGTGGCCCCGCCCACTTGACTCAGCCATTTTGGGCCCGTTTTGGCCTGGATTAGGGCCAAAACGGCCTGGATCAGGCCTCTGATGGGTGGTGGATCACTCTCCCACTCAGCAGCAGCCTGATCCTGACCATTTTGGGCCCATTTTCAGCCCCCTTTTTGCCATTTTGGGCCCAATTTCGGCCCTGAATGGCCAGGATTAGGTCCAAAACAGCCAGGATAGGTGATGTCAAGGGGTGTGGCATATGCAAATCAGTTATGCCAATGACACACTTCCGGTGCTGTCAAGGGGCATGACATATGCTAATGTATTATGCTAATGAGTTCCTCCAGCTCTTTTTCTACAAAATGACCACTAAAATTTAATATTAAATATTAGAGTGTTAATCTGAACAAGAAGAGTGTTTGGATATTTGAGGCTGTTTCTGATCCTCATTTTCAACAGCTACTTCCAGAATTGACTAGCTAGGTCCTGACTCCCCACATAGGGCATTTTTGGTTTCATAAACCCAAAAAGGAAGCAGCACTTTTTAAATGAAAGAAGATTTCTTAAAAAGGGGACATCTGGTAACCCTTGATGGAATGTTATTAGTACCAGCAAGGTTAGCATTTCACAATGGAAACAGTGTTTTCAGTGAATAGATTCCAGTTCTTTTCCATTATAAAACGTGCTTGGTGGATTTGTCACAATGTTATCCAGAAGCTACACACACAAATCCATGTTGTGTCCCATTCTGTGTGCTTGGAACAGATTCATCAGAAAGTCTTTTAAACATGAGGGGTTTTTTTCTTTGTAGTGCATTAGGATTTTCCTCAAATAGATTTTAAGAAATAACAGCTTTAAAATTCTTATCTACGAGGGCTTTGTTTTTTAACCTTTAATAGTATTAAGAAAAACAATCAGAGGGGGCAAATTGCGACTTGAAGTAGAGTTGACTTATATAACAGGAAGGAGGATTTCATCTTGTGGATATGCTGCTAGTTGCTAGGTTACAATAAGGTCTTTTCTGTCCCTCACAGCCAGAAAATGCTGCTAAGCTACATGATGGATATTTAATGCCCCCCCCCCCCATTCTTTATAGATAATTAGTCATTCTTTGCAGAAATTGCAAGTTCTCCCCGCTTCATCTCAAGCTTTCAGAAACCTAATTATGCTTCTGCAACTGCTTATTCTAATTACTCAGGCGCACTTATAGTGAAAATATATTTTTACCATGAAAAGGCTAAAAACTACTGACTAGCGAGTTGCTGTGGTGATTATCAATTGGATGTGAGATGAAGGAAACCCTGGATTATTAAATTGCTTTATGGAAGTAGTCTCCTTGTTTCCCCTTCTCAGTGCATTCATGTTTTTAAGGTGTTGTGCCCAAACCTTTTGGAATGTAAAAAGACATCATGCTCTTTCACTGTATATAGTTTAAAAGCCTGACTTTAGAATCGGTATTATGGTATGGTTGTTGTGGGTTTTCCGGGCTGTATTGCCGTGGTCTTGGCATTGTAGTTCCTGACGTTTCGCCAGCAGCTGTGGCTGGCATCTTCAGAGGTGTAGCACCAAAAGACAGAGATCTCTCAGTGTCACAGTGTGGACAAGATCTTGGCAGGTCATTTGTATCTACTCAGGAGGGGTGGGGTTGAGCTGAGTCATCCTGTAAGGGTTTCCCAGGGTGTGGAATGCTAATGGCGGGAGGCTTCACTGTATCCTGAGGAGTTCTTTTGCATATGGATTGGTGCTTGATGCGCTAATCTTCTCTGCAGGGCTATTGTCGGGTGTAGAGTGTTTTGTTAGCCTGGTGTTTTTCAGAACTAGAAACCATGCTCTGTTCATTCTTAAGGTTTCTTCTTTCCTGTTGAAGTTTTGCTTATGCTTGTGAATTTCAATGGCTTCCCTGTGCAGTCTGACATAGTAGTTGGAAGTGTTGTCCAGTATTTTGGTGTCCTGGAATAAGATACTGTGCCCTGTTTGAGTTAGGCTATGTTCAGCCACTGCTGATTTTTTAGGTTGTCCAAGTCTGCAGTGTCTTTCATGTTCTTTTATTCTTGTCTGGATGCTACGCTTTGTGGTCCCGATGTAAACTTGTCCACAGCTGCAGGGTATACGGTATACTCCTGCAGAGTATACCGTAATGTCTTTTGCTGATCGTAGCATCTGTTGTATTTTTCGGGTGGGTCTGAACACTGCATGAAGGTTATGCTTTTTCATAAGCTTTCCCATCTGATCAGTAATTCCTTTGATATATGGCAAAAACACTTTTCCTGTAGGAGACTGTTTTTCCTTGGTTGTTTGATTCATCCTGGGTTTGATTGCTCTTCGGATTTCATTTCTGGAGTAGCCATTTGCCTGAAGTGCGTGGTTTAGATGATTAATTTCCTCATTGAGAAAGTGCGGCTCACATATCCGTCTTGCGCGATCCACTAATGTTTTCATTATGCCTCTTTTCTGTCGGGGGTGGTGATTGGAGTTTTTGTGTAAGTACCGATCAGTGTGAGTTGGTTTCCTGTAAACCTTGTGACCTAACTGAAAGTTTGCTTTGCGGATGACCAAGGTATCCAGAAATGGGAGTATTATGGTATGTTCCTGTTATATAATATTGCCAGCCCCTTAACCTTCACATTTTTTTGCTAAACTTGCCTTTCCCCCCAACTACTTCTAACACGAGTGTCTGCTTTCCTAAGTGACAGAACAACTTGCCCACCTGACAGGTTTGTTTGGACTCCCACTGACTTCCCTCACTGTGTTTGGTGCTGTGCAATGACCAGGCAGTCAAGATCCTTATGTGCCCACCTGTCTTGGCTGGCCAGCCAGTCAGTGTCCAAGTACAAGGGAAAGGCATTAAAGTTTTTCTCAGCAAACTAAGTCTGATGTTTTGTTTTTTATAGATTAATAATGACACCTTATTATAGCCAATAGTGTGTACAAGTGGGGACCCACAATAACTTGTATGTGGGGGGAAATCTCATTTTCTTATTTTTGTATTTGCTTTCCTTTCCCTGCCCCCAATAGCCTCTCACCCTTTTCCTGCTTCCTTATCTCCTTCCCACTACCTACGTTGGCTCCCTTGTGTTCACTTTTCCCTCTCCCCACCAGCACACTCTCCCCTATGGCCCAGTTGCATGATGTCAGCTGAGCCAGGCCCAGTTGCATAATGGGGGACCTGCATGAACTTACAGAGGGTATTTCACTTTCCCATGTACCCCCTTCTCAACACTATCCCTCCTCCTGGCAACCTTCATATGGTCACCTTTCTCTATGTCCTTCTCTCGTTCCAACCTACTAATCAACTTACCTTTTATCTGCCCTCCATTTTCACCTATATTTCTTAATTTACTTGATTTATATATTGCCTTTCTCCACAAAGCAGCTTACATCATTCTTCTTATCTCTATATTATCTTCGCAACAACCGTGAGAAGTAGGTTAGGCTGAGAATGTATGACTGGATCAAAGTCACCCAGAGAGCTTCCACAGCAGAGTGATGATTCAAACCTGGGTCTCCTAGATCCTACTCTGAAACTCTAACCACAACACTACACTGGCTCTGGAGGAGGGCTTAGATTTGGTCACAGATGCTCTCTAGGTCAAGAAATAGCTGTTTGGTCCTTTTCCAGTGGTACAGAACTGACTGCACTGTCTGGAGCCCAAGTTCCACCATGGCAAAAAGGGCTGAAGTATTCAGTGTACTTGTTAAATTAGGAATGGGATGGTGAGCATGTCCTTTGACTGATTCTGGGTTTTTTGACCCCAGAGTGGGTTGTTGTAAAAACCAGGCAATTTGGAAACACAGCAGTTTAAAACTGAATAGAAGCATTTTATTTCATTCATCTTAGATTGGAGTAACTGCAAAGGATTATTTTGTAAATTTCTGAAATATTTGACCTAATTAATGCTTTTACTATTTTTGAAAGTTACTTATTTTTAGGTAACTGTGCTTATTGCCTCAAAGAAGGGCACTTTTAATGACTTGCACAGTCATGTGAATATTTTTGTAGATAGGTGTTGGTTGGAATCACCACTAGATGGTGCTTCTTTTCCCCCAGTATTCCTCTCTGTTTTAATCTGCCCCTTCTCTGCCGTGCCACAAGCAGGCCTGCTGACAGATCTGGAGAACAATATCCTGCCCCTTTAACAGAAGTTTAATGTGTAGAAATGGGCAAACAAAGCGTTCATGGTATGCAGGGTGAATAACATCACCTGGTAAATAGCGTATTATTAAGCCTCTATTTACAGGCATTATTTAATTGTTATTTATTTAAGCCTCTATTTACAGGCAGCAGCAACCCTAACCTCAAGAAAGTAAATAATTTTAACTGGAAGCAAGGGATGGTGGTGTTACTTTTCCAGTCATTGTTCTCCATGAGATAGAAGTCAGATTAATTATGTCTTAAACTTTAAAAATATATGCTAACTTTAAAAAAAATCATTGTTATCTGCATTGTCTGACAGCCATGCATATATCAGCATAACTGGCACATTAAGGGTTATGCTTGTATGTTAATGTGCATATGAGATACAGTTAGTATGAAATACACTTGCAAGCTTGTTTTCATTTAGAATTGTAATAGAGATTAGATCAGGACTGGGAGGGAAACAGACTGGCTGGCTGGCTTGCTTGACAGAATTGACTCTTGTCTTAGTATCACAAGGGGGAGAAAGGAAGGAGAGGACCTATGTAGGCCTATAAGACACTTCAGGATGCCTAAAGCAGTGATCCCAAGTAAACTAAATATGTGCAAGTATTAGATTTCTTTTTGCTTATGCCTACTATTAGCAGTCATTAAAAAGGGTGAGTGCCCAGTCTCCTTTTCTGCACTATTGGTGTGGGACTAAGTGGTCACTAAGGATGCCAGGTCTGCTGTGGTGAGAGACCTCCCAGCAATCCGATGCATTGCCAGCCAGCACCTCAAAGCCCAGTGGAAAAAAACTGGGAGGAAGTGGGACAGCCATGCTGGCATTGCACTCGTATGTAGCATCACTTCTGGCAAAAACCAGACCGTGATGTCGTGAAATGTGAAGGCTCGTCACTCTAGGATTTTCCAAAATCCTAATGAATTCTAGAGTGCCCCCTGCAGCATGTCATCATGCTTGTCTCCACCCACCAAATCCACCTGGGGGGGGGGGGTCCAGGCTGCAGCCTAGAATCTCTAGTGGGCACCCTGTTATCTGGCTTACTCAAAACAAATACTGGAGAGAGGTCAAGGAGGAATGTATGCTAATAAGACCTTGCTTGCATTTGTAGAACTATTGGACCATTTTCAGTTAGAGATCTGCCTGTCCTGATTGGAGCTCTGCTGTAATACTAACTGCCTGGCACCACAGCACCAACTTACAACTAGAAACCAAGCCCCTTCCAGCTTTTGTAACATCATGTAATTCAGCAAGAGTAATTTAAAGTACAAAGTTATTGGTATTGCTGTTTGCATTTGTTGAAGAAATTGCTTCTAAAACCCATAACTACAAGATGGAATTGGGGTTTTTAAAATATTGTCTTACCGAGGCCATGGGTAAGAGTCAAGGAAAGTATTCAGCTGCAGAACTTGATCAGGATTGTAATTACTGGATCCATTATTTCTGGGATTGCTCTATATTTTGCATTAATATTTGCAATGTTTTGAGTCAGTAGTGTTAGGAAAAGGAATGGAATATAGTATCTCATAGGTTTTAAATTTGGCTTTTAAACTTTGATCATGTTGATGATAGGCATCATTTTAAAAACTCTGATGGATTTCCTTTGCTTGGACCTCCAGGCTTCCCAGAAAATGATTTGAAATCTGGGATCAAGTGACATGGTTTGGGTGACACTTGTCTTTATAAATGAGAGAGGGGGTGTTGTGCTGAGCAGAATGTGTTTGTTCTCCAACTGCAGAGCAGGCTTTTATTTTGGAGCTGAGGTAGCAGTCGCTCCTTGCACTAGGTCAGAGAGGGTGGAGAGTTAACTGGTGTGTTTAGATTGAAGAGAGGCTGCACAGTCGGATTGCTTTCAGATCCAGCCTTCAGCTAGCATTGCAGAACCAGAGCCGATCATGACAGCCAGCAGAGGTAGGCATTTTTCTTAACGGGCAAGCAGACTGGATAGGAATATGTTACTGATTACTATTGTGCCATCATTATCGAACAAGTTATTTTAAATTGTCATTTAATAAGTGAGTCTTTCTGTAAAAGGTACCCATATGATGAAAGAAAGTTTAGGCAAATGGTATCTCAGCAGCAGGTGTGGAAAGTAATTCTAACAAAAAAAACCCCTTCTTGCATTTGATTAGAAATAAACTGATCTAGAATATAGAAATAAAATGTCTCAGGACAAAGTATCTTGTAGTGTGTGTGGGGATGCTTGCTGCTCTGTTTGCCTAATATCCTAACCTAGCTTGACATACTTAATAGCTTGTTTGGAAAAGAAAATAAAGACATTGGTGGTATAATTTCCTCAGGCAGCCTACAGAAGGCTATTTAAATCATGAAAATTGTTTAGGTTGCAAGGCACTTGTGAAATGAAAATTAATGGCAGCCTAAGAATATGCCAGTGGAGAGCTGGGTTCTCTGTGAATTTTAGCTTACGTTTTTAGCTTGGATTCCACAGCAGCAAAGATGCCTATTGAAGTGGGATGTGCTCTAGGACAGAAAAGATAAGGAGGTGGTGCTGAAGAACCTGCATGCCTGTAAAGCAGTAATTGGCAGGGGGTGGGTATGTGTGTGCAGGCTGCTGACTTTCTCCCAGAGCTGCTTTTCATTTCAGTGGAACATTCATGTTAGCCATCTTTGGCTAAGAAAGCTGTGTCTTTAGTATCCTCCTTTATCTCCCCGCTCATTTTCAAAGATCACTGCTTTTGGTTTTGAAAATGGATTTTGTCGTGTACCATGTTTTATTGGTAAAATGTGATTCATTGGTTTTTAACATATTAAATAGGTCAGCAGAATCTAAATGCTATGGTTGGTTGCTAAATAATGCGGAGCATAAAATTCATTGCGTAGCTCTTGCTACCTGTTTTCTGTATCATCTTTCAGGTATCCACTTTAAAGTTTTAGGAGATGCAGACTGGGACTCCTAAGTGATTAAAACCCATTTAGTTAGTTAGCAGTCCTCATAAGCAATAAATTTGACTGTACTTTAGTGCAGATATTTTGAACATGTTTGATGAAACACAGAGATAATTGTCTCAGCTAAATGGCACAGAAAAATAATTATTTTAAGGATCATCCTCAATTTATTGCCTGGACGGGGAAAAATCACACAAACTGAGTCAAAGTTAATAACAATCTTACCAAAGAATATTTACCTTATAAAACCTGATTAAGAATCAGGCAGCTTACAGTGCAATCCTAAAAAGAGTTATTTGCACTGTAAATGATAAATTATGGATTGCTTGTACCAATCTGTTCCTTTCCTTCCTGTAGCTCACTGACTTACTAACTAACTAACATTAATAATAGCCCAAGACATCATGGTTTCAGCCCTGTTCTGGATGAGATCTATCTGCTTGGTCTCATCCTTGGTTTTCCCAGTTTTATCAATTGGATAAATAGGAATACTGCCCAGTCACACTGGTCTAAAATAAAGTAGTTGATTTATGTTAAGTCAGGACATTTCATTATTCAGACTGTCAGTAGCTCTTAGTCTCAGACAAAAATCTTCCCACCCATGATAACTGGAAATACTGGGAATTGAACTTGAATTTTCATGTCTTGCAGCACATGTTTTACCACTGGGTTGTGGCCTGTCCCAGGATGAGGGTGCTGGTTCACCCTTCAAAGAGGCAAAGAGTAACCAGGCAAATGATAACTGGCATGCTTGTTAGTATCTTCTTTGCTCTTTGTTCAGTCATCATTTATTTGAAACATCTATGTCTAGCTTTTCAACAGAAACCTCTGAGGTAGGTTACACAAATCCAGCCATAAAATGACATGCAGAACATTAAATCCTCTTAAAAATCTTACAGCACTGTATATGTGTACAGTTATTTTCAAATGCTTCTGCACATCCTTTTTCCTGCAAAATGAGACCCAAGGTAATTTACACTAGGCAGATGTGACGGTACAGTAGAACAGGAGTACAAATCACACCTGTCATGGTTATGAATGTGGGTAGATAGTTGAAAAAAGCAATGCGAGGGCTTCTGTGCTAGAATACTACAGCATTTCTGATACGTGATCAACAGAGCAATCCTAAACGAAGTTACAGCCTTCTAACTGCATTGAAGTCAGTGGTCTTATTTAATTATTTATTTAAATATTTATGCCCTGCCTTTCCTCTTGGCTCAAGGCAGCTTATTGTTAAACATTAAAGATTAGAACCAAATATAAATCTCAAATACCTTCCCTGTTCCCCCCAAACATGCCTGCTTTTTCGTGCCTCATCAAAAGCCCTGGAAAACAAACAAGCCTTGCAGTACCTTCTGAGTATCTCCAGTGAAGGGGTCCGTTATCTCTTCAGGGATTCTCCCCCACCACATATTCGGTGGAGAGGTGTTCAGATAGTCATGTCCATATGGTAATATCTTTTCATAGGTAATGTCTAAATGTATGGTGTGAAGTATTGTTTAATGAGATTCACATAGAATGAACACTAGCACTGCAGTATAATAAAGCTGCTGTAATCTCCATCAGAAGATGAGCAAAGCAGAAAGTACTTCTAAACAGTGGCCCTTTCCACACAGTGCTCTTTAAGCTGGTGCCTCTGCGTATTCACGTTGATTAGCACTGAATCGGCTTGGGCTCCTGGCATTCTGCACTGCACGACCTTGAGGCGATTTGATGTCTGCTGATGAGTTGAGATGTATCTGTTTGAAACTGCTGTTTATGGGGGCTGGAGCTGGTGTTACTTTTTTTTTTTAATTGCGCTTGCATTGTAACGTTGCAGTGTTGAAGACCATCCCCCCTCCCTGTCCCTGTATTTTTGCTGATTGGGCTGCCCTGTGTCCTCTGGAGAGGCAACTGGTGGTGGAGTTCTCGGGGAAAACATGTACTTTTCATGCTTGTTCCACTCCCATGCTTGGCTTCCTCCCACCTGGCTATAAGCACACTTTCTCTCTCTCTTATTTTTTTAAAGCCAGGGAAGATTGTTTCCCTGCTGCTTCATTTCTCAAACAGCTGTACAAAACGCTCCCTCCTGTGGCTGTTCACACACATCTTTGGGTTTTTTCCTCTTTTGCATTAGGAGAATCCTGAAACACACCAGTGTGTGCATAGTTGGGAGGGAGGAGCACCAGCCTTTTAACCCTTTGCTGGCTTTTAAAGCCTGGAGGGAGGAAGCAAATGAAGCAGCATATTACAACTTTTCTTGGCTTAAAAATAAAATAAATGAGAGTACATAGCTGGGAGAGAGGAAGCAAATGGAACAACGGCATTACAAAACTTACCTCAATTTAATGATAAAAATGGCAGAAAAGGAGTTCAGAGAGCTGAGGAGGGTGGGAGCGGTTACTGGCGGGCAACCAACTAATCAGCTCCCGGGAAAAGGAAAGAAGGGGGAGATGCTGTTAGGGACTAAGACTTTTGCACACACATAGGATGCATCAGCGGTGACTCAGAGGCGGCTTCATGAAAAACTTGTGGTATGTTCACGGGGTAAAACTCAGGAGAAAGACGGACAGTATTTGATTCTGTGTCCCATGACTCCCTACCATGTGCGGAAGCAGAATGGAAACTGAACTGCTGCAAAATGACCGTACAGAAAGGGCCAGTACTTCCTGAACTATGGAGTCATTTTTCTTTTTGTGGTTTCTCTTCATATTTATGTAGAACAGGATGAGTATGACTTGGCTAGTCCAGCTATGTACGTTATCACTTGCTGCTCTTTTCAGCTAAACTTCTAGAGATTCCCTCGAAAGTTAGGGTCCCATCTGTTGCATAGCTCATTCAAATGGCACATCTTGGAGAACCTGCTGCAAATCTGATACTTTTGGCTTTCTGCTATCAGTTGTTTCCTATAACATGAAGCAAAGCAATTTTATAAATGCAATGTGAACTTTAATTATATAGTATTATATTAATTATATAGTAATCATATAATTCTTCATTGTGACTGCAGCATTCAAAAGCCCCTGTAGGTAATGAATAAGAGTTTTTGAGCAATTTTAATTCTGTGGGCCACAGCTTGGATCTTTCAGCATGCGTGAAGTTGGATGCTCATGATGTGATGCTTTTCCGCCCCCGCCCTCCTATGAGGTATTCATGACATTGATCTGGAGGGACTCTCATGGACAAATCTCATATAGTAGGGAGAGAGTCTTTAATGAGAAAGAGGAATCAGGCAGAGTTGCCCTTCCCTTGTAAGTTTGTAGTTTCAGTATGCCATTGAGTTATTCCATTTAGTTTTTCTTAATTATGCATGATTGTTGTTAGTCAAGGAACAACTGAAATGCTATGTTGTGATTTAGAGCAAATCCTCAGACTGTAATAAATAATGGTGTGCAGTATATTAAAAAGGATGGAGTTAATACGTACTATCTCATGGCTGGCTTCTTTGGCCTACTGAAAGCATTAATCATACCCTCTCTGTATTACCAGAGAATTTTTTCCATTGCATTGTGCTTAACAGTGTGAATCTCTTCCTTGTTTACTTCTCCAAGCCAGACATGAATAATAGTGGCTTGCTTTATTTGCATGCATAGCCTCTAGTGAGTTCATTATAAAGGAGAACATTGGGGAAGAACACTGCTGCATTTGTTTTGTTTTCTTTTCACCCTCACTCTTGAGCCAGTCTAAAACACATGATAGCCTTTATCCAGTTAGCCTGTGTAAAACACAGGCCTCAAGGACTTGCAAATAGACAGTGGCACGAATTGAAATATGAATCAAATTTCATAACGAATTGGGCCAATTCATGTATTGTGAAAATATGTTTCATGGGGCCGCGTTTTTCATGAAATCCACAACTTTTGGGGTCGATTCGTTCGATTTGTGAATGCTTCATGATGCCAGACAGGCTGGCGCCGAGTCATTGGTTCCCCAGGCCACATAGGCCCGGAATGTCTGCAGACCTTTCGTTGCTGTGGAAACCCCAATCTTAGCCCACATAACCTTGATAGGCAGCTCTCCCTGACAAACTGAGAGCTCCCATTCTGTTCTATGAGAGCAATTAGCGGGGGGTGGAGGGAGATGGGCTTTCTGTGGCCACGGGAACACCAATCTCATCCCTCCAAATCCTGTTAGGCAGGTCTGTCCGCCAACCAGAGAGCTACTGTTCTGCTCTGTGTGAGCGTTTCTTACATAAGGCACAACTCTGTGCCTCCTGCTTTCAGTTCCAGTAGACAGAGGGAGAGGGAGGAGCTGTTGCTAGGATTTGGAGTGAAAGAGAGTGGATTTGAGAGCTTTTGGCTGGATTTACTGCTGCTTCAAAAGAGACTGAAAAGCATCTTTCTTATTTTCTGCTCTTGTCCTTGCTGGGAAGGTTGTTGGGTGAGAGTGCCTTTTTTCCTCCGCCCCACCCCAACCCAGTCTCAAGGCATTGCCTGGCTCTGGGGCCTAACTTTACAGAGGCCACCCCCCACCCCCTGAGCCCATGGCACCTGGGGGGACAGAAGGGAGGCAGTCTCCTGGTCGACGTATTGCAATCTTCACCAAACTTGGAGGGTGGCTGGAGGAGAGCCTGCTGAAGTCTCCCTGCAAGTTTGGCATGTCTGGGTATGACGGGGGCTGTTGTAGGGCCCCAGGATCTGACAAACCACAAACCTAATGAATTGTTTCACGAAATGGGACAATTTTCTGAAAGTTCATGGTCCGTGGTTTGTGGAATGCAATGAACCATGAAACTTAGGGTTCATTTTTTCCCCCATTTCATGCCCATCTTTGCTTGCAACGTGTGTGCTACTACTGACAGCTTAGAACTGCTGAGGGAGCATTTCTTTTGTATGAGCCCTCCTGAGTGTTAAAATCTGTTGATAGGACCCTACACAGAGAATCATGTTTTCTGACTATGGGATCAACATCCAGCCAGAGCAGGCATCTGTTTTTTGCACCTGCTGGATATAATGCCACAGTATTTGTGGTGTGTGGCCAAATGTTTTGGAGTATGCTCCTGGATTATACAGAGTCTACTCTGCTGCAAATAAAGATGTTTTAATTGTTATAACAACCAATTGCCATAAGTACCTGTTCAGTAAACATATTAACTTTAAACTAGGAAACATGATTTAAATTAATTATTTAAATTGATATTTTTCCCTTTGTGAGTTAAACCCCAGTCAGATTTCAAAAATGTCATTAAAAGAATACATGAGGCTCTGTTGGAAGTAGCAGGGGATTATACAGGATCTGGTACCCATAGCTAGGTATTGATGGAAATTGTAGTTTAGTTAGATATGTGCTGAATAGGATATGTATCTGTTAAAGATCCTGTCTGTATAGTTAGTAATACAGCACTCTAGTCACTCATCTACTCTGGTTTCTGCTATTTTTCTCTCCTTGATCATTCTTTTTTTTGATTCCAGCTACAAATTGATCTAGCATCTATTCATTTTTCTGTCAGGGGACCAATCTCAGTCCTGAGAACCCCCTTTTCCTTGGATATTAAATCTCTCCTTTTCCTCCCTGAAGCTTTACTTTTTACAGTTTTGGGCATGCACCTGGTTAATCTGCTGCTCTAGTGATCTTTATCCTTGTAGTAAAGCTGGTACTTGCCTTCCCTGCCCAATCATATACAGGTATGTTCATGTCTTTTGTCAAGCCTATTCCTTATTGGGAGTGTGGGAGGGCTTCAAAGGACCAGCTGACAGGGGGGAGTGTCAGAAGTCTTCCCCATGTTTGGTTTAGCTTGTTGGAAAGAATCAAAATGAACCTCATTCTCTGCCCTTAGAATATGTGAAAGACTTACGTGCTAGTGTGCACAGAAGTAATTACTGCTGCAATCTTGTGCACACTTGCCAGGGAATAAGCCCTGGCAAGTAGTGAGGCTTACTGCTGAGTAGACGTGCATAAGATTGGACAGAGTAAATAGTGCTGTATTTTCTGCCTGGTCCTAAGAACCCAGTGCTGGATTCACCATATATTTTACTGGTTTAAAGGAACATCAAAAGTTTTTTCTAGTATAATGTTATGCTGCTGTTGTGGGCATGATTGGGGTTGGAGAGGCTTAAAATGCCATCTGAGCCTTTCTACACACACAGTACAGCACAGACTCTACCCAGTTCTGTGTTGGTGCTGAAGTATCATTGCGCTCCTGTGCTCCGCAGCCCCTCAA
The DNA here is from genome assembly GCF_028583425.1 of Eublepharis macularius. NCBI lineage: Eukaryota > Metazoa > Chordata > Lepidosauria > Squamata > Eublepharidae > Eublepharis > Eublepharis macularius. Next base: position 164,184,490 of record NC_072791.1, on the reverse strand, counting down.
AACGGGCCCGTTTTGGCCCAGATTGGGCCCATTTTGAGTTGCTGCAGAGCACGGGAGCACTCCTGTGTGCTGCAGCATCCCAAAATGGGCCCGATCCATGGCTGTTTTGGTGCGGATCGGGCCCATTTTGAGGTGCTGCAGTGCTCAGGAGCTCGCAGTGGCTCAAAATGGGCCCGATCCAGGCCAAAATGGGCCCGATTCACGGGAGCACGCACCTCCACAGGGGAGCGTGCACAGAGGGTGCATGCCCTCCTGCTGGCCAGGTAAGTGGGGGCGGGTTGTGGGGGGCGAGGGTGGGGGATCCCCCGCCCCCACCGGATGTCTGGCACCCCTAGTTGCCACTGTGAACAAGCAGCTACAGTACACCTGCAAGGCCCTGCTCATGCAGCCTAGTTATCTAGTTAGGCTCTTTAATATGCTACAAACTTTATTTGTTTTGTTTTGCTCTGCTTGAGTGTATTCTAGTGGTATTTGCCCCAGGGCATTTTAAAAATAAGAAAACTACTATGTTTATAGTACATGGCAAGGGGAAAGGCAAGGTAAAAAGTTTTGGGGGCTTAGATCTCATGTTTCCCTTCTTTTAGATGAATAATCTTCTGTAGGAGAAGGCTCCTTCCACTGAATGAAAGGGCCTGGTGTAATGGAAGAGAAACATGGTGTTGCACTCTGCGTCGCCCCCTGGCGGTGATGGCGGTGGGTCCGGGCGGGGCGACCGAGGCGGGTCCGTTCTGCACATCCCTGTCAGCCAGAGGGTGGCCAGCCAGGCGGCGCCCAGGGGCTTTCACCCTTGATGGCCTCAGACTGGGCGGCCCCTATCTGGTCCAGCACACTGGCCAGTATGTGGCTCCACCCTGCCAGCTGCACCTTAACACCAGGGCAGTCTGGCTACCTTCCTCCTCAGCCAAGGGTTCAGGCTCCACTAAATATCCCACCCTGATGTTCCTAGCTCCACCCCTTCCCCCACGTGCCCGTCACCAGCGCCCTCCCCACCACCTGAGCCAGGCGTGGCCACACACCTCCCACCTCTCTCGCCATTGGCCTTGGTGCCTACCCCTCGCCTCCTGCCCTTCCCCGCTTCCCCCTGCCTTTGGGATGGACAGCTGGCCTGCCCTATCCCCATCGTGTCGGGGCCCTTCGGCGGTTGCCGAGAGCGGGGCGCTCCCGCCCCTCTCGAGGGCCTCGCCGTGGGTGTGGCCCTGGCTGGGTTGCTAGGCGGCGGTTGGCTTCGGGCCACGCTGGGGCCTGCTAGCCGGCGTGTTTTGCCTCTTCCTCCGCCGTTGAGGCCTCTCCCCCTCCGGTCGCCGCTGTCGGCAGCGTTGCTTGGGTGGCAGCCGTCGACCGGCCCTTCTGCTGGCCTCTGAGCCGCCGCCTCCGGGCCGTTGCGCCGGGCTGCTGGCGGCGAAGACTCCCTCCAGGCGTGCTGGGCCTGCAGCACAGCTGTGTGTTCGGGCGGAGTCTTCCACAGTGTCGCGGCCCGGCGCTCCCTCCAGGTGGGTGTTGTCTGGTGGAGTTGGCGCGGCTGGGGGCGGGGGACGTCCCACTGAGTCCGAGGGGGCGGCCTCGCCCCTCGGACACATGGGCTCCAACCAGTTTTACTTTCATGTATGTTAGTACATGCTAGAATTGAACTGAACAAACTGCTCCCCTGCTCAGATTGTCATTTTCAATCAGTTGTACAGATTTGTACCTTTTGGCTGCAGATTGGGTCTAGTTGTGTGTGTGTGTGTGAGAGAGAGAGAAAGAGAGAGAGAGAGAGAGAGAGAGAGAGAGCGAGTGAGTGAGTGAGGGGGCATTCTTTGGAACAGATGAACCAAACAGCACAGCAGGAGTGTTTGTGTAGCTAAATTTACCAAAAGCAGTAGACTCTCATTAACACCACTCTGTGAAAATAACACATAGGTTCACAGGCCTGATGGAGCAGGTGTGGATCAAGATTTTTATTTAACTGCACAGCTATAGGGGGAAATTCTAAGCAGAGTTAATGAGCTGTGCTACATTGTAGAGAGTTGACCTGTGAAGTCCTTTCCCATGTCTATTCCACAACTGTAAAATGTGTATGATACTTAGAATTTTAAGGTCACTGTCTTAATTTCACTTGTCAGAAGGTAAATCCAAGTTAACTCAGTAGGATTTACTTCTGAGTAAACATGTTTCTACAGGACTGTATATTGCATGGTATCTGTACTCAGCTGGTCCTATTTCTGTTAAAGAACAAAATACTGGCTTCTTTGATTCTGTAGATCTCTGCTTAATCCTTATATTGTTGCCACTTTGATGGAAAAAAATTAATTGTTACTTAATGCAACAAGGATGCAGAAAACTTTGTCAACATTTTTTTCCACATTGAGAACTGAGTCAAGCTTTTGGAAAAAATGTTTTGATGATGTGGTATGTTTATTTTATAATGAATGCTGTACCTTCAGAGTGGTTGTCTTCATCTTCACTCATTTAATTATCAGCTTGGAGTACTGCAAATTTATTTCTATTGAAATAACATCCATCACTATGCATAGAATAGGTGTTACTTTTTGGGGCCCATGGGGTCTTTAAGCAGCTATATAGTGCAAACCTAAAAATATTACATTAAAAAGAGCCAGTGTGGTGTAGCGGATGGAGTAATGGACTAGGATCTGGGCGACTGAGGTTCAGTTCCCCACTCTGCCATGGAAGCTTGGTGGGTGACCTTGGGCAATCACTACAATCAACCTAACCTACCTCACAGTGAGGAAAAAATGGAAGAGAGGAGAATAATGTTAAGCCTCTTTAGATTCTCACTGGGGAGAAAGGTGGGGTAAGAACAAAGTAAAATAAAAATAAGAAAATAAATGTTTAAAGGCTGGGAGTAAAGGAAGACAATATTGAACATCCACGTGTTTGTTCAGTGCCATTAACATCAGCACAGGTCTCAGTCAGTATGGTGGGTTTCCTCCTGTTTCAACAATATTTACAGCAATGATTTCTCTTTGAAATTTGGTCCTCACTTATTTTATAATTGGTTCTTTGAAAATGAAACTATGGTCTTACTACTTAATTAGTCTTAATACATTCTTCCTGTTTGTTACTTAGCAGTAGGCATTCGATGTGAGCCTATCTGCCTCCTGAGTCTCCCTGGTTCTCTCAGTTCAGATTTTAGACCATCTGCAGCAAGGAGTTTAGCCTTCTCTGTGTCTGTGCTGATGTTTATGGAAGCTGCATCTAAAGCTTAAGTGAAAATTCCATCTGCACTTAAGTCCAGTAACTTTTAATAATGATGATGATAGTAATGATGATGGAACTATCCAGGTGTCACTTATTTATTTTTATTTTATGTATGTTATTTACATTCTGCCTTTCTCACTGAGACTCAAGGCGGATTACAGTGTGAGATTAGTACAATTAGTGGCAAGGACAAGGGCAGGCATTTCCATACAGTGTCAAGAACATTTCCATAAACTATGTCATAGGGTAAATGAATACAGTTTCAAGAATATTTCCATAAACAATGTCATGGGGTAAATGAATATAAGTTTACAAAGATATAGTATTAGCAAGGATCCAGTATGGGATTGAGGAATTGCTGAAACAGAACATAATTCTAGGACTTACATTGAACAACATAAAGCACAGGTAGGGTTTAGGAGTACATATTTAAAGCAACAGATAATATGTAAGGCAACATAATGGTGAAATCTATGGTTCACTGTCCGTCTTCTGTGCAGTCCCACATGGGACTGTGCTTGCGCAGGCCTGCCGACCGGAACTTTTCTTTTCTAGCAAATGTCCACCAGGGGGCGCTCGTCTGCCCAATGTGCCTGCACGGCTTTTCCCACCCAAGCGACATCCAGCGACGTCGCCCCCTTCACCCTCAGTTTCTTCTTTGCTGCCGACCGGTGAAGAACTAGCTGTCCGCTGTGAAGACGTTCGCCATTTTTGTGAGGATCTTCTTGCTTGACGATGACTCTTTTTTCCATTATGGCTGAGAAAGCACTATTCAAACGCTGTTCGACCTGCTCGACTAAAATGACGAGAACGGATGGCCATTCAGTTTGTCTCGAATGCCTGGGTGAAGCACACATCGTCGAAAAATGTGAGCATTGTCAGCGTTTTACACCTAAGGGCAGGGCTGAGAGGGTGAATAGATTACAGGCCCTGTTATGGAAGAGGGCCATGCGGGCTACGGGAGCGACGGATGCTCCCCCTGAACCACCTCCGATAGGCAGGAAAGTTAGACCTCCCTCGGTGAGTGAAAAATCTGTTCGTAGCTCCGCGTCGGCCCCTCGGGCCCGCTCCCCGGCTCTGATCCGACAACCTCTGACTCCGACTTCGGTTCCGAAAGATTCCACGGGCGCCGCTTCGGATCACAAGAATCCTCCGAAGTCGGAAGCAACGACATCGTTCGAAGTCCCTGTCGAGATCGAAACTGCCCTCTTCACCGATCCCGAAGGTGAAGAGAACTTCATCAGATCCGACCATCCCGATCTGCTCGGATCCGAAGTCATCGGATCCAAAATCATCAGATCCTAACTTAGCGGATCCGAAACCATCGAAGCCGAAACGGGTGGAGTTGAGTCGTCCTACACACGGTTCGAAGAGTACTACTGTGTCGGAGTCCAGATCTTCAGATCCGTTACCTACAGTGGGGACATCAGATCCGCTAGAAGAGGGACGTGGCACTGACCGCGACTTAGCCAGCCTTACTGGGAAGAAATCTAAAAAGAAGTCAAAGCATAGACACTCGACTTCTGTCCAAACCGATGAGGTGTTGTGGGAGAAGCCAAAAACCCCTTCTCCACATCTGTCCTCCCCATCATGCCATTCCTCTGCTGATGAAGGTGACTTATTCGACGCCCCACCTATTGTGGCCCCTAGATGGTCTGCAGGTGACTGCTGGTAGAGAGAATCTGCTTTATCATTTATCAAGGAGGAATTATGAAGGTGAAGGCTCCTTCTACTCCAGATCTCACCGATCTTATTTCCCATCTCTTGGTAGAGAGCATTGGGGTGACACAAGGAGTGAGTTCTCCCACTATGATTCCCCCAGACAGGGATCGGCTTACCAAGAGCCTGGACCTCACCAAGATCCAAGCCCTAGTCCTCCTTCTGATCCATCACCTGAGGACATCATTATTGGGACTGGACATATCTCCCCAACGGAATACTATCGGCTCTACACGGAGCAGATGCTTCGAATGGCCTGCTCCTTGGACATTGAGATTTCGACTGTAGATCCGAAACCAAAGGATAAAATATTACAATATGTCCAGTCTGGAAATCCTCCCACCATTGCATTCCCATTCACTGAGGGATTAGTAGAAATCATTACCTCGATCTGTGAAAAGCCAGCCTCCATTTACCCTACATCTCGTAAACTGGAAGCTCTATATAAAACTAGAGATGATGTCTGTACATACCTCTTTGCGCATCCACCACCTTCTTCCCTTATTACAGAGGAGATGCAGGCCCATCAGCGCCAGGGATCCCATGCCGTACCTGTTGACAAGGAGAGCAGGAAGTTGGATTCATTGGGCAAGAAATTATATTCATCTGCTGCCCTGACACTCAAAATATCCAACTACTCAGCCATCATGGGAGCCTATCAAATTTTTCTGTGGAATCACATGGCGGTCTTCATGGAGAAACTTCCTGCTGACCAGAAAGTATTGGCTAAAGTAATACTGGATGAGGCCTTGCGACTGTTGCAACAACAAATTAATGCTGGTCACGACACGGTTGACACATCTGCAAGGGCATTAGCATCTTCTATCGTGCTTCACAGGCACTCCTGGCTCCGTACAACTGAATTACCTGTCGAGATACGTAACAAGGTGGAGAATCTACCTTTTGAGGGTCAAACCTTATTTTCAACCAGAATGGATGAGTACCTGTCGCAAAAACGTAAAGATCGGCTGACAGCCCATTCCTACGGGATTCTCCCAACCAGGCAATTCACTGAGAATCGATACCAGTATCGTTCTTCACAGGGCTATCGTGGTCGGCAGCAGAGATACCAACTGTATCCAAGTTATGGTTCCTACAGGCAATTCCAGCCCCTGCGAGCTCTTTTCAGTGCAGGAGATCTAATTACCACCCACGTCGCAACCAACAAGGTCCCAATACCAAAGAGTCAGCAACTCAACCGAAACAGTTCTGACTAGAGTTTGAACAATCTGTCATTTTTGGGAACAGGTTGGCCCAGTTTGCCTCGGCATGGGCAGAGATTACCCGTGATAGTTGGGTGCTCAACATTGTTACAGTTGGTTATAAAATTCAGTTTGATGTTTACCCCGTGTTGTCTCTTCCTGATTATTCCCTACAATCCTCTTCTGACAAACTGCAGACGGAGGTTATAGCGCTCCTGCAGAAGGGAGCGGTACAGGAGGTTCTCCCTCAGGATTCCCCCTGGGGTTTTTACTCTAGGATGTTCCTTGTAGACAAAATGGATGGCGGTGTTCGGCCTATTTTAGATCTGAGATAATTGAATAAATTCGTTCTCATTAAATATGGTTCAGAATGCTTGTGCTAAATACGGTCCTCCAGCTGATGCCTGAGGACATGTGGTTCGCCATCCGAGATCTCAAGGACGCATACTTCCATATTGCCATCCATCCTGCCCATAGGAAGTATATCAGGTTCCTTTGTAAGGGTAAGGCCTACCATTATCAGGTACTCCTGTTTGGACTATCAACGGCTCCCCGAGTTTTTCTAAATGTATGGCTGTTGTAGTTGCATATTTGAGAGAACAGGGTTGCACAATCGATCCCTATCTTGACGATTGGCTGTTGGCAGCACCTTCTGCTGATGCACTTCTGGTCCAAATTACTAAGGTGATGCTTACCTGCTCCCGGTTAGAGCTTTTGGTTAACCTTAAAAAATCTAATCTTACCCCTTCCAGGAGGATACTGTTTATAGGTATGGAACTGGATGGTAACGGAGCATGCATTAAAAATTGGCAGGATTGTGGCTCTCTTTACAAAATGTAGGTTCCAGTTAGTGACTGCTATCCAGAGGTTGCTTGGCCTAATGGCTTTTTCTACAGCAGTCACCCCTATGGCCCATTTGCACATGCGACCTCTCCAACTGTGGTTCCTGTCAGTTCCTGAATGTTTGGGATTGCCATCTAACATCGGTGTTTGAGTTCTTTCTCTAAAGGATGAGGGACCCTCTAATTCTTCTATTAAAGTTTATCTGGCGGCCATTTCGGCCTTCCACCCTAAGATAGATGGGAAGACAGTTTTCTCCCAAAGCCTGTCAAAATCATTTTTGAAGGGGTTACATAACATGTTCCCACAGGTCAATGAAATTGTTCCTCAATGGTCACTCAAGTTGGTGTTAGCTGGGCTTATGAAATCGCCTTTTGAACCACTGGCAACTTGTGAATTAAAATGGTTGTTCTGTAAAGTGGCTTTCTTGATCGCTATTACCTCTGCCTGCAGAGTTAGTGAACTGGCAGCTCTGAGATCAGATCCCCCCTTTCTGAAGGTCCATCAAAATAAGGTAGTTCTGAGACCTGACCTTCGATTTAGACCCAGAGTTTCTACTCAATTTCATACCTCACAGGACATTGTGCTGCCTATATTTTTTCCTGACCCAACTGATAATTCTGAAAGGGCTTTGCATTCGCTAGATGTGAGGAGAGCTATTTTATTTTACCTTCAACCTCACAGTTTAGGTGTGACAAGCAATTATTTGTTTGCTACTATGGGCCTAGGAAGGGGAGAGCTGCTACGGCCCAATCAATTTCTTGATGGGTTACACAGACTGTTAAAGCTTGCTACTTACATGCTAACTTACCGTGTCCTTTAGAAGTCAAAGCTCATTCCACTAGAGCCCAAGCATCCTCTGCGGCCTTCCTGAGGGGAGTTCCATTACAAGACATCTGTAAAGCTGCTACGTGGTCATCTTCCGACACGTTCGCTAAACATTATGCCTTAGATTTGTGGGAAAGAAAAGAGGCTGCGGTTGGCCAAGCAGTACTACAGTCTCTTTTTCAATGAGAACACATGCCCGCCTCCTGGTAAGTGGCTTGTGAGTCTCCCATGTGGGACTGCATAGAAGACAGACAGTGAAAACTGTTCATTGACGTCTTCTGTGCAGGCACACAAACCCTCCCTCCTGCCCTGCTGTGTTCTTCCAGGTAATGTGAAGGCATTTCGGCGGCAAAGGAGAAACTGAAGGTGAAGGGGGCAACGTCTCCGGATGTCGCTTGGGCGGGAGAAGCCGTGCAGGCGCATTGGGCAGATGAGCGCCCCTGGTGGACGTTTGCTAGAAAATAAAATTTCTGGTCGGCAGGCCTGTGCAAATGCAGTCCCATGTGTGCCTGCACAGAAGATGTCAATGAACAGTAGTTACGGTAAGCGCAACTCTGTTTTTCTAACTCATTAATGAAACATCCTGGGATCCCTTTTAATAAATACTTTGCAATCAGGAAAATCCAAGAGGTAAATTATTACACTAGCATGATATCGAACAGTATGTTGAGTCCCTGCTAGTTATGATACAGATGCCTTCAACTAGTAGTGTGGCAATTGGAGCTACAATAGGGTGTTTTGACTTACATAAACTATTTTAAAATACAGATGCTGCAAATCCTTATGCCTCCACCTCCATACATTTTATGGTACATTTGCTTACTGAACAGGTCCATTGGTTGCTTTGGCAAACTGCAAATTTATGGATTTTAGATCATAAGTATAGTTCTTCCTTTTAGTGGTTGTATTTTCCACTGGATTTATTCCTCAGGCCTGCCTTTTGCCCATTTGTGTATACAAAGAGAGCAGGTTTAAGTTGGAATGTGATGTTCCTATTTATTTGGGATTCAGCAAGGCATTTTCTGCTCTAGAAGGCTTTAGTTTCTGAATTGGGAAAAAAGTTCCAAATGAAGTGCTGCAATTATGTGCTTGTGCTTCACTCTGTTTTTCTAGAAAGCTAATCCCAGATTATAAGTCAGCAACTACCCAAATAAGTCCACAGGCTCAATCAAACTCCCTAAGGGATGTTGTATCTCATCCACCCACTACTAGTCCTTGTGCTTCTTGAAATAGCATAGAAGGAGGGAGAAACTGCATGTAAACAAGATCGGGAGCTATCGGGGGTGGTGGTGGTGGTGGTGGTGGTGGTGGCATTGGCATTTCCCCTGAAAACTCCAGCAAATTTTCAGGGGTCCTACTCCTGACTGTCCTCTAATGACCCCCCCCCCCCATGTAAGGAAGATTAGACCCCAGGAACTAATTCTAAGAGCCCCTGAACAAGTTGTCCACAGCTGCTCTGTTGTTTCCTATGGGAAAAAAGTCAAAGCTGACTACCATTGCAGAAGCATACTGGGGTAAGGCTGCCATGGCCAAGGCACACTTCCAAATGCAAGCTGAGCTCATCTGAGAAAAATCTCAATAGAACTAAACTGAAGCACAGGAATGGAATCCCCTCAGAACCAAAGTGAAGGAAAGGGACCAACCCTACATCAGAGAATCACATCCATCACACCCAAACCAAATTGAAACCAGGGCAATGCACTCCCCTCATCAGAATTCTTTTCCCAGAGGCCCACCCTAGTTTGTCCCTTCTTCTCACTTTTTATATTTATGGAAAGATCTGGTGAATGGGAAAGGATATAGAAATCTTATCACCCTCTGTTTCATATATTGGCGAAGTAGGTGGCTGTGCTTTCTAGAAGGCCACTTCAAAAGATGCCTAGCCTTGTATCCCTAGTCCTGCATTCATACTAGGTTGCTTAAGTTGCTGAGTCAACAATAAATAAAAATAGGGGGGGGTGCTTAAATATTTCTGGGGACTATTTGTATAATGCTGCATCTGCCATCAATATTTTGGCTTATCTAAGTAGGGCCTTTCTCCCATGCTTCTACACGAGCTTTCTTGAATTAAGCAACCAAGTTGTTTTGGCTTTGAGTGCAAGATTAAAAGCTGTTGCAAGTGATTGGGTTGAAAACTAGTCCAGTGTCTAAAATTAAGTAGCTGGCTCAAATAACACCTTGAGTGTTAATTATTGAAAACTTTCCTCTGCTGTTAGGCTCAGGTTAACATCATGGCATATTAATGCTGTCTTTTTCTTAATTGTTTGAAATTTACCCTGGCCGAGTGGTGCTGGGCTCCAAAGGAAGGCAAGCTGATTGCATTCATTCTGCTCTGCTCTTTTACATTAATTTGAGACTGGGGGCGGGGGAGAGACAATGAGTGAGTGAGTGCAAGCCGAGTGGTGCTGAGCTCCAAAGGAACGCAAGGTGCTTGGAATTCATGCTGCTTTATTTTCATTTGTGACTTGAGAGAAAGAGTGAGTGGGTGCAAGCAGGACTGGCTCTCCAGAGGAGGGTAGGCTGTTTTGAGTTCATTTTCCTTTAAGGAAATACCTGGAGACTTTTGTGGAAAGGGGTGTGTGTGGATGTTGCCTTCTGACACACTTCCGGTGATGTCAGGGGGTGTGGCATATGCTAATGAGTTATGCTAATGAGTTATGCTAATGAGTTCCTGCAGTTCTTTTTCTAGGAAATGACCCCTGGTCCTCTCTCTACCTCTTTCTTTGGTGCAGAACAGGTTTTGGCCTGGCCTGGACTGGCCTGACCTGTTTTGGCCTGGCCTGGCCCGGCCTGGCCCGGCCAGGCCGGGGATGGAAGCCAGAAGGGGGCACGGATGATGGTACCCAATGTCCACCCCCAATTGCTGTCATCAATAAAGTCTTTGATTTGAATTGCAAAGTTAGAGGAGGAAGAGAGGGGAAGGAAAAGGGGGGATATCTATTTTGTGATTCATTGTGAGTTGCCCAAACGTTGCTTTTCTAAGCTTGCTGTTAAATTCTATCAATCAGAAGATGCTGCTTTTTTTGCTGTCCCCTATACCATCTAGTTATACAGTAATATAAATGAGCATTGATTGAAAAAAGAAGATTCAGCCCAATAAACACGCTGTGTCTCTCCATTCATTTGACTTTTCTACATTCTTACAGGTAATCCTTTTCGACTTAAGTTTTTGTGGGAGGTAGATGGGGACTGAAAGAGAACTGTTAGTTTTATATGTGAAAAATGTTCAACCAGTCAGATTTCTTTCTGGATGTAATGTACAGGAATTTTTTTAGAGTTGTAAATACTTTGTTCTCCTACCATTCTGTAATTCTGAACTAGAAGATGCATAAATTTCATATAATTTATTTTAATTGCATTATTTTTTCTTAATTTTTGCAGCATTCAGAATATGTTTGCAAGGGCTGGAGAGATACTGGACAAGAAAGTATTAATGGCTGAGGTAGCGGGAGGTATGCAGTGTATAGAGAGATTAAGAATAAAAGAGCTGAAAATACTCTATCCTCTAATCAGTTTAGGCTAAATAAAGGGCTGGTGCAAATGTAGTCTGCAACTGCATACGCTTTCTCCTACCCCATTTTCCCATTTGGTTCATCAGTTTCTCCATTCTCCTCCCTTGCTGGACAATACATCTAACCATTTTAGAGTTGCCGACAGACCTGGAGAGAACTGTCCTGTCCTTTTAATAGAAACTTAATGTGTAGAAATGGGCAGCAACGATTTTCATGACATGGAGGTAAATAATATTCCATTTAGCATCTATTAAAGGGGTAGGACATTTTTTTCCTCCAGGCAGTTGGCAACTCCGGATGATTTCCAATCCAAGATGAGCTCCATTTTGCAACCCATTCTGGAATGTTCTGACTGTAAGAATATTTGGCCAGTGGAATAAGTTTTCCAGAACAGTTAGTTTCTTCTGCTTGGTGTTCAATCAAATAACTATGTCTTTTTGAATTAGGCTTGATATTATGATGCTGAGTTAAGAACCAGATGGATGACAGATGTCTGGCACAGCAGGGCCTGAGGAAAAGCAAAGGGGGTCGGTAACACCAAATTGTTTCCAGTGCCAAAAAGGAACATAGATATTTACCAGTTCCTTTCTATCAAATAATACTTTTCAAAATGGTAATCTGTGTTTCCATTTTGGCATCTGCTTGTATTTTTTATGCTTTCCAGATAGAGAGGAATAGCCCTGGCACCATTGGATTCTTCTTAGTCCTTTGATAGAACTAAGTTTGTCCTATTGAAAGGATAAAAGTTAAGGAGGCAATATGTTGAATGCTAAGCTATGAGCATCTAGAAGAATTCTCAGAAGTGTGATCCTTTCTGTTCTCTAGCATTCAGTATGGTACAGCACAGTATTATAAAGTTATTTGCCATCTGCCTTTACTCATGCCTAGTACCTGATGAATGAACATGATCTCTAACACTGTGCATTTGCTAGGATGTTGTACAGGGTGGGGAAGATCCATCTTGCTTTCTGTTTAATGTGGTAAAGGCCTTATGAAGCATTTGATAGTCTTAATATTTGATACTGCTTTTTGAAGTTGAATGGCTGAAACAATGCCCTGGGATTGCCTGTGTTACATATGACAGCCTGTCTGTAGGTCTTTATCTTCACTCATCTGTACAATTTTTGCTTATACATTTATCAAGGTTACTGACATTGTCTTCCTCAGTAGTCAGCTTAAGCATGCAAAAAGAACCTTTTTGTCATTCCCCCGTGTTCTGTTAAAGTACATGGAGCTTCTACTTCCATCTGTGTGCACCATCTCTCATCCCATCAGGTGGAAGTTCAATTAAAATGTAGGTATTTGTCTTTTCACAGTACTGGCCCGCCCAGCAACCTTCAAAGCCATCCGAGGAACTTCTTGTAGGTATTATCTTTAAACCCTTTGCCCAGTGTCTTGCAGGAACAATTAAGAAAATGTGTTTGCCACATTTGCTTCCTAGATGGTGATTGTGAGCATTTTGGGACTATTCTGGTCATCCAAGCATCCAACTCAACATACTTAGCATATCGCCAATTAGCTGTCATAGTCCCCTCATCTCTTCACACAGGCTTGCTCTGAGGCATATAGCATTCCATTCTGTCTTGTTGTAGGTAATCATGTTTCCTACAGATCTTTCATTTCAGATGTTATACAAATAATTGATTGGTGAATCAGAGAGGGCAGTGGGAGCACTCTCATTATTGTTGTTACCTCTTTGGTTCCTGCTCCCTCCTCTTGCAGTTGTTTCCACAATGCTTATTTCTAGAGGAATCTGTAATTAAAAATCTATGTGGAAATAGATGAAAATGACACAGACATCTGTTTTAATTTTGCTCACTTCTCTTGAGCAATTTATACAATAAGTATTATTCTAGTGGGCACATACCAGAAAATATTTCCTCTTCCACGATGTCATGGCAATAAATGTACTACTGGCTCAAAATGTCATTATTGGTTAGAGAAGTCTTGGCCCTTGAGCAGGTAGTGAAGTTTGCACAGTGGGGGCAGGCCCAAAGATTAGACAGAAACCTGTATATCCAAAACTTATTTATTTTACTTATACCACACTTTTCTGCCTAGTGAGAATCCAAAGTGGCTTACATTGTTCTCCTTTCATTTATTTTATCTGCACAATAACCCTGTGAGGTAGATTCTGATGTGTGTATGAAACTGGTCCAGGGTCACCCAGAAAGCTTCTATGGCAGACTGGAGATTTAGCCCTGTGTCTTCCATATCCTAGCCTGACACACCGAACACTACACCATGCTGGCATGCTCTCAACCCACAGGTATACAGAAACATTACTTTCCTGTGACCTACTTTTGAGGTTCCCTCTGAAAAACAGATAGTTATGGACTGTGCATGCTTGCAGGGACTGCAGCAGTGGTAGCTTTAGGACATGGTCAGCCACATAGGCCAATAGACCAGAAGTGGCACAACACCAGAATGATTGAGTGTTAGATGCAAACATCTCAAAGGACCTGGCAGCAGCAGAAGGAATGAGGGCAGCAGCTGAGGTTACATTGGCTGGACCAGGCAGCAAAGAGGGCAGCCTTGAGTTGGTCACTTCTTCCTCCTGGGGCATCCCTGGGCTTGAATAGGAAAAGTGTGGTAATGTCAATAAATGGGTGGGATGGTGTGGTGAAGGGGAGAAGTTATGGGAATGAGTTGTGTGGATGATGATAGGGTGATGGGTATAGAAATGGTATGGAATGACAGGCAAGATGTTAAAAAAATTGTGGGATGCAAAGAGGAAGTTGAAGGTGCCATGTGATGGGGTGAGAAGCAGAGATAAAGGCAGGGGAAAGGCAAAGCGGAAGAAGAGAGACAAGGAATCATTCAGGGAAGGGCATAAGCCAAGAACAAAGGGTTTTTTTAAAGTGGCAGTCATTGTAAATGGGGGGCTGCATTGTAATAGGGGGAACAGAACTACAAAGGAACTGCAGCTAGAATTCTGCAAGGAAATGTCCTGGATTATTTAAATTTTGCATCCTATCAGCTCTATAATTTATGTCCCTTTCTGCAGTTTCCATATAGGACTGAATTTAAGGGGTATGTGAGAAGCAAGCTAAAAACAATCTGTTTTATTCTGGGTCCCCACTTATGAGCTCTTATTACAAGATTCAGGGTTCCTGTCCAGTTAGTGTGCTAAAGGGAGTTCTGCACTAACAAAAGCTTTATTCACCTCACCTCTGAATTCCTGCTGTATGGATAAGCTTAATGTATGCTCGATTTAGTCTACTCATTGTCTCATGTTTACACACCTTCAGGTTCCCTTGAGCTTCACCAACAGATGTTTCCCTAGCAACGTGAGCCAAAGCACTCTCATTTTGCTATTTAATACCAGGCAGTTCTACTGAAGTTCAGTTTAGGTTTTTGTTCCTATGAAACATGGTTCACTCATTTCCCCCTTGTGTCTGAATGTGACAGCTGTGATTGTGCAAATATGCACATTTAGATCTTTGTATATTTCTTTTACCTGTACATTGTCTATGTTGTATTTGTGTGTTTTCCTTAGTTACAGATATTCTACACAACCATTTTAGCCACCCATGGAGCCATTCTAATACAACAATTGTGAAGAGTACATGTGTGAATTATTTGTTTTCTGTTTCTGTAAAATGCATAGATAATAGTGATGGCTAGGAAAGGATGACACTTATAAATGATAATTACAATGAAAGTTCTTCGCAACTCTGCTCCCAGGATAAAGCAAGAGTCAGTTGAAATAGAAAAGGAGAAAGACTATAGATCTAGGGATCTTCTTAGAACTCTGAAAACCTAGAAAGTTATAGATGGATTGCCATTGGACATTCTTAAAATTCAGACAAAACTTCTTACCAAGGACAGTTTCGTTTTTATTGGGCTAGTTTAAGGAGGTGGTGAGGAGAGGGATAATGCTGTTTCTTGAAAACATTAAGGCCTTCTTCCAAATATGGAGTTACGGGACTAATGGGATGTTGGTTTTATTTTGGGTTTTGAATATTAGTGCGCTAAAGTTTTCTCAGCCATGATGCTCATTGGATTGTCTTGAAGGAGTCTCATATTGATCTAACCTAACTCACAGAGTTGCTGCAAATCTGTATCTTATTTAACATTGTTGAAGTACCTAGCACATTGAAAAACCTTTTGGAGTAGTACAAAAGAATTCATCAGTAATGGTATATCTTTTTTTAAAAGTAGTATTATTTTAATAGCTTCTTCTGAAAAGTTGCTTCTGTTATTACCAAGATGTCAATGCTCGTTTTAGCATGAACAGTTATAATTTAAGCCCCTGTTGTAGATAAACACATTACACATATTGGAATAAGTATGAAAATTGGTGGGATTATGAGATCGGGCTGACCATCTAATTGTCTTCATCAGTATGTTCCACTCTGTCATTTGAAAAGCAATGTGGGGAATCCAGTCATGGAAATAAAAAGATCTGTTTGTCACCAGAGAATGCAACAACAACCCAAAAGTGAAAATACTCATTACAAAAGTCTGATTTGGGATGGATAGAGTATTTGCAATGTCCAAGTAGTGAACTTTCATACCTGACATGCAGGTCACCTAATTTCCCAGGAAAGTCTGGAGGTTTTTGTTTTGTTTCATTTTTGCTTGGAAGTCTATTTAGAGCAGTGAGAGTACTAGCATTTGGGGCTAATGACATGAAGTGTGGCTGAATTGCTGTGTAATGAAGTGCATGCATCATCAGCAGAGATAGTCATGGTGAGTACAGGATTTCTTCTGATGCAGACCTGCCTTTTCCTTTATCTGCTGCTGAGTACGAAAAGCTGGGAACTTAGCCATGACTTCCAGTGCTGGTCTTGTCTGATTATTCTGGTGTGGTGGAGGAGGTGGTGGTGTATTTCTATTTAATCTTTAGCCCTCAAATTACCATGAGCAGCAAAGGAGCTAAATGAAGTTTATTACTTTGGGGAAGATGTAGACAGTATTTTGGGCTAAGAATCAGTAGTACACTTATGAATACGTGGTTTGTTACAAAGACCATTGTTTGGTTTAATATAGTGACTATGAGAATGAATCTTGTTTTTGCCATGAACTCATTAAGTGGACTTAAGCCAGTGTCTCCTCAGCCTCAGTAACTCCTCCATCTGCAGTATGAGTATAATGATATCTACTTACAAAGTTGCTATAAGAACTGCAACAAAGTAATTAATATACATGAAGCACTTTGAAAACCTGGAAGTGCTCTGCAGATGCTAAGCATTAAGCTTCCAGAGTACTCTCGTCCAAAAGAAATGGGTACTTTTGAAAGGCTGCTTGGAACATCCTGTTGCATAGGGATCAATACAATACAATTACTTAACAGATCTAACGGGCAAAAATTAGGATTTAATTTATGCTAGTTGAAATTACTGTTTGGAAATACATAGGGCTGGAAGCCATGGAAAAGATCCCTGCATGCAAAGTGAGGGGGGATTTTTGCTGGTTCCCGAGTACAACAATAGCCCTCCAGCTCCCCCCTCGTGCTGCTCGTGCTCCTGTCATTCCTCCATGCACAGAATGGGGTCCAACCCATGGGGCTTTAAAAAAGCACACTCTGACATATGTTTATAAGGCATCTGTAAATGGGGGGAGGGGAGTTGGATTGTTGATAGATTTTTTTCTCATGCAAAGTTCTAGTATTCCTGGTATAGCATCTATTTTTTCTAATTTTATATCTGACGCAGAGGTGAAAGAGGTAGCTTTTAAAACAAATAATGACAAATGTATTTGTCATGGATGAGTGATGACAGCTGTTGCATTGCTCCTATTAGATAGATGCCCCATGGGAATGAACTTAGGCTATTTCCTCTTGCAAGTCAAGTCGGCCATCATGAGCTTGCCTTCCACCTTAAGTTGTCTGCTATAGCTGCCTTCAAAGAGCAGCCAGCTTCTATCTTGAAGGTCTACTAAAATGTTCTGAGATGGACTCTGTGATGCACTGGACTCTGTTAAGTCGCAGGCACCTAAGCAGTGCCAGAGGCTGGGATGTTTAACTCTGTGTGCGGCAGCAGCATGCTTAATGAATACAAGGAGCAAGGATTGATTATGTCCCGTATGTGAAAGCTGCAGCAGTCTGTGAGACAGCGTTACATCTAGGCTCGCTATGGAAAATATGAAGGAATGTTGAGAAAGCTTATTTGCAAAAGGATATGTACCTGTAAGCAAATTTCTCCCTTTTCCCTTTGTTTAGAGAAGGACTTTTAAGGATTTTTTCTTCCTTTAAGCAAACAAAGGCCTCCTTTGATCAAGGCACATGCCTGGAAATTGCTAAATGTTGGTCATAAATGAGCTTTGGTTTATGGAACTTGTTATTAATGATGGATAAATATTAAACGCCGAGAACAGTCTACTGTTTTTGTTTATGTCTACTGAAAGCAGTGAAAGTAAAAAAAGGGGTGGGGGTTGGATTTAGAGTTACAAAATGTATGGCTAGACTACAGAATCTGAACCTTGTTATAAATGATAATTGTATCCATCAGTTATAATATTGTGGTGAATATCAGCTTTTCTTTGGTGTGTATCTGAATAGGTTGCATCTTATTTCCTGAAATCCATGTACATGTTTTATCCTGTTCTTTGTTTCCCTTTCTGCCTGGCACACGTGCTGCTCAGAGACCTCATGTCTTGAATTGAACATGTCAGATTATTGAAAATGAGGGAGAAATGTCGAAATGTATTAGAATATTCTAGTTAGTACTTAGAATGAGATACTTGTTTATTGCCGATGAAGAGGTAAATGTATTTGTAACTTCTCTGTAGAATGCTGGCTTTTAAAAATTTGATTCTTAAAGAGCTACCTTAAAAAAATACTGTTTTTTCTATGTTAAAAATGAAGTACTTTTTATAAGAATTTTAGAAATCAGGCTTTTCTCTGTAATACTAGGGTATAAGAAACCACACCCTTAGTGTGTGTATGAAAGTGATACTGTAATTCAGGGAGCAGTCTTTCTACTTTCAAATAAGTCATGCTTTTGTAGTATCTGTGCTTTTTTAAAAAATCTTTTTATCATAATGAAACCAGTCTTTTCATAATTAATTTCTGTTTTATAAGGGGCTGGAGGAAAATCCCAACCTACTTTGCTCAATTACAATAATAAGATTAGTATATGCACGTATTTGATCCTTTACCCATTTATGAAAGCATGATCTACCATTTTCATAGTGAAGGCCTTGCTTGTAATGGTGCCAGGAACGACAGTTCACATGGTTAAAGATCTGGAGGAAATGAAAATCTGAAGGAGCAGGTTCTTCTATAGGCTCGCCTGTCTTGCACATGTCTTACTGTAGGCTTGTTCCAATTTAGAATCAGGAGCTTATGCTTGAATTGGACAGGAATGGAGAAACAAATGTGTTTTGAGTGGCTATGTGGGATATTGGAAATAAGTATGCACAATATGGGCTCATCAAAACCTTCAAGCATATGTTTATTTACATTGGCTAGATTCCGAAGAACTGTAAGTAGCTCTGTGGCACCAAGAGAGCTGTAGTCTTATTATGTTCCAACATTAGTCCTTATGCTACAGAAAGAACTGCTTTTGAAATATTTATTTATTTATTTATTTTCGGTTTTTATTCCGCCCTCCTCACATTTCCAGCAGGCTCAGGGTGGATAGAGGGGAATTTCCCCCAAAAGTGTTTCCAGAATGGTACAGGCAGTTGTTAACTGCAGAGAGGAAAAGATTTCACTGGGCTAGTAGATTTCACTGAGCTAGAATATTGGCTGGGCTCTTTAGAACCCCGCAAAAATTCATATAAGTTTAGGGGTTTTTATTTGATTTTATAAAGCTACTCCCAGAGCAGCATCCCAATTATAATAAAATCCCAATAAAATATGCATTAAAAGGAAACTACTTAAAAGAAGAAAAAATACTACATGACAGCAGTAAGATCATCAGCTGCAAACATTTGACAGAATAGATACATTTTTAGAAATGTTCTAAAATCCATCTTGGCAGGCCTCCTTGGATTGAAGCATTTTGTAATTGCAGTTTCACAGCAGAAAATTCACCTCATCTTTGGAACTTACCCCTATGAGATGTGGTAATGGACAATAACACTAAATTTAAATATAAGGAGGATAGTCATATGCTAGTATTAACCAGTATGGCCAGGCCATGTGCACAATGTTCTTCAGCTCCAGAACTTGTCTTGCAGCAAGTGCTAGCAGTGAACTATGGAGATGTAGCTTCTTAGGGTTTCTTGGTGCATTTGTGTCCTTCCAACAGATTGAGTATTGCAGGACAAAGTTACTAGGCAGGATGGGCTGTTTGTCAAACTACTTGAAAGGTCTCCTCTCTGCTAAGGTATATCAAATAATGAAATGTATTTAATAAACAAATTGGTAGAATTTGGATTTGGGGGACTGAGAATTCCAGTTGTTTTCCTGAAATAAACAATCCATCTTTCAATTCAATGTCAGTATTTTGGAGTTCCCAAATAGTAATTTCATTTTGTTCACTCCTGTTAAGATCCTCCTCAGTCACGAGACATACTGTCTGTGCTCCTGCCTACTGAGGCAAGGCAAGTAAGTGGCAACCAGATAAGAGGATTTTTCAATGCTGACATCTCAGTTTTGGAATAACTTACCTCTTAACATACGCCTAATATATACATTATTCTCCTTTAGGCACTAGACCAAAACATTCCCCTGTTCCCCCAGGTTTTTAACCTTGGGATTCTATCTTTTTTACAGTTTGTTTCAAATCAAGGATTTTTAATGAATATTTATTTATAATTTACAAAATGTAGACCCCATCTTTCTGCCTTCATCAGGGCAGGGATAACATTTTAGGCTGCTAAATATTTTATGGCTGAGTTTTTATGGCTTGATCATTTTTACACTAATTTTAATGCTATTTTTATTATTGCTTTATTTGAGGGATGACCTTGAGCAGGTCTGGAGAGAGCAGGTGTACATGCTTTCTAAATATATTTTATGCATATGAAGGAAATTTTTTTACAAGTGCTGGGACCTGAGTTAATGATCTGGGTGTCAATAATGTAATGTGTCATGAAACTGCATTTGTTAGGTAACATGGTGTGATTTTAATAAGAATGGAGCAATTGCATGATGGTTACTTGAGTCTTCCTTTGATTAATGGTCACTGATCACCATTCTGCCCTATGTGTACCAGCTCAAAAATAATTTTGAGGGCTCTCCCCCCCACTTCAGACTAATTTGATTTCATGTTACATGAAAAATACAATCTATATACAGATACAATTTTTTCCGGAAGGGTGGACTCACAAGCAGCTTAGAACTTATTTATTTGCATATGTGTTTAAAAACCATTATTGAACAAGTATTTAACAATAATCTTGAAACTGAACATTTAAGCTTTTGATTCTGAAGCTTTTTGTGCTGCATTTCTGCAAGGAAACTTTATTCCAAAATTTGAATAAACCTTTGATTTTCAAATTATGCCTCCTCTGCAGATAAAAACTTTGATGATGACGACTCTGTGGATGGGAACAGACCTTCCTCTGCCAGCTCCTCCACATCTTCAAAGGCTCCTTCAACCTCTCGAAAAGGTGGGATGGGAACTGCTCGTAGAGTTGGGACAGCAGCTCTGGTCTCAAAAACCCCAGGTAGGTCAAGGATTCAAAATCAGAAAATTGGTGTTTTTATTTTCCTCCTTAGTCTTAGTGAACATTTGAAGTTACTTGAAAGACTGAGACAGAAGAACTAAGGAGGCTCAAATATTTATGGTTTTGGAGCCCATACTTGTATGCCTTCTCTATTAGAGGTAAATTCATTGTAGATGAAACTAAATCCTTGCATGTTGTGATATGGATCAGGGCATTCTAGGAAGAAGAGGGGGGATTTAAATGTCAACTCCTGCTCAGTTTTGCTAATTAACACTTGTTTTTCAATGCTGTTATTAGCAGTTTTAAAAGAAAAAAGATAGGCTAATTTTAAGCAGCACATCACTTTTTTTTTTACTTTTTTTTAACTTAAAATGCTTGATATTAGTGGGAGTAGCTGGATTCCAAGTTGATAAATAATTTGAGGTTGAAGGCTTAACTGTCCTTTTTCCTTCCCACATGGTCCGATCCAAACTCTCTCTGCCCATGCATGTAGTTTACTTTTCAACTGACTGATAGAGGTTTGTGATGTCAGTCACATCTGTTGTGACCCTGAATTTTCACTTTTTTAATAATAGTAAGCCTATCCTGGTGAGTTTAACTTCAAGGGTAACCAGCATAGCAGGGAAATAACATTTATTTCTAAATGATATCTTCAGCAAAGTTCCGTTGTTAATTGTCAAAACAATAATTCTTCCAGTGAATGTTTTAAAGATATTTCTTCCTCTCTGCCTATCTTCATCATGTATCCATGTCAAGAATGCTCCACTTCCTTTAAGAGAAAAGGTCTTCATATTGACATCTTATTATACTATTGAATGATTTCTTGAACATGATGTCGGCGCAAAGGCTGCACATGTTCTTTGACTTCTTTGTGTCTTCCTTTCCTATTAGAATAAGAAATATTTTACCTATATCCCTTAAGAAACTTCATTACCTCTTCCCTGGGATTTCAAAGGCTTGTTTTATTTGTTATTATTATGTGTCAAGCATTAAGACTCTTTTACTTCTGCATCTCCCAGTGACTAAAGAAGGAGCTGGTGCCGTTGATGAAGAGGATTTCATTAAAGCTTTTGATGATGTCCCAACTGTTCAGGTAAATAATAAGATGTATTTTTAAACACTTATTGAAAAACTAAAACAGTTCTTTCTCATGGGCACTTAGAATGCTGTTTTGTGAATTAAACGTACAGCCCAAGCCATTATAAACACCTGGCAAAGAACATAATTCTTCCATTTCCTTAATGATAGTAACTTTACATTTCCATATTCTCTCCTGTGTGCCAGTGCCATTCTCACCTCCTCTCCCAGTCATAACTACAGATAAAGGATAGCATTTTCAACAGTTCTTACATTTGTTGTATTTTTAATCCTACACTTCCTTCAAGGAGCTGAGGGCAGCATACATGATTTTCTCCTCTGTTGATTCTAATGGGCTTAGATTGAAGTTAACTGTATAGGATTATCCTGTCAGTCTCTTAACCAGTATTACAACTTCACTAGCTTAGAGTTTTGGTTTGCTAATTTAGGAGTTACCCTGCTTTCCTAATCAAAACCTTCCCCCTTCCCAGTCAGCTGAGTGTTGAAACCCAAGTGGATAAATATTGAGTGGAGTTTACATCAGCCTATGGGCAGCTTACTTGCATTCACTAAGCTCATTGTTGCTACCACCCACTATTATATGTGATTTAGCATTATTTGAACACCAATGTGTGTCTGAAT
Organism: Eublepharis macularius; assembly: GCF_028583425.1. Taxonomy (NCBI): domain Eukaryota; kingdom Metazoa; phylum Chordata; class Lepidosauria; order Squamata; family Eublepharidae; genus Eublepharis; species Eublepharis macularius. Next base: position 164,161,908 of record NC_072791.1, on the reverse strand, counting down.
TGCCTGCAGAAACATCAGAGTTCAGCCACATCTCAACCCAGGCACCAGCTGACCCCTATATGTTGGTTTCATAGAACATGATTATTATCCTTGACAGTCCCCTGCTCAGAATGTGTGAAAGAAAGATAACAGAAAATGATGCTCAGAACATCTTTTAAGAGTATTTGGTATTTATTGATATTTATACGGATAAGTGAAATTCCTTTGCTCACCCTACTAAGGTAATAAAGAGGAAAAGAAGGCTTTCAGATAAAGCCTATAAACTGAATGTTGGTTATGAGCACATGAGCTAAAATGTTAGTTTTAAATGGTATCTGCCAGAGGCATCCTATTTGATGTGATGTAGTATAAAGCATAAAACGTATTTTAAAAGGTGTGAGTGATTGGTGTAGTCATTGTAAAGGTCCTCTGGCTCAGTGATGGAAACACATTGCAGCTTAATTAATGCATTTTATTAAGCATTATTATACTTCCACTTCACAGATTTTTTCCAGTCGAGACCTTGAGGAATCCATCAACAAAATCAGAGAAATTCTGTCAGATGATAAACATGATTGGGAACAAAGAGTAACTGCAGTAAGTATTTGATTTTATGTGAACTGCAATTGGGGGACCTTATTTCCCCCGATAACCTCTTTCTCACACTATTAACACTTTTCCTTCTCCAGGCAGTTCCCTTATCTTTACCTTTCCCTGCTTTCTTCTCTCCTTTCCACCAAACAACCAACCTACATTTTATCTGCTCCCTGTCTTTAGCTATATTTATAATTTCATGTATACCCCACCTTTCTCCACAATGGGGACCAAAATCAGCTCACAACAACACTGTGAGGTAAGTTAGGCTGAGAATGTTTAACTGTTCCAAGATCATCCAGTGAGCTTCCATAGCAGAGTCATGATTCAAACCTGACTATCCCAGATCCTAGTATGAAACTCTTAACATACACCACACTGGCTTTCATGGGGTGGCTGCTGTTGAACAGCAGCAAGCAGCTGGGTCTGGGTAAGTCATACAGGTCAGGTAGTGTCAAGTCACCTGTCGTTAATGGTGAGCCTGACCCTTGTGAGTTCTCCTTAAGGTTGCTAACCTCCAGGTGAAAGCTGGAGGTTGCCCAGAATTACAACATCTCCAGACTACAGAGATCAGTTCCCCTGGAAAAAATGGCTGTTTTGGAGGGTGGACTCTATGGCATAATATCCTGCAGAGGTTTTCCCCCAACCTGCCCTCCCCAGATTCTACCACAAATCTCCAGATCTTTCCCATCCCATAGTTGACAACCCTAGGCCTCCCTCAAAGCCAAAAGAGCCCTGGAAAGGGCCCTGCCCACTGCCTTTACTGACAGAAGCCAAGCCTGAAATACTGTAAATACTGTGTGGTTGCCTAGCAATATCCACAGAAAGCATTAATTTCTTAAAGCTACAGGTGCTGCTTCTGTTATTTTGGGGGCTTCTAACTACTTAATTTTTAAAAAAAGATTTTTCTGCCAACTTAGGGCATTTTTCAGGTTTGTAGAAAGATCTGTCTCATCTGTTCATGGCTCCAGTCTCTGGATTTAACTATCCAGATTTGGCCATGTTGATAATCATAAAAATTGGTTTTTAGGGGGTACAGTCTGCCTAATATATTTTTTTAAACATTTTGGGATGTGTGTATATATAAAGCTGTGTATGTTAATCTGTATGTAGGTTAACTTGCAGCACCAAAGGAGATTTTCTGCATTCATTGTATCCTAAGAATTACAGTTTTTAGAATGAATAGTTAATTCTCAGTGTTTTGTTGAGAAGCTTGAATACTTCACATTCTCTTTCATATTTTATTTTTATTTAAGAACACTTCTCTGCTATCTTTCTGATGAGCAAATCAGCTCCCAAGCCACTAATAATATAAATTAACAACCAAATGTTTAAAAAGACACCAAAAGCATAAAAATATGGCAGCATAACACATTATCTGCTGTTGCCTTTAAAGCGAATTTTTAACCTTGCAGTCCTAAACAGAGTAGTACACCCTTTGAAGTTCATTGAAGTCGGTGGGCTTAGAAGAGTGTAACTCTCTTTAGGATTGCATTGTAAATCTGAGCTGGACTTTTTTTCTTTTTTTTTGTGCATGAAACCAACAAACTTCTTTACCAGTCCTACTTTCTTAATGTTTTTGTACAACAGCTAAAAAGGATCCGTTCTCTTTTGTTGGCTGGAGCAGCTGAATATGATACCTTCTTCCAACACCTGCGCCTGCTCGATGGAGCATTTAAATTATCTGCTAAAGACTTGCGGTCCCAGGTAGTACGAGAGGCTTGTATCACATTGGGGTAAGAAATATAAATCAACATACTCTGATGTATGGTGCTATGTGTTTTGACAAGGCAGATGTCAAGTCCTGTCTCTTCTGCTGCAAGGAGACTGAGGCAGAGACTTAGTCCCCAGTTCTGTTCTTGGTTTTATTGGTCATAACCTTCTATAGGTGTTTGATTCCTATTTGCTCAGAAAAATACTCATGTCAGTGGTAGAGATGGGCGCAAACCAAAATAGGAACCAAAGTTCGGTATGAACCAGGCCAATTCATGGTTCGCGAACTGACAGTTAGTCAGAGCCCATTTCTGATGATTTGCCACTATAGGATGGTTCGTTTGGTTCGTTTTTCAGTTCGTCACTGCAGACAGTCTGGTGCCGATCAATCAGTTTCCTAGCCAACGGGGAATGGGCTTTCTGTAGATCTTTTGCTGACCAACCAACCAAATGAACTGGTTCACGAACCAGGGCAAGTTTGTAAAAGTTTGTGGTAGGTGGCTCATGAAACGCGATGAACCATGAACCCCATGATTCGTTTTTTTCCTGGTTCGTGCCCATCTCTTGTCAGTAGTTCATAGTTTAGTTCCAATTTATTCAGAGACAAATGAAACAACCAACTTACTTTCATATTGGAAACAGGCTGTGATTGTTCTGTCGGTTGGTTAAATTTACACTTCGGGATCTGTGGTGGGTTGAGGACTGATTAAGATTGTCCACCCTCAGAGATAGATGGATCTGGATAAATTCCTGACAGCCCTTTTCTTGCTGAAATTATTGGGGTCCCTGCTGAAGCTTTGGTTGGTCTTTGTCTCTACCCCTGGATGATCTCCAAATTGCAGTCATTCCCAGGCATCCTCTACCATGGCATAGAGCCCATCCTGCCCCTTCTTTAATAAGGACCTGGCAGGTAGACAACATACAAGGGAAGAAAATTTGGAGTTACCAGACCTGGGACCAGAGCCCACATTCCTTAATAAAGGAGACGAAGTGCAGTTGTAGTTATGAGAGCAGAATAAAGAAGTTTATTTTGGTTTGGGTGAATATGTCGACTTATTTGCCTTTCTATGTTTACATGTATTATATGTATATATTAAGTACATGCTTGAAGTATGTTTAGATTTTCCCCCTAAATTGAACATTTATGAACACATGAAGCTGCCGTCTGGGTTGTTAGTCTGTCAACATCAGTATTGACTACTCTGACTGAGAGCAGCTGTCCAGGGTGTCACATCTTTTAGATTACCTACCACTTCATCCTTTCACTGGGAATTGAACCTGAGACTCCTTCTGCATGCAAAGCAGATGCTATACCACTGAGTGATGGCCGTTTCCCAAATATATAGTACAATAATATAATCTCATGATAAGTTTTCAAGATTCCTCAGAATTTTGAAATTAGTGGTAATGCCCAAAGATGGCAAACGTTTAAAGTAGCCTCTGCATGGAGTTAGGGAAAGTACAAACTATTACTTTATTGAGACAGAAAAAGATTAGAATTCCACTGGAAGATTTGCTGTTAACATAATTTCTGAAGAGGCATGCTTGTTCTAGGCATAAGTGTGTGTCCATTTCATTTTCATTTTATTTCCTGAGCTTTAAGCTATTGTGAAACTAGCAGATTTGAAGGCAGAATTAAAAAACAACAACATTCTTTTAGGGGTCAAGCTGAGTTCAAGGTGAAGTTCAAATGATTCCTTTCTTCCAGCAAACTCATTGGTGATAATTCTATCATGAACTCTGCTGGAAGCATTGTCTTAGAGTAAAAGGTATTAGGGCAGTTTTAATAGCAGCTCATAAAATTCACAAATGTCAGGGCAAGAGGGAAAGCTTGTGAGAAGGTTGAACTGAAATGGTCAAAGCTGAGAAATCAAAGTAATCCATCTGCATCCTATGGGCTCCTTTTTGATAGCTGGCCAGTGACCTCTGCTAAATTCATCTGTTGTTATAAGCTCAAATAAAGAATAAAAAACATCATATGTTGAGGAAAAATGGGGAAATAGTTTCTTTCAGTGTGTTCATAATCTATATTGACAGAACTACAGAAACTGAAAATAGAAAAGAATCCTGGTTTTAATAAAAGGTGACCATCATGACCTCCAATATCATTACAATTATAATAATTAGCATTTGTGTAGCACTTTTAAATGTTCAAAGCACTGCACATACATTACCTTATAGCCTTAGAGCAAGCAAGTAAAGCAAGTGAGTATTGTCCTCAGATTACAGATGAGGGGGCTGAAGCTGAGAGGGAACGGCTTTCCTTCATTTAGTGAATTTATAACAAAGGTGAGATTCGAGCCAGGAAGCTCCTGCCTTGGATCTCTGTCTCTTAGCCACCATGAACCAGCTTTGTGATAAGAGTTTTGTATTTCTCAGGCATTTGTCATCGGTCTTGGGTAACAAGTTTGACCACGGTGCAGAAGCCATCATGCCAACGATCTTTAATCTCATTCCCAACAGTGCCAAAGTCATGGCCACCTCTGGTGTGGTAGCTGTTAGATTGATTATCCGAGTAAGTATCTCTAAAAGCAAAGATGAATGTTGTTACTCAGGACTATTCTGATTGGAGCAGTAGAGGGGCATAAATGTGAAAATCATTCCAGTTAACAGAATCTCCAGCAGAATCCTAAATGAAACTGTCTCTGGCAAATCAATAAGAGAAGGTTTACTGCTTGTTATTACTAATTTTTACAGACCAGATCAGAGCCAAACTGGAACCTGTCAAGGCACAGAAACCAAGTAATTCAGTTGTAGTAGTTTGACAATGGTCTGCTCAATTTAGCACTGGTTAAAACTCAAATGAAGAACAAAGCACATACTGGGAAAAACCTTTGCTGGGAGTTAGTTAGAAATCTGAATTCCCTCTATATGTGCTGTTGCAAATGCATTCCCTTGTTGATGTTCCCTGCTATTTATTTTTTAAATTAACTTTCATCTTTTATTCATGAAGGAAAAATAAATCAACACTTATCCAGTTATGAGTGAACATGTTTTAAGGAGCCATGGCATATAATCACAGATTCTGTGACTATAAAACGAGAAAAGGGATGTAGCATCAGACTGTGTATTAAAACCAACAATCTGTGGCAAGAAAAGATGGATTCTGTGACCATCATAAATTATGGAAATTAAAATGACATATACATGCTTATATGTATAATTATTTCCCTGCTACTCATGAGAATTTCTGAAGCTTTTGACCATTGGAATTCCTGTTCTGTATGCCTACTTGAATTTAGCAACTTGTCAGTTAAACCAATTTGCTTTCAATACTTCTCAGGGTTTGTTTGTTTGTTTTAATTCATCCCCCAGCATACGCACATCCCTCGACTAATCCCCATCATCACCAGTAACTGTACCTCCAAGTCTGTTGCAGTTAGAAGGTGAGTTTTTATTCTTTTTGATTTGTGGCATAGCAAAATAAAAAAAAACCCACCTTATTTGTGTTTGACAGAAATTTCTTCCACCTGTTGGCAGGATCTTCAGCCCTCATCTTGGCAACCATCTGTCATGTCATTATAATTGCGGTGCTTGACACTAGAGATGGGCACAAACTGAAATATGAATCAAAGTTTGGCACGAACCAGGCCAGTTCGTGGGGCACAAACCAGGCTGGTTCGTGGCTTGCAAACCGGTGGTTCGTCAGAGCCCATTTCTGATGAACTGCCACGAACGTTAGGCCAGTTCGTTTGGTTAGTTTTTTGGTTCGTCACTGCAGACAGTCTGGCGCCAATTAATCAGTTTCCTAGGCAACGGGGCTTGGGCTTTCTGCAGACCTTGTGCTGATCTGGAAGTGATGATTTGCTGACCTGGAAGTGACATTTTCACAAACCAAATTAACCAGTTCGCAAACCGGGGCAGGTTCGTGAAAGTTCGTGGTTCATGAAATGCGACAAACCTCATGGTTCATTTTTCCCCAGTTCATGCCCGTCTCTTAACACACATAATGTGAGGCTGCTCTTGAGGACTACAAACCCCAGTTTGTCAGCATAGTTACGTATTTATGCTAGGCTTCCGGATAAATTCAACCTATTGACCAATAAAGCCCTAAATTGTACAGATCCCATGTACTACTTCCCTATAGGCAGTTACTAGGATCACAAGACACACCCATTTAATGTTAAGGTTCAAGTTGAAAGTCCATACAAGGACACATATACAGTAATATGCTGGCCAGCCCACAGCTACAGAACTGATATTCCCCCCAGAACTTGACAAAGCATGAGCATCTTCTAGAAGCATCTGTCTCTTTGTAGAATTGACGTGTAGTGACCATGGGTTAATCTCATTTGTATTTAAAAATACTTATTGGATTAAGATTTCATACTTTGTAAACTAACATCTTTTAGAAATGTATTGCCTGTCTTTAGTACCTAGAATAGCATCATTTACTATGAAATGTCCTTAATTTTTTTTCAGACGCTGTTTTGAATTTTTAGATTTACTTTTACAGGAATGGCAAACACACTCTCTAGAAAGGTAAGATGTGGGCATTAATTAGTAGACTGTTTCCTCTACAGTTTTATTTTTTAAATCCTGAAATGGCCTCTGATGCTGTCACGAAAATTTTGGAGGGGCACATAGGAAGAGAAATAAGGAGGAAAACTCCAATTGAAAACAAAATTGAGATCAAAGGAAACTGATAGCAAAATGTTTTAATAAGCCTCAAGCCAGCTTAGTTACAGAGATGATACTCCTTTGACCACACTTCCTTCAGTGCAGACTCTTATGAGTCACTGTTTGCCGGCAAGTTAAAACGAAGATTTTTTAAAAATCAGAGAGCTATGTCTCTTATGTAAGTAGTCTGTCACTTCAGAGCATTTAATCCAGTGTATACAGTGGTGAGTGCTGAACTTTACTCATCTGCAGGAGTGCATAATCTCCAGCCCAAAGTTTTTCACTCTCCCAAAACAATAATAATATTTGTTGACTGGAGTATTAACTCTAGTGACAAAGCCTGAGTAATAATGGATATCATGTCTTCTTAGTTAAGAAGGTCCTGCAGTCAGACTCAGCTTCTGTTGGCTTAGCCAATTTGTCTGAGGTACTTGATTTGTTTAGACCGGTTTTTGTTAAAAAGAATCTTGTCAAAATGACTTTTGAAGCCAAGAGAAATAGTTGGTTCAGTAGTGATTGCCGAGCAGTCAATAGGTATATCCAGCAGAAGCATCATGAGTTTACAAGTAATTGCATAATACGGGCTCTCCAAGAGTTGTTGGAGCTTAAGAAGACTTAATTAAAAAGACTAATTAAAAGCAGAAAACAGGCATCCTTGCATAAGGAATGGGGACATCTCATCTCAGCTATTAACAACAAGGATAATAAGGCCTTTTTGCTTATCACCAACTCTGCTATAAATTCAGATTTTAAAATTCCTTGCTACATTGCCCCTTTAAATGTGAGAAAATCATTTCAGGAAGTTATTCTATGATGCTGGTGCTTCCAACTCATCCCCAAATACTATTTCCCTTGACTCTGTGGATCCGTTGCCTGAGGTGTTAATCAGGCAGGTCATATGTCTTATTAGGGGGCTAAAATTAAGAAAAGGTCCTGGCCCTGATTTACTTCCTAATGAGCTTTTTAAGGCAGATGTTCAATGGTGGGCTGCAGGCCCAGCCCCAGTGTTCACTGGCCAGATGCCTAACTCATGGAGACATCCACTAATAGTCCCAATATTTAAAAAAGGGTCCAGACTGGCTTCCTGCTGCAATTAGCCATTTAGCCTTCTTTCTTCATTGGTAAAGCTGTACTCCTCTTGCTGTCGAAACTTTTGGATTGGATAGAATCAGAAGCTGTTCTGAGTCGGAGGCAGATTGGTTTCAAATGGGGTTCCTCGACTTAAGACCACTGCCTAGTCTTCTACCATCTGGCTGAGAAACATTCATCCTTTAAAAGGGGGTGATTATATGTGGCTTTTATTGATCTTAAAGGGGCCTTTGACTCTATACATTGCCCCAAATTGTGGAGTAAACTTGCCCAGATCACCACTGACAAAAGGCTTCTAGGGCTTATATAATGACTATATTGTGACTCAACTGCTCAAAAGCACTCTGGGTATGAAGGGCATTTAACAAACTCATTCATCCTGGAAAAATGGGTAAGACAGAGCTTTTTTACTAGTTCCGTTTTTATTTAATCTATATTTAAACAATTTAGCAACTAATTTTGACGAGCGATGCCATCCACTTAAGTTAGCCTAGACTAGTGTCCCTGTCTTGCTTTATGCAGATGCTGCTGCCATTTTGTCTCACACCAGGGTTGGTCTGCAAAGGGCATGCCAATCTTTTACGACTATTGTCTGCATGAGAGTCTGGTGATTAACTACCAGAAATCTAAGATCCTAGGTTTAATATTGAGCAAGTTAAAACCTTCTCTTATTTGAGGATGCTTGTTTTTGGCAGACTTATCTTGGAATCCCCAACATAGAATGGTGTTTAACAAAGCAAATCCCTGTGCAAAATCTATAAACAGGTTCATCTATGATAGGGGAGGGGGAGTACATTCCCAGAACTGTGCAGGCTTTTAATTTGAAAGCATTTCCCCAAATTCTTTATATATTTCAGCTATTTGGATTAAAGCCACATCTGAAAATATTGATCAGCCCCTTGCTCAATTTCTAAGAAAACTGTTGAATGTATCATGTTGTGTCTTAAATGTTACATTGCGGGTGGAATTTGGCAAAACATCTTTAGAAGCAAGAGCTCTCTGCTCTCAAATTGAGAATAAAATTGGGGTTTTTTGCTTAACATGGCCTATTGGCTGCCTTGAAACAGGATACTTTAAAATCAGTTTGGATAAAAACTTTGGATGAGAAACTACCACTAGTCGGTATGATGACTATTCTTTTCTCTGAGCTGGGTAAATCAGAGTCTCTCTTTTTGATTGAAAAGCTCATTCTACAAATCCACCATGGAAATTTTGACATGTAGAGCTCATTATGTCTGTTCCTCCTTATTCTTTGGCATTACTCCTCCGAAATCTTTACCTCCCTATATGTATTATTGAACTATGCCACCCTATTTGTAGACCTTTTTTATTTGTGAGATTGAATACTATACCTTCTTTGGTTTTAGAAGCAAGATTTTTAAATAAACCTTATTCTGATAGAATCTGCTTTTGTGGTCTTAATAGGATTGACACATCTTTACACGTCCTGCTTGAATGCTCTTTGTATGAGCATATCAGAGACTATTATATTAAACCTCTTATTACTGATCAATCTCCCCCTACACCTCAGAAACACTGTTTTATCTGCTTAGAGATAACAATTCTAAGATTATTTTGGCAGTAGCAACATTTGTTTCAGTCCTTTTATCCCTTAAGTCCAAAAAACAATAAACAAGAACTTTCTGCTGCTCAAGATTTGTTAATCAGTGAGCTTTCTAAGGGAATAAAAGGAAAGAAAAGGAGTGTATACAAAGATAGAAGAGCATATGGAAAATGTCACATCAACTAAAAGATGTTGCAGTTTTCCTCCAAATTAGGGTAACAGCTTAGTCTTAAAATTCTCACATAGGAGGCCGGGCAACTGCACCTATCACATCAAGTTTATAGAAGATAACCTTGTGTCTGTGAATATTGGGTGAAGCTCTGTCTGCTTGATGAGCAGTGTCTTTTGGCAGGAAAGCTGAGCTGTAGTAAAAACAAACATAATATCTTCCTTAGGTCTGTGAACATTTGGTTGAAAGTTAACTAAATTTGACATTGCACATCTGGAATGAAAAGGAGAATAGATGGCATGGTTGGTGAAATACTGTACTGAAAATAAATGTAGTACATTCCAATTCACCCTCTCTTTTCACCATGATTTAAAAATGCAGAGGGAGGAAATCTGTAGATTAAAATCTTTCCTTGGAAAGTAACAAGGGAATTGGGCCTTTGCCTCCCATTGCTGCAACCAATCACTCCTCTCCTTGTCACATACATCATCACCTTGCCTGCTCCTGCTGTCCAGATGCAGTTTTAATCCCAACAGGAGGTGGGCAGCAAATATTGAATAACTTAGACAGGTTTTTTTCCCTGAGCAGTTGGAATTATGTGTGTCATTATGTTAGTGCAGCCCAGTTAATGAAACAGACACAATATAGTATATTCCAAGCAATTTGGTTCCAAAGGTAGCACTGAAATGGGTTTTGAGCATCTCTGTACTTTTATACTTCTGTGGTTTCTGCAGTAACCAGCCTCTGAAGGAATGACCTCTGAAGAATGTTTACTTGGCGTTTCTTATGCAAGAGAATCAAATTCAATAAAGCTGACTTGCACAAACTTACACAACAGTCAAACATTCAAAAAGGATATTGTGTGGAAATGAAGGCTGTAGCAAATCTTTTTTCTCTGTTTTGAGAAGAGTCAGATTTCTTACAGGCTCCGGAGGGGTTGGTGTATCTCCCCCCAACACACACCTTTTCTGTTATCAGCTGAATGATGATGTCTTCTCATCTCAGGCATATATCAGTATTGGCAGAAACAATAAAGAAGGGAATCCATGATGCTGACTCTGAAGCACGGATAAAAGCCAGAAAGTAAGTCAATTTCTTCTCTTTTCCATTGTTGGAAGAGCATAAACTGTGCAGCAAGATTCAAGGCAATCCATAATAAGATGTTTCTTCATGAGGGGCACTATCATTTTTTCAAGAACTGAGACACTTCTTTGGGGTAGTTGATGTTAATGCAATGATATATGTGACCTATTTAGTAATTACTTTGCTTCATTTTAGTCTGATTTGTTCAGAAGATGAATGTGTGTACTTAAACTTACAAGAGAATATGTATTATAGTTCCAATCTGTGTTTGGTCAGTGGTTCTGAGAAGCCAGGCATCTGCTTTCTACAGTCAGTTTGTTATACTGTTCCATTGCTATTCAGCAACTTTAGAGATCTCCACTAAAATTCCTGTCATTATTTTCTTCCTGGATCTCATGAGCAATTGTTTGGCTTGCTACAAGAGGAGTCCAGAAGTTACCATATTAAGTTCAGTATGTGATTCTTGATAAAAACGACCAACAGACTGGTCAGTTATATAAACCTGAATACTTCTGACTAAGATAATCTTATTTATAATAGGAGTTAGAACCTTACTCCAGTTTTCTCTATCAAACTCTTCCCTACCCCCCAAAATAGTAATTATGGAAGCAAAAATCATGCAAAATTAAGTAAATATTTGCATCTATGCTTATTTTAATGACATAACTTGAATTTCACTGTAATTTGGCCAGAATTGGCAGATCAATCCTTGTGCCTAAGGTGTACTGACTAATACGTTTTTTTCAGTGATTTATTGATATTTTATTTTCAGGTGTTACTGGGGCTTCCACAACCATTTTAATCGAGAAGCAGAACATTTATATAATTCACTGGAATCTTCTTACCAGAAGGCCCTGCAATCTCACTTGAAGAACTCTGATAGCATAGTGTCCTTGCCCCAATCAGATCGCTCCTCTTCTAGCTCCCAGGAGAGTCTCAAGTAAGTACACTTCTTCCCTAACAAAGTATGGCTATTTCTTTGAATACATTCAACATCTGTCAATTGGTGCTACTCCTGCCTTTTAAGTTCATTCTGTTTCTTTTATATGTTCATTTTTATTAACATTCTAGCCTAGCACATAATAAAGGATTTTAGCTTGATTTTATAAGTTTGGTGGAATTGTATAAATCAGAACATCTTATTTCTTCTAAGCAGTATAGCAAGAACATGAAGAGTTTGAGATTTGGCTTGAATTAGAGCATGTAATTGGAGATGAGGAGAAGCAGAATTGCCACTTAGTGGGAACAACTAAAAACAATCAATCCACCTGAACAACCCATTTCATTTCATTTATTTATTTATTTTATGAGACAAGGCAGTAAGCTGGTGGTAACCAAGCCTCTGCACTCTCGTGCACTCAAAAGTACTATCAACACCCAGCAAGCAAAATGACATTCAGACCAGTTATGTGGTTGCAGACCAGTTTCACCTTTCAAACAAAGAAAGAAACAAACAAACAGACAAACAAAACCTTTATTAGGCATTAAGTTTTCATGTTTCATCAGTTTGGCTCCATTTGTTTGATAAAATCATGTAACTGATGACAGCTATTTTACATTCTAAAGTGAGGATTTCACTTACACGTGGATAATGGAATTGATAGATTTTATTCAGTAGCTTGCGCATCTGTCTTTTTTGTTCATTAAATTTTTTGTTCATTTAGTTACCTGATTCAAAAAGATTCATTTCAAGTAGTCTTAAGGTTGGGAGCATGGCAGTTATGATGACTGATAAGTTCTGAAGAGATACCCAGACTGGTAAAAACCTTATCAAACTGAGTAGACTTGATTTTACACCAGGATTGAAAACATAGTATCTCTTTGATATGTTAACACCTCTCTGTTGACCTCATGGGCTTTTGGGCTCCTGAACCTAAGACCCAGATTTGTTAAGCCTTTAAGGGCTGAAAAGGAGCTGTTGTGTGTGTGTGTGTGTGTGTGTGTGTGTGTGCGTGCACATATGTGTGTGGCTGTATGTGAGACTTTTTCAGAAGGAGAATATTTATTACTGCATACACCCATTTGAATCTCTCAGTGGGGAGGGGTGATAAGATGCTCAGGATTTTGTAAGTCTCAAGTTCTCTAGCATACTTCTTTTCTTTTCCTTAGTTTGTATCCTAGTACTGTAAATCATATTTACTCTTAGAGTTGTGCATTGTAGTAATAAAGTTGATTTAGTTAAGACACAGTGCCTAGATTCCTGTCCATGGCCTGGCCTCATGCTTATGATATGAAAACACACCCTTAGGTCTCTGTATCTCCTGGCAGCAGTGTGGGGGTGGAATCAGGAGGTGGTGGCCAGCTACCCAAAAGAAGCCTCCAGCAGAGAGGTAGGGAGTGCAGGGGACTGCTGCTGAGACAGGTAGTTCTTCCTCACCTAAAAAGGATGACTGCTCTTCCAACCTTTGAGCAGGGCTGCATCTCTTTTGCTTGCTCAAGGGCCATCTGCCCAGTAGAGAGTGAGAGTATCCTTGGCAGAAGTGTTATAGGGATAGCATGTTCGCAAATTCCTAGGCTTATGTGTCTCCAGACCTCAAAATCTCTATTCTGTTTTTCTGGAAAAGTTGAAAATAGCCCTAAAAGGCATAGATTTAACATAGGTTCTGGAATATGTTTTGTACTAACAGAGTGGACCAATATGTCCTAACCTCCTTTTGGTGAAGGGGAAAATGTTTACCGTCAGTGTTCTTTATTTTCTTTAACCTTTGGAATTGATATGCTGTATGATCCATTATAAATGAACAAAATGGAAGCCCCCAAACTATCATATATATTTTTGCAGCTGCCATCATTAACTGATCCAAAGAAAATCTATTAAATAGAGCCTTTCTGTTCCATCCTAGCCGTCCACTTTCTGCCAAAAGGAGTCCAACTGGAAGTACTACATCACGAGGTAAGAAAGGGTTAGCTGGTCTAAAGAAGTCCACTTGAGGGAAACTCTGGAGTACAAAATGGCAAAAGATTCTATTTTCCAAGTAGAAAAGAGCAAGAGTCCAGTAACGCCTACAAGATTAACAAAATTTGAGGTAGGGTATGAGCTTTCATGAGTCATAGCTCACTTCTTCAGATCTGAAGTGAGCTGTGACTCATGAAAACTCATACCCTGCCACCAATTTTGTTAATCTTGTAGGTGCTACTGGACTCTTGCTCTTTTCTACTGCTACAGACAGACTAATACAGCTACTCATCTTGATCTATTTTCCAAGTGTAATTGTTGTGATTTCTATTGTAGTGATATCTCCCCTTAAATGAGATACTGTGATTAACATTATGCTACTTAAGCAACACAATGTTTATTTGGTGCGGGTGTAGCCTTGTATGTTTTAAGAGGGATGTGTTTTCTAAATTGGCCTCGCATAAACCTGAGTAAAACACGAAAGAGTGAGTACTTAATGATGACAGCTGTTCCTGCTTTCATTCATCTCTGTAAGATTCTTTCAGATTTTGTATTCTGTGAATGTCATCCTACGAAGAAGTGTGGGGGATACCAACAGATTCTCTAGCACTTTCAATAAAGACAGTAACTTTATGCAGATCTCTGATACAAAAAAAATGATAATGTGCTACTGCAGAGAATTCTAGAAGCAGCAGCCAGCTGGGTGGCGGGGAAGGCCACAGCCGCCGCCTCCACCACTGTGGAGGACAGTGGGGAGGCAGGAGGGCCTGGAGCCGCCATCTCCACCACCACAGCAGCCTTGCCAGCCCAAGGTATGTGGGTGGTGGTGGTTGGGGGCTGGGGCTGGGGCTGTGGGGTGGTTGGGCCAAATTTAAAGGGTCCTGCCGCTTGCAAGTGGCGGGGAAAGGGCTCTTTAAACTTCAGCTGGCAGGCAGGGGGAGATCTCCCAGCCTGCCAACTGAAGCCAGCCCCGGGCGCAAAGCTTCCTGAAACAACCTGAATGCTTTGGGAAGCTTTGATTTGGGATTTCCGTATCGGTGCCAGCATGCTGGCTCCTATTCATAAATTCTAAATCTTTACAGATCCGACCGATTCGAGTATTTTTCCCAAATCGGAAACCCAAAGCGCACACCTCTAGTGTAGACTATTGATTGGTAGCATACCTTAGTCTTGGACTACAGCACAGCTCAATTGCTTATGCTTTAGTTCAGACCATGTTTCACTCTGATGAATGGCAGATATAATAGCTTTGCAAGTGATAGCAATAGTAAGATGTAGAAGCAATGGCATTAACATTCCTGTAACTTTTCTTCTCACAGAAGCTACATCAGAGCAGCAGTGTGAGTTAGATCAAAATAAAGGGTTGAGTGGAGGTAGGAGAACCTACATTTTGTATAGAATAGAGTCAGGATGGCTCAGGGAAGTGGGAAAAGGGATATTGGATTCCCCATTTCGCTAAAACACCAGCTCAAGCCAACTGAAGTCTGTCATTGTTTTTAATATTACATGTGTGTTCTATGTAATATGGATATGTGGGTGGATCTCACTTGATGTGCTTGCATGCAGAATGGCTGTCACAGCACTGGCAAACCAGCAGGTGCTCAGACCTTGAAAGCACTACAGTCCTCTTATGTATTCTTGAAGAGGAAGGGGAAATCGTTCTTTGGTTAAGGATGGAGGGGAGGGGGAATGGGGAATGTGTATGAGCAGCCACTAAAGAAGAATCTTCTGATTAGATTTTATTAATTTTATTTACTTTGGATTTTTATTCCACCCTCCTCATGAGGAGCTCAGGGTGGATAAAGTATAGATGCAGCTATACTTTAAGAAACAGCTAAAAAAATACTGTTTCAGTTTCTAAAGGAATATATTGAAATAAGAATAATTTTATATGCATTCCCTGTAACAACAAGCTTCCTCGGAGATGATGATGTTAGAAATTGTTCAGTCCTCAGGTTTCTGTAAAAATAAATAATTGGCATGTGTGGTTTTTATTTTATGTCCAGACTCATCCTTTTTGAAGTTTGCTCTGTATTATATTTTGGGTATAATTTCTAGACTAAATTTACTTGTCCGGGTAAACGTAACTCCTTACCATGTTTGGACAGTGACTTTTAGGAGCTCTTGTGCCTAGCCATTATTTGAGGTGTGGGCGAGGAAGAGGGCTCTTCTGATCCTGATTCCCCTGGCAGGAATTTGAATTTGTATTGAAAAGACCCTTTGGAGACAGTTTTCAGAATACTCTCTTTCATCTTGGATTTCTTTCCTTTCTCAAAGCATCTACAGTGAGCGCAAAATCAGTGTCAACCTCAGGGTCTCTGCAACGTTCCCGTAGTGACATCGACGTGAATGCAGCAGCCAGTGCCAAATCTAAAGTAACATCTTCTGGGTCAGATGCTCCCTTTAGCTCTGCTGCAGCCCTGCCCCCAGGCTCCTATGCATCACTAGGTAACTCTCTCTCTCTCTCTCTCTCTCTCTCTCTCTCTCTCTCTCTCTCTCTCTCTCTCTCTTTTGTGTGTGGTCTAGGATATCAACAGTTATTCAGCACTTACAGAGTAATTTTTTAAAATGTGTTGTATAGGGGAGGCCATCCTCACAGCATAATGTAGTTTGAAAGCGAGTATATCCTACATTCCATGGAATAAATAGTATGTTGGTGGCAATTTTTCCTTCTTAAGCTTGTTAGGTTTCAAAGGTACCACAGCAATTTTTGTGGATGGCTTTGTGAAAAAGATGGGTGTTTCCACCCCTCCCCCCCCCAACCACAATAAGGCGTCTGCACCATACAATCCCAAACTATCAAGGGGGTGAACAAAGAATCTGTGACAAAATATAGTAGATACGAGGCAGGAAATAAAGTATAGTTTGTTAGTTTTGCTATATTTGTATCTAAGTTCTTTATAATAATGGAAATTGTTCTGGTAAAATAAATTCCCTCTCCAGTTGCTCTTATACCTCGGGACTGTTATAAGAACACAGAAGACATATGGGTACTTGGACTGTTCTGGTCGTAAAACTAGACTGACTTATAGAAAATTGTCACTTTTTTGTAAGGATTGGGGGATGAGTAGTGTGGTGAAAATAACCATGTAAAGATCATCAAGTAAGTATGTGGGGTGCAAATGTGCAGCATTGTCACATTTTTCTACGTGGCATTTGGTATCTATTAGCACATTTTCAGGCATGTGAAATGTTTGCAGCAGCTGGCAAAGTCTGCTCAAAATTAAGGAGAGAAAAAAGTTCAGAAATCACTGGACTTTCAAGGGAGTACGAGAAAGATACTAGCTCTGTGCCGATGACCTATCTGCATATTGACTTATTGCATAGGGAGGGAGAGTGGACATGAGCACACTGGTCCCACCTCCGTGCAATCATAGTATCATCTACATGGTGCAAATGCATGGAGGAAGCGCTTGCGCGCATGCACCCCCCCCCCCAAGTATTCAGCAATACTGATCAGGGGGGCAGGCAGTGCTTGCAGGCACTTCTCCTGCTGGTTTGCATCAAGCAGACCACTTGACGATCGTGCTGAGGCAGGGGTGGGTTCCACATTCCATGTAGTAGAACATTTACTCTAGTTAAAAGTCATTGGGCTCCTTTTCTTCACTTCTGCATTGATGCACACATGGCTAGTCATTTACATCTCCAGAGCCATAGTCACTTCATTTAGCATTGTTTGCGAGGCCATGCAAAATATGTTAAGAGTTGATCAAACACATTAAAAATGCATTAATTGCTATATGTGCTTATTTCTTTACATGTCAGCTGATGGTACTATTGTTTCCATAATCTCTGCTGCAAGGATTGATCTGGTTAAAGTAATGACAAAGGAGAGAACATTGAGTTAGGGTCACAAAATAACATAAATATCTGAAGGGCTGAGAGTGGGAAGTCTTGAACAATTGCCCACATGTGTTTTATGGTTATTTAGGCTCTAGATGTTCATAAATAACTTCTGTTTAACTAACTCTTATTTCCTCAATTCCTCAATGATTTTTTTTGTTTCTGTAGCTAAATTCACATTGCCCACTTCTGCTGATACTACTAACTGTTCCCTATTATCCCTCTCCTTATTTTTTTAAATTTGCTTAAAGATGGTACTACCAGTAAACCTGATGGTAAGCAGTCTCTCTGTAACTGAGGTCTGTCTCCAGCTTTACCAGGTCTCTGTTATCACCAAGTAGTCCCCAGTTTTCATCTGTGTTCACTGGTGCCTTTTGCATGAACTTTTGCATGGTGTTTTTCTCTTACTCATTTTGATGCAATTGGGTACCCTTCACAATGTCGACTCACCCTTGTTGTTAGGCTTAATAGTTAATAGAATATCTATTTCAAATTAGTTCTGTAAACAGTGTTGGACCATTTATGATTTCACTGCATGTTTGAGAATTATAAATACGAGATTTGTTTGGTTGAAATTCATGCATAAAGCAAAGGCTGCCTATCTGGTTTTTGTAACTGCAAAAGCAGTTCTATGAACCTTGGTCATATCTTGGAAGAATATATTTAAAAGTTTAGGGCACAATCCGAAGAGAAAGAAGCACTTCAATCCCAAAGAAGTTAGTGGCTTGCTGTCAGATGGGGTGGGGTGGGGAATGGCATTTTTTGAACCAGTTACGTATAATTTTACTTTATTCTACTGCTCTATTATATGCTTCCTAAGAAAAGGTTTTTTTAGTTAAAAGATGCTACAATTCCTTACTAAACATCCCTCCAGTTCTTGTATTTTATTAGTAGTTCACTATAAATAACCATATTAATCCCACATTGCTTCAATTACATCATAGTTATTTGCTGTTCTAAAAGATCCTTTTTCTCAGGCCAATATATAATTCAGATTTAATGCTGATCTGAATTTAGGCATTAGGAGTAGGCCATGTGTACCCTTCTCCTTTCTACTCATACACAAATTCTTCCCATCCTATTTACCCCTTTTCAGTATTATCTGTGAACGTTAACATGAGATTCTGTACACTCTTAAACAGTTTGTCACTCCTGAGTGTATCTGGGTTCTCAAAATGCGTTTAGAAGTTGGATATGCTATTACTGGATAGCAGGGTCTTGGGGGGAATTGAAGCACAAGAGGAAAGGAAGTGCATATCTCTCGTGACCTGCTTGTATTCCCTTGTTTCTGTATAAAGCTGTACCCTCTCTCCTCACCTCCTCCCTTCCCAGTGCCACAAACTGTTTTATGTTAACAAACTAGAATCTGAGGCTGTGGTATAATTCTGGTTTAGAATCCTGGCTTGTTAGCAGGAAACAAATCCTAATACATTTTAAGCACCTGAGTTCAAATATCACATAAAACTCTGGTCAGATTGAAGACTTTCTAAACTAGGAAGTCTGCAATGTCCATGGGATGTGTGAGGGGAAGGAGCATGCAAGGCCAGGGATTCCAGGCCGGTGTCTTGGACCTATCTGGTTTGTGATGTCAGAGTACAAAAAATGTTTCAACTGTTCCCAAACAGGGAATAAAAAATCTGCCAGCTAAATGGAAATACCACCCCAATTTCAGATGCTCTTAAGCACATGATTTATTTTAAACATTGATGATTTCTGTTTAACTTTTCCAAGTATTCTGAATTCTTTCTATTTAATATGTTTATTGCCGTAATTAATAGTTCTATGTGTGTTTTGAAAATGGTAGTGATAGGCCTGAGGAAAAAATGTAGAAGGGACAAGGCATTTTTTCAGTTTTTTTCTTTTCAGTTTCCAGCCTGTAATAATAAAAATGACCAAAAATTAGAAGTAAAAAGTGACCAAAATTAGAGATGCCTGCATAATAAAACTCATACAAATACTAAAGCCAAAGCCAATAAGGTACAAAGAGACCTTCCTGATGCATAGTCATCATGATTGGGGAGACAGTTTCTCTCTCTTACCAGAAAGAGCTACAATGTATTTCTGTTTAATTGTTAAACCGGTTCTTTGAAGTTCAGCAGCACACATCAGTTGCCTTTATTATTTTCTTGTCTTTTTGCTGGGGCCACACAGAAGGTTTGTGTCGAATTCTGTTCTTTATTATTTTGGGGCTATAGGTTACCACAGGATGTAGGAGAGACCTTGAAACTTGGTTTTCAAGTCCGTAGTACAATATAGTATCAATATTGTTGAAATGGTTTATTTTTCATCATTATGACTAGAGATGGGCACAAACCGAAATACGAACCAAAATTCAGCACGAACTAGGCCGGTTCGTGGTTCGCAAACTAGCAGTTCATCAGAGCTTGTTTCTGACGAACCACCATGAACTTTAGGCTGGTTTGTTTGGTTCATTTTTTGGTTCATCACTGCAGACAGCCTGGCGCCAATCAATCAGTTTCCTAGGCAACGGGGGATGGACTTCCTGCAGAACTTCAGCTGGCCCGGAAGTGACCTTCTGCTGACCTAGAAGTGGTGATTTGCTGGCAGGGAAGTCACATTTTCACGAACCAAAACAAACCGATTCGTGAACCAGGGCAGGTTCGTGAAAGTTCGTGGTTCATAGTTCATGAAATGTGACAAACCACGAACTGCACGGTTCATTTTTTTCCCGGTTTGTGCCCATCTCTAATTATGACTATTGAGCCTTTCCTTGTTTTCTTTCATGGCACTTTTCTTAAGGAGTCGATATGATGTGGATCTTATCACAGCAAGAAGAGTGTAAATATAGATACAGTGCATATATATTTCTTGTGATAACTTCCTAATTTTCAGTAGCCAGCAAATGAAAATGATGGATGGTGGTGGGAAAGAGCGAAAGAGTGTTATCTTATTTGGCAGCCTATTGCAGAGACACTTGATACTTTCTAACAAGAGATTCATGGTAAAAAAAACCCTTTACTAATTGTGGAATAAAGTAGATAAAACATGCATAAACATTGCTCTTTCCTTGGGAGCCCCACAGTCTCAAATATCCCACTCTCTAACTGGGTTCAGCTTCATAGTTTTCCTTCATCTCAACAAACTTAGAAACAGTAATTTGTTTAGCTGCCCAGGCTCCCCATACATCTTTCATATGTGTTTTCTAATTACAGCCATTAGCTCCAGGGCACAAAATATATAGATGCTATTAAGGCAACTTTACAGGACTGCAGAAATAGTTTTACAGGTTATAGTTGAGGTAGCTTTTCCTAGTTTGTGGATTGGGAAATAATCATAATGTTCAGTATAATATACTGTTCCTCCTTTCCTTAGATATCATCACTAAGAACCTTTTATTAACGGAATTTGCTTTATGAATGTAGTAAAAATGGCACCAATCCTGATATGCTTCAGAATTGTCTCGGGGTATAGCATTTCAAAGATACCAGTGTCAGAGCAACAGGAGGATGATTATAGTTTATTTTTTTACTTCACATACTCTGCCTTTCTCCACAATGAAGATTCAAAGTGGTTTACATAATTCTCCTTTCCTCCATTTTATCTTCACAACAACCCTTTGAAGCAGGTTAGGCTGAGTGTGTGTGACTGGCCCAAGGTCACTCAGGCTTCCATGGCAGAGTGGGGATTGAACCGAGGTCTCCCAGATCCAGCACTTTAACTACATCACACTGGCTCTAATGTGTGACAAGGAGTGCTTCCTAACTACCAGACAGCTTGTTTTGTATGATTTATGTGGCTCTCTCTGAAAGGACACCACACAAGAAAAAAAAGTGAAACTGACTTTTCTCTGTGTGTGTGTGTGTGTGTGTGTGTGTGTGTGTGTTACCCTGTTATCTAGTAATAGTTGAACTAAAGCTAGATCTGTAGCATAAAATGCCTTTTACCAGTTTTGTGGCACAAAGATATGTTGGTTGGGTTGGGGTCACATGAGCTGACATTGTTGTCAGTTTTTATGATAGGAAAACTCACATGTTGCATTGTATTTACTGATTTTTACTGTTCATTAAATCAATTATAGTAACCTTTTTCTGGGTTTCTGAAGCAGGTTTTGAGCTTTATGGAAGAATGCCAGCAGATGTATTTTAAAATGTTAATAGGATTTTTGCCCAGTGACACCTTAGAAACCAATAAGATTTACAGAGTGTAAACTTTTCAAGATTCAGAGCTTTCTTCTTCAGACATGAGTAGGAATAGAGATCCCTGAGGTGGATTACACAGCGCAAGACTAGTACAGTCAATATCAATGACATTTCCATAAACAATGCCATAGAGTAAATAAATACAAGTTTACAAAGACATAGCATTAGCAAGAATCCAGTACAGAGTTGAAGAGATGCTGAAACAGAGCATAAGCAATTCTATCACTGACATTAGACAACAGATAACTACCCAGTAGGATCATACTTGAAGCCCAGGTGGCACATAGGTGCACATACTTAAAGCAACAGATAATATGTAGGGCAACATAGTGGTGACATATATGGTCCCTAACTCATTATTCAAGTATCTGACGTCTCCTCCCTAAAATACAGCCCTCCTATCTGAGTAAAAAGCCTATTTGAATAATTCAGTTTTGCACCATTTGCGGAAAACCAGGAGGATGGCAGCCTTTAAGTTTATCTGAAGACTGACACATTCAGCAATCTAATGTCTTAGAAGATTAAAATGTTCTCCCACTGGTTAATGATAGCATATATAACAGTGGAAGATGAACAGTGATGGTATAATTTGAGATGGTATAATTTGTGTCGTTAGGTTCAATGATCATGCTGTCAGAGTAAATATGGGGACAGAGTTGGCATCTGGGTTTATTGCAGGCTCTGGTCCCAAAGGCTGGTTTAGCGTTGGGAAGTACATTATTATGAGTGAGAAGTTGTTTAAGGTTAGGGGGCTGTCTGTGGGCAAGAAAAGATTTGCCTCCCAATGCTGTTGTGAGAGAAGAGTATCATTGTCCCGCATAGGTTGCTATAACACTCCACCCATCTTTGGCTGGGTTATAAAGGCTTTGGAATCTCTGTTGCTACTTCTGTCTGAAGAAAGGAGTTCTGACTAGGCATGTGCAGTTCGGGAATCCGATTTGGAAAAAATGCCCGAATTAGACCTGATCCGTAAAGATTCGGAAATCCTGAATCAAAGCTTTCCGAAGCATTCGTAATGCTTTGGAAAGCTTTGGGGCTGAGTTTAAAGGGCCCCACTGCTGCTTGCAAGCAGCGGTGGGGCCTTTTAAACATCACCCCAGCCCCAGTCCCCCACCCTCACCCACCCCCACTTACTTTTGCAGCCAGCATCAGCGGCAGCGGTGGCACTGGCCCTCCCCACCACCCGGGGAAAGCCCTTCTTGCCCCTCAAATGGCCGCCGTGGCGCTGCCGCCATTTGAGGGGCAGGGAGGACTGGAGGAGGCAGCTCCGGCCTTCCCCACCGCCCTGCAGGCTCAGGAGATGGTGCGGCGGCAGATGAGCCAGCTGGCTCCAGGCCATCGCAGCCTCGGGCTGCTGTGGCTGCCGCTGCTGAAGCAGCAGCAATGGCAACGCAGTAGCGGCCCGCCACTCAGCTGACCACCCTCCCCCTCTCCCTCCAGTCAGGTAAGTGGGTGGGGGGGGTGGAGCGGTTGCCCCAGGGGGGTGGGAGGTGGTGGTGGGGTAGTTGCTCCCTCTCACTTCAGTATGCTCCGAATATTTACGGAGCATACCGAAGCAAGTAAAATACCATAATTCTGAAGTGGCTTGCTGCTTCAAAGTTATGGTATTTCCGAATTCCCCCCCCCCCCGCTTCGAGTAAACCTGAAGCGGGAAACCTGAATCTTTTTGGGATGCACACCCCTAGTTCTGACTCTCGAAAGCTTACACTCTGTAAATCTTGTTAGCCTCCCAGGTGCCACCAGACTCGTATCTTACTGTTCTACTGCAGACTAACATGGCTACCCACCTAAAATGTTAACAAGTAATTGAGAGTCAATAACTTTCCATATAGTGTAGTATGGCCTGCAGGATAAGAGTTCGTAGTAACACCTGCTGGAATAGTTTGGGGTTGAAGCGCTAATCTCAGATGTCAAAAGCTAAATACTCAGAATGTCATTTCCGTCTTGCTTTGACCTTGGAAATATCACACTTGACATAAAGAAAGCATGTGCTTGGAAACAAGATCCATTCGTATCAAATATACTGAATACATGTGTACTTAAAGTTGCAGCCTAAGACTTTAGACCCAAACTATCTTTTTGGTGAGCAAGTACTTATTTGATTTATGATACTTACCACATGTTTTGGTATTGGAGCCTTTCATCTCACTTGTGTCTTAGCTTCTTATTTGTAAGAAGGGATGTCCTAGTTAATACTGATTTTCAGAGAAGCCATGCTTCCATCCAAATCATACTATGATTAACCTTTTTTCTTTCAAGCTTTACAATACTGTATCCCTTTATCTCTGATTCCTTCCCCCATTTATTCAGTTACTTCTTACACCAATATCATATGAACAATTGGAGTTAATTTTGCTTTTCTCCTATATTTTCATTTGTTATGCATTATTTTTGGTGTATTGCACCTTTCTAAAAATAAAAACTGTTTGATGCAAAAGTTAATTCCTCCCAAATTTTGTTTCTGTTGTTCTAAACATGTTTCAAATATTGGGGAAAAAATAAGTAGACTTTATAATTTGAATTCCAAATAGATTTGCTCATCCTAATTTGAATAATATAGATGAAGAAATAAGACATAAAATTCCTCATTTGGTTGTCTGTATGTGAAATGTTGTGAGTATGCTTTTCAGTATGTATTAGTACAAAGGGGTGTAGTGAAGAAGATTTGCACATACACATTTTAATCAGTTTAACCACTGTTGTCTTTGCTTTCTATAGGTCGGATCCGTACAAGAAGGCAAAGCTCTGGAAGTACCACAAACATTACCTCAACACCTCCTGACACTCGAGGCCGCAGCCGGGCTAAAGTAGTTTCACAGTCGCAGCGTAAGAAGCGTATAGTCTGGTTTTGTGCCAAAAGAAGCATACTTTCCCAATTGTTTTCAGTGCCCACCTTAATAGAAACTGAATTTTTCATTTGGTCAGTTTCCTTCATTATGTTTCATTTGAGTCAACTGTCCTCTCTAAAGGCCTTGCCTGAAGTCTTGAAATATTAGGCCTATCTTCAGGGTATTGGTGAACTGTAGGAAACATCTCTTGAATGCTACTCATTTCCCCCACCTTCTCTGTACACTATTTTATCACTACTCAGTCTTTGTGCATGTGTTGAACACATTGTTCAAATTTACTTGCATTGTATATATGAATGAAGTCCTATGCGCAAATAATCTCAAGGTCAGACCTTAAAGAAGCATTCCCCTGTTACAGATGGTTTCTTTTCTCTGGTGGGTGTCTTCTTGATAATCATATCAGAACTTGCTGGTAGAAGGCTTGCTTTAACTTTCTCCTGAGAGAGAAGGTCCACAGAATCTGGTATTTGTGCGTTCCTGAGTAATGTTCAGCACCACAGGAATAGGAACATGCTTTCCTGGGGGTGAGGAAAATATGACTCTTCATATGGCTAGGATTTTGTTTTGGTTACTTGAGTTTTGACACTGATGGTACTGAAGGTTTGTCATAATTACCTGAAAAGATTAGACTCGTTAACAAGTAATGGTGGATTGTCTGCTCCTGTACTCAGCCCCGGCGCCAGGGTTTCTGGCGCCAGAGGCCATCCTTGCGTGTGCGCTCTGCGCGTGCGTGCCCCCCCCGGACTGCATGATGCAGTGCTGCCGGCGGGTGGCTGGGGCGGAGTGAGGAGGCCGCCCATGCACTGTGCGCCACCCTGGCCGCCGTCGTCCCTGGTCCGTGGCTGCTGCGCCCGCCCAGTGGCGGGGCGGCGGTGGTGCGGGACCGGCCAGCGGTGGCGCAGGATACGCGCCTCCGCCCCTGGCACCCCCTCTGGTGCCCCCTCTGGGCCTGTGGCCCCCGCCTCACCACCTTAATGGTGGCGCTGGCCTGCCTGTACTATGAGCCTGATCAGTTAGAAATGGCGCAGTCAATGAGGCAGATACATTTTTACAACTTATTGCTCATTCTGGTTTCTGTTCATGCATATTTTCTTCACTTAGATTGTAACACCTGGAAAAGTGAGTGTAATTCTAGCTAAGTGGTAGTGTAAAATGGTCCTTTTTTAAAAAAAGCAGTGGTTGCCTGCTTAATGTAAGTGCACAGAGAAAAAAAATAGGTATTTCAATATGGAATGTGAAAAGTCCTTTGATTCCGCAATCCCCACTCTGGCAGGCCTTCAGCTTTTCCTTTTCAATTTTAATTACATTGCTAAATCCCTAATATCTGAAATTGACAGTTCTTACTTTCCACTTATGAGTGAATTAAGTTTTTGAACTTTGTGACTGAGTATGTATGGGTTCTTCAGAATCTGAAGAATCCAAAGCCCAAAGATATAATAAAAATTGAAAAATCAAAAGCGCGACCATGAAATTAATCCAGTGTCAGAAAAGCCAGGGAGCAGTGTGTGTGTTTTTTATGATGATAATGTTGAATTGTGACATTTGATGTTGGCAACGATATATGTGTAGGGAAGAGCTGAATACCCTACTTATGGCTTTCAATTTACCCACATTCTTCAAGAGTATGAGAATACTGAAGAAGAAAGGGCAGGCCCAAGGCTGAACATTTCTTAATGTGATAGGAAAAGTACTTTTTGGTTTCTAAACTAATTTTCATATATTTCCATTGTTCCTTGTTAAAAAATGTGGCTGTTTTTGTATCATTGTTTCTGGGTACATCAAGATAAAAGGTTAGCAGACGTAAGAGAAATATCCAGATTATGAATTTGGACTGGAAGAGAAGGATGGTCTTGAATAGCTGTATAATATTAATCCTTCTCATTTTTCTCGGCTGTAAAGACCATTTCGCTTCAGTGGCCCTTTGATTTGGTCTGCAACTTGTGGTTTAAATTCAGGCTTAAATATTCAGACACATCCTAACAATAATAGTCCCAGCCAATCCATTCTCCATTATTATAACAGCCATTAAATCCAGTCACAGCACCCAGTTCCCCCTTCTTGCCAGTACTGTAGTTCTGGTTACTTTGGCAGTACAGCAGAAGATTTAAATACAAGTAGGGCTGGCCTCCAAGTTGGAAATGATACCAATCAGCAAAAGTTATAGAAAATCCAGCGTCTTGATTGTACATGTAGCACATCACAAAATAATAAGCTCTCATGAGTAGTCATATCTGTTGCTTGATAGATGTGTTCACCTTCACTGAATATTATAGTTGCAATCCCTTTCAAAAAGACTGTTGGAGAGCAGTATTCCTGTAAAACAAAAATTGTCCTTTGTGGCTTGTAATGGATCTTACACTCATTTTTGTTCATGTTCTAAAAAATGAGTATCCTAGTAGTTATTTGACATGTGAAGTTGTTGTGAAGAAACTGACTCTAAGATGGCTGACATTTCTGTTTTTGTGTTGATTTATGAGCGCAGCACCACCACACTAATCTCTGTCACTTTTTGGTGATTGATAATAATTGTGCATGATCCTGTTATGTTGTATCTTGTGGTACTTGCTGTTCTCATGATAGTAGTGCCAACCTACCCTGCTGTGTAAGCATAGTGTTCTGGGCGAGCGCATGATATCACAGATCACGGCATTATGCTTGCACTGCAGTTGTTTTCAAGCAGTTGTTTATCTGCTGTGTGTGTCTAAACGCATATAAGAAAGGCCTTGATGTGTAGGTTTAATCCATAACATGCTGCATAATGTCAGCCGTGATGTGTTTTGTCAAAAAGCAAATCACAGTGTGTTCAACTAGCAATACTTATTGAACTGTGTACTGTCTCACTGTCCTTAATTCACTTTCTGCCTGTCCTTTGGTCTGCTCTCATAATCCAGGATCCAGATCAGCTAACCCTGCTGGTGGTAAGAAACACCTTGTTTTTCACTCTGTTTTCATGTCTGAGCTGTCTGTCATACTGTTTTTATCTATTTGTTTTCAGAAACTTTGTCCTTTTTATTTCTATTTATTTATTGCTGGGATTTTTTTTTTGCCCAGTACCAATTATACCATTGTATAATTCTATTGATTTGTGTGAGATCTGGCCAAAATAGCTTCAAAGGAAAGTTGGACTTTATGGAATACAAGCTATGAAAAGTTTTGTTTATTCTCAGAAGCTAGAGCATAGGGTTGATAATGTGGTACAGAGAACGGTGTATGTTGTGTATATAACAGGAAGGTGGTTCTTTTGGTCATCAAGAATGTTGAGGCATGATTTAGAAAAACAAAGAAGAATGTGGCTTCCCAAAGTTGCTTTTGAAGGCTGAGGGACTACTTAGAAATAGAGTGAGATGCAGTGCAGGAAGCTACAGCTTGAAGGAAAATGGACAGGTATCACTCACCTCCCCATTCCTCACTTGTTTCAGCTCATCTGCAAAAGAACAGAGCTTGCCCAAGGGTGCATACCTAAGTGGATTTTTGTTGATTCTCTGTCTTGTTGCAGCCCCCCTCCCATGCTGTTCCTGTCTGTCTTCCAACCCTCAGGAGCAACTGAGGGAGGGGTAGATTAGGAGGGCTGCTGCAGAAAAGATGAATAGATCTATTCAGTGAACTCTCTTTTCCCAGTACATTGAATCTAACTCATTGTTTTGTAAACTGCTCTGAGAGTCCTTTTCACCCCCTTGGACACAGATTCAGAAATTAAAATAAAATAAAAACGTGTTATCCATGCTTGGACAATAACAACATTTAATTTATATACCGCCCTTCAGGACAATTTAATGCCCACGCAGTGTTTATAAAGTCTGTCATTATTATCCGCACAACAATAATCATCCTGTGAGGTGGGTGGGGCTGAGAGAGCTCCTAGAAGCTGTGACGGACCCAAGGTCACCCAGCTGGCTTCAAATGGAGGAGTAGGGAATCAAACCCGATCCTCCGGATTAGAGTCCTGTGCTCTTAACCCCTACACCAAACAACAGTCCAAGAGGCATTGTTTTTAATTACGGTTCCCCTTTTGATGTCACCAATGTGGTGTAGTGGTTAAAGAGTTAGAGTGGGATCTGGGAGACCCAAGTTCAAATCCCTGCTCTCCCAGGGAAACTCACTGGATGACCTTGGGCTAGCCACACTCTCCTACTGCATAGGGTTGTTGTGAGAATAAAATGGAGGAGAGAATGATGTAAGCCACACCTGGTCCCCAGTTGGAAGAAAGTAAATAAATACATTTTGATGTTTGGGAAAGTCTTATAAATTATAAGTTCAGTGAAACAATTACACAAACCACTTAAAGAAATAGTGGAATTAATTTTCTTGCTGGTCTTTTAAAATTAAAGAATAAGATCAAAATGATCGCATAAGTAGTTCAAGGAAGTTCTTAGACTAAAAACAGTCTTTTTATTAAACAGTAAATCGCACCCCCAACTCAGTGTTATATGACATTATGATAAGGCATCTAAGTCGTCTATTAAAAGGTGGGAAAGTCAAGAATTGCCCTGGGCTAGTACAAGCTACTTTTATAAGCAAAAAGTGCAGAAGCCTCTGCATAGTATTAGAATAGTGACTCTTCAGTGCAGAGGACTGCACTGAAAACAAGGTAATCCACCCTCTGTTCAATATATAAGGTTGCAGTGGAAGCCCCTAATTGTCCCTTCTGCTTATGATTTTGTAGGGCAAGATGTGTGTTGTTTCATTAACAGTAACATCTCAGTTGCCTATGGAAGGGCATTCCTTACTGTATTATTATCTTTAAAATGCTGCTTCTTAATCTAGAATGACCAAACCTCATTATTGTAAGGTTATCATATGAAACCTCCAGGCCTTAGTTTAATTCACTTCTGTAAAGATTTTTGATCTGCAGTATATTGCGTTCAGCATGGCTATGAGTTAGAATGTGTTTTTCTGTGTTTTCTTTTGTAGCTGGCAGTAGATCCAGTTCCCCCGGCAAACTCTTGGGAAGTGCATATGGTGGACTGAACAGTGGAACAGCCAGGGGACCCCCAGTGCCATCACCTTCTGACAAACGCAGCAAGGTCCCACGAAGTCAGGGCTGTAGTCGAGAGACAAGTCCAAACAGGATGGGTCTAGGTAGGTCCTTGACTTCAGCATCCAGATATTATATTTGTTTATGATGCTTATTGGCAAAGAAGGAACATAACATGACACTTCGGTGAGGCGCAAAAACTTATCATATGTGGTTTGCTAGGATGTGCTCCAATATGCTTAGTGATGTCTCTTCTTATAAAGTCACATTTAACCCCTCTTGAAGGTCTATGATTCCAGTATTTGAAAAGAGGATTATTTGTTGCAATGTATTTGAAAATCTCTTGTGCTGAGTCTTTTCACAAATTTACATGCTGTTCCACACTAAACAAACTCGAGGGTTTAGATGGAACTATCAGGTGGATTAAGTTAAATTGCCTGTTTTTAAAAATCATGATTTGAATCAGGGGTTTAAAAAATATTTGTTTTAAGAGTGGTTTAAATTCTGTTTCCTCTTGCATTATTCAACACTGTCCTATGGCTTAGGTTTGGAAGTGTTGACATGAATATAAGATGGAATTGCTAGCTATTAAGTACTACAAGATGTTTTTGGTGACTGTTGTCCAAAAACATTTTTTTTTCTTCTCCCTGACCCTTAACAACTTTGTAATGGTATATAGGACTCTGTAGTTGCCTCTGATCATAAATTGCACCTACTATTGTAAAGTTAATTATTCAACCTATTTAATAGTTTTTTGTTCCTAATGAAGTGCCGTTGTGTTTGAGGCATGTCCCAGGGAATGTCTTGGATAGCTGTCCTGTCATTACAGACAAATTTAAGTAGATAAGACTGGATATAAAGATTTTAAATAAATAAATGTAATTGTGTGTGGATGTCCATTCCTGGGTTGCCTACTTCTTTATAAAACACATGTTGCCATTTTGATTTAAGATAGAAATTTTAATTTTAAAGTCATCAGAGTAGAACTGGGGTATGCTAGGCAGGATTAGGGGGAAAATTGGGACTGGGAACAGATAATTCTAAGGTTGCCAGGGTTTTAGAAGCCGTTAGACAACAGTGGGAACAGAAAAGCAAGCATGCAGAATTGGAGGGGGAAAACAACCAGAATTTTAGTTGCAGGGTAGGGTGTGAGCAGAGAATTCAGGCAAAAAACTAATGGAAAGCTTGTGTGGAATGGAAAGAAGGAGGGATGGAAACCAAAGCATAGCACTATTGAGGGAGGTTTACTGAGAGCTCTGAGGTTTATACTCACAGGGTGGCAGAATACAATCGAGACAGAAGAGACATAGATGGGTAGGCTTAAGAAAAAAACCAAAGGACCAGCAAACCACATCCAGTAATCAAAGTGGAAAAAAAATCTTTCTTAGCTAGCCAACTCAGAACACACTTACGTAGTCAAGCTAGGTCTGGAAAAATTAAGACATCTTTCCCAAGCTCAATGAATTATGATTTTAAAAAAAATCAAAATTAAGACATTTTTCCAGAGCATAGTGGGCCTAGACCAAGGCCTGGATCTTCTTTGTGTATAATATCAGCTTTCTCTGCCACTGTTTGCCACCGATGTCCAAGGGCTTTTGACACAACAGGAAAAAATACTGTGTTCCATATGTGAAGTTCTCATTTCAATATATGTAAAATGTTTGCTCATTTCATAAGCACTGAAACTTTAATATTGAAAAGATTCCTAACATATCATGATATCATCAATATCATTCCAGTTTAAAAGCGACCAGATAGTGATCTTACTCAGATGTCTCTTGTGAAGAATCCAGATTCCAGAATGTAGACTCTTTCAGATGTATACATCCCCCCCACACACACCACATACACATTTTGGAATGTATAACAAGTTCCCTTTGTTTGCAACTTTCATTTGTCCTCTATCCCACATTAGAACAACTGCATATGACAAATAAAACCTGATTACTTTTCAAGTACCTCAATGCTCATTCAAGCTGGGCTTTAATTTATTGTTTATCATTCAGCCTCAGTATTCTGATTATCTAATGGTTGGTTTAATGCAGACTTTCAAAGAATGTGAAGGGGCTTGCAAGCAAATGATTCAGCGGCAGCTTCTTCGTTAGTCCACTCTTTAGACTAAATAAATATGTTAAAGAACTGTCCCCTAGCTGTCAAGTGGCTATATTAATAGACACTTGGACTTTTTAGCTAATCATATAAAATGAATGGCTGTCATGGATCTTATGTCACTGCTCCCTTTGTGCTTCTTTCCAGTTGCTGTGGAGTCTGTCTTCTACTGTGGCAGTCACTTCTGCAACCACTAACACTTCTGCTTGCACAAGGGGTCCTTGAAGAACACTGAGCTTGCACAAGTGGAAGTGCTAGCGGCAGAGGAAATGAGCCCCATAGCAGTGGACAGCCTCTGCAGGACTGAGAAAGAAGCATGAAGGGAACAATGTTATGGGATTCAAGCCATTGTTCCTGTTACTCAGAGACAAGTTCTTCAACAATTAAAACTGTAGATGTGTTTAATTTGTTGTTTATTTTATTTCTACTACTTGTATATACAGCATCTTTACACCATAACCCCCCCCATTCTTCCCCAAGGCATTTATAAACTGAAATTTGACAGTGGAAAGAGAACTGGAGATGGGGATTAGAGGTGTGTGATTCGGTTAATCCAGTCCAAAAATATACCACCAAATGCCTTCATGATATTTTTCAGGTATATCTGGGAATCTCAGTCTAATCCAGGATTCTCAGATATACCAATATTGGAGTTCCCATTTGATTCTGAAAATATTTGGAATTTACTGGGTCCATTATTCCATATGGAGGAATCTTTCCAGGGATTTTTTTTGAGCAAATGGTGTCAAAAATGGTGCATAGTGGGGGCTGCCTGTCCCTTCCAGACCTCTTAAGTTTCAAGTGAATTGGACCAACAGGTCCAATCCTAGGAGCCCATGAACAAGGTCCCCCAGCTACTTTCCATGTGTTCTATGAGAGAATTGTTGCAGTTGAAAAGACAGTTCAGCTCTCCCTAACATGCAGTTGCATTCCTGTGAGAGTCACCTCCCTGCTCAGCCTGGGGATCCTGTGAAAAAGGGCGAGGGAAGACCCCAAGCTGCAGCCTTCTTCCAGGTTGGTTTTGCTTGGATTCTCTGGTCCTGTTGGGCTTTCTTAGTTCTTTCTGGGAGGCTTTAAGTAAGTAGTGGTTGCTCTTTTGTGTTGCCTTTGGCTTGGAGAAATCATGGCATACTCCCCCACCCACAAACAGGATACAGTTGAGAGTAGCAGGGGAACCTTCTTCAGGTGCCTGTAGAACTAGACTGCTTTGTCTGATTCAGTTGAAACTTGGGGGTTCTTGACAGAACAAGCAACCCTCACTCCGCTGCAATTTTGGTGCCATTTACTGGAAAAACAGCCCCTCCAGCCCCTAGCAAGTTTCTCCGTTAGGGAATTATGGCCCTGATTATGTTCAGAATCCTGGGGTGGGGGCGGGGCAGATCCACATTTAAAACCGGTATTTTTGGACTAAAACATTGGGAATGCCAATATTTATTGGATACCTGGTAACCAAATCCAAAAAATATCACTTAATGGAAATAGAGAGAGGAGGGCACATGAAAGCAAATACAAACATAAGCAGAGTTTGTATTAATTAGACAGGAAAATGTTGGTTAAACAGAGATTGAGAGGTTAAACAAGAGGTTGGTTAAGATTTGAAAGAAGTGAACTTAAATGATCCCAAGGTACCATTTCTCTTCAACTTTTATATTCACTTATCATCAGAAATACTTCTGAGAGTGACCAGTTGTGGCTGTAGTTAGATATTACAGTTGCAGCTCAAGCAGACCAATATAATGCTGTTGAAGAAAGACATGAGAGAGAGGAGGGAGAATTTCAGGTGGCACCTATAATCATACTGACCAATCGGGCACATAAGCTAATATTAATTGTATGATGGATTATGAATTGTCAGACATCAAATTTCTCCTATTTTACTTTTTATTAATTGTGATAACTCTATGTCCATAAAAAATTGAAGGCTTTCACAAAAAGTGAGGTCTTTTTCTAAACCCTTGTCACGTATATTTTATTTGTTCCTCTAAAGAACAGTCTTTTCCAAAATGGTACTTTCAGCTACAGCCATTTAACATGTTTTTTGTATGTATAACTCTAATTCTCTCTTTCCAACGAAGACCTTCAGTCACCTTTACCAGTAGGCCAGCTGGGATTGCCTGCCAGGCAGGCCTCTCAGGTGTGCTGATCTGTTACACAAAAAGTGCAACTTGGCATGCCGTACAATTGGTTTGTGAGAAGCCAGACCTGGCTGCTGCCAATGAAATTTTCTAATGTCAATTATGACCATGAATGTGACTTTCCTGTCTAAGCTGTGTGTCCTCATTAAACTTGTGTTCACCTTCTCTGAAACTCTCCATGCTGCATGCTAGCACGGAGCAGCCGTATCCCCCGACCCAGCGTGAGTCAGGGGTGCAGCCGCGATACCAGCCGTGAGAGCAGCCGAGATACAAGCCCTGCTCGGGGCTTCCCTCCACTTGGTGAGTACCT
This sequence comes from Eublepharis macularius, assembly GCF_028583425.1. NCBI lineage: Eukaryota > Metazoa > Chordata > Lepidosauria > Squamata > Eublepharidae > Eublepharis > Eublepharis macularius. Next base: position 164,127,820 of record NC_072791.1, on the reverse strand, counting down.
GCAGGCGCTGGAGCTTCTAAGGGCCCTTCCCTTTCCCCTTTTCTTATTACCCACTTGAGACATCGCTAGGTGGAATGAGCTTGTTTTCCTCTTTTTACTTTCCTCCACCTCCTCCTTTATGACCCTCATGTCTCTTCTGTTTCCTTCTGCATGCTTAAATCCTGCTTTCCTTTAGTAGGAATCTCCTTTCATCTAAAATATTCTATAAGCGCATTTAAGCAGCATTGGCTTTGACAAATATAGAAACTCTGAAAGCAACTAGCCTGTATCATTTCAACAAAGGGTGAGAAAGCATGCTCTGGTCTCCTTGGATCCAATGCAGTAAGGGTTTACCCTGGAGAGGAATTTAGGAAGTGTACTCATAAGTTCTTGCATAATCTACATTGTATCCTCGTGTCTGGGTGCACAATCATAATTGTAGTTATTCCAGCGTAACTCCTTTCAGGGTTTTATATTGATTGCCGCAGCTTTTATTTTAAAGGATAGTTATTTAATTTGTAGCGCACTCTGGCTTTGCTTTAATTCCACAATGGAGCAGAATCATGCTGTTAGCTAGTTTTAATTTGGCAACTGTAGTCCAGAGGGCCAAGATTTTAAATTAGTAATGCAGAGTAATGGCTCTGCATATTAATCTTTTTATGTGCTATTGGTTAGCTAACTGCATGAGAGATTCTAAAGGAAATTTTCCTCCAGTCTGAGCATCCTGTAGTCTTCAAAGGCATGGATTGGTTTAACAGAAACATCCAGTCTGGATATAAAATATTATGCCAGTTTATTGTCTGATGAATGGCATTCATTTTTGAATTGATACAGCAGGATCTTACAGAAATATCAGTTATAATTTGTAGTAGATGCTTCATTTAAAACACATCTCAAAAGCTTTTTTTAAACTCTTCATTTAGAATCAGTATGTTCTCAATTAGACATGGGCGCAAACCAAAAAAATTTAACGAACCAGCGGTTCACGGTTTGGTGCCGACGACAATCCTGAGATCGCAAACTGCAATGAACATTTTCCGTTGCTGAACTGGTTCGTGGTTTGTTGGGCACGGAACGGCCCCCATGGCACTTACATAGCCCATATTCCCGGGGAGTCTTTTGCAGGCTCTCCTACAGCCATCATCCAAGTTTGGACAAGATTGCAAAAGGGATCTTGGAGTTATACACTCTCCAATCCAAGGCCCCAGGAAACTCCCACTTGACACAATTAGAGCCACCGGTTGACATTGGCCCAGTGTCCAGAGATGGCTGTTGATGGCGGCTGCTGGACCTGGCGGCCACAGGGAAGCAGCAACAAGCCGCCTCCCCACAGGGGGCGGGGGGTCCGACAGCTTGCCGGTGGCACCCCCCATGTGCCCACCCACCAGGCCAAAAAGGAGCGCGCTGGTATTCCCTATGACAGCAGGAATGTGGGTTATGACGCCGGCCGCTGGGCCTGGCGGGCACGGGGAGGTGGCGTCGAACTGCCTCCCTTCGGGGGGCAGGGGATCTGGCCGCTTGGCGGTGGCACCCCCATGTGCCTGCCCGCCAGGTCAAAAAGGAGTGCGCTGGTATTCCCGGCGCAGGCCGGAAGGTGTGTACTGGGGGCGGCTGGCGGGCACGGGGAGGTGGCGATGAGCTGCCTCCCCTCGGGGCGGGGGGTCTGGCTGCTCGCCGGCAGCGCCCCCCATGTGCCCGCCCGCCAGGCCAAGGAGGAGCACGCTGGTATTCCTGGTGTGGGTGGGAATGGACATGACATTCGGACGGGGGCCTGATCCCCCAGCAACTGTGGGTCCTCACCTTGGGGTCCTACTAAGGAAAATTTTGACAGCAGCCGACAGTACCCACCTTCCTGCTGAGGTGCCCACTGAGCTTGGCCCCAGAGCCAGGCAGCAGCCCTGGAACCAGAGGAGATAGATCCCTATCCCCCAAATCCAAGCTGAATTAGTCTCTCTCCCCGAAGGCTAGCAAGTGGCAAGCAAGAGCTCTGTCCCACTCCACTGCTCACTGAAAGCGAAACCCAGCCTGGGAGCCTACGGCTATTTATAAGCACAGGTCCCATTGAGCAACGCAGGAGGTCTGTGTTTGGCCGTCAGAGCTGCCTATCAGGGTTTGCAGGGATGAGATTGGAGTGCCCGTGGCTACAGGGCACCCCCTTCCCCCTCCCTCCCCTGGGTGTCTTCTCCCAACTTGTAACCACTTTGCAGCTCCGTGGTTGGAAGGAAGACCTGCCGATCAAGGTAAGCTGGGCTTCCATTTGGGTTTCCAGGGTGACAGAAGGAGCGCAGACAGAGTTCAGGCATTCTCCCGGCTCCATTGTCAGGGGAATTGATTGCTGGCGCCTTAGTGTCTGGCTTCCCGAACTGCGGCCGAACACACTGAACCAGACTTTTACCGACCGCTGGATTGTTGGCCGTGGCCGATAACGAACCGCCGGATCGCGATCGCCATTTTCGTGGGTTTTTGAAGTTCGTAATCCGTTTTGTGGCCGTCTCTATTCCCAATACTCTGGGATTTCAAAGTGGAAGAAGTGACTTGTTACAAACATAATGTATGTTGTTGAGCATGAAGTCTGCAGGGACTGACTCTTCATATTTGATAAAATAATGCTTTGTGAAAAATATAGTACATCCTTGAGATTGTTGAGCATTAGTTTTGCAAGAAGTGATTAGGTCAAAGGTGCAAAGAAGCCTTGTTAGAAAGCTTAAATGGCAATTTCAATTGGTCCTTCATCCAGGCACTGATAGGATAGCTGTGGAGGGGAAACAAAATGGGCACAATATAAAGTACTGTAGTTATGCTTTACATGCTCATGATGATGATTAAAGATGCTTAATAACAAACAATGAATGGTGTCTGTGTGGCATAAGTCGGGGGTTCTAACTTTGTCCTATATTTCTACTTCTTTGTTTTACTGGAATCCCTGAAGTCCACCAAGTATTTTAAAGTTATAAATAAAAAAATACCTATGAAGGTTTTCTGAACAGTTAAGTTATAATACATCTATATTAACTGATTCTTGATATGCTCTCTTGCTTAAGAATATAAGCATCTTCTAAATCAGATCAAGATCTTCCTAGTTTTTGCAAGATAACGACATAAAGTAGACCTTGGCATGCCAGTGGTCAGTTTCTGGTAGCTCATCTAATGGCTGTGGAAATTCTTGCAAAGAATTCTGGTCTATGTAAGCTTTATTAATTGGTCCTCTTAAAGAGGAAGCCTCTTTTCCTGTGGGTTCTTATCACTCTGCAGGATATGCGATTGTCAGTAGGAAGACATAGACGCCAATATGTTACTGATACGAATTAAGCAGTTTATTGGAATATGCTATTACACAATACACTACAAAAGGAAATTACAAGCTGAATCAGATCAGTAATACATGAATACATATGAAAAGGCATGGATACAAAACCATGAGACAGATCTATATTGTCATAGCAAATAATATGGGATACATAAACAGCCAGGCATAAGCATTATCAAATGAGTCATGAGTCTACCATACTGTTCCAAACCAGTCCCCAGTAGAGGACACAGTACATACTCTTATCTACCTATCTACTGCCAAAAAGGTGCACCTAATTTTTTCTTAGTGTGATTCTCTGGTGTGAAGGTTGGTCCTCATAGGGAACAATGGAGATCGGCAGTAGATAGGGGCACCTTCTTTGGGGGGCCATAACATGGCCCCCCAAAGTCCAATCTCCCTGAAATTTGGGGGGTTGTAAGAGGAGGGTTAGGAGAGGGTCCTCTGCAAATTTAGTGCATTTTGCTTGCAAAATGCCACCCCCAGCCACCTAGAAAGCCCCACTAGCAGCAGAAGCATTGTTTTCTCTTAGCGTTCCTTAGGAACGGACTGATTCCACGCTACCCGAAGCTTAACTAAGCATTCAGAAGCACTTCAGTGAGCTTTGCTTCAGCATTCCCAAATCACTTCAGCAATTCTGAGGTTGATTCAGGAATGCCAAAAATCCCGAATCAGGCCCAATCTGGCTTAAAAACCTGGATCCGGAACCCAAAGTGCACATCCCTAGTAGTCACCGGGCAAGCCTCACAGTGGAGGGCATTCCAAAAGCAAAGAATCTCTCTCCAAAAAAGCCCTGTCTCTGGTCACTACCTGCCTCATTTCTGAAGGCAGGAGCACAGAGAGTAGGGCCTCTAAGAAGAGGACGTTAACTTGTGGGCTGGACGATACAGGTGGAGGTAGTCCATCAAGTCACCTTTATCATCCAAGTAAGGCTTTAAAGGTGAAGATTAGCACTTTGAATTGTGTCCAAAAACAGATGGGTAGCCCTTGAAATGTTTTAGCCTTGGTGATGCAATCCCTGTATCCTGCCCCCGACAATAACCTGGTTGCTGCACTTGGGATGAGTTGAAGTTTCCGAACCATTTTCAAAGACAGCCCAATGTCTGATTAATGCATTAGTAATCTTACCTGGATGTGATCAGAGTTGATCACTGTGGCCTAATTACATATCAGGTGTATATACAACAGCTGTGCTCAATGCTGGGCTGCTCTGTGTGTGTGTGCGCGCACGCATGTGCTTTATTGCTTTAAAGTTATCTGTGAGTGCTCAAGTGCCTGCAACTGAAATTTTCAATTGTTTTCTTGGAGGCTCAAAGAAGAGGTTTAATACTATAAGTCTCCAGGCACAGCTCGAAGTCATGGACAATTGCTTTAGGCTCTGTTTCTGTCTTGCTCCTCATTGACTGCTCAGATTGATAATGTACATTTTGTCAGTTCAAGAATTGCAGAGAAAGGCTTGGTAGCTAGGTTTCACTTCAAGGCTTTTACATTCTAAGATATTCCCAAGACATTTAATTGTTTAAACATGTTTATCCTGCCTTTCTTGCCATGAAGGTAACTTTTATCTCTTTGTGTATACATACAAATAATTGCACATGCCTAATTTTTCCTAGATTTGTGTGTGGGAGTGCACTCGTATTTGCATGCTTTTTCCACATGGTGTGCAGCCGTGCAAAATCTGAATAGTGTGTGTTGTCTTTGTGAATGCTGTTAGCCTCCCATGTCAAGCTGTAACTCAAGGATATCATGTAACCTGATCTGCAACTATATTGGAGCCATGCAGTGTATTTAGCAGAATGTATGAGAGAAGTGTTCTAGTCTTGCATTCTCCCTAACATACTTGTTACCTATCTGTAATGAGATTTTCTGTGTGTTTAGGGGAATATTCAAACATGCAGTCTCTCACCTGCTGGCTCGAGTGATCATTCAGCAAAATCCCCATCTCATACGATTTGCTGTTCATACAGTTGTACTTTGAATTATATAATAATGGATTTCCAACGTTAAAAAGATCCAGAGGATTTAGCTGTGTTAGTCTGTAGTAGCAAAATAGAAGAGTCCAGTAGCACCTTTAAGACTAACTAACTTTACTGTCGCATAAGCTTTCGAGAACCACAGTTCTCTTTGTCAGATGCATCCATGTTAAAAAGGATGCAATGTTAAAATTGATGCAATGTTAAAAAGAAAATAGGATGTTCTCTAAGTGTAAACCGCTCTGTTTACAATTTTTTACTAATCATATAAATGAAGTAAAGGTGCATGTTTTGAAAACTTGGGAAAGCTGCTGCAGATTGTGAGTGTAAGAAAGATACTTTTAGAGTCTTCAAATTTTAATGTATGTTTTCTTATTTTATGAAGTATCTGTCAAATATGCAATTTTATCATTTAATTTACAAAACTATCTAGTATTGTTTGTTATAAACATTTGTTAGATAATTTGTATATGTTCTGCCAGCTATGTTAGATGTATTCTGATATGGAAAATATTGGTGTGAGTGAAAATAAAAATCTTATCGTAATTTTACAGTATTTATCTAAATTTTTTTAAAATGTCTATAAACTTAAGTTCCTAACTTTGAAACTTAAACAAATATTGCTGCTGTACCAACTTGCATGTATAAATCTGGAGCAGTGTTTGACTTAAGTTTGTTTATGGGACAGGAGAGTATGCGGAATATATGAAAAGTTCAGATGCTTCTCGTTTAAGCTACCACATTGTCAGCTGTCCTCTTTGTCCTTTGGTGTTAGTAACATCCAGTTATTACTCTCTTTTTCAGATCCCAAAGTGAATGTAACTGTTACTTTGAAAGAGCAAATATGTGCTTACCAGAATTTTTATAAATGATTTTTTATTAGATTGGGAACTTCTATAGCTAAAAAAAAATTAATGGCACCTTGTCTGGTCACATCTACTTCCTCTTTCAATGATGTAGGGTTTGCATGTACATATTACTTTCCTTAGCAGTGAGGCACATTGTCTGACATTATTTTGGTGTTAATAAAAAACATCATTATTATATGAGCTTTTTGTGTCCTTGATCTAAAGGTAAGTATGCTTGGGACAGATAGTGCTGACTTGGTGTTACTTCCTGAAACAGCTGAAGTTGTACGAGTATGTAATTAAGGTGTCTTATCCTTTTATGAAATTAAAACTTTCAAAATATATTAATGTAAGTAAATTTAACTCAATGGTACAATGGGAGCAAGGTGATTGTTGCTGTTGTGTTCCTTATTATAGCTAAGTTTGGATGTTGGCCAGGACATATGGATATATGAGATTATACTGTACTCAGATGCGGGGGGGACACATGTCATGCATGTAGTAAGTCTTAGATTTAGTTTCCCATCACCTGCAGTTAAAGGATCCCAAGTGGTAGGACTTTAAAAAAGATTCTCTGCCTGAGACAATTATTTGTGAGTGATATTTTGGCTAGAATGTTTGGAACATATGTTTAATGAAACAGCTTTTGTCTCCTTTTATATTTTAAGTTAGTTTTTTCCTCAAAAGCATCTATATTTTTTAATTGGCTATGGGCTCTCATCTATGAATTGGAAAACTGAGGTTTTATGCTTGCAAGCACAGTTTCTAATGATTTATTACGACTTTGCTTTGGGATTTGGGTGGATCACATCTAAATCCTATGGCTGCTGAGTAGGTTGTTTCATGTTCTCATGATGATTGTCCTGGATCTGTGGATCTGGCAGGTGATTCATGCTTACCAGTTGCTGCTGGAATACACATAACATGGAACTCTTTAAAGTGATTGCTTTTGTTTTTCATGCATCATATCCCATGGCTGAGGGTGGAGGGAATGTAGAGAATGGTCAGGGAAGTTGGTTCTGCCATGGGAACTGTACTCAGCTTAGATGTCCATTCATATGCAATGCCATTTCCTTTCACTACGTAACACCAGTGTTGGTATTAATCATGTGCATCCCCTTTGGACTGTGGTGTTTTTTGTCTTGAGTATTTGTGTGTTAATTCTGTGGGTGTTGCCATTCCTTCTACTTGCAGCCTCTCGACGTCATTCCAGGTCCACTAGTGCTCTCTCCACTGCTGATTCTGTTGGGCAGTCAGGTGAACATGTGTTAACTGCATGAATCTGCTTCTTATTGTCATTATAACACTGACCATTGCCGATGTTGCTTAGCACTTAGCATGTGCTTTTTAGCCACCATAGGATTTCTATTTTTGTTGTTGTTAAACATGCTTTTGTCATTTCATTTTTTTTTGCTTATATTATTCCATTGGAGGAAACAATGTAAAAAAAGGCAGTCCAGGATTTTGTGATGCCCTTTCTACATATTTTTAGGTGTATTGCATAAGTAATTTCTTGGGGGAACTCCTGGCATCTATAGAAAGGCACAGATTTTTATTATCATAATGCAGGCAATCAAGAATGATGAAATTTAGAGTTCCCCTGGGCATCTTGTAGTTTGGTTTCTCATTTTAATCTTTTGATTAAAAATGGCCATGTTCAATATAACAGCTTTTTGATAAATTCATAATTTTTGAGTTGAAAACTTTAATTGGAATAGTATTTAAGAATAATATATTTAAAAACAGTTTCACTAGAGACCTCTAAACACTTAATAACTGTTAAATAGCTGATAAGAAAAATTTAAATTCCAAATAGCACTCCAAAAAAGAGGAGCATTAGTGCCAGTCTTCCTAACAGAACATTAAACTTGATATACCAATGCAATTATATACCAAAGATAAATATCAACTAAAAGTGCAACATTATAAATTGGAATAGATCAGTGGTTCTATGAAAGGCAAATATATAGGGCTAGGGGTTGTAATTTGTGTGCAAAGTAGTTAAAAATATTACCAAAGGTCCACCGAAGTCCCAGTTTTACCTTTTCTCATACAACTGCATGGTGAGAGTTTACTACATCCGTGCAACCATATAAACCATAAAAATCTAGTGAACCTATACAAAAACCCTCAAAGGCCAATCAGTCAAAAAGACCATACAATCAGCCCCAAAAGGAAGACTAGGGTTGCTAAGGGCAAACCACCTCTGCTAGTCTGTTGTCTTGAAAACCGCAGCAGAGGTTGCCATAAATGGGCTGTGACTTGATGGCATGTTAAACACCCAAACACACACAGTGGGCTGCAGCTAGAGGAAGGAGGTGGAAAAAGTTTTGTTTAAGATCCAATCTCCTTACAGGCATCTTGTTTATGAAGAGGCAAACTATTCATATTTCAGCAGAAAGGGTTAGGTTTTTTAAGAATTGGCACTAAATTTGTAACCAAGATAAGTGTCCTTTATAAAACGTGATTTGATTGAGCTTGTGCTATTCTTTGGAAAGCTGGGAGTTTGGGTAGGATTTAGTCTCAAAATATTAGTCATTGGGAAGTTTACCTTAGTATGATAATGGATAAACATTGACTGACAGCTCTAAAAAGTGAACCAAGCTGGTTTGTTTAATTTTAAAAAATAATAAAAAAATAAAGAAGCCATGGAGCTGATGTAGTTAACTAGAAGAGTGGATTTTTTGTGTTACAACATTGCTAAATTTTAAAAATGTCTTTGTTTTATCATTGTAAATGTTAAATCAAAAATGGGTATTTACTCATGCCAGTTGCGTAAAACACGTTCAAGATTTAGATTCACAAACTATTCCCCTATCTCCTGATAACTCTAGAGAGCAAACGTGGAGGTAGCTTGCTACTATGTGAGTAACGAATCCCAGGCTGTAGGACGTTTTGCTTCTCCCTCCCCCTAGCTGGAAAGGAGCTCTGTGAGTGAGAGAGGGGAATATATGTTGTTGTTAAAAGAACCATATTTAAAAAATTAAATTAATGGTGTATTCACTGAAGTCCTCTCCACATTACAGGATGCCCAGTGCCTGTGAGATTTTAAAATCTAAATCAGTAGCCCTATCCTGTGTGTAAATTCTATCAGTTTGCAACAGTGGGTCTGTATATCACTAGAACCCTGCTGGTCAACAAGTTGAGTGTTAAATTCCAGCACCACGCCCTATACATGCTACCTAGCTACCCGATTGCAAATCATGGGAAAATCTCTGTCTCTTTACCTTATCTGTGATGCACGCACTTAAGAGGAGGTTTCATCCTCACAAGCACAATAGGAAAGTGGGAAATGCCTTTGTAGGCCCAGTTGGCATATGACCTTGACTGAAAAGGTTTTAAAAAAATACCAGAACCTTACCCCTGAGGCATAGGTTACTGGTAAACACTATGCACAGTCTGCAGCAAAATAGTTAACAAACTTTATGCCATCTGTGTAGAACGTGCCCCTTGGGTATGCACAAGCATCCCATTTAAACCAGGCCTCAGTGTACAGTAATTTCTGTCATGAAACATTTTCCCAGGTATGTTTTATAATACAGATCTTTCTTGTGTCACTTATTTTTATCAGAAGAACATGAATTGGCCCTGCAAAATATTTTCGTGGAACGCACAGTCATAATTTTTCAGTGAAATGGTTCTTACAGTGTGAGGCAGGTCTTCTAAGAAAGGCATAGATAACTTTTATTTAGCAGTGCATCTCAAAGCAGAGTTATGCCCTTCTAGATTAATTGAAGCCCATAGGCTTAGAGGAGTATAACTGAGTCGAGAAGCAGATTACCAACTTTTTCCAGGCTGTGTAATAGAATAAACGGTGAGAAGCCTGAAATGGTACTAATTTTGTTTTTAAATAGTTTTACTAATATAGATCTGTATTTATTATCTTGTGTGGGGGAGCTAAAGCACAGCTGGGTTGGCATAGGCTTGCTTCTGCTGTTCTGTGCCATTGTAGCAGCCTTGGGGCTGTTCTCAGGTTCATCAGAGAGTTTCCTTCATGTTCCCAACATCTTTAACTAGCCCCAGACAGTACAGTTTCCTTGAGATGCAGACAATGACAAGTATAGAATCCAAAGTAGCAGTTGTATCACATTGTCTCATAGGTTCTGTCCATACAGTGATAGTAAGAGATGTACATGCCAGACTATCCTTAATGTGATTTAATTTAAATGTTTCTGTTGGGTGCTTCAGAGACGTGCAACATGATTTACTTTGCCATTCTGATTATCCCCATCTTTTAAAAAGCTATCTTCCCTTTTCTAATGCAGTCTTAAATTGCTTAAAAACAGTAACCAAGATTACCAATTCTGGTTCCTTGGAAAACTCTTGAGAATTTTGCAACTGAAATGTCTGGAGTTCAATTTTTCTTCTTACTTCACCGGCTTATACCTTTTTTGCTTTGAACCTAATTCTCTAGTGGTGTGCCTTTTTTTTCCGGATGGTGTCCATAACCCTGCTGGGATACTAAGGTTTATTTCACATTCATTGAGATTTGTCCCACTCAATATGGGCGCTCCTGAAAAAAAGGTTCCGACATTTAAAATCACAATGGTGATTTCTTTGTGAGCAAGGTGATGACATTTATTTATACGTCTTCTGGAATAAACTGGTCCTGCCAGCTTCATGTGAGCCATTCTGGGTCCAGTTCTCTCGAGTATGAAAGTATGGCTTGCACCTTGATTTTTGCCATGCACATGAACAAAATTTATAGTCTCAATGTCCCTTTCAGTGGAACAATACTAGAAGTGGTAACATCTACTAATTTCAGCTGTGGATTTACCATCAGTAATATAAATGTTTCCATATTCAAGGCATAATTTAGCTGAAGCTCAGCACTTTTCAAATCCTTTCTTGTCCATGGTTGCATTTCTCCCATTGAAATCAATAGTACATAAAAATGCTTAGCTTTGGCTGTATATGGCCCTGATTACTTTAACAACTTGCTTAGTGGTATTTTGCAAGATGTAATGCAGAAGCCAAATTCTGCACACAGTGAAATCTGCATAGCAATACATTTGATTTGTCACATTCTATACATTGTCATCTTCTCTCCAGAGAATCATCTAACTTCTTGGACCAAAACTGAAACAAAACTTTGACACAAGTTGCTTCTGCAACTAGGTGCATTAAAAAAGGGGATAGTAATAATGTGCAATTTTTATTTCTCTGTAAAATATCATATTCAATTATTTTGGTAGCAACTGTTTAACAAGTTTTTCTTGCATGTAATGTATTTTTATTTTAGAAAATGTGCTTGTTGTAAATTTAAAATGTCTGATCTGCTAATACATCTTTAAAAGTGAAATCTAAGAACTACCATGTTGCTTAAAAATTATTTTGGCTTTCCTTGTATTAACAGTGAGTCCTCCCTCTTTCTCTCCTAATTTATCTTCATGCAGAATGAACATATACACTGATACATGATTTTTGTCTGCGTAAAAAACAAGCTTGACAGTAACTCAAAAATTATCCTTCCCAGGGAACTTGTTCTATTTCTGTCTTGTATCAGCTGTTAATGAAATGTTTTTCCCTAATTTATATTCTAATGAATACCTGTGCCATTGCATTGAAAATATGAAGGTGCTTAAATATTGTTTTTACTTAGTTTGTCCTTAAATATTTGTATGCAAATTACCATTTTAATGTTTTAAAAGTCCCCTGTTGCACAGTATCACATTATGCAGTTAGCTTGTGCAAATGAGTATTGCTGCATTTCAGTAAGGGAAATTTGAGCATAGAAGGAATCTTTCTTGCACATAGCTGATATAGATGCATGTCAGGTTATACATCCCTACCTATTTTGTAATGCTGATCTATACCCCATTTAACTGGTGGGTGAATCTTTTTCATGCATGTCAGTATACATTGGCATTTATGGTCACCTGTTATTATGATGTGGTTGATTGTAATGAGAATCCATGGCTTATTTCCGATGACATTGTTCCTTTTGCAATTCTGTCTGGTTACTGTGGAAGCTTTCTTCTGCTGTGGTGCTCACTTCCTTTCCCACTGGCACTTCTACATGCATATGGGCTCCTTGAAACATATGTATTTTAAATTACTATACTATATGTATTTTAAATTACTACACCGATTGTAATCCACCCTGAGCCTGCTGATGCAGGGAGGGCGGAATATAAATTGAATTAAATAAATAAACACATTTGTCTTGCACATGTGAAAGTGCTAGCAGCAGAGGAAGTAAGCATCGCAGCGGAGGAAAGCTTCTGCAGTAGTCAAAGAGAAGCACAAGGGGAAGTATGCCATAGGATCCAACCCATGATTTCTGTTAGAAAAGTTAAATATTACTAATTTTCATAAACATTGCCAATCCAAACCTTTTTTTACATCTTATTTGCTGCTAGGGTATAAATGGGTTAAATGTAATTTTAAAATTTGGGAGCTGATTCAGGAAAAAAACTGTTTAGTTTGCAGACTGTTTACTCCCAGTGCTTTCTGTGGGGATCTCTTTCAAGGGTTAAAATTCTGCAGTGAATGAACCAGTATCAAAAAGATAACCCAAGTTCTTCTATAACAGCAATATGTTTCAAAAATTGTATGCCTACCCCAAAACTATAATTATAAAGCTATAGATATAAGACACTGACATTGTAGTCCTTTGCAGAATTATTCTAGTCTAAATCTCTTACAGTGCAAGCCTAAAGAGAGTTACTTCAGTCTAAACCCATTGATTTCACTGGGCTTAGACTGGAGTAACTCTCTTTAAGATTGCACTGTTTATTTCAATGGGCTTAGATTGGAGTAACTTTGCATAGGGTTTGCACTGTAAAATAATCCAAAGGTCAGATTTGCAATTGTTAATATCCAAGAAATCTCTGTTATTGAAAGAGAAATATTGTTAATTTGGGAGAGATTTTTGTTTTTTAAAAATCCAGTTTGGTAGAATATACAGATTTGATAAAGCCTGTTTCTTTATAGAGTTTTCCCTCATGCATTAGGAATATTGCCTTCTTGCTATTGCCTTGTTTTATTTATGGACACGTGCTAAAGTATTAGATCACTCTCTTTGGAACTTGGGACTTGATTCTTTAAAAGTCAATTGGCAAGCTATACTTATGAATTGTCAGAATAATGGAGGAACTGCTCATATGTTAGATTCAAAGGCTCTTCATTAAAGTCTGGATTCTAAGACCTGAAAAATACTACAGAATTAATAAAATGTTAGAAAAAGATCTCCAATGAAATTCATGGAAATTTTGTTAATGTATTTGTTCCTGTATTTCCTACCCTGAAGAATCAGTGCACTACCCTGAAGCCAATTCAATAAAAAGATACCTTGAAATAGATCAAAAGTCTTCTCCCTTCCCCCTTTTGGTTGAAAAGTATACATATGACCCTTGTCCCATACTGTTTCTGGTATCCAAGCTATAACAAGATATTGTTTATGACTGTATGTTGTAATGGTAGTATCTTAAAGTGACCTGTGCAAAGTAGTGCCTAATAGTAGCTAAAGCAATTCTCAGCCTTCGGTGAGTTAATTACTATTCCAAGGGGCTGTGAATCTCCTTAATGCCTTTCATTGTTGTCTTTTGTGCAGACCGGTTTGGGCTTGGACAGCCAGGCAGGTTGCCTGCCTCAGTGAATGCAATGCGAGTCCTCAGCACTAGCACGGATCTGGAGGCTGCTGTGGCGGATGCACTGGTAAGAGGAAAGACACAACAATGCTTCCAGCAGCAGAAAGTAACTTACCATTGCCTCCTGTATATACAGTCTTCCTCCTTGATTTATAACTTTTCTTTTAATGTGCTGGTATATGACCCTGTCTAAATGCTTCTTTGGAGATTTGGCATGCGTGAGTAATACACAGATGCTCTGCCCAGCAGTCCGAGTTGCTGTGGTTACTGTTACTGGTGTTGAGAAGATTGGTTGAAGACATAGTGTGAAATGTGTGTAGGATGTTAGAAAACTGAACAGTTTGAATCTAACCTCTTTTATGCAGAAATGATCCTCCTCAGTTTTGACTTAACTAATTCCAGATAAAAGTACAGCCAAAGTCTGTGAGCTATATGTTGTGTTTAATACTAGGTACCATGTAGCTGTTTTCCTCAGGAGACTCTAGTATATTCATGACAAGTGTGTCTTTGTCAGGGATTGCATTGACAATGTCTTTGCTTGTGAGTCTCAAGTCAGATGTGATTTGTTCTGTGCATTATACTTCCACTTTTGAAGAGTACCTTTTTCCTGCTGAAATTGCCCTACTCTTTCCCCAGGAAAAGTGATGAGGGAGGAGGTACTTGTAGCTTCAGAAATGTAGAGACCCCTGCTTTTTATTCTAGATATTCCTGATTTAATTTACATGTGGTAGGTGCTCCCCTAAAAATTAGAAAAATTTACTTGGATCTGGCTGCACTGAATTTTTGTCTGGTCAGAAAGCAAACAAATATGCAGTTAGTTTATGTATTTGCTACCTATTCCTCATGGATTGTTGTACTGAAAGGAAACAGGAAAGGATTAGTATTTGCTCAACAAGGGATTATGTGACTATAAACCAGATGGCAGTGGTTTTGAGAATCAGGATGACATTATCAAAGACTCTTGAGGATTATTTTTGTCACCTTGCTTTTAAAGTTTAAATTCCTATTCATGATCTAAAATGTCGGATTTGAACAATTTTGGCATTACAAACAAGTGATGATTGGGAAAGTATTGGTGGCTCAAGCTTCCTATGCTAGCACTTTGTATCTAATGTGAATACTGTATGCTTCTGAAACTTCACATGCTACACAATCCATGTACAACTTCTGTCATCAGTTATTTATAACATCCAAATCTTTTTGCCTTTCTGTTCTGTGCATGACACTTTCATTAATATCTTTGAAGATCCAAAACGCTATGACCTAACAATTTGAAAAACCATATAGGAGACCCTGGTGATCAAGGAGCAAAGGCAACAAAATATCTTGAGCCACATTTGTGCATCCTTTCCATTGGGAGCATTTCTTCCTGTCACCATCCACCTGTCTCAGCTGTCCTCTCTCTTCTGTCTTGAGAGAGTGTAAGCCACTGCTTCCACCCACCCACACACTCACCCCTGTAAACAGCGGTAGCTTTTCCTCTCCAGCTGCTGGTTGTGAGTGATGCCTGCACCCCACCACTGTCAACTGTTCCCTTGTTCATCCACCTGGGTATGTGGATGAAGGATGGGACCAGTAGTGCTAGCCACCTCTTCTCACGTCCCTGCCTTTTTTCTCTCTCTGGGACCTTGGCAGCAGCTCCCAATTTCCAACTGCTTGTGTATTCATTTGGGAGTGTTGGGATTGACACATGGCTAGCCAGCAGCAACAGCAAGCCAGCAATGGGAGCTGCTGGCACTGCCAACACCCACCTCATTTATTATTATTTTATTTCTTTCGACTTTTATTCCGCCCTCCCCGCGCAAGCAGGCTCAGGGCGGACAAACTAGAGGGCAGGAGAATGGTGTAAGCTGGCTTTGGTCCCCATTGGAGAGAAAGGTGGGTATAAATGAAGTAAATAACTAAATTGGGAGGAAGACAGCTAGGGAATGTTGATGAATGCTTAACTGTAGTGTGTAGTTATAAAAGATTCGGGGCACAGGGGGAACCCAAAGTCATTTTGCTGAGTCCCCCAGCACTTGGAACTGGTTTTGTGTGGCAGCATGCCCTCACATGTTCCCCTGTGCCTCAAGATTCATGAATAAGTTTGCTGTAAGACTGCCCAAATATAGTTTCTATACACTATGTAAGCCAGAATGTGTTTACCCATTGTTTTGTCCATTCTGAAGGATCACAGGGAAAGGGTCCTACAGTCCCTAAACTGCATCAAGTGGATCACAAAGACAGTTGTCCATATATATTATAGAGACTGTTTGCTTGTAGTACATAGTAATGTTTCCCAACCTGTTAACAATGCAACCCTGTTCAACAAGATACTAAACACCTGCTGCAAGAGTGGGTCAGAGCATTTCCATACTGAAGCTATGCAGAGTCGCAGCACGTTCATCTTCTGATTCTGTCCTCACTGTGTGGTTGTGGATGTGCAGATCCAGCTGACTCTGTAGTGGTTCTCCAAAGTCTTTTTTGATGATGAGAATACTGTATGCTGTGCCCCTCCTCCTCCTCAGCTAGTGAATATCCAATAGTGGGCCTGAACAGAAACATGAAAGAGAAAACAGAGTCACTTGCATGTAACTCTTGTCCCAGAATGCTTACTGCACAGTCATGTTCCTTCCCTCATCTTCTCCACATAGTGAGATTGGAGTCTCATATTTGTTCTAGTTTCTGCAACAGACTGGAATAGAAGGAAAAATAAAACAATTGGGAAGATTGGACCCCAGGGTCCAAATCTATAGGCCCATGAATAAGGTGCCCTCAGCCACTCTCCATTGTTTTCTATGGGGGAAATATTTCCAAGGCTTTCCAGGGCAAAGAAACCTTAAACAAAGGTAACCTCTGGCCAAAAACCAGTCCCAAATGTAAGTCCCACTCCCAATGCAAGCTGAACCAACAAAGCCCAACAGAACCAAAGGGAACCAATGTAAAACTAAAGAACTCTAGTCTCAAATAACAGAATCCCAAATTGAAGCGAGGTGAAGACGAGGCTTGCCAGAATCTGGAGTCTAAAAGGCGGCCAGCAGTGGCTTGCAGCACCCTTTTGGAGCTCAGGCAGGAGTGGAGAAGTGGGATGGGAATCCACTCTGCCTGCTTCCTCCTGCCCACTCGCTTGCTGCGGCGCAAAGCTTGCCTCCACTTCACACTGCTGCCCTCTCTCGCGCAGTGGCTTCTGCTCTGTCCCCTGCTAGCATCGCTTCAGCTCCTCAGATCCAATCTGAGATTCTCCAGTGTTTTCCGGCATAGCTGGATTAAGCCAAATTAGCATAAATCTGGCTATTTTGTCAATTCATAAATACTGGATTGCACACCCCCACCTTTAGTTGCAGCCAGTCAAGGCTCCCCAGTAGATTTATCTGAAAGATTATTACATTTACAATTAATTTTAAAATATGCACTTAAAACCTCTTAAGAGTGCCCAAAAATGTAATGTGTGAAGTGGCCCTCAATTATTCAGTATGATCCTCTCTGCCATTAGTTTCTTTTTGCTGTTGGCTTTTTAGACACCCCTTTTACATTGTAGCGAGTTCCTGCCTTCTCCCCTCTCTTGCTGAAAATATGCTATCTAGCTGCCTTGTTCACAGAAGGAGCATTCTTTCCCACCGTATTTGTGGAATAGAGGCATTATTCCAAAAATATTTCATCCCACGGAACAAGATCTCAACCAAAATTCTACAAGTCAAGTTCTGTCTCCAGAAACCTGTTTATTTTTTAACCTCTTTCAAAAAAGCACACTGTGGACCGAAATAACAAATCTGAAATTGATGTGTCCAGCAAAATCTTGTTGCTCTACTGGTCACAGGGAAACATGGGAAAACTTGGAGATAGATTTCAGATGTGGAGGAGGGAAAGTGAGATACTTGCCTGTGAAAGAGGGACTTGGAAATGATTGTGTGTTTGACCAATTTTAGGCACAAAGAAATTAATTTATTAATTTGAGTTTAGTTATTTGAGGTCATATAGTATTATGCTAGTCTTGGATGTGACGTCTGCAGACCTGTCTTTGAATGTCACCCTCAGGAGAAAGAGTAGCTCAGAGACAGTACTGAGGAGGTTCTTCTTCCAAAACGTTATGGAAGTGTCGTTGTGCCACAAGATGGGGGGGAGAGAGCTGTCGGTGTTAGTGAAAACAGAATGCTAAACACATGTCTGTGCAAGAGCTCTCCCCAAAAGGGCATTGTTTGCAGCAGGAGAAGAAGAATAACCAGTCTGATGTCATGCTCTGCCATTTTAATTTTATGTTGCTTGAAGGAAAACTGGCTGAATTGTATTTTTAATTTGCTAAGGCACATCTGCTTGTATGTTTTTTGTTGCAAGAACAATCCCTGCATAAGCTTCTGACATAATTCTTTATGCTTTCTCCCACCCATCAATATTTTCCTGCATACAGCTCTTAGGAGACTCCAGGAGCAAGGTACTAGTGCTATCTTGACTTTCTTTCCTTTTTCATTTTCTTTCTTTTTTTAACTTTCCAAGTTTTTTACTTTCCTTGTTATAAATACATGAAAGCTCATGTCTGGAATTATATCATGCTGTATAAATGAATTTAAGAACAGTAATAGTCGGAGTGTTCTTTGTGCCTCTTAAAAATCAAAGTATTGAACCGAGAAACCACAAATTTTGCAGTGGACTAAGCAGGGCTTTTTTTCTGGGAAAAGAGGTGGTGGAACTCAGTGGGTTGCCCTCGGAGAAAACGCACGGTGCGGAGGGCAATCTAAACTCCCCTCTGTCTGGAGATCAGGGGGCGGGGCCACCAGCCATGTGACCATTTTCAAGAGGTTCCGGAACTCTGTTCCACCGCGTTCCTGCTGAAAAAAAGCCCTGGGACTAAGTATATGTGCTTTTACACTTTTTAAAGTGTAGGTTTTCAAACTTTTGATTTTTTAAATGGAATTTTTCTTTATTTAAACTATAAACAATAACATAAAAGCTATAGACAACAAACATAGAAGATAAAAAACAACATTCTAAAAAGAAGACACACTAACAGTACATAAGTGAAAAAAGAAAAAAAAAGAAACCCTTAAACTAAACTACAGATTGAGTTCCAATTTTCTCTGCCACAAATATAGATCATTTTCAGAGTCTCACTTATTCTAAGTTGCACATAAGAGTCCTCTTTTTTCTATTGTTCATGATTCTTAATCCATAAATCAGATGTCATCAAGTCCTTGTTATCCATTTCATGTAAAAAGTCTGTAAACGGTTTCCATTCAGTCAAAAATGTAACTAATGTCTTTTTGCTAATCAGTAAAGTTAGTTTTGCCATTGATGCAACCTCCAACACTTTTATCCACCATTCCTCCACTGTAGGCAATGTTGGAGTTTTCCACTTCTGTGCATATAGTGCTCTTGCTGCCATAATCAAATATAAAAAAGTTCCAAAGCTTCTTTCCAACTGGCTGCCCATTATTCCCAACAAAAAATCTCTGGTTTCAACTGGATTTTAATCTTCAAAATCTTCTGAATCTATGATTGTATCTGCAACCAGATACTCTTTGCTTTCTTACTATTTAGATTTTTTGACAAGTTATGAAGAGGCAGAAGAGAATGAAGGATAGAAAACAAAAGAAAATTGACACTAGATGACTGATAATATTATAGGGTCAAGGAAATATAAGATGGCTACAGCACTGTTCTAGGCACTAAAGTCCTGTGCCCTCATCACCAGTCTTTGTCTAGATAAAATCTAACCACCCTTTCCTGCCCTTTTTCTCTTCTATGAGGACTAGAGTATTATTATTTTTTTAAAGTTTGAGTAACCGATTCCAGAGTTTGTCTTTCCTTACAGCAATTGTGCCCTGATTTTTTTTTAAAAAAATAACCTTTAAATAAAAGCTTGGATAAACAGAAATGTTTTTGCCTGGCACCTAAAAGAAAGTAGCATAGCTACCAGCCAAGCCTCAAGGGGAAAGACATTCTACATGTGAGGTGCCACCACTGAAAAAGCTCTGTCTCTGGTTATCACTTGTCCTACCTCTGATGGCAGGGACACAAAGAGCAGAGCTTGTGGGGAGGACATTAACGAGCAGACAAGACAGAATGGAAATACATAGTGATTCTTTGATGTTGCACAACAGTTCATTTCTAGGCTTTATTTTATAGCATGGTAATTTATCAACAACTATCCAATGTTTACTTTATGTGATAATCTTGATGATGCCCCAAAAGAGCTGCTGTAGCACAGCAATTAAGTAGTTTGGCTGCAAATCAACACTTTGCTGGTTTGAATCCCACTATAGCCATGAACTCAGTAGATGGCTTTGGGTAAGTCACTCCTCTCAGCCCGAGCTCCCCACCTGTATTGTGGGGATAATAATAGCACTAACTTGTTCACCACTCTGAGTGGGGCACTAATCTGTCTAGAAGAGTAGAATATAAGAGCAGTTGTTTGTTGTTGTTGTTAATAATAATAATAATAAGAAGAAGTAAAAATTATGAGGAATATCAAAGTAGTTTGGGTCTTAGACATACTAGAACCATTACATTTTTCCTGAAAGCCAAACATAAAAAAGGTTAATACTAGGGGTATGTTCAGAAAAAAAATTGTTATAATTTCAGATCTGAGATTCGGGGAGGGGGAACGCTTGATTGCTGGTTTTCAGGTAGGACATTACCAATTCAGGATTCAAGTCTGAGTGTTTTTTAGGTTCCATATTTTCAGGACATTCATTTTCAATGGGGAATGTATTTGAGGGCTGGGCCAGCTGTTTTTAAAGATAATAGCACCAGATTTGCACAGAACATAGTTCTCTGCCTAATCTAAAGATCTCCGAAGTTTCAAGCAGAGTGATGAACCAGGATTTTACAGACCCCTCCCCAATGTAGGTGCCTTTCATCACAGACACACTTCTTTCTACTGATTCCTGGCGCGGTGAGGGGGGGGGGGGCAAGTGGCAGCCTAGCAGGAGAGTGTCAGCCAGCAGCAATTAAAAATGATTCTCTTTCCACTTAAAACTCTTTGTTTGCCATACTGCATTGTTGTGGTCTGTTTGTTTCCTTTTACAAAATGGAGAAGTACAACTGCAGCTCTGCCATTATTTCCTGTGGGCAACCTTTTCAAGGGGAGGCTTGAGTGGCTGTTTTTCAACCAAATGACACCAAAATTGCAGCAGAGGTAGTACTACCTGTCCACTAAAGAATCAAGTTTCAAGCAAATTAGACCTAGGGATCCAATTCTGTGTCCCCTGAACAAAGTGCCCCAGCTATCATACTTTCAAAGAAAAAAAGGGCTGTGCTTTCACAAAGGAGGGAGAGAAGGGGAAGGAGTGAGCCAGAACTGCAGCTGCACCTGGCTTGTGCAAGTCAGGAGTAGAGGTGGGCACGAACAGGAAAAAAATCAAACACAATGTTCGTTGTTCATTGCCATCCACGAACAGGGAATCATAAACAGCCACGAACATGACCTTGTTCACGAACATGTTCATGGTTGGCTGTTCGTGGGAGGGAGGGGAGAGACTTGGAAGGGAAGAAAGTTCCCTGCGCCGTTTGCAAACGGCGTGGAGAACCTTCTTTCCAAGTCTCCCTCCTTCCAGCTGGCTGGAGGGAGGGAGTGGAGACTCTGAAGGGAAGAAGGTTCCCCATACCATTTGCAAATGGCGTGGGGAACCTCCTTCCTTTCAAAGTCTCCCTCCTTCCAGCTGGCTCAAGGGAGGGGGGGAGACTCAGAAGGGAAGAAGGTTCCCTGCGCCCTTTGCAAACGGCATGGAGAACCTCCTTCCCTTCAAAGTCTCCCTCCTTCCAGCCAGCTGGAGGGAGGGGGGGAGACTGAAGGGAAGAAGGTTCCCTGCACCCTTTGCAAACGGCGTGGGGAACCTCCTTCCCTTCAAAGTCTCCCTCCTTCCAGCTGGCTGGAGGGAGGGAGGGGAGACTCTGAAGGGAAGAAGGTTCCCTGCACCCTTTGCAAACGGCATGGGGAACTTCCTTCCATTCAAAGTCTCCCTCCTTCCAGCTGGCTAGAGGGAGGGGGGAGACTCTGAAGGGAAGAAGGTCCCCCACGAGGGAGGGAGGGGAGACTCTGAAGGGAAGAAGGTTCCCTGCGCCCTTTGCAAACGGCATGGGGAACCTCCTTCCATTCAAAGTCTCCCTCCTTCCAGCCAGCTGGAGGGAGGAGCGGGAGACTTTGTCAGGAAACCCCTGACAAGCGACTGAGTCGGGGGTGAAGTACCCCTCTCCCAGCTGCTGTGCAGCAGCAGGGAGAAGGGCATTTCATCCTGGCAGGCTGCAGTCAGCTGCTTGTCAGAGTTCCCTGACAAGCAGCTGAGTGGGGAATTAAAGTGTCCCTCTTCCTGCGCTGCGCAGCAGCAGGGAGAGAGAAATTTAAACCCCAGCAGGCTGCAATCAGCCCTTATCAGGGTTTTCCCTGACAAGCAGCTGAGTCCAGATGAAGTGCCCCTGGGCTTAGATTGGGGTTTCCAGGGCAACAGGAGTTCAGAAAGTCCGTGCCTACTGTTGCCAAAGGAATTGACTGAAAGGCGCCAGACTGTCTGGCTTGACTAACGGCAGATGAACACCACGAACAGAACTTGGAATGAACACATGTTCGTCAGGAATGGGGCCTCACGAACAGCTGATCTGGCTGTTCGTGGCTTTTTTTTGTCAGTATTGCTCTTCGTGCCAACCTCTAGTCAGGAGCTGCTCTCCCCAGGCCACTGTCTGGAAAATTCAGCAAATCAAAGAAAAACAAGATGCCTGTTGCTGCTGCTTTTGCTGCTGCTAGTAAGCACCCGAACACAAAAAACTCCATGGATTTTTCAAGGGGATGTTTTTCATAATGCCTGAGAATCCCAGATTTTTGTAACCGACTTGAAACAGCAATTTTCATGTGTATTTTCTCTACAGGAATTCTGGAATGCACACCCCTAGTAAATATTCTAATGAAGATTGTAAAAGACTTTCAGTTCATGCTTGTGTTGGCAAAGTTGAATGCTCTTCTTTGGATTTGAGCTTGGCAATCTTTTCAGTAGTGCCAACACTATAAAGTGCTCACCTCTCCCACTTGTATGACTGCATTAACTTTATTATTTATGATGTAATTACTTAAGAATCCGTTTTAACATAAATGAATTATTTAATGGAATTATCTCATTTGCAGATTGTACAGTAAAGAAATAGCAGTTTTCAGTCAAAGCAATATGCTCTTCCATTAGGCTTTGTCTGATGTAGCTATTCATTTATCTGGTCCATTTAGAGCCTGTGTCAGTCTTCAGTGAGGACCCTGATATACTTCAGTTGTGAAACTCTCATGTCGTAATGTCCATTGTGTTTCTTGGTCAGTATGTAGCTTTTGCATCAATTAAATCATGTAAAATTATTAAGTTCCGGGTTTATTTTCTTTCCCCAGAAAAAGCCAGTGAGACGAAGATATGAGCCGTATGGGATGTATTCTGATGATGATGCAAACAGTGATGCCTCGAGTGCTTGTTCAGAACGTTCTTATGGGTCCAGAAATGGAGGAATCCCACACTACCTACGACAGACAGAGGATGTGGCCGAGGTCTTAAACCACTGTGCTAGTTCCAACTGGTCTGAGCGGAAAGAGGGGCTAATAGGCCTGCAGAACTTGCTAAAGAGCCAGAGGACATTGAGGTGATTGTTTTAATATAGTTAGGAGAGAAATAATCTAAGGGTGGGGAAGCTAATGAAGGTTTGTAGTTTTAAAATTGACCAGGTAGTGAGTTTTGGCTTAATTTGTTGAGTGTGGTTTTCTTGATCCGCCTGGATTATTTTGCTACTCGTTCCTGGAATTACATAAACCAAATTATAATCCAGGTCATCTGTCATGTGTATTAAAGTGGGCTGGGAAGAAATGGGATTTCCAATGGGACTCCTCAGATCTGTGTTTCTAGGACTTCTGTTAGCTGTGTAACTATAGTCAAGCAATCTAGGATGGGGAATAGAATGAGCTAGTGGAAACAGGCCTTCTGTATTATTTATATGATTATGATGCTTAGGTGTTTGAGGAATTTCCATGTCTATAGAGACTTTCAGTATAAAATAAGTAGTACAGAAAAACTGTACCTTATATTCATGAAAACAGTAAGCAAGTTTCTGATTGAAGTTCTTTCAGTGAAGCTTGAAAGGTAAGAGAACAAAAAATTGTATTTTGTAAGTTAGGGTTGTAAATCTTGAGGATGTTGCACAGTTGTCTACATTAACCAATCAGATCATTTAATTGAGAAAAAAAGATTTTTTTGTTGGACAACTCGCTTGACAAACATTATTTTCGGTAGCTCAGTAATAGCAACTCAGGTAGTGGCTGGTTATAGGTAGAGGAGTATGCAAGGCACAGGAAGGCTTCCAGCAAGGCAGTGGGCTTCACCCCGTTTTCAACCCATATATAAAATTAGCACAAATCAAATGTGTCTTTTTTGCTATTTTTGAGGGGAAATCAGTTAAGCAATGTCTAAACAGAGTCAGTTTCAGATAGGTTACGTGACAGTGTATCTGAATACAGTGCAATACAGTTTGTGCTCACTGGCGTAGTGGAATAATGTTTTAATGTTTTTATAATGTTTTTAATCTTTATCGTATGTTGTTACACTGTATGTTGCTACACTGCCCTGAGACTGTCTGACAGGGAGGGCGGTCTAGAAGTGTAATATGATAATAATAATAATAATAATAAATAATAAAAATAATAATAATAGGAAGAGATGTCATATTTTAATAATTGTGTTTGTTGGCATTGCAAGCATTGTGGCTGCACAAAAGATTTCCTTCCCATATTTTCCATATATCATACGTCCTTTCTAAAGTAATCTCTTTTTTGTGTGTGTTTCAGCCGAGTGGAATTGAAAAGGCTATGTGAAATATTCACACGCATGTTTGCAGACCCTCACAGCAAGGTAAAACCTTAAACATATCTTTAAGATACACTTTTAACAAAATTTGATAGTACTATATTATTATACTGTTATTAAAACTTTCTTTCTCTCAGTGCCTTGATGGCTTATTTATGTTTTGAGGTAGATTTTGCTTTGGGTGAACTATTTATTCCTAGAGTTTCTTAGTGAAAGAAGATGGATTATAAATTTAGTCAGTCAATCAATAACTCTACTGCAAACAAGGCCAGGATATTTTAGTAGTAGTTGTTAAGTAGTGGTTCAGTACTTATAGTCAGTGATAAATAGGGAAGTTCCTTAAATGAGTATTATGCAAACAGAACATTATCTAAGGTAGAAAAGATATATTCCTAGTATGTAACAATGTGGTGTGTTGAAAGATGGTTCAGTATGAGTGAGGAAATATGCATGAGTGAGGAAATATGCAAGTTTTTTTTTTAAAAAAAATTTAACCACTGTGGTGTGTGGGTGGGTGGTATCCTAGAGGAGTTACTTTCAATTATTTGTGTTTATGTACTAATGAATGGTTTGTTTTGTTGCATGGCCTGCTTTGCGGTGGAATTCACAACAGAGAGTAAGTGTATTCTCCTTCCTCCTCCCCGGCCTCACCTCTTTTATCTATTTAGTATGGAAATTTACAGTTCTAACGTGGGCTCTAAAAACATACTTATTTAAGTAGATTTCAGAAACCTTTTCCTTTAATCATTTATACATCATCTTTGAACCATCTTCTCCCCCTGCCCTTTGATCTCTGTACCATTTACAGGTTTTCAGCATGTTTCTTGAAACCCTGGTAGACTTCATAATTATTCACAAGGATGATTTGCAAGACTGGCTTTTTGTCCTCCTGACACAGTTACTCAAGAAGATGGGAGCTGACTTGTTGGGATCAGTACAGGCAAAAGTGCAGAAAGCTCTGGATGTAACAAGGTAGACTGCCTATGAACAGCAACAGATGATTTGCACACTTATTCACCTAAAATGGTGATTTTAAATTTCACCCAATCTAAAAGTTGGTTTTGGGCTTTCAACAGTTAAGATTATGGATGAGATACCACAGAGGATTAAGGGGGACAGGGCGATTTTCAGTGATTTTTCCCCCCTCCCATTCAGAGCTCTGACTTCCCTTCCCCTGGCTGTCTTTGGTCTTCCAGGACCAGCATTTTGAGAAAGGTCCACTCCACAGATGGAAATCCATTTCATCAGCAGAAATGTTCTGCAGGATCAAAGCCTATGATTCTAATCTCTTTAGGAGTCATGCCAGTTTTTCATCAGCCAATAGCTAGGATATTTGCTGAGATTGCATAGTTCAATAGATGCTGTTCATGTCACTTTCTTCCTTTCAAGAAGTTACATAAAAGTACCACTGAAGCAATAAAGCATTACCTGTATCTGTGCATAGTGGACTGTGTTCTGCATGTACATATGTTCAAACGAGTGTATATTTATTTTACAGATTTATGCTCTGCTTTTCAGCCCATTTGGTTCCCAAAGCAGTTTACAATTCAAACCCATAGCAACATGCAATTCAGAGTAATTTGCAGAAGACTCTAAAGGGGTGCTACAGTTGTGCTTTCAGAGAGTAGGAAATCCTAACCTGTTTGGGAGAGAGAGAGAGTTCTTCATTACTTGATGTACTGGAAATAGGGAAGAGGTTGATTATGTACTGTATCTATATGTGAAGTTGTGTGTAAATCCTGTAAATAGTAATAAAATATGTTATTTTTTTCTTTTCCTCCCATAGGGATTCTTTTCCATTTGACCAGCAGTTTAATATCCTAATGAGGTTTATTGTAGATCAAACCCAAACGCCAAATCTTAAGGTGAGGAAAGTCTTTGTTCTGAAGCATAAGCAGTTCTCAGATCACAAAAGGCACTACAGTAATTGATTTTTTTTAAATGGGGTATGTGCTTTTGTTCTGATGCTTATTTTAAGGACATTCAGAAAATCTGCTGATGACTTTCCTATAGCAAGCATTGATTCATAAGCTACTGTATGTGAGAGTGAGAAAGATTTTATATCGTTATTCCTTAGTTACGCAAGTATTCTGCTTGTTTTAGGTAAAAGTGGCAATCCTCAAGTACATTGAATCCTTGGCCAGACAGATGGACCCAGCAGATTTTGTGAACTCCAGCGAGGCAAAACTTGCTGTTTCTAGAATTATCACTTGGACAACAGAACCAAAGAGCTCAGATGTGAGAAAGGTAAGTTTTAGCAATAAGATGGGATAACAGGTGGATAAGGTTTTTCCCCCCATATTTTCATTGTAAACTAGCTTCAAAGACCATTCTGAAAATGTGGAAAAAGTACATCTTTACTATGTGTATCATATAAACAGGTGTGGCTTAGGCCAGTTTCAGTTTTCATCAGCTAAAAAACTGCCTGATTCTGTAACTGATAAACCCAATGGAAATGAAAACTATACTCAGAAAATACCATTTCTGAGATCTGAGCTTCCAGTAGGAAAAAAGGATCTGTAGATACCATGAATAACACTATAGTTAGAACAAAAACAGGAACTAGAACTAGAACAGGAACTAGAAACATGTTTTCCAAAATTGGGAGAGAGTTTATTGCTTTGTAAATATTTGATTTGTACTATTAATCTAGAAATAATAATTAGTTTCAAGGGACAATTTTTTTTTTTTGCAAATGTCTAATGCTTTTTGGTAAATACCTGCTTTGCATTATTACAATACTGTGCTTACCACTTTCTTGAAGCAAGGCATCTTATGTACCCAGGAATATACCAATATTAGTAGGTTTATTCTGGAGAAAATAATTAGGTGCTTTTTTTCTTATGCTTTTGCACTCAAACTAAAGACTCTCCATACATTCTATAGACTGAGGGCTTTTGTATTAATCTATGGGAAAGCATCTGGAGTGTGTATGTGCATGCTCATGTGAGCGCACATGAGAGAGATTTAAAAGAACAGTTCATAACCTATCTACTTAAGCCTTGAAGATTGTCCAGAAGCTATAGTTGGTCAGAATGTTATGCCAGAATGCTGTCTGGAGTGGGTCAAATGCACCATATCACCCCAGTCTTGTTCCATCTCTGTTGGCTCCCAGTTTGCTTCCAGGCCCAGTTCAAGGTGCTAGTCTTGATAAAGCCCTTTGGCTTGGGATCAGCATACCTTGAGGACCACCTTCTCTCATATGAACCTCCCTGTTCACTCTGGTCATCTTCAGAGGCCCAATTTTGTGTGTCTCCTGCCATCTTAGGCTAGATGTGGGGCAACCCAAGAAAAGGCCTTTTCAGTCATGATGCCAAAACTTTGGAATCCCCTCCCCAGGGAGACACATCTGTCCCCTTCTATTGCTGTCTTTTGCCAGCAGATGAAGACTTTTTGTTTTGTTTGGCAATAAGTTTTATTGGTCCTCCTCCCTGTTCTTTGCATTGGGTGTTTGTGTGTGTTTATACTGAGTGATTTTAATATTACTTTTAATGTTGTTTTACATTTAAATTGTTTTTAAAAGTTGTTTTAAATTTTAAAAAATGCTTTCAAGACCCTACATGGGTAGCAAGGTAGCATATAAATGCTTTAAATAAATAAGTATACAGTGAAAGGGACAGATTTCACCTCAAGTTTCCTTGTGTCCAGGAGGGAACATTTTTTGCTGATTCCTCCCTCTCACAGCAGTGCTCTGACTTCCCCATCCCCCAAGAATAACAATTTAGGGGGCACTTTGGACTGAGGGGAGAAGGCATGCTTCCTTCCATCAATGGAAACTATAGGCAGGATCCAAGCCTAAGCCCCAGACCAAGATTTTAAAAAGGAAAGTTATGGAATGAGAACTGGAAATGCCAGCCTATTCCCTGTGATGCTATGTACACCATCCCCAAATGTTTGTGCTGATTTATTTTTCTGTTTGATAGAGAGAAAATAAGATAGTGATTCTTGATGCAGCTGATTTGTTTGTGAAAAGAGAGAACAGTATAAATGTAATACAGTATATATAATACAGTATATATAACATGGCCCTGTAATGTGACACAGAGCTCTGCCTTTAGGTGTCCTCGTTGTTGCACACAAGGTAGAATCTTAGCAAGTCTTGTCAATAAGGTTTAAATATGGAGGGGGGGGGGGGAAACTGCCTATGGGCTTCAGAGAAGAAAAGATAAAAAGTGCTAACAAGCACACCAAAACTGATGAGATAGGCAATCAGTGAGAAAAACCAGTTACCAATGGGAAAATTACATTACCCAAACACACACTTCATAAAAGAGAAAAAAATAGAGTTAATTGTGAAATCCTGCCTCTTCCCCTAAGTGCTTGTTGAATTAAATCACTATAACGGTACTTCCAGTGAGCATCTGTGGGGGAGTTGCGTATTTTTCCTTCCCCACCCCCCTCCCCATTGTCCACAAAAGTATTTGGATAGTAAACATCGGCAGGGTAGGGGTGGGAGAACTGCCATAGACATGCACTTCTGTGGTCCCTGAATTTAGTGATCACAGAGAAGGCATTTCCAGGGCTTTAGTAATTCTTGACATCTGCCAAGTGTGGACGTCAGGGGACTTTTCTAGGGTTCTTGTGTGTGCATTTCTGTATTTATGGGTTTGCTAGAATTGACAAGTAAGATTTGAGTAAGATTCTTTAATATCAAATAAATGGTTTACAAATATTAAGTGGTTTACAAATATGGTGGGGAGAAGCAAGGATATGTGAAGAGGCAAAAAAGGATCTTGAGCAGTAAAATGGTTGATAAGATTTGGTGTAAGAGGAATTAGAAAGATGCACATTGTGGGAAAAGATCTTAACTTTTCACACATGCTGATGGGATGTTGATGTGATGTGAATTGGCTGAAACCACCGAAGGAAATATTCTTATAATCACAGTAGGGAACCTCAATGAAATATCATCTCAATGTGCCACAGCAATGAAATCAGCAAGTTCTGTCGTCCAGTGTAGACACAACACTCCCAGTTATTGTTATTATTTATTTGATTTATAGCCCTCCCTCCCTCCCTCAGGAGTGGCTTCACCACAGCTTCCTTAAGTGCCCCAGGAAAAACCCGAGAGCTCAAAGTTAAGTTAATAATAATCTTCAATGGGGCCCTCAGCGCATCCGCGCTGGCCTTTTCTAGCCACGAGATGCAGGGGTTCAGGGAGCATGTGGTAGGCCTCACCAGCCACAGGATCCTGTCAGCCTCGTCCTGGGAAACCAAACTGAAGCAATCCAGGGATGGACCAGAAGTTGGCCAAGGGGCCTCCAGTTCCCTTACTGTATCAACCATGGCCAGTAGGTCACAATGGAGGGACAAGATTTTATCTGCAAAAAAGCTTTCAAAGGCCTCACGGCTAATAACCGAATTTCTAATTTGGTCTCCCTGAGAAAGGGAGACCAAGGACCAAACTACTTGGAACAATTTTGCTGGGTGTGAGCTTGCAGATGCTATGGAGACAGTGTAGAAATCCTTCTTCGCCACCTTCACAGCCACCTCATAGGCTTTCATAAACACTCTATAAGATGATCTCGCCTCTTCATCCTGACTCCACCGCGACACTCACGCTAGCCATCTCAGCTCTCGCTTCATCTGACGTAGCTCCTCCGTATACCAGGGAGCCAGTCCAGTACAGGAACGGAGAGGGCAACAGGGGGCTATAACATCGAAGACTTCAGAGAGACAGTCGTGCTAGTCCCCCACCAGCTCATCTAACGAACTGCCAGGGGGCATCAGAGCCCACAGAACATTCTGGAAACCAGTTGGATCCATTAGTCTCTGCAGGTGAGCATAAATTAGCTCACCGTCTATGCAGGAGGGCACTGGTGCTCCCAGATGAGCCTTCAGGACAAAGTGGTCCGACCATGGCACCACTTCAATGATATCAAGGTCCACCTGAATCCCCATCCCAAAGATCAAATGTAGCATGTGGCCCACTTGATGCGTGAGAGCTGAAACAAATTGGGAGAGTCCCAGTGCCGCCATGGACTGTATGGATGAAGCAGAGTCAGCTGAAGTTGAATCCTGTGAAGATGGAGGTCCTGTATCTGGGTCAGGGGTTGTTGAGCTTGGGATATCCGGCTCCCCACCTTAAATGGGGCACTTTTGATGCCTGCGTTGAAGGTGAGGAGCCTGGGTATGATTCTCAATGCCTCCTTGTCAATGGTCTCATTGGCTGCCAGAACTGTGTTTTTCTATCTGCGGCAGGTCAGGCAACTTGCTCCCTACCTCTCCGCCCATGACCTAGCTACAGTGATCCATGCAACGGTCACCTCCAGATTGGACTACTGTAATTCACTCTACGCAGGGCTACCCTTGAAAATGACCCGTAAATTGCAACTGGTCCAGAATGCAGTTGTGCATGTCCTCATGGGAACCCCATTTAGGACACATATTTGACCTGTACTGCACCAGCTGCATTGACTCCCAGTTGAATTCCGGGTCAAGTTAAAGGTATTGGTGTTAACCTTTAAGGCCCTTAACGGACTGGGACCTGCATATCTTCGGGACCATCTCTCCCTGTATGTTCCCCGGAGGGTGTTGGTAGACCAACATCTGCTGGTGTTCCTTGGCCCCAAGGATGTTCACTTGGCCTCAGCTAGGGCCTTTTCGGTTCTGGCTCCAGCTTGGTGGAACGTTCTCCCAATTGAGACCTGGGCCCTGCAGGAATTATTACAGTTCTGCCAGGCCTGTAAAACAGAGATGTTCTGCCCGGCCTATGAGTGTGGCTGAGGAGCTGGCAAACTATCTTGCTCGCTGTTTCCCAAAGTATGGGTCGGGACCCACTGGTGGGTCGCGAGCGGATATTGGGTGGGCCCTGAAACTGATAGGGCGACAATCACAACACGTTGGCCGGGCCGTGTCATTCGGCCGGCAGCCGAATGGTTACTAATAATTTAATTTCTCGTGGCGTGGCGCGGAGTGTGATCGTTCGTCATGGGCGCGGGGTGGGGGCGGGGCAGCCGAAGGCGACTCATGAGCCCGAGCGTCAGTTGTCACTGTAGTATTCGTCGTCGCATATTGTGTGTTTATTATCTTCTTAAAACTAAATAATGGACAAGTGGTTGAAACGGATAGCAAAAAGTATGCCGCCAGCAGCAGATTGTGTACAGAGGGATAAAAAAATAGAAGATGTTATTTCGGAT
The DNA here is from genome assembly GCF_028583425.1 of Eublepharis macularius. NCBI lineage: Eukaryota > Metazoa > Chordata > Lepidosauria > Squamata > Eublepharidae > Eublepharis > Eublepharis macularius. The sequence continues at coordinate 164,096,186 of NC_072791.1, read as the reverse complement.
GATAAAAGTGACACTGAGCCTGACCTACTAGCTCCCTCTACAAGTTCACATGAAACAAAACGTCGAAAAGTTGTGAGAAAATATGATGTCGAATACCTGAAACTAGGATTCACGTGGAATCAAGATACGGTGGATCCACGCCCTCAATGCGTTATTTGCTGCGAAATATTGGCGAACGAAAGTATGTGTCCAAGTAAGTTGACACATCATATAGAAACGAAACATTCCCATTTAAAAAATAAGCCAGTGGATTTTTTTCAAAGAAAATTATTGGATATGAAATCTTCAAAGAATATTGTTTCACATTTCATAAATATTAATGAAAATGCTACTTATGCCTCATATCTTATTAGCTTAAGAATTGCCAGAGCAGGTAAACCTCATACCATTGGCGAGAATTTAGTGTTGCCATTGATTAAAGATGCTGTTGGAGTAATGTTTGGAGAAAAAGAAGTAAAGGAAATCGAACGTATACCACTTTCCAATAATACTGTTGCACGAAGAATTGACGAGATGTCCGAATGGGCAGAGGATGAGTTAATCCATAGAGTAGTTGGTAGTAAATATTTTACACTACAACTGGATGAGTCTACCGATGTGCAAAGCCTATCTCAGTTACATGTTTTCGTGCGTTATATATGGCAAAACAAGATATCTTTTTTTTTTTTTGAAAAAATTTTTATTGGGTTAGAATCCGTTATTTTTACATTTACATTCAATTTTCCCCAAATTTTTCATTTCTAACCCCCTCCCTTTCCCCCCCTTTTGTTGACTTCCAACAGTTTTCCAACCCTTTGTCCCTTTTCCCTTACTTCTATTAAATTTCTCTATCTAAAACAAATACATATTCTCCATTATACTAAGCAGTACATCCTTAACTACTTTTCTTATTGTATACCCAAACTGTAAGTCTTTGTTTCCATCTTGGATAAACAATTTATCCCATTTTCCAATTTTGAATATTTCTATATATCATAAACCTATATATCATAAACCATAAAAATCTTACACATTTAAATCAAACAATTTGACTTATTCTCTATGTATTACTCATTCTATCTTTTTATGGTAATTCTATATAACTCTCGTCACATAGTCAATCAATTTGACTCGTCTATACATTCAGTTTGGTGCATTATACAAATCTTATCAAAGAAAGAAAATATTGTTGATTACTCAATCCGTATATTTAATCCTTATCCTTAATTATTTTCTATCAATATTCTATTTATTAACCAATATATATCTATATATATATCAATCTGTTAATCTAACTGCTTATAAATTCACATTTATCTCTTCCCCCCCCCGGTAAAGTCACCCCCCTCTACATTTTATTATACTTCAGTAGTTCTCAAACTGCCACAGTTTTCCTCCCACCTCCCATTTCTTCTCCAGATATTGTTTCAGCTTCTCCCAATCTGTGTTAAACTGCCCTGAGTCCAGATTTCTCAGTTTTCTTGTCATCTTGTCCATTTCTGCCATGTACAGCAATTTGTAGGTCCAATCTTCAATAGTTGGCACTTCTTGTACTTTCCATTTTTGCGCATACAAAAGTCTAGCTGCTGCTGTCATATAAAATATCAACGTCCTATGATGGGCTGGAATTCCCTCCATTCCCAAGTTTAGTAGCAGGAGTTCTGGGTTCTTATTTATTTGAAATTGTAAAATTTCACTCATTTCTCTTATTATTTCCCCCCAGTACTGCCTAGCTACCTCACACGACCACCACATATGATAGAGGGAGCCCTCATGCTTCCTACATTTCCAGCATTTATTAGAAGTGTTCAAATTCCCTAGCGCAATCTTCTTTGGTGTCATGTACCAACGATAAATCATTTTATAGATATTCTCTTTAATATTTGTACATGTCGTTGTCTTCATTGTAGTCTTCCACAAGTATTCCCATGCCTCCATTGTTATCTCTTTGTTAAAATTTATAGCCCATTTCACCATTTGTGTTTTAACTGTCTCATCCTCAGTATACCATTTCAACAGTACTTGGTATACCTTGGATATTCTTTTCTTGTCCTCTTTAAGAAGGGTCTGCTCTAGTTCCGAATTCTCTATTCGTATATCTCCCTTTACAGAGTCCGAGTTATACAAATCTCTGATCTGTCTATACTGGAACCAGTCGTAATTCGGTGATAGTTCCTCTTGCGTCTTTATTCTAAGTTTAGATGCTTCTATTTTAGTTATTTCTTTATAAGTCAAACATTGTCTTTCGTTATCAACAGCTCTCGGGTCTATCACCTCATATGGAACCACCCACCAAGGAGTTCCTTCTTGTAGATAAATTCTGTACTTCTTCCAGATTGTGTATAGACTTCTCCGTACAAAATGGTGCAGGAACATCGAGTTGACCTTTACTTTGTCATGCCATAGGTATGCATGCCATCCAAATATTTTTTTATATCCCTCTAGGGCTAATAGTTTCTTGTTCTTTAATGTCATCCACTCTTTCAACCAAACTAGGCAGATTGCATCGTGGTGCAAAACAAGATATCTTGTTCTGCAAACCAATTATTCGTGAAACGGCTGAGTAAATTTTCAAAGAAATTGATTCTTATACAAAAGAAAAGGGTTTGGAATGGAAGAACTGTGTCGGCATATGCACTGACGGAGCTCGAGCTATGTGCGGCAAAAATAGCAGTGTGGTCACGAGGGTTCTTGAACGAAGTCCCAGTGCTTCGTGGACACACAGTAGCCTTCATAGAGAAGCACTGGTTTCAAAACCATTGCCTGATGATTTAAAAACAGTATTAAATACCGCTGTGAAAATTGTAAATTATATTAAAACAAGACCCTTACAAACACGTTTATTTCAAAAACTGTGCGAAGAGATGGGTAGTCTCCATAATCTCTTCTTCTGCATACAGAGGTACCTTGGTTATCCAGAGGGAAAGTACTGACAAGATTAGCGGAATTACGCAATGAAGTTACAGTTTACCTGGAAGGAAAAAATGAGTATCTTGAATCTCTACTGGACGAAGAATTCATCCTCAAGCTCACATACATGGTGGATATTTTCTCAAAGTTAAACGAACTCAGTTTGTACCTGCAAGGATCAGACGGATCCAACATTTTTGCAGTTCACGATAAAATTCGAGCGTTCATGAAAAAACTTACGTTGTGGAAGAGATGTATCGAGGAAGGCAAGTATGATTGTTTTGAAACATTTGAAACTTTCATTATAGAAAACGAAGTGCAGCCAGATATCAATGTAGTGTCTGCAATTTCCACTCATTTAATAGAGTTGAAAAATAACGTTGACGCCTACTTCGGGGAAGAGATGAAAAAGTTCGACATGATGAGCTGGATTTGTAACCCGTTTCAAGACAACATACCAACTGTCATGTCAACAAAAGCAAGTGAAGAACTTATTGATTTATCGGAAGATACATCACTGAAAAACACCTTTAATTGCAAGCAATTAACGAAATTCTGGCTGTCAGTTGCTGACACCTATCCCTGCCTGTTTAATGAAGCCATGAAAGTCCTCCTCCCCTTCACTACCTCATACTTATGTGAAGTGGGATTTTCAGCCATGGTTCATATTAAAACTAAATACCGAAATAAATTGGACGTAACGAATTCATTGCGATTAAAAGTGACTAAAATCGAAGTCGACGCTAAAGCTGTAATGGCAAGAAATAGGAAACAAATACATCCTTCTCGTTGAAATATCACATCTTATATTTAGTAAGTAAAAATTTCAATTATAACTGGATGTTTTTCTTTTTTTCTTAATTGAACAGTCCTTCACATAGTTAAGATATGTATTAATGAGAAAATGCTGCAGCAGCAATATAACGCTGCTTTTTTCCCTTCATGTTAGGCACGGGTGCGTTATATATTGTTATTGTATTAGGTGGGTCCCGAACTTTGAAATTTTTTTTAGATGGGTCGCGGTCCAGACAACTTTGGGAAACACTGATCTTGCTAGTCCCTTGCCTGTTTTGCTTTGTTCCACTCCACTTTTTAATGAGATCTGTTGATTTTATTTTTTTAAATGATTTTAACTGTTATTTATTGTATTTTAAATTGTGGTCTTTATGATGTTGTGACCCACTCTGAGCCTGCTTGCAGGGAGGGCAGGATATAAATCCAAAAAAGTAAATGAATAATCATGGGTAGGTGATTGTGACCAGCCTCAGAGGGATCTCAGAAGCAGTCAGAATGTTTTTCGATTGCAAATACCTAATAAAGATTCCACTCCCATTTGGCAGTCTAAGAACCCACCTGTTGTGAGAAAAAGACTCCATGTCTTTTCCCTTGCAGGTGAAAAAGTAATTTGGAAAGAATGATTTTGAGCTGAAAAACAGCTGAAGGGGGATGATGAAGCAGTGCCTTTCCAAATGTCCTTCCTCTAAGAAGAATCTTTCCCCTTTAGCTCACTCTAGCTACTTTGTGTTTTCAGGAATGGTGGAAGGAATTGTGGAGTGCCAAATAACTTGTACTTCAAGACTTAGCAGCTCCTCATTATTGCAATGAAACAGAATGTTTATGTTCAGACTAGGCAATATTCCTCTTGCTGCCAGATGGTGGTGATCAAAAACAAGGGATAGCTTTCTCTGTCATAGCCTGCCTGTTAGCTTCCCTGTGGGATTTGGCTGGCCTTTATAGGAAACATAGTTCTGGACTAAAATGAAACTTCAATCTGAAATAGGCAGGCAGATCTTAACACCCCCAACTTCTTTAGTTTGAAGTATTTTGATTCCTTCAAAATTCATAGCATCCGGGATTTGGGATTAGACTAGGATTAGATTAGATTAGTTTTACAGAATTGCATAGAAAACATAGTGCAGGAAACGTAGTGCTGGACTAAAATTAAACTTCAATCTGAAACAGGCAGGCAGAGCTTATAATACATTAATATCTATTGTGAAGAGACAAAATGTGAAAAATGCAGATGAAGAATGGGCTGCACTAAGCAACCATTCTCAAATTTCAACATTAGAAGGCTTGTGTTTATTTGCCTGATTCCACGTTGCTGACCAACTTGGATGACTTTCAGTCCGCTTTCTGAGTTTTCAGTGCTTCAGGAGAATGCAGTTGTCAATGTTTAATTTCTAAGAAGAGTCAAACAAGCCTGGGAACATCCTCTTTGGTAAGGGAAAAGTTGCTTTTCCCCAGTTCTACGAACTTTTTGTTTTATTAGTACTGGTCGTATTATAGGATTTGCCATTGCACTGGAAACAGACTCTACAGCTGAATCCCAATGAGTGCAGACATAAATGAACCCCTCCTGGATGCCAATGATATAATGGCGAAAGTAAATTGTTTTTAAAAAAAGATAGGAATCAAATGGTCTTTCCTTCATATTTAAGTAAGGCTCCAATCTGGGACATTTTTCAGCCTTGGAGAGGATTTCTCAAGCACAAATAAGAGACAACATACCTATTTCTCATTCCACATGAGTGGCTGAGTATGTAATCTACAAACTTAGAGTAGAATTAAGCCTCAGGATATGAGCCCTCTGTATCCCAAAGCAGTTCACATGCATACTTCTGATGTGTCTCTTGCTTATCTCCGGATTCAGCAGGCAACTCCAATTAATCTTTTCAAAATATAGTATTTTTATCGTGCCTGTGGCTGACTCACAAACTATGGATGCTAATATTGAACTGTCCATAAAAGGAGGCTGTTTGCTAGCCTTTTAAAAAAAAATAAAATAAAATGACCCACAATAAATTGGGGGGTCGGTGAGGAGTCAGCAGGGAGGGAGAATAAATAAACTATCCCCCCACCTAGTGAAACGTAATGTGACACTGCTGAGGTCTCAGACCAGAGGAGTACCTTTCAAGTCTCATCAGATGCAGTCGCCCCAGTTGCTTGGGCTTGGGGTGTGCTGTTACATAGCCTTGAAGCTGAGCTGTATGATGTAACACAGAACTATGGGTGGTAATATTCAGCTGACCATAACAGGTTTATTTCCACGTTACATGGTAGAATCTGGGGTAGTGATGAAAATTGGCATACATCCTCCAGCCATAATTTTACTCCCTAAATGCCAGGGGTTCTTACCCCCCCCCCACTTTCAGTGTAAAGAATCCTTGATGAGGTGCAATGAATTAAGATCAGAGGAAGTACTTCCTCCAATCCTAATTCCCCCGACTTCTTTAGTTTGATGTATTTTGAGTCCTTCAAAACTCAAAGCATCCTGGATTTGGGATTAGACGAGGATTAGATTAGATTAGCTTTAGAGGATTGTGTCATGGTTCCTCCTGCACCACCCAGTTTAGAGCTTCCCTTCCAGGATAGTAAAGCTGTTAAGGTAGGACAACTTACTTTTCCTCACTTTTAACAAATGCTCAGATACTCTTAAAGTTCCATAGTTCATGCATCATGTTCAGTGCTTATCAGGCTGTCTTGGAGCAGGGGTCTTTTTAATTTGCAAAATAATATTTTTCTGCATATCTGGAAAGAAGTATAGACAAATCCACCCTTGTTTGCGTGTGGGTGCATTGTGTAACTGTGTGTTGCCATGGATCCTTGTAGAGAAGAAATGTGTCAATGTAAATGTACCTTATTTTGCACTTTAGCCCAAATTCACACTAAAATATTCTGAGTGTAAGGAAAATTTTCCTTCTGCGCTCTCTCATTCCTGTGCTAAATGGTTAGCCTTCCCAATCTGGCCAGTAACCCACACTAACAGCTAAAAAGAGATCTACTAACAAAGTGACCGAGCTTTTCTACAAGCTTGGAAGGAATGCTGAGAATCTGGATAGAGTGCAAATAGAAACCAAGTTTATTGATGAGAATGATAGAAGCAACTGGCTTTGGAATATTAGGCAACTCGAGTAGTCAAAATAGTATTAAGCATACAGTGATAAAACCCAGTGTTGGAAAGTCCACATTAAGCACCACATATCCCAAATACACTCACTGTTCAATATGTTCAGTTCAAGAAATGGGAGGCAAGAGGCCAAAGTGGTTGATGAGTAAATGTGTTGGGGGGGGGGGTGGACGCATATAGTCCCTTCATAAAGAATTGTGAAGAATGGTATTACTGCTGGAAAAAATCAAAAAGATGCTGCTAGAAACTGCTGAATGAGGCCATAAAGAACAAAATCTGTTTACCAGGAGAGCAGGATATGTAGAGTAGGGCAAGGATATTTCTACACAATGACAATTTTCCATGTTGTTTCTGTTGTTGCTGTAAATGCAACTGTTGTTTTCCTTGCAGCAGCTTCCAAAGCCTGCCATCCCTCACTCCATCACCAGAGTGCTTTTAGTTGTTTTAAAAGATCAGTTAGTAACTGACAAATTGCTGTAGTGTTTTAACTTTACAGTGTTATTTTTGTACATGCTCAAAAAGAACTTTTCATGGTGTGGAGTGAGGGAATGAGACAATGAAAATAATACTGATGTCCTTCTCACACACAGCTTGAAACGGTGCTTTTACTTCATCTTTTCCAAATGATTGTACCAAAGTAGTCTGGGAATCATAGTGAAAAACAGAGGGGTGGGGTGGGGGGTGGGTAGAGACAGAATGAAAATGGAAGGATGTTGTGAGGATGCTTCCAAAAACAGTAGCATAATAATAAAAGTGGAACAAGAAAAACATCGGTGTAGAATCCAGGCTAAAGTTTGCTCATAGACATTTCCAGGTGCTAGGAGTAGACATGGGCACGATCCAAAAAAAATACAAATCAAACTAATCATGGATCTGCGCTGGTGACGACCCCAGATCTCCGATTCACTCCGATCAAGTCCCGTTTCCGATCTGGGATCGGGGAGGCCAAAGCAGAGGGGCGCCCCCCCCACACACACGTAGAGCAGAGGGGGAAAAGAGTTTTTAACCCGGCGACGAGCCACCTCCCCTCAGGGAGGGGACGTTTTCATACACACGCGCGCGCGCGCACACACACACACACACACACATGCACTTAGAGCAGAGGGGGGGAAAGTTTTTAACCCGTCCCTGCCTCTCCAAATAGAGAGAGAGAGAGACACCCCGTCAACAAGTTTCAGCCAGCTTTTTTAAAAAAGCAGGGATAGAATCCTCCCCACCCGATTTTAAAAGCAAGCAGCTAGTCTTCCAAAACGCACTGAATGAGATCTGTTCTCAGTGTTGTTAACTCTTTCAACGCACTGAATGAACTCAGGAGAGGAGCGCAAAACAGCTTCTCAAAGCGGCTCTCTTGTTTTCTCTCTCTCTTAAGTCTTAACACCTTCCTCTCCAAATCACTTTGCTTATATTTTTCTCAGGAAGCCACCTTTTCGCTCACAACTGTTTGCTTTTCCTCGCTAGGGGAAATATTATCAAGTTTCAAACAGAGCTCAGGCATTCCCCTGCTTCCGTTGCCAGGGGAATAGATGGTTGGCGCCTGAATGTCTAGCTTCCCAATCCTATCACAATCACCCCATCCAGCCCCGGTCCAGCCCCCTCCCAACTGCTGGATCATTTGCCATGGAAGACAACGATCCACCAGGTCCCGATTGCGCGAACGCCATTATCGTGGTTTTTTTTTTTATCGTAATGCAGATCGTGCCCATCTCTAGCTAGGAGTCTTTCAGTTTCCTAAAGGTGCTTGCTTTTAGGAAAGAAAACGAAGAGGAGTCAGAAAATCAGTCTAGAAAATATGATTATTCATAGATTATAGAGAAAATGCTTTTGACTGTGCTGCAGAACTGTAAGGTAGACGGTGCAATATTTCTCATAATTCATTGAACTTATTCAGAGGTTCGTTTAGTACATTTTATCTCACTCATCCACCAAGGAACTCAGGACAGCATATATTGTTCTCCCTTGTCCATTTATCCTCAAAACAGCCCTATGGAGTAGGTCAAAATGTTCCAAGCATTGTATAGGTAAAATACCAGGAACAGACAGAATGCTTATATGTGCACATAGAACATTTTGTGACTACCACACCAATGTGCATGTTATCAAACACAAGAATTAAGTGTGAGGGAAAACATTTGGGGGGGGGGGAATATATGGTTTAATTTGCCATTCCTTTAATGGTGCTTCAGTGTTGTAACATATTGCTTCAAGATTCCCTTGTAAAGCTTAGGGTCATTTTCATAAATGACACTATAATCACATTTGATCCTCTGTTTTAATTATATGTGTGAATATATTTTATGTGGGGATATGAATTGAAAGCTGGGTTCTTTGAGCGATATTCTTTAGAGATCCATCTGGGACAATATAAAACATGTATAGAAATTTTTATCTCCTTTCAGGAACAAGTAAAGAAAAAGGTTTAAATATCAATATTTAAAACATGCTTGCTTCAGTACTATCACAATCTAAAGATCTGTCTATTCTTAGGTTTGTTTCCAAAACAGTGGCCATCGTTTTCTGTTTGTTTTGAATATGAAGTTCAAGAACTTGGTTGGCCAGGCCATTTGTTTTGGGTTCTGTGAAGAATAGGTTATTAAATGGGATCAAGCTGCCTTGGAAGCGGCTTCAGTACAGAAAGAAGAAATTTATTCTCCATAGAATGCATAATTACCTTATGTAATACTTTGTCACAAGATGAGGTGATGGTCACTCCTTTAATTTTCTTATTATAGAATTAGTCAAATTTATAGAGAATACATCTTTCAAATACTGTGATAGCTCAAAGGAACACCTATATTCAAAGGCTGTAGACCAGTTTCTAATGGCTTGGGCTGTTGGCTTCATGGCCTGCTTGTGAGCTTCCTGAAAATATCTGGATAGTTACTAGTGGAAATAAGAGACTAGGTTACATGGATTCTTAGTTTGATCAAGCATAAATTGTGTTCTGAGATAAGACAGACTTTCTCGTATGGTAAATTTCTGTAGCCAACTCCCATCTTTAGGCCCACAGTTTTCAAAATATGAGGCCAAAAGATAGACATGTGTTTGGATCCCATGGAGACTTTCTGCAGACAGAATGGATTTCTGTCCTTGGAGCATGACTTCCCTGTCTCTCTTCCTTATGCTACAGTTAAAAAAAAACTACTTTAGATGTGGGGAATGGAAGGTTCAGGAACAATGGGAAAGGGAGTTGGAATTTTGCTTCAGAAGTGAAGTGGCAAAAATTGCTCTTTTTTGTGTGGAAATCGTCCATGGGATCCAAGTCATGCTCTGGAAAATTCACATGGGTAAAAGTGTTCTGCTGTTCTAGATTTGCAGTCCAGTATGCTAGCACTGTTGCAGTGATTTGCTGCTGCTTTTGCTGCCCTAGAAATACTTGCCATTTGCCTTAACATCGCTCTCGCCTAATCCTGTGAAGACCTTTGAAGTCTTCTTGTTTTGGAGTTGCCAGCAAAATGATTTGTTTCTGCAGTCCATGTCACCTGATCTTTTTCCTCCAGAAAAAAAGAGAAAAGGAAAACTAATTTTCAGCTATGATTATTACTGGGAATAATAAAACTACCTTTAAGGATGTTGATTGGTACGTGAGTAACAGAAGAATATGGAATCCAATTAAGCAGCAGTAAAACAATGGAGATGCTCCTTTGCCAAATTAGCCTGAAAGGTCAGGTGATGATGGACCTATTTAATTGTTGCATTCTCGTTTTCAAATTGGCAGAGCACCAACTGCTTTGAAGATGCAACATGTGCAGACTTAAATATATAATTGCCTTTTAGGTATTGGTCACTGAAAATCTTGTGCTTCTACTAAACCATGTCCCCTTTCCTATTTGTTGAACTCAGACCATGCATAGTTGGGTAGGTGAGGATATGCCAGCTAGACCAACAGCAGCATCGTCAGGTCCTGGTGAAGGAAACTTGGAAGAGAAGTGTAAACAGGTAGACTGAAAGTAGTGTACACTAATAATAAGATATTGCTCTTTGTTTGCAGTCTAGAGTTCTAATCTGGTCTAGATCTGTGGAGAGAAATGGATTGAGGGCCTGAAAAAAATGCAGTGGTGACTATTCATGTGTATATGTGTGTGCATGTGTGCAATAACTTGGCTTTTCACTCTAGAGTTTGAATTAGACGTATTATGAAAACAGCCTCAAAGAGTCTGTAATTAGTTGCGACTTCTGATGAGTTCACATCTCAAGTTTGGATGGAAACAATTGAAAGCTCCCAGTCCAGAGTTGGGGTGTGCCTGCTGCCTCCTATGTGTGCAGCATGCATGCCCTGAAGGATATCTCCTCCCTGTCTATATAGAAAGACAGCTAGGGCTGTACACAATAGCTCACACCCTTTTTATAAGGCATATGAAGGATAGCATGTGCGATCTTGCCTGAGAAAATGGGGGCTTCTTCCCATGGATTAAAATGGGTGCTAGTGAAAGGTTCCTCAAAGGAAATAAATCTGCAACATGAACTAGCAAGAGCTCTTTCAGAACCACCAACACAACTGAAAAAGAATAAGTGGACAGGGATTGTACCATGTCCCTAATTCTGCCTAGGAATTGCTTTATTTATAACTGGATTAAGAAACTGGGGGAGGGGGAATTGGACGGAGCCTGAATGTGTTGAACTTGCTGTTTTTCCAGGAGTTCATGAACCTGAGATCCTGCTTGCCTAGTTGCACTACTGACTCGCATGTCAGTTTCTCTGATTAAACTAATAATTCCTTTGCTGGGATCTGCATGATTTTTCTGAGTGTTGATACAGTTTGGCATGGTTCACCCATCTTATTTTATTCACTGCTTGAACTGTTCTCTTTTGGGTCCTTTGATCTATGGTAGAATTTTCAGTTCAGATGATGCTATTGTGATGATCATTCAAAAGTTCTGTAGAGCCAAATAGAGAAGATTGCCGTTTTTGGGTATAGTACAGGCACGCAACCTACTCATCTGGAAGAATTCTGGTTAGAGGAAAGAAGGGGATAGTTAAGATTTTCAGAAAAGGATTTTCTTAACAGAAATATTGTTCTCTTACTCCTTCGGGTACTGCTTCCTAATGGCTTAAGCAGAAAAGATAATTATTAAAGGCTGGATCTCAGCATATCTTCACCTGGCCAGAGATGGCCCCAGTTCAGCCATTATTGACTCACCCCTAGGACTGTCCGAGTCTTATTCACTGCTTTTAGCCAGAGTACAGTACAAAATATGCAACAGCCCTTCCCCATACAATATGCACACAAATATTTTTAATTAACATTACTGACCAAAGCAAAATAGTCCTTAAGATCCGTAACTGAAATCATCAAAAGTCATCCCCTTCAAAATAGTCATATCCAAAAATTACATCCAGTGGGTATTGATAAAAATGCTCCTGATTTAAGAGTACAATAAATGTGGATCGTTATAGTTATTCATAAAACATAATAAGTAATATCCTCAGTTTCAAGGCAACCCGCAACATAGATACACTGATATGCAGGAATGCCCCTGTCCCTCTCTTCTTAGTAGGCAATATCTAGTATATTCACATGTAACAATTTAAAAGCTTCTGTAAGATACACAAACATTAATTCTGTAAAATTATCAATATGTTCCTAAACTTTTAAAGTCCCAAATATAATGATGCATAAGTAGATCAAAAAAAAGTTCACATCTTTTCTCCAAGCCTTCTAATGCCACTTTGATTGTATTTTCCTGCACAGCTATTGAACAGCAATTGTGTTTAGTCCATGAAAAGCCATCATAAGCTGAGAAATACAGTGTACCCAGGGCCAGCTCCAGCATCACCGGCACCTGAGGCAGCTTAATAGCTGCCTCTGTGTGTGTGCATGTGCGTGCATGCGCACGCGCTGGACTGCGTGATGACATCACTGCGTGTGATGTCATCACTCAGGGCTGGGTGCGCGCACGCGGGGCCTTCCAGCCCACCCGTTCAGTTGCTCTGCAGGCCAGGCACAGCCGGCCACCCTGGCTGCCAGCTGAACCTGGCCCGCAGAGCGACTGAACGGGAGGCTGCCCGCTCAGCTGCCCCACGCTGCCGCCACCAGTATGTGCTCCTGGCTGGCGGCAGCGGTGGCAGCTCCGTGGCGTGCACCACTGCTCCTGGGCTGGCGCTCCTCCGGCACCTTAGTGCCCTGAGGCAGCTGCCGGGCTGGCCTCAGTGGGCGGGCTGGCCCTGAGTGTACCATTTCTTAATGGGCAATCCATTATTTAATTTAACCAAGCAGTTCTTTGGTGACCTTATATTACCTGTCTGTTATATCATAAACTACCTTTTAAAAAAATGAATTCAGTGGTCAGCAGCACCTTGGTCTTCAGCCTAATTGTGGCAGAGAACATTTTTTCTATAAGCCCAACAAAACTTTCAAAAATAGTTTGGGGATGATTCCATCCTCCTCCACCTTATTTTAAAGCAGCCCAAAGTTCTGCCTCAGAAAGCATATGGGTCATTGTTTTAACTTTATAAACAAATAAGGCAGACTTCATCAAATTACCTCCCTCAGATGCAGCAAATTTCACTAAAGTAATAGCTGACCTAAAAGCCTAGAAATTGCAAGATGCACCTTCCAGGAAACTGACCCCTCAAAGATGTTGACCAACTTAGAGTATATTTATGAACACAGTAAAAAAAAATGAATAGTAGTCTTTGTGGCACCTTAATTTTTTCATTTCAGTATAAATTTAAGCATAAACTGTAATAAAAAATGTGTTAGTCTTTAAAGTGCTGCAAGACCCTTTTTTGCTTTTGCTGCAACAAACTAACACAGCTAAACTTCTGGACTTACAACAAACAGAGCAATCATTTAGTTGGGATTTGTACTAAATATGTTGAAACAATAGAATCATTTAAGGTATTTTTAGAATTCCACTCAACAAAGAATGGGTCTTCAAAAACAGATTCTTTTTCAAATGAAGTTTGAAAGATCTTAATGGATAACACAAATGATGGAATGGGTAACAAAACCACTAGAGTATGGTGCACAGGATGCAGGTCTGGAGTTCATATGTTGTTTGGGTATGTTGTCCTTGTCATTCTGCAGTGGATTAATCTCAGTTGTGTTTCCTGATTATAATGTAAGATACAGTTATGGATACAATCCACTTCTAAATTGGTGCAAAATACCTATCCTCTTTTAATGAATCCTTCTTGTAGCCGAAGATCTTCCAAAATAGGCTGTAACTGAAGTTTTTCAATAGTCATAATACTGATTTGTCTGTCTGTCTTTCTTTCTAGGCAGCGCAGATAGTCCTGATTTCTCTGTTTGAACTGAACACTCCTGAGTTTACCATGTTACTTGGTGCCTTGCCAAAAACATTCCAGGACGGTGCTACCAGACTTCTACACAACCATCTCAAGAATTCCAGTAACACTAGCGTGGTGAGACTGTTATGTAGTGGTTCCTTAGAAAACGAATGGAGGCATTAATCAACTTAAGCAGTTGAATTGTGTAATGGCACACTTGCTATCAAGATATGAGGCTTATGGGAAAGTACATGTGGCATTTTATCCCCTTTATGTGACCTGTATATTGTAACTCCTGTTATGGCACCTCATTATAAGGCTCTGAAATGGTTTATATTATGTTGCCTTTTTGCTTTGTGTTTCAAAATGGTGTTTGCTACCACTAATGGTTTTCATCTTTGTCCTCTCAGTTTGTCTTGTATTATATGAAGCCTTAGTTATAGATGGTAGTATGACAGTACGTAGGCATTTTGCTTAACCAGAAACAGAATTTATTTATAATTACATATACATAATGGTTTCAGAGTATTGATAAGCATATTGGATTTAGAATAGGTTCTAGTGGTTTCAAATCAGGTATAGATCCTTAAATGTTTATTCACAGATTCAGTCACAAAGACTAATTTTCCACACAGTTGTCACTTAGCCTAGAAATAATAAGCAGACTCAGTCGCAAACACTTTGTTCCCTCAGTTCTTCATTCACAGCATAATCATTCTCATCCACACAGATGAAGTTTTTCCACACAGCTTGCTTGGCCTCAGTAGAATTACCTCTCTCTAAGATACACATCGGCTGACTCAGCCTTCGACACAGTTTGCCTGACTTAGACACACTGAACACTTTCCCTCAGACTAAAAACTACAGTTCACCTAACCCCCTGGGGTATGGCTGCCATCCAATCACAGCACATTTAATTCACCCATCTAGCCCCCCTTGTTTTAGAGGGTAGGATATAAGTCAAACAAAATAAATAATAAATAAATAAGAACCCTTTTCTGGAAGTAACTCATGTTGAATAAAACGGACTTATTTCTGGTCTGACTTACTTAGGCTTGATCCCTGAGAATCTGTACATTGCCGAGAAAACGTTGACATGTAACCACTACAGAGCTAGAAAACAATGGACACCATTAATAGTTGGTTAGATGTTAGTCAATTGAATGCTTATGCTTAATGGACAAGCTAGTAGTAAATGTGAATATTTCTTATATCACAAGGTAAATAAAATCAGTGCAAATTGTTCATTACTTTGCTTTCTCCACACCATGTTATATAAATAGAGTTTTCTCCATTATCACCCTCTTTTTTACTTATATTTTAGGGTTCTCCTAGTAATACAGTGGGACGAACTCCATCACGGCACCCTAGCAGCAGAACCAGCCCCTTAACTTCACCTACCAACTGTTCTCATGGAGGACTATCTCCAAGGTAATACTGTGGCTTTGTTTATACATTTTTTTATACTTTGTTATGCAACAAATGATAATCAGATATTAAAAGATGTGCCTCAAAGAAAATCTGGAAAAAGATTTTGGAGGACATCATCAATACACTGGAGATGGATGAATACATTTTCTTAGTTTATTTCATACAAAGTGTTGCGTGGAAACTAAAAGAAAGACCTTGTCTAAACTCTTACAATGTCTTTGTTTACATGATATAAGAAGTAAGAGTGGTGTGTACCTAAAAGGAAGTTAGATGGTTATAGTGATTCTGGCAAGAGATGTCTGTGGGCGTCTTAGGACGTCTTAGGAGCAACATTGGTGGTAGTATTTTCAGACTACCATTTTTTCTCGTGGTGCTGTACACACTAGCCGCATTCCAGCGCCAATTCCATCAAAAGAGATACTGTGAGTAGTCTTGTTGAAGAAATGAATTGTACATTCTATTCCCTGGGCTTTAGAGGTATGTCTGGTTCTCTTTCTTGTTTGAAAGTAAGAAGTGATATGACATTGGAGAGGGATGTGGCTTACATCCATAAAAAGTTTAACAGAACAAAAATCCTAAAAGATCTGGAAATGTTCAGGGCTTTGAAGACAGAGGGGTAGTTTTGTTAATGTTTGTGGTTCTATACAGATTTGGTTGGAAAAGTACTCCTGTGCTGGAGTGATACGGTGGAAGAGCCCTAAAAATTCTTAAATAGTAATTTTAAAAATCATTTTGTTTAAATATGTAATATATGAACATAGATCAGGGGAAGCAGCAGTGTTCACTAATTGCTGCCAGTGTTTACAGCCCAGGCATTAGCCAGAAGATGCCTCTGAACCTGGTACATCCTTATTCTCCATATCACTCACAATGGCAGTGTGATTGATGTGGAAAAACCCAGGAACTAGCTATCACAGTTTGAGAGATCAGGAAAATGCACTTTTACTATGATAGAAGTGCCCCTATACCAGGAGAGAGATCTTTTTTCAGTGGAAGAATAACTGCACAAACATTGTGCTTTAAAAGTACTATTTAGAATTCCTCATACATTGGATGCAATGACTTCTTGAATGATTGTGGGAGAGAAGCCTGCCTGATAAACCACATGTTTAAAATAATTTTAGCAGGAAAGGCCAATGGTAGATTAGATCAGAGGAAGTAATGTGGCTTGGATTCTCTGCCTTGTTTCCACAGGTGCTTCCTTTGTCCATTGTGGAGATGATCCTGCAGCGCAGGCATTCTTCAGCCACTTGCACAAGACCAATGTCTTTCAAAGTGTGAAGTGCCTGGCTCGAGAGACATGAATTCTGCAATGAAGACCTTGCCTCCACAATGGAAGAAGGAAGTGCATTTGGAAATAAGGCATAGGATCCAAGCCATCGGTACAGTTTGATCTTAATTCTTTAGTCACCAAATCAATTTTTGTTGTTGTCAGTAGATTATGCAAATTAAATGTATGTCACTTGACATAATTTATTGTAATTACAGGGGCAGGGATTTTCAATAGCTGTTTGGAAAAACAGACAGTAAAGAGCAATTAGAATTAAGAGGGAGCGCTGTTAGTGGTGGTGGGATCACAAACTGAAACAATGAGAGTTGGTGGGAAATTACACAGAATGCAACAACCTCACTCCTAGCCAAGCCCTGACTAGCACTTTTCCAGCAGAAATTTGCAGTATGTTGAATGAATTTTTTCTGCAGCAGTTGGGATCTAAAAATGGGTGGTGGTGGGTGCTACAGATTGTAAGGGGACTTGAAGTCATGAGTTGCTGCCTTTGTGCCACAAGACTTACATTCAGCTAGAATGACACGATGCAACATGCATTGGTGGCACAGCTTAAATATCCAAGAGGCACATTTTAATCAGTGCACATGATTGATCATTAAATGGTTGTGCCATCCTGCTCTGAACAGTTCAGAAAAAAATATGATGCTTTGACCACCTATATTCTCATATTGGACCTACTGTCTAGACATAAAGCAGAGTTAAAATGTTGAATTAAAGATTTTATTTCATGCCATCAAGCAGACGTCTTCCAGTTAGAATGGGGCTGAACAGTTAGCATGGAAAGTTATACACCAAAACCCTTAGGACGGGATCCTGTGGAAATTTTCTGCTAATGGGGATAGGAGAGTCCCCTGTCACCTAGGAACACCATTTAAGGAGATAGATCTGCAGCAGGAGGTTGAGGAGAGGAAAATTCCTTCTATTCGTGGAAGTAATTTGCGGAATCCAAGCTTTTTTCTCTACAGTTTTAAAGTGCAGCCTATAACCCAGGCTTTCATGCAATGCCTTTCGTTGTTTTCCTCTTTCTTTTTTGTTTCGTATAATTCATTGCTGTTTATTTACCCTTGTTTTGTTGTTTGCTTGCTCTGCTACCCAGCTCACCTTTGGATCATGTTGTACATTGCTGGTGAATCATTTTTTAGCACTTTGCCTCTTGCAAGAAAAGGCATATCACTTTGGAAAATGGTTTTGTATTAAACAACTTGTGATATTGTAAAAAAAAAAAATTCTGTATGCCCCTCCATCTTTTGAACAACTGTTCTTTCCAGTTCCTCAGGAAGTCCCTGGAAACTGTGAAAGCAAAATTTGATTGTTTAGAATCCAGTGGAACGCTCCAGTAGGTTATTGTTTGCATTGCCAACCTTGCATCTTAAACTTTTATGCATCTGCTGTTGCTCCTACCCCTACCTTACAATCCTGTATCAGGTTATTTACAATATGATCTTCAGATTAGAGATGGGCACGATCCAAAAAAAAATACCGATTAAGCCGTTCGTGGATCCAGGCCGCTGCCGAACCCAGGCCACCGATTCTAACCGATCAAGTCCATTTCTGATCCGGAATCGGGAAGGCCAAAGCGGGAGGGTGCCCCGCTGTTTCCAGCGATATAGGAATGGTGGTTGGTGGCAGCAGCTGCCAGGCCCGGCGGGCAGGGGGAGGCGGCAATGAGCCGCCTCCCTTCAGGGAGGGAAGGGGACATTCTCTCTCTCTCTCTCTCTCTCTCTCTCTCTCTCTCTCTCTCTCTCTCTCTCTCTCTCTCTCTCTCTCACACACACACACACACACACACACACACACACACACACACACAGAGTGTGGGGGGGAGTTTTTAACCCAGCAATGAGCTGCCTCCCCTCAGGGAGAGGACATTCCCAGGGCCGGATCTACGGTTGCCAGCGCCCAGGGCAACCGTAGTCAGGCTCTTGTGTCCCCCCCCCCCGCCCACTCAGTAAGCTGGCTGTCCCGGTGCACTGCGGAGCTGGCGGCTGCCCGCGCCGTTCACCTGCCCCGCAAGACAAGGGGCGGCCGGCTTGCCCGCACACCCCTTGTCCTGGGGAAAGGCGAACGGCACAGGCAGCCTCCCAGCCTCCTGCGCTGCCTTTTGCCTTTCCCCAGGACAAGGGGCGGCTGGCTTGCCCACGCACCCCTTGTCCTGGGGAAAGACAAACAGCGCGGGCGGCCTCCCAGCCTCCCGCGCTGCCTTTTGCCTTTCCTTTGTGCCCATGGCTTCAGAACACCCCCTTCCCCCTCCCTCCCCTGGGTTGCTGCTCCGTGGTTGGAAGGAAGCCTGCTCATCAAGGAAAGCTGGGCTTCCATTCGTGTTTCGAGGGCGACAGAAGGAGGGCAAACAGCTCATTCCCCTCGCTGCGTTGCCCCGGGAATAAATTACTGGCGCAAGAGTGTCTGCAATTCCGAACAGAAATCGATATATCTGATCAAGTCCCGAACAAGCAAACCCCCGACTGCTGGATCGATTGCCGTGGACAGAACTGATTAGCTGAGTCACAATGGCGCAAACGCCAAAATCGGGTTTTTTTTGAAATCATAATTCAGATCGTGCCCATGTCTACTTCAGATTCTCTGTGCTGTCCCCCAATAGCTTGATTTCAAGTTGTTGAAATAATTAGTATATGAGTATAATGAGTAGAAATTGCTTGTTCTTCTGTCTCTAGCTGTCAAAGATACACTAGAAGCATTTTAAAAGGTATACTGAGCGTTATGAAGACATGGTCTTAAATCTACAGCACAAAAATGTGTTGAAGATGCTTGGGAATGTTTCAAGCTCAAATGGCCCTACCAGAGCAGTTTCTTTGCCCATTGGGCCACAAGATAACAATATGTCAAATATTATATCTTATTTTGCCTTGGCTGTGCCATTTTGTTAGCTATGCTGTTATAGCACCACACATGCTGTATTCCTCACATGCTGTATTCTGTTGGAACAAAATGTCACATTGGCATTAAAGTATGCTTGTCACTTGGATTTTTGGACATTTATTCTTGGGAAAATGTTGTATATTTTGGATCAGGTTTTCAAAACTTCAAGCCTTAGAAACACAACGTGTATATATGTCTGTGTGGACATACATGCTGATTAATGGCATTAAGGAATATGCCATTTTGATTAAATCTGGATAATCTGGTTTGCTTTATCTGTGCTCGCTATGCCATCGTTGAGGACAGGAACCAATATTTTGTAAACAGTTTTTTGTAATGAGGTTAACAACTTTTGTTGTTTTTCCTTAACTTAAGTTTGCCAAGTATCTCTGTCTTAGTGGAAATTCCTGGAGGTTTGGAGAGGGAGCTCAGTGGGGATGTGATATCATATCCAGGTCACAGGTCAGCTCCTCCAACTCCTCCCCATGACGTCACTTCCTCTCCCAACAGTCAATTTTAAAATTTAATTTCCCACCACATACCACTTTCCCCTGCCTTTTCCTCACCACTTATATCACTTGTAGGCTTCTGTATTCATGTAGTCTGTATGTCATACTAATCTTTTAATCCTAAATGTATGGATTGATATAATTGGCTGCTATCCAGTTACATTCCGTACAACTTTAATATAAAAATCTCAGTATCCTTTTTGGGTTTTTCTCAAGGTTAAGAAGTAAAATCCACTTTAAAGGAAGGCATCCGCCAGCAGCAGTCCCATCCTCTCTCTCAGTCCCCAAGTAGCCTCTGGTCTTTAGTGTCTTTTCAGACAAGTGCATTTCTCCTAGTTTCTGTACTATGTGTATGTAAAGTGCCCTCAAGCTGCAGATGACATATGGCAATCCATGGGCATTTTCAAGGCAAGAGAGGAACAGAGGGGGTTTGCCATTGCCTGCCTCTGCATAGTGACCCTTGGACTTCCTTGTTGGTCTCTCATCCAAGTACTAACCAGGGCTGACCCTGCATAGCTTCCAAGATCTGATAAGATCAATCTAGCTTGTGCCATACAGGTCAGGGCTCTCTGTCCTATACCATGGAAGAAACAGAAGACCTTGGACATCCATGGTCTGTAGCAATTCTAGGACTTTTCTTTCTTCTAGATTCTTTTGTATACCATAACTGCCATTTCCTCCAAGGAGACTGATCTCTGTGGTCTGGAGGAGCCAGCGTGTGGTACAGTGGTTAGTGTGTTAAACTGGGATCTGTGAGACCCAGGTATTAATCTCCACTGGGCCATACAAATTTGCAGCATGACTTTGGGCCTGTCACACCCTCTCAGCCTAACTTAACTCACAGGGTTGTTGTGAGGGTAAAATGGAGAAGAAGAGAACAATGTATGCTGCTTTGATTCCCCATTGGGGAAAGGCAGGGTATAAATAAATAAATAAATAAAGTTTGCAATTCCAGGAGAACTCCAGGCCCCACTTGATGTTGGTAATCCATTCTTAAGTATTTATTTCCCATAAACATGAGCATGCTTTCTGTAGAGACTGTTCAGTTTGTATGTTAAATGTCTGACTGGGGATCTTGTGGGTCCCAGCCTTCATATTGTTGTGGTAAAATAGGACACCACAGATCTAATCAGTTGCATTTCTAATTTTTAACCAAATGCTGCTGCTTCCAGGTGCCTCCATTAAAGCATTTGTTTAAAAGCTTTCTCATTCCCATACTGAAATACCCACTGCATTTGTGAACTGTGTTTCTGTTTGCATAGCTCTGGTTGTCTGTTGTTTTCTTTCCTTGTTAAGCCTTTGGTTGCTGCTGTCCCACACACCTGTTTTTAATTGCAAATACTAAGATAGAAAGGTCACTTAAGAACAGAACCTTTAAAACTGTTATATGAATGAACTGCAGTATGACTTGAGTTTGCATAGAGCCTGAAACATCTTTAATGTTGTCTGAGAACCACTAACAACTTATCTCTTCAGTTTTGAAACGTCCTTTTTTCTGTCAAAGCATTGCATTTTTAGATTATAAATACAAAAATGGATGAGCTTATTAAGTAACAGGATAGATGAGATGGCCACATCTTATTCTTATATGTGAGAATACCCATTGAAAGTTGGGGTTGCATTGTTTAGGATGTCATCCCGCAGGTAGGTGAGATTTGAATGTGTGGCACTTAATGTTCTTTTTTCCTCCTGTTCTTTGGGGAAACTGTATCTTGCAAAGAGCATAACAGTTATTTCTACCTGTTTTCTTGAGTAACTTTCATGACGCTGTCTTTACAGAGATGCTGCTGTAACATGCGATAGAATTATTTCTGACTTCCAACTTCCAGTCTTGCAGCATTTTTCATTTATTTATACACCAATGTGACCTTTGCCTATACAATGTTCTTAAAACTCAGTAGAAACAAAAACACCAAACTGAATACTCCAGCAGCTTCAGAAATAAAGTCTGTCGTAAGAGATGTGGTCCATTATAAAGAGGGACAGCAGTGTTGGCTGATATCTAGCCTTCTATAAGCTAGTAAACCTCTGTGACTTTTAAGAATGGGTGTATTTGGAGACTGGCATTAATTCTAACCAGATTTCAACTCAAACCATACTTCACAAGTTCACTTCTAACATCCTATAATATAATTTCTCTGGCATGGTACATATTTGAA
Organism: Eublepharis macularius; assembly: GCF_028583425.1. Lineage (NCBI taxonomy): Eukaryota > Metazoa > Chordata > Lepidosauria > Squamata > Eublepharidae > Eublepharis > Eublepharis macularius. The sequence continues at coordinate 164,073,893 of NC_072791.1, read as the reverse complement.
AACTCTTCCTCTTGCTTCTAATACTCTTTTATAAACTAATCATGAAAGAAGAAGCCCTCACAGTCTCCTAACTGAGATACAGAGTTTAATATCTATCCTGGGCTTTTGACTCTTTTTCCTTTGAACATATAAATCATATGTAAGATGGAAATACATATGGACTTCAATCTGCCTGCGAAATATTTAAACCCTAATAATTTCTAAGGTATGGTTGGAACACACTTGTATCTGCAACCTTGCTGACACCAAGTAGGTCGGAGTCCGCCCAGTTTCTGGAGGGAAGACCTCCTGAGAACCCTCCGTGTTCTGCCTTGAGTTCCATGTTGGAATAAAGGCAGAATTTAAATGCAATAGTAAGCAGCAATAAGGCACACATGAGAAGACAGAGGATAAAGACTTTAATGTGTTTGCATTTGTTCAGCCTTGTTTAGTCAAAATGTTGCTTGGGTGAAACTGGAGTACACAGTTTAAATCACACCAATAAAAGGCAAAAGGATAAGAATGTTATTGGACATCTTATTTCTTCTTAGTTTTGAAGAGTATAGCTTTGGAATACAAATAAACAAATGTCAGAAGTGATAAGCCTTCACATTGATCATTCTCCCCCCTCTATAGTTTACACTTGGATCTCTGATGTTAATGGCCAACAGCATCTGAAAATGAGAGAAGGCATCCTATTTTTTCCACAACCAGTTTACTCACAGAATATCTGTGAACTTGTAGGTGTATACATAAAATCTGTTGACTTTGTGCATATGGATACCCTTTTGTGAGGTCCTTTTCAGTCCACAATTCTGTTACCTAAAGTTCAAAGATAAACTGGTGCCAGATACATATTCAGAATAGTGTTCACCTTGATACTTAGATATTGGTTAAATGAGTAGAAACCACCTCCAGATAAACCTGGGTGCCAATTTTTTGTTAATTTAAATTGGATGCTATAATTCTGGTTTTATATTTAATGATATGCAAATTGAAATAAGCAGGGACTATCCTAAAATCTCCAAACAGCATAATCTGTTACAGAATGTTAACATACTTTCATGAAGCAGACCAATGGAGTATTCCTGTCTCACTTGTTTCTATTAAGTTTCTCTCTTGCTGAGAAAGCATGAAAACACTCAGCCTCTTAGATTATAGTTTTTTTTCTCCCTTTTTCTTTTTCTTCCCCCCTCTCTTTTTTCTTCCTGTGATCACTGCAGTCGTTTCTGGGGTTGGAGTGCAGATGGGCTATCGAAGCACCCCCCTCCCCTTTTTCAGCCTAACTCCATCCCCGCTGCTCCTTCTCACAAGACTTTCAGGCGCTCTTACTCTCCCAGGTAACAAGCTACCTGTTAAAATCCAACTTGTCTCAGGTGTCACAATGTTATTTACTGTTGGCTCAGTAGAGTGCTTCCAAGCAGAAAAGTTTGGGGGGGGGGGGTTGGTGAGGAACATGTTTTGGTTTGTGTATGTATATATGCACAATATTTTAACATATATTATATATATATTATATACATCTGTGGAGAAATCACATCATAATTCACTAGTATTACCTAATAGGTCATCAGACAGATGCCAGAAAGTATTGAACTATGTAGGTAAAATAGCAAACATTCTGCTTTCTTCATTCCTGTTGCTGGAAGCGCTGCAATAAAAGCAAGGTCAGAGCTTGTTTTACACACAGTTATCCCAAGGTAACACCCTTTAACACACTTCCCCCTCAGATTTGTGTGTGTAATTAAAGCTCAGTGGTTGAGTCTCATGCTAGGAATGAGATCAGATGGAAAACAGGAACTAGAAGATAGGTCAAACTGTCTTACAGTGTGGTCAAGCTGCCTAACTCAAGCAATACCCAAATGAGTTGCTGCTTGGAGTTATACTGCCATGTGTTCCAGTGGAATAAAGAAGTTAGATAAATTTTTAGCGGCATTTTATGTGTTGGGAAAAACCGTTTATTCTTTTCCATTTCCTAAACATTTAACAGAGTTCTTCCAGGAATACTGAGGGCCAATATTTACCTGGGTACTTAGGAGGTGATTCACACTTCACATATCAGATGTGGTTGCTATGTATACACTGGTGTTTGCGGTGGCAAATATCATAAAATGTGAAGGGTAGGATATATGTGTTTTACACCTGCAGGGTTACATGAAGGCCTTGCACCAGGGAGTCTTAATTGACCAATGCTCCCCCACATGTATTCATTGTGTGTCTATAAGCACACATCATCCTAATGTGTTTAACAGCTGAATGCAGTTGTACAAAAGGCCAGCACCCTTCTTGCATTGTGTTAAATTATCCTAATTGGGTGTATTTATGGTCATATCAAACAAAGCACATGTGAAAATAGTACCTGCATACCAGTAGCAAAGCTGAAATCCCACCCAGAAGGATATGAGTGCAGCTGTCCACCCAAAAAGATGATCAGTGTGATTTCATTGCAGCCAAAGCTGCTGGATTGGATTTGAGCATCACCCTAACTTTCCCCCATCCTGCTAAGGATGCACACGTCAAACTGTACTTCAACATGCGTAGAGCCCTTGGATGGATTGGACAGCTAGGATTAACCTTATGTTTGGCCCATTTTTCCATAGTTTTAAAGGCACAGATTTCACTTTTTGAGTCATAACAATGTTGGAAAATACATTCGTATGAGAAATACTAGCAGTGATAAACATCAGTCTCAGAGAAAGGAATCACTGAACACTGAGAACATTGAATGAGAAATGTCCCCAATCACGTCAGTGGGCAAAGGTCACAGTAACAGTAAATAATTTCATTATTTATTTATTTAATAACAACATCACTTGAACAGGGAGGGAATAGAGAACCACACACAGGTTCAGATTGCATGAGTCATGAAAGAGAGGGGTAGATTATTGGACTTTAGAAGAATTTAGGATGATCTAATTTATCATTAGCAAATAGATTAAAAGTTCTAGACGCTGGTAATATCTTTGCTTGTTGGAGTCTGGTGCAGTTGGAAAATAATATTGTGACATCTGTAAAAATTGTGCATTTCTTTTCATCTCTGTTCACCTTGTGACTCTTCCAGTTTTCAGCATGACTCACTGTTTTCTATATTGTGTGATTATTGTAAATGGATGTTGTTTCATATTACATTTCTTTTTTTCTCCCCTCATATTATCTATGTATGATACAGTACTTGTTCTGGCTAGTTGTATTTGTTTACATAACTTATTATTCATTTTTTTAAAATCCAGAAGCTGCTGTTCCTTCTTGAGCTATTTTATAAAGATTCATTCTTGGGTTATAAAAATAGATGTGGGTTTTGGATACTATGATATTTTGAAATGTCGAATTCTATTTTGTGATGCTAGTAATATGATATAATCCAGGTGTTTGTGTAACTCTGAACAAACAAGAGTAGCAGATTTTTGTTCATTAAATTATGTGCAGAATTAACTCTATAAATGTTGCTTAATCTCAACAGTTATTTAAAAAGGTAAAGAAAAAATTATTTACAAAAGTAACTAGAAAAGAATCCTCCCCCAAGTCTTCATTCTTGAGTTGCAATATAACTAATGAACCGAGGCAAATGGTATTTCCAGTAGATTCATACTATTATTGTTATACCATTGGTATATATGATGCTTTACAGAGTAATTTAAACAAAAAGTCAGGTCCCTGCACTGAGAAACATAGGAAGGGAATACCGAGGAGAGGAATGGGTAATAAACTAGTGGAGTGAACGAAGAGAGGAAAAATAGCGAGAAAGTAATGTAAGCAAATGCAGTAACCTGTACTTAGGCTTTTAGTTGTGGGGATGATGATTCCAGGGTTACATAAAGAAATGAATGTTTACCCAAAATCTGAAGGAAGCACAATGTAGGTGGTGGTGGAGAGAATTCAAAGCATAAAGGACATCAAAGGGGAATGGGTGAAAATGATAGCTGAAGGTAGTAAGAGCAGGAGGAATGAAAATCACATGGAGATTAAAGAGAGGCAAGGCCATGCAGAACTTGGACCATAAGCACAGGAATTTTTAGCTGGATGTGATGGTCAGATTGCACAATAGGCAAACGGTGAGAGGGTTAGGGGTCTGGATGAGAACAGATGCTACAAGGAAGGGCTGTAGAAGAGAAAGGCGAAGTAGAATGTGCAAGATGACCAAAGTATGAAACAGAGTTTTCACTGATATGGACAAAGGGCAAGAGCCAAGTTTTGACAGTATTGTTCAACATGACTTTGTGACAGAATATAAGAAGTAAACGAGAGGGTGGAATGAAAGCCAAAGTTTTGTCTGGTCATTAGGGCAGATGGTTGTTGGACGCAGAGAAGACATGAACAGGATGGCTTGAGAAGAAAGAGGATGTTCTGAGTTTGATATGATGGTGAGACCTTTATGTATTATGTAGCATCTGGAGACGTGGGAAAGATGAAAGGAGTAGCTGTGGTACTGGCAGTATGGAATGCTATAAGATTACTGAGATAACCCAAGGAAAGTGTGTAGAAAGCTTAATAGAGGATCAAGAAGAAGAGAAATACAAGGATTCTCAAGAAAGGGGAGGAAAGCAAAGGAGGAACATCTCCCATTTCCCCATGGAAAAACTGAACAGGCAAATTGACACTGTAACAGAGTTGAGAAGGTACTAATCATGGAAGAAAGGGTGGCCATCTAAATCAAAGGCAACAGAGGGAGAAAGAACAACAAGGATCCTAGAATTTTGGCTGTTAGAAGTAGAGAGTAGATAGACACTACATGAGTAAATCCAGGTTTAAATTCTAGAAGTTTAAAGGTAAGTGTGGAAGGTAGAATGAATGTGGGATGAGTCAAGGGAGAATTTTTTTTGCATGGGGGAAATGGTGAATGCACAGGGGAAGAATAAATAATTGATTATGGGGGAGGAGTACAAGTTCTGTATTTGGTCAAACCCATTTAGATCTTGTTCATATAATTATCCCTCCAGGACATTCTCTGGTTGTCAGCATGGATTCAGTGAAGCAGGCCATTCTCAAAATTTTAAAACAAAGTTATGTTGCAAAAACATAACAAAGTGATCCAATTATTGTGTACGTTTTGATAAGTAAGAAGGTATAGTTTGGTCACATTTTCAAGTTTTTTTCTTTACTGTTGTAGGCTAAATGTTTCACTTTGCTGAAAATCATTGTATATGGTAGATGAAAAATGTGTCATTTAAAAGTTTTCAGAAATACCACAGTACTGCGTTTGCATGTATCTTGCAAGGTTCTACCCATGAGAAAGCATTTGTGCAAATTCACTTGGCTAAGTGGTTTGGTTTTTCATCTGGTTCTGGAATGATTCAGTTATGTGTGTGTTTTTTAAAAAACCTAGGTAGCTTTTCAGAATCTTGCTGTATTTCAGACCAGTGGCAATGTAATGTGGCAAGTGGTACACAACAAATCTCTTGCCTTTCTGTGCTAATTTTGCTCATATATGAAATAACATTGTGCTCTGTGCATCACGTGGGCATGTTATGGCTCACAGTATTACATACAGATTTTGTGGCAAAAATTCCTTGAGTGAGCACAAAGCAATGTTATTTGTGAAGTGAGAAATTTTGGAATCATATTTAGCATCTTTCAGAAAATCAATAACTTGATGTTTTCATTTGTGTAGAAGGTGTGGCCTGTCTCCTATTAACTTAAAGCAGTTGTAAATAGTTGAAACCTTTTCTATCCTGAAGGGTCTGCAGCATTGCCACCCTTACATCTTCATAGGAGCTCTTATTTTCTGATCATCTGCTGTTATCAGAAGCCTGCCTTCTGTTGTTTTTTTCCTTTCAGATTTAGGAATTGCACTGTCTTCTTTGCCAAAATGTAATTTATCCTTAAAAAATATTCTACCCTGCCTTTTCTGAAGCTCATGGTGGCTTACAATAAGAGTATGTTAAAGACTAAGCACGTTATGTATGTATGTATGTATGTATGTATGTATGTCATTTACAGTGAAATCCTAAGCAGAGTTACTGGAGTAACTCTTTTTAGGATTTCACTGTTGTAGTCCACTTTCTCACTGAGACTCAAGGCAGATCACATAGCATGAGATTAGTACAGTCAAGGACATTTCAATAAACAATGCTATAGAATAAATAAATGCAAGTTTACAAAGACATAACATTAGCAAAAATCCAATACAGATTTGAAGAAATGCTGAAACAGAGCATAAGCAGTTCTAGAACTGACATTAGACAACATAGAACTACCCTGTATGATCATATTTAAAGCAACAGGTAGTATATAGGAGCACATACTTAAAGCAACAGAAGGATGTAAGGAAATGTAGTGGTGAAGTCTGTGGTCCCTAGCTCGTTAATGAAGCATCTCTTTGAGATCATCTCCCTACAATACAGCCCTCCTATCTGAGTTTAAAAGGCCCTTTTGAATAATTCAGTTTTGCATTGTTCATGGAAAGCGAGGAGAGTGGGGCTCGTGACCTCCTCAGGCAGGCCGTTCCATAGGGTGGGAGCCACCACAGAGAATGTCAGGACAGGAGTCACCATGGTGCCTAGAAATTTCAATGTGGTGCGTAGTATTTTCAGAAATTATTTTGAGTGTCTCTCAGTAATTCTCAGTAGGAATATGAAGGGGTGGATCCAAACCATTTTTCCACTGATGAAAAAGGGAGAAAAGGGTCCCCTTTGACCACCCAAAGAGCTATGTTTGGGATCATGGGACCCGCACAAACAAAAGCTGCATGGAAAGGGAACTGTAATAAGAAGTTGGCCAAGATTGAGGGGAAAAAAAGCTAGCTGGATCCAACCCAAAGTATATTTATCATATGCCTTCAGAATGTTTTGTAGTATGATGGAAAAATAAATATGCATAAAGTTCTTATGATTGCTTGCTTATATGTAAACTTAACTTTACACTTATTCAGTGGTGCTGGATAAATTCATTTTTTTAACCAGTTGCTTTCTATACTGGCTCCAATATTCAATTTAATGGAGCTTTTCAAAGCAATAATGGAATTATGAAAAATCGTGAGAGGTTAGGCTAGGGTTAAAAGTTGGGGTTTTTTTTGTTGATGACAACCAGGGTTACATATTTGGAGCTAGGCTTAAACTAAGAATAATGGAATGCTTGAGCTTTCATAATTTTTCTTTATTTTGATGTATTCATTCATTTATGATACTTGAGAAAATAAATGTACTACAAGTTTGTTTAAAATGTTGCCTTTAAGTATTTCTACTTAAATCATTTCAATGCAAGGATTAATTGGCTGTCCATGTTCACTATTTGGATGCAGCATTGTAGACAATATCCAGTTGCCTGTTAGCAGCAAGATAGTACATGGTTAATGCTGGAATCCAAATTATCGTTTTCTAAATGGGCTATGTTATAGCTCAAGATTAAACAAGTTGCTCCTCAGTTTTAATATTCCATATGTATTTGGTCTTCAGTGTGCTGGATTATGATACGGAGAACCTAAATTCTGATGAAATCTACAGCTCTCTTCGTGGAGTCACAGAGGCAATTGAAAAGTTTAGTTTCCGTAGTCAAGAAGATCTAAATGAACCAATCAAGCGTGATGGAAAAAAGGATGGTGATATTGTAAGTAGGGGGGTGAAAGGGATTTTAAAATTGTTTGCCATTTGGCATTCAAATTGCTTATATCTTAAATGTAACTAATTTTCCTACAGGGCATCTTCTCATATACCTTTTTTAAAATTATTAAACTTGGAGAAGCAAATCATGCAACCACACAAACTTATGATTAATCTTTGAAGCAAACACTGACCTGATTTGTAAGGGTGGCCAGATAAGCCTTTTGTGTGAAGACTAACCCCGTGGATACTGCGGTTTTAACCACACCATCACAAACTCTCCAGAGGAGTGTTGGGGAGCAAGGCCAAAACTACTGCAACTACATGAGTAGCAAACAAACAAATTACCGTATGGAACATCTTTTACACAGATGATTTTCAAGTTGCAACCCATGTATTGCTAAACATTTGTAATTTTTGTTTTAAAAAAGGAAAATCATGTTTTGTAGGAAACATAATCTATTGATTTTTCTCTCCTGTGCTGTTCATTGTGATTCTTCTAAATCACCTATGTACAAATCTTCCCAGCCCCAGCCCCTCCTAATATTTGCACATTGGAATTCATACATGCAAGAATCCAGTGCACTCTCTCCATGTTCTCACAATCAGTGCATCTTACTTTTGTGGCGTGCAAAACATCAGGATAAGGTTTGCAGTCATTGAGCCCCAAATATGTAGACGCTAAGCAAATCTTAATACACAGGTCAGGTGAAAGCAGGCCAGAGTGATCTGAGCTCCCCACTGCATGGCTGAAAATCTACATTCATCTTATAATTCTCCCTGTTTTCCTTTGACTCTGGAATTCACCACAATAAGCCAAACTTTATTCCTCTCTGCAAGATTAGTAATCCTGCAACAAGATATCTAGCAATGAGATCTTTAGGAATAGTGAGAAGTAGGGGTATGCGCTTCGGGTATCCGATTCGGGTAAAATACCTGAATTGGGCCCGATTCGGAAAGCTTTGGTATTGGCCCGGATTTGGAAATACCAAATCAAAGCTTCCCGAAGCATTCGTGATGCTTCCAGAAGCTTTGGGGCCTTGGGGGTTAAGTTTAAAGGGTCCTTTTGCAAGTGACAGGGCACTTTAAACTTACCCATTCCCCCTCTGCCAGCCAGCTGGCCATGACGGCCGCAGCTGTGTGGCAATGGCAGCAGGGAAAACCCTCTCTGCCAGCCTGCCATGACAACCGTGGCTGCGCGGCGCTGGCAGCAGGGAAGGCCCTCTCTCCTGGCCAGCTGGCCAGCGCGGCATTGCCTCTAGCCTTCCACCTGACCAGGCGGGTGGGGTGGGGTGGGAGTTTAAGGGTGGGGGTGGGGGTCTCCCCTCCCCCATCACTTCAGTATGCTCCGAATCTTTACAGAGCATACCGAAGCGACTTAGAAACCCAAATCTGAAGCGGCATGCTACTTCATATTTCGGGTTTTTCTGAATCTTTTTCGGGTGCATACCCCTAGTGAGGTAATAAAAAGTTACTGATTTTTAAAATACATATTTCCCCATGTTAGTTACATGTGTTGGGTGTATATTGGCCTACAGCTACGTGTACAATGAAAGCAAAAGCTATATCTTTATTTAGACATGTATGCAGCCCTAACTCAAAGGCTCAGAGTGGATAATTAAAATCAGAATAAATTGTAAAACAGCTTCCCGTTAATGTATACGAATATAAATAACATCCCCCTCTTCTAGCTTAATCTTGACCTTTGAATGTTTGCCCAAATAAAGTAGTCTTACCACATGTTTTGTCCTCAGGTTTCTCGAGATGGAGGGATAGCCTCAACAGCCATTGATGTACGTGGAAGCAGTGATGTAGTGGAAGGAGGAAGAATGGCTTTGGACAACAAAACCTCCCTACTGAACACGCAGCCCCCACGTGCCTTTTCTGGACCTCGAACCCGAGATTATAATCCCTATCCATACTCTGACACTATCAGCGCGTATGACAAAAGCGCTCTTAAAGAGGCTGTGTTTGATGATGATATTGACCAGCTTCGGGATGGTGGGTATTGTGTTTTCTAATCTCTGTGGTGATCCTATTTGGGTTTTTTTGCTTTGAAATTGGTTTCCATATTTAATTAATGAAATGTCATGCTGCAACTAGTTTTCCAGTTATATCACCTGTTTATTCTCCCAACTGTAATATGCAGTAGCAGTGAATTAGATACTTCATGAAACTATTCACTGGGAAATCTTACTATATATTTCAGTTGGGAGTCGGCATTATAGTATTTTTTCCATACTCTGGGCTGTATAAGTAACAATGGACTAGACTTTTTCCATTGAATGTCTAGCAGAATGGGTGGTGGGATATGATTGGGAAGGGGCTATACTGCTGCACAGGAATGTTGACAGTATCTAAGGTGTATGAAATTTATTCATTCTACAAAAGTACTCAGTTACTTGCCACTGGCAGGTAGATTTTAGCCCCAGATACTAAACCATCTGTGGTCATCCATGTGGCCAAGAATACATTAAAATCAGCAGCCACAATCCTGTGGATGAAGTTACATCCACTGTGCAGAGCTTGGGGCCGTGGAGCAGCCAGCTCCTTTGCTTGGCTGCTGACCTGTGTGCAGTTTCTGCTGTCAGTAGAGGCAGTGAGCTGGTTGCCTGGTGGTGGGTCAGAGCTGAAGAAGGGTGATATGCACCCCCCTGATATTCCAAGACCTGAGGAGAAAGAAAGAGGATCAGCAGTCTTTTCTCTCCCACCTTCCAGTGGCAGGAATGGGATACAAAGTGAGTGCAGCAGTTTCATCCCTCATTTTCCCTTGCAGCACCAATAATTTCTTCAGCAGAGCATGCCCTCTAGGAGAGGAGAAACTAAAGAAAAGTCTGGTGGCTCCCTAAAGGGATATTTTCTTTTGCAGATTTAGACTCTGATAGGATTCTTTGAAGGAGAAGACAGCTTGGGGGTGGGAGTGAAAAAAGCTACCCCAGCATTGCATTCTCTTCCTTACACCTGCATTTCCAACACAAAACAAACACAGTAAAAATAAATAGGAAAACAATAGAATTGAATGCTCGCTCTTCCTTCATTTTTTTCATTTTGTTGGAAGTTGTCTGTCCCACAGCTGCCTCAGTGGCCATATTTTTATGGCCCTTGAGCAGGCTTGATCACTTTGTAAATTGCTCTGTCTGTTATGCTGCAAATCTGCTGCTGAGGTTGGGGGGCATAAAAACAATGGACATTTGCCTTTAAAAAGAATCAGCAAAGCTTAACTTTCAGTAATGAATCTAGAGGAAAAGCGAAGAATAATTTTTGCTTGATGTGCCTTCCATGTCACTGGCTGATTTTGGATTTGAGCTCTGATCTCTTAAGACTAAAATCAGGCCTCTGTCTACTTAGCCATACTGTTTTTCAGGCTTTTAGTAGGATCTGAAAATTATACCGCTACATTGTTGAAAACAAAACGGGACCTCCACTTCTGAAGAAGCTACATGAGCGCACTGTAACACTTATAGGGCTCTGGATTAGAATGATTATATAGAAATATGTCAAACTTAGTTCCATTCCACAGCTGTCAAGTTAATGTGTTTGGTATCACACCTTTTAGAGTTTTGTGCAAAATATTTTGCTGATCCCATCTTATTAACCATGGAGCAACTCAGAACAGGTATGGATTGGAATTCATGTGTTTCAGACACCTTAAAGACCTTGTGCCACAAACCCACGTCCAACTCAGGCTTAGGCTGACCTTCCCCTACCCTTAGGTAAAACTTCTCCTTTTTAAGCTTATGAAGCTGTATTCTGGGCTGGGAAGCCTCTGGTAGCATGGTTGATGTTAAGCTTCAACTTTCCTTCTTGTCCCACCCTTAAGAAATATTAAAAATGGTTACCCAGCCAAGTCTTAGTAGGGAACAGATCAGGGGTTTGTGCTTCCCTTTAGCAGAAACTGGCACACAAGGCTTGGGGAGGTTCAAAAGGTAACAGAAGGTTAACATCAAAAGGCAGGTAGGCAGATGTTTGAATTACAGAAAGGTTTTTGTACAGGAACTTCACTGATGTGAGGCACAAAACACTTGGAATAACACTAGGTTGCTGGCTTCGTTCAGAGGTTGACACTGCTTCACAGATGTTACACTTTATATACTCAAACACAAACACAACATGACTTTCCCTCCTCTCCAGACCTTAGGGTGCTCCACTGAGACAAACCCTTCCTAGATACTCGGCAGGCGTTATAGTTATGAGCTATAACCCTGTTCCTGGCACTGATGGGGATACTCCTTTCTACCCACTTCCTTGGCCCACTATAATTCCCAGATCTCTCAAGTCTAAGCAGGAGTTAGTGCTGGTTTTCCCCACTTTAGTCATAGGACTAACAGTGCTTCACAAACCTTTCTTCCTCACACAGGATTCTCTGGCTGACCCTCTCTGGTCAAAAGCCAGGCTTCAACTCCCTTTCACTCTCTTTGTTTTCTCTCCAACTCCAACTGACAGCTTCCCCAACATTCCATCCCCAACTGCCATATCAGGCTAGCCACATGGTGGGTGGGGGGAGGAAACATGTCAATCATATGCTCATTGACTGGAAATCTCAGCCTCTGAAGCTGAGTCTGTCAGCTTCATTCATGGGTTGTGAATGAAACTTTGAGTGAAGTGTAAGAGTTAAATCTTGCCGAGTCTGGGGTTCTGTGTGGTCATAAGCTCCTGTGGGAAGCAGGCAGCTGTATTCATAGAGAGGGCAGTTTCCAAAATATATTTCTTTGTTGATGGAAAATGGTTCCTTGCATTGTGGTAAATGAAAGTCCTTCCATGAACAATTTGCAGATTTCTATATTGGAACATAGAAAAACAGATTGGTGTAATTATTAGGGAGCTGGACTTTAACCAGAGAGACAAATCAGTCATAAAGCTCACTAGGTGGTCAGGCCAGTTACCATCTTTTAGCCCAACTTATCTCACACGGTTGTTGAAAAGATGGGAGGAAGGCTGTGTGTACACAACCTGAGATCATTGTGGAAGGGTGGGATAAAAATGTGATTGACATAATGAAAAATGTCAGTGCCAAGGAGAATTTAAGAGTAAACGTTAGATGTTACACACCAAATGCTGAACTATTATAGATCAAAATGTGTAAACAACGATCATGAAAAAAAAAGTTTATATGTCTAGAAGCAATAAATACTATGAACAAATATCCGGTCCTCAGTTATTTACTACAGTTTTTGCTTGTTTGTCCTAACTGTGTTGTGACTTGCTTTTCATTTGTTCTGCCAGTGCCCATTGATCATTCTGATTTGGTGGCTGATCTTTTGAAAGAGCTATCCAATCACAATGAGCGGGTGGAAGAACGGAAAGGAGCTCTTCTCGAGTTACTGAAGATCACAAGGGAAGATAACCTGGGAGTTTGGGAAGAACATTTCAAGACCATTTTGCTTTTACTTCTTGAAACACTTGGAGACAAAGACGTAAGATCCAGACATAGAAACCAGTATTCCATGTAGATTCTGCCCTGCCTGTGTGCTTTCCTCTGTCATATTCTGTAATATATAATGCCAAGTATTATGGTAATATTCTAACCTCATGTCTGGCAGTCTTGTGATGCTTTGCTGTCAAAGATATTTGTACCAAGGAATTGGCTGCTCAGTTTGGGAGACTGTCAATTTGGGAGATTTTGTCAATTCTCTAGACAACTCAGAAAGCAAAAAAATGCGAAATGTGACAAGAATCTGCAAAGTATCTGATACCACCGGTTAGTATGTAGAATGTTAAAAAAAGACAGAATAAATGACAGCTCAGTGGATATGATGGTTGAGTAACTATGCCATTTAAAAATTTCCTTCAGATGATTGCCCTTATCATCATCTACAGTTGCATGTGTACACATCTGTTGAGCACCCCACTTTATTATCCATGATTCTCTTTCTTGTGTTATGAGAGGAGTGGATGTTCAAGCCTCTGAATCCTTCACAGTAGGTTATTTTAATAACAACCTCTCAGTGGCATTGTATTTCTGGCTCCTGTTTGGTGAACATTATGCCAAAAGCACCCAGTACCAATAAAAATATTTTTCAGTTGTTGAACAGGATGCACTAGTGGTCTCTTGCATTAACAATGTTGTCATGAATCTTACGTATCCCTTTCATGGTGTAATGGGTATAACACCAGCAGTAGATCAGTAATTATTCATGGAGGAGTCTAGGGATAAAAAAATAATTGTTATCTAAACTGAGTTTTCTGTTAGTACTAAGGGCTCTAATAAGATGTTTGGATATGTGAAATTAAACTGTGTTGGGCCATGAAGAGAAATTGTTTCTGTGCTTGCATTTGCATATGCTTACCAAATCTTGCCCTTTTGTGTAGGGTGTGATTAAAAACATTTTTGTTTAATCAAGCTCCACTTTACTGTGACACCTGAACGTTAACGCTTTATAAGATTCAGTCCACAATATGCATGCTAAACATTCCATAGGTCAAAGCTGTAGTTTCAGATATTTTTGCAATTGCAGATTTGGTTTTAACTTCTTCTTTATCCCACTTTAATATAACTGTCCCTAAGTATAATTACTAAATCGGCAGTCATAGCATTTACAATCAATTAATTGCTATGTCAACTGATTTTCTGCCCCCCCCCCAAAACCTAAGGCAAGTAACTGAAAAAACAGCCCTTTATCACTACACAGTCTATTTAGAGAGCATTATGAAATACCTAAAATCCTGTCCTGCTTATAAAATTGAAATGCTATTAAAATATTACTCTGAAGCAGCCAAAAATGTTTGCTTGTGTGCCAGTTATTGTTTCTAGCTTTTGTTGTCATAGATGCATCAAAAAGATATAATCAGGAGCCAAGTCATGTGCTAGCTCACGGATTGCGCAGGTGAATACCAAAGCATCAGGATGTACTTAAAAAGTTCAGTTTGGAGCAAGTTAAACTAAATACTCCTCTGTTGAAACTTTAGGCACTGTTTGGAATGGCTGTCATCCAAAAACACAATGCAACGGTTATATAACCCAGGCAGTTGTTCTGTTATTCTCCCTCATGACAATATTCCAAAATGAAAAGGGGATGGTAAATGCCATGGCTGTGGTGGCCACAGCCTGAATAAAAAACCTGTGACCATGATGTCCATAAGAAATGTAAGGTAGTTTTATGCTAAAGAAACTTGGATTCGTAATGGTAGTTGCTTATCTCCAGAATTTCAGTAGACTGGAAAATCTTAAACTTACTTTACCTGAGTTTTAAGCAGGGGTCAATTTGTAGAAAAAGAGCTGGACGAACTCATTAGCATAACTCAGTAGCATAACTTATTAGCAAATGCCACACCTCTTGCCATCACCGGAAGTGTGTCATTAGTATAACTGATTTGCATGTGCCATACCCCCTGACATCACCTATTCTGGCTGCTTTGGACCCAATCCTGGCCATTCAGGGCCGAAATTGGGCCCAAAATGGCAAAAGGGGCCCCAAATGGTCAGGATCGGGCCGCTGATGAGTGGGAGAGTGATCCATCACCCGTCAGAGGCCCGATCCAGGCCATTTCGGCTCCAATCCAGGCCAAAATGGGCCCCAAATGGCCAAGAGTCAGGTGGGTGGGGCCACCTGCCATGTGACCTCTTTGAGGAACTGCTGGAACTGCGTTCCTGTGCATTCCCCCTCGAAATGAGCCCTGATCTTAAGCATCCCTAACAAAGCAGTGGGTTGGATTCTTAGTTATTGACCTGCAGGGCGTTTTTTCAGCTGGAACGCGGTGGAATGGGGTTCCGGAACCTCTTGAAAATGGTCACATGGCTGGTGGCCCCACCCCCACCCCCCGATCTCCAGACAAAGGGGAGTTTAGATTGTCCTCCACGCCGCAATCTAAACTCCCCTCTGTCTGGAGATTGGGGGCGGGGCCACCAGCTATGTGATCATCTTCGCTGCGGGTGATTTAAACTTTTAAAAACTACCCCCTTGTTCCAGCTTACCCAAAGTGACATCATTGGCCCTGAGAGCATGCGTGCACTTTGCACGCACACATGTGGGGGCACCACCTCCCGCCAAGAGTTGCCCCCTGTGCTGGCAACCCGCTGAGTTCCACCACTTTTCCCAGAAAAAAAGCCCTGCTGACATGTATTTCAGAAACATATACCACTGGAACTTTGTATGCAGCAGATCCCTTCTGATTCTTCTTTTGAAGCGTTTCATTGGGTGGCTTACATAAGTGACTCCTTACCTGGCCACTGGGATATTGCTAGAATGCAGAGAAACCCACACATTGTTTTAAAATAAGTTTCTAGCTCTTGTAGATGAAACAATATAAAAGCGTGATGGCAGTATGTGCTCAAAACTCAGAAATCAAAAGACTAGCTTAAAGAAACACCAACATCCCCCCTTTAAATGTCATGATTTCTAAGCCTTTTGTTGTTTTGTTCAAAGGACTAGCTTATAAGTACCACAAAAGGAATATCACATAATAATTGGGAGCACAGGTTGTCCAGCATCCATCTGGATCTCATGCAACTGTTACTGGGCTTTGCCAATGAGCCCATGATGTGTGTCCCGTGTGCCTACTGAGCAGATGCTGAACATCTCTCATCCTTCTCCATTTCTTGATTTATATGGGAGTTGTACACCAGTATTATTTCCAGCTAAACAATGATGGCTTCGTGTTAGTGATTCAAATTACCTAAATGATCTCTCCAACATGTTGCTGTTTTTTTTTTTTTTACAGCATTCGATAAGAGCCCTGGCATTGAGAGTGTTGCGAGAAATCTTGAGGAACCAGCCCGCGAGGTTTAAGAACTATGCCGAGTTGACCATCATGAAGACTTTGGAAGCACATAAAGATTCTCACAAAGAGGTAAGCAATTTCACTTCTCCTGGTGCTGCTTATACAGTGAGAACTTACTAAGAAACTTAACATAAAGATCCATCTTGTAATATCTGTTGAGAGCCTAAATCTCGGCACTAGGGCTGTGTGCTTTGGGTTTTACTTTGGGTAAAGTTACCTGAAGCAACCTGATTTGGAATGCTTCGGTATTCCCCGAAGTGGGGCCAGCATTCGGAAATGCTTTGGAAAGCTTTGGGGCTTGTTTAAAGGGCCCCGCCGCTGCTTGCAAGCAGCAGCGGGGCCCTTTAAACATTAACCCCCCCACCTCCCCCGCCACCTACCATGCGGTGGCTCCAGGCCAGCTCCTCTGCCGCCACCGCACTGCCACCTGAGCCTGCGGGATGGTGGGGAAGGCTGGAGCCGCCGCCTCTGGCCCTTCCTGCCCCTCAAATGGCCGCGGCGTGCCACACCTCTCATCCTTCTCCCCTGGGGGGGTGGGGGGTGGAGAGGTTGCCCCAAGGAGGGTGGGGGGTGGTAGTGGGGAGTTCCCCCCTCACTTCAGTATGCTCCAAATCTTCACGGAGCATACCGAAGCAATTCCCAAACCCCGAATCCGAAGCGGGAATACCAAATCTACCCACCCGTGCACAGCCCTACTCGGCACTCAAAATTTACGCTGCCCTAGCTAAAACTTGCTGCTGGTATCTTCAGTGTAAACAGCAATTCTTAAAACAGAAATGTATGTATACAAGGCCTTGTATTACAGTTTGCTTCCACTTTGTTTTAAGCATGTACATTTTCACACATCTGAGATTTCTGTAAGATGTATGTTAAGGATAAAATCCTGCCTAGGTAGACAGTCAGATGTAATAATGTAGTGGTGTACTTGTGCTAATGGTAAGTAACAGTGTTTCAGCGTGTTTGTTAATAGAATAGAACGAATAGAAAAGTTTTCACCTTTCATATAAAATTATATATGCTAGTTGCTAAACAAATAACCATGGGTAAAGAGTTCCAAACTGAAGTTGTCAATGCACAAAAGACCCTACTCCTAGTGACCACCCTCTTCAAACTCTAAAGGTTGGTGCATACAGGCTTGACCTCTGCAAAATATTTTGGCTGACAGAAACTTCGTAATGGCGGCAAGCTGTCCTTTAAATATCCAGATCACTTCAGGCTTATAAGTAATAATCAGTACTTAGGATTGGTGAAGAGGAAACCAGTCTTAACTCTTCGATTCCCAACAGTCTTCAAAGACAGTCTCATGTAGAGTATATTGCAGTTTTCTAGATCTGGATGTAAAGAAGCGTGGATAACCATATCCAAAACATGTTTCTCAACAGGCACATCAAAGAAAGTTAGGCAAAGGCACTACATGCTGCAGAGGAGACTTGTACCTCTCTCTGTAAGCACAGATCCCTATGAACCTGCTTATAAAAAGCTACAAACTTGATCTTTACTGTCAGGGCTTGCCGCTGCTGCCACTGGGCGTGGCACTGGGCGGTCTGCTCCTGACATCATAGGGGGGCCAGGGATTCTGCAGGACCCTGCTCTGTGGAAGGAGGGGCGGTATACCTCACCCAGACTCCCTCTCAGTCCACTCGTTGGCCTGCTCAACCTGGCCTGCTTACCCTCTGCGTCCTCTTTCACTTCTTCCTCCCAGAGCTCTCCTCCAAACCTCCACGGTTGCATCACACCGCTCTCACTCCATATCATCACTCCCTACTCACACCCACCACCACAGGGCTCTTCCCAGCCAGCTTTTATAGGGCTTCCTTCTACTGTCCCACCCCTCTTCCAGCCTGGTCTTGGGCTGCACCAAGCAGTTGCAGCTGGGGTAGCCGATCTGGCCCCACTGACCAGCACCAGCTGTGCCTTGTTCCCTGGCTGCCCAGCCTCCCTGCCTTGGCTGATTGCTGCAGGCCTGTCCAGCTGCAGTCCCCTGGCTAGCAGCCCGGCCTGCCTGGCTGAGCTGATGGCTGAAGGTGGGTCCAGCTGCGGCTCCTTGGCTGGTTGCCCAGGGCTTCCTGCAGAGTACCTCCAATAGCCCCACCTGGAGTGGCTTGGCTTTTGGCAACTCCTGGGCCAGGCTACTATTTTCTAGCTGGGGCGCGGCTTTGGGTTGTTGGGGCTGCTGCTGCTTCTCCTCCTCAGGTAAGGTCTTTGGGTGGGTGACTGCTGGGCCCCCAATCCCTCTGCCCTTGCCCCCTTCTGCCTTGCTTAGTCCCCTTTCCTTCCCCAGGGGAGTGGGACTCGCTGGCCTCCTTCTGTCTCCCCCTGCCTCCTGAGGCCCTGGGCCTTTGCCCCTTGCCCCTGGCACAGGCAGGTTCTGGCTCCATTTGCCCATGGGAGGGGTTGACCTGCTGTCCCCCGGCTGCCCCCTCTGCTTGCCAGTCAGACCGGTTGACCTACTGTCTGCTGGCTGACCAGTTGACCTGCTGGCTGCCCCCTCTGTTTGCCCGTCGGCCCGGCTGACCTGCTGTTCCCTCTTGTCAAGTCTGGGGGCTGGGGCTCAGACCCCGGACATTTACAACATTGTCTAGAACAGGCTGCTCCTTAATTCCTGATTTGTAACATTGTTGACCAATGGCCTCTCAGTCTTGTCTGAAGTGGGGTTCTTATTACTGATCCTCATGTAGCCAGTTACTGCCTCCAGATCCTGATTCAGAACATCTGTTTTATCTTGATAAGGAGTAGTAAAGCAAGGTAACATCAGCATACAGATGCCACTTCAAATTCTCCCAGTGGTTTTATATAGATGTTAAACAGAATGGAAACCTGTAGGACCCCATAGTGCAAGTGCTAGAGGTCCAAGCAGCTGTGCTACAGCACCACTCCAGGATACCATCTGGACTATACTTCTGCTTGACCAATAACAACAACAACATTCGATTTATATCCCGCCCTTCAGGACCACTTAATATCACACTTAGCGTGGTTTACGAAGTATATTATTATTATCCTTATGACCTGTGAGGTGGGTGGGACTGAGAGAGCTCCAAGAAACTGTGACTGACCCAAGGTCACCCAGCTGGCTTCAAGCGGAGGAGTGGGGAATCAAACACAGTTCTTCAAATTTGAGGCCTGCTGCTTTTAACCACTACACCAAACATAACTTTTGCAAATGTATCCTGGTGTTTTCTTCAGTCCTGCAGTTTTGTTCACTTCCAACCAATCCTATGCATGTTCTACTCAGAATTAATTATCACTGTGGTTGTTTCCACACCTGTGATTTGGTCTGGCTTGGTTGTGAATGTGAAGTGGGTTTTTCTCTCTGCTTCCACTCAACCTTGTGGAGCATTCATGCATACCCACCCCACCCTTTTCCCAGCTTGACTGCAATCATTCCCAAACCTGATTTACTTCAGTGTTTTTTGAAATATCTTAGCATAGCTGGGGTGGATGCTGTGTGGACAGGAAAGGGCAGATCTTTCCTGGTCCCACCCATATAGGTGCCATTTTCTCCTGTGCCAGTCCCCATGGTCATTTTCCCATATTCTATCCCAATTGTAGGCTTTGCTGGGCTTTGTTGTTGTTGTTAATCAGTAATTGGGTATATTACTATAGTGTTCAAACTATAGTAAAGCACTATAGCAATGTATCAGTTATAAATTATGAAAATGCCCTCTAGTGGTATGTGAGGGGATGGCAGTCACAGGAGACGGGGACAAGAACACTTTTGAATATTGAAATGAAAAAGGCCAGAAAATAAATAACAGACAGGCTGGGCTGCAGCATATGGCCATGTAACCAGCATACTATTATTATACCAAGCAAAGGTGGTACTATCCGGTTAAACCAAGCATCATGGAAACAAATGTGTAAGGATTGTCTTTAGAAAGCGGGAAGGGGCAGGAAATATTTAATCCGTTTAATAAATCAGCATGCCTGTACTACACTTTCTTGGAAACAGCCTCTCCACACGACACTAGTTTTTTGTAGCAGCATTTAGCAGCAGTTGTAAACTGATTTCCAGATAATGCAGTCGGACAAAACATTTTGTTCTAAAGGAGTGCCTTTATTGGCAGGCTTCTCCCAATTGCGCATTCTTCTTGACTCACCTTGACTCAATGCCCTTGTTGTTTTCTTTCTGAATCACTTCCATGAACAAATGGGAAAGTTTGCAGTCACCAAATTCTCCTTCCAGTTTTTTCCCTTCTTTTTTTCCAAATAATGTTTTTGAACAGTTGTAGCAAGCAATATTAAAATTATGAGCAGCACTTAAATATTTCAGGTTTTATCTTCTCATCTGTTCTTGTGTGCTTTTGTGAACATAAAACATCAGTTTTGATGAGAGTAAAGTCACATGCTCCATGCCTAAGATGAGAGTATATTCAGAATTACTCACAGATACCTTGCGTGTGTGGAGTTGCCCATTCGATGCAACTGAGGATCATGAGTCATCCTTTCTTACCCAAATATATACTTAGTACCATGAGAGTGTGTATCTGGCCCAAGAACACCCAACAGTCTTCCTTGGCAAAGTGGAGATTTGAACCTGGACCTCCCAGATCCTAGTCCAGAACTTTAGCTACTGCATCATGCTAGCTTAGCTAAATGTGAGAATATCTTTTACTTTTCAGCTGCTTGACCTTTTACTAATTATTTCAGTTAGTTAGAGAACATTTGGCTGATTGATTGGAACACTTGGTGTGAAAAGAGGACTAAGAAACAAGGAACTCACCTCTCACAGATAACCTGTGTTCTCTTCCAAGGCTCAATTTTAATGCAGTGCTGTGTCAATTTTATTTTTTTTTAAATGCTCATGCACTCTCACTGTTGTACTATAACCATATTGCTGGTACCTGCATGTGCAACATAAAAACACTACCAGCTTTGTGCACTTCTGGGCAAAAATGTGTAGAATCTCTTATACTTAAAAAAAAATGCCTGACATCATGTCCAAACCAAGCCTAGTACAGTACTTACCTTCAAAGTCACATTTCTGCTCAGTAAAAATAAGATGTTGGATTAGTTTGTCAATCACATATAAATCACTTTAAAGGCAGTTTTGTGGGTCATAGGCTTATTAGGGAAGAAGGTTTCATTCTTTTTTAAATTGCTTTCAAAGGGAGCAAAGTATCCCAGAACTCCAATTACCTCTCCAGAACTCCAGTTACCTCTCCAGTGGGCACAGGACAGCCCAAGCAGCAAATACAGGGAAGAGAGGGAATGGGTTCCAACATTTCAACATTATGACGCATGTGAAACTTCTTTTAAAAAATGACGTCAGCTCCAGCCCCCACAAAATGCAGCTCCAAAGAAACACATCTCAACTCGTCAGCAGACACCCCAAGCCATTTCAGCACTGATCGGCATAAATGCTCAACATCCTGGCTTAAAGTGTGCCATGCGGAATGGGCCTTTATCACTTAATTTGAGTCTTCACCAAGTGAGTCTCATTGAAAAGCTATGAAAGAAAAGCAACAGATGGACCAAATCGTTTGCACATGCATGCAAGTAATTTTGCAGTAATGAGTGGAAAGAGATGTGACTGTGACTACGAAGAACTGTGACCATGGATACATGTGTAATCATAAGAGATACCTTAAATCATTATTTAGTTGTCAAAATAAAGCTTCAGGAGCCAGAAAGATGAATCAGTTGTGCCTAACTTGTTTCACTAATGGAAGTTAAGATGGGTGTCACCCCATTAATATTATAACACTGCTACTTTAACACAAGTGATGTTGCCATTTTGTATAAAATGAAAGTGAGCTCTGCTGTCACAGTAATTGCTGCGTTTTATATGTGAACTTAATGTTTTTAAAGTGATATTGTTGCTTGAACAAAAAAAATCAGCATAATACTATTTTTTGATGATTTTGATAACATGCTCAGCATTGGGCAGAAAAAGATCCACCATTCTGTTCCCAATTGGTTGATATTAACTAACTCATTCCAGTGAATTTACTCAGCCATAACTACCTAATGAAAAAAAAAGTAATTGTAAATAATACTTGATATAACGTTACATTATCTCTATCAGTGAAATGATCGAATGGGTTCCAAAACAGATCTTTATATAACATATGAACACATTTATATTCATGTACCTTGATCTACCCCCACCTCCCCATAGAAGATTCCAAAGAGCAAATGTTAATTAGCAGATGTGGAAACTTCATTGGTATTGGGAAAAAGACGTTGGGTTCAAGGTGATCTGAAAATTTGAGTGTTATATTTATTCTCTTTCCATGTCTACTTTTTCATTTTCAAATACTTTTCCTCTTCTTACTTTTTTAATATTCAAAAATGATAGATACCAGGCTCAGAAACAGGCATGCCAGTTGAACAACCATATGCAAATATATATAGTTGCTTTTTCCTTTTATTCCCTTAGAAGCTCACTGATTCATAAATCTTGAGCAGCGGAAAATACTTATTCCTTATTTTTTGCATGCAAGGGCTTTAGGACTGAGACATATTTTACAATTGCTAAGGTAAATTTAGGATCCTTATTCCTAAGCAAAAGTGCCAAGGTTTCTGGAGTATAAGGGGGCAGTTGGTTAATTAAAGGCTTAATATAATAATCCCTTATATTGTCAAAGAACATATATTCGAGCAAGGCATAAAAGTATATATCAATCCTATTAAGGCCACAAGGGTAAATTCTGTCAGAATAGGGCCTATTCAGAAATCACCTCTGTAAAACCGTTTTGGGTATTATATTCAGTCTTGCAAACAAGAAAACTCTGCAGTATCGTGGGATGGTAAGATAGTTCATATAGGAGGGTATTGATTTTGGCAAAAAAAAGTCCAAAATATAGGGGTGAACAAACTCTGTGGACTCTCAAAATCAAGCTGCTATAATCGATTTCTAGGGCACAGTACTTAATCAGTAAAAATGCTTTGGATTTGCCCATCTCAAAAATATCATCAATCAACATTGCAACTATCATCAATTTCTCATCCAGGGCTTTCATCCAAGTCAATTTGGGGGTATCCCAATTTGGAGAATCTAACAAACCATCTTCAGCACAGAGCAATTTTAATCTCAGTTTAAACACATATAGCCATGCTCTTGCTTCCAGGGATAACTGTCCAAATTCTGCCCACAATACGTTAGACATACAACAGAAGATATTCAAAAATTTTCCTAAGAAATTGTGCTAAGAGTTGGTCGATATTATCAGAGAGAGCTTTAATACAAATAGCTGAGCCATAAAGAATAATGAGGGCCACTTTCAAATTAAAAGCTTGTTTTGCTTCAGGAATGTACTTCCCTATTGTGGAAAAACCTATTTATAGCATTTGTGCATGGTTTTGCTTTATTAAGCATTGTTCTAAATTGGGGGGTCCAGGAGAGATCTGCAAAAGGTAGATCAGGCACAAAAGTTTTGGTACAGAATCTCTCTTTCCTCCCACTTCTTTTTTTGAGAATACAATGATATTTCGAGAATATGAGGTTAATGAGCAGCCCTGCATTGCATATCCAATATATCCCCATCCCCAGTCCCAGGTGATTTTCAGATATTCAATAATGCAAATCCTTCTCTGTTACGGTCCTAGACAATAACCCATACTTCAATCTCAGCCACTTAGATATAGATTAAACCTTGGGAGCAGTTAGACCTGTTTAACTATAAACTCTGACATTTTTGTAATCTCCTTCAGATAAAGTTTTCAAGAAAAAGTCAAATTGAAGATATTTTTGGCAAAGCCTAAAACATGGGTTCTCAAACTCATGGCAACTCAAGGATCCATGTTTTGATTTGAAAAAAAAAATTAGTGGAGACCCCCTCCCACTCACCTGCACCAGCACATGTTAGACATCTCCTTTTCAAAGTGAACATGGCAAGCTGAAAATGCCCCTTGAAGACTTTTGTCCTCTTGTCTCCTCAAAACAATAGCGAGATCTTTATTGGCTATACTTTAAAAGCACGTTTGAGAAACAGTGTTTTGATAGTTTGTATGTGGCCAGATCTCAGAGGGTGGCTGATTCAAGTAGGCCACAACTCAGGAGGCCCTGATCTAAAGTCTAGTCAATCTTACTACTTGATTAGAAGGGACTTTACATAAGAGACACCAACAAGCTTCTTTATTGGTCCATAAGTTCTAGGTAGAGGCCAGCTGAATGGGTGTAGAAAGGGCATGAACTTTCAGAGCTACTCATAGAAACAGAATAAAGATCAGCCTCCCACAAAACCTGAAATTCCAGTATTCAGTTAACAACCACTGTTATCTATTACTGGCTATGGATGCAACATGGCATCTTTTTTTTCTTTTCTATTCATACTCCCTTCAGGCCCTCTTCCTTTGGCACTATGTTTCTTATGGGTCCTCTTGTTCTCTGACCCTTTTCAAACCTTGTAATGCACCTTTAACCTAAATTGCAACATGGGGACTCTGTTTTACATTTTTTAACAGATCCTCTTTCTCCTCTGTGATTTCCTCCTCCTGTCTTTGTCAGGGTATATGAATATAACAGTGGTATAAGCATTGTAAATTGGGGGTTAGAGGGTTAGAGATCTCAAACAGGGCATTCTTAGCATTCACACCTACATTTCCTAGAATGCCTTTGTATTTAAACAAACCCTCTACCCCCCTTCCATACGTCTATTGTGAGTCTGTTGGTTAGGTGTAGGGGTTTTTTTTTATGAAAATGTCCCAACCTGCTGTGCTCTACTGCACAGAGAAGTTTCCTTGTATCTGGTCACAACAGCCTGTTCTTCTAATTCTCTCCCCAGTAATTTTTACCCTGTGTGTGTACCACATGAATATTTTGGAACACGAGCATTCCTGGACCCTGTGCCCATGACATGAAATGAGGAAACACAGAGCATTGTTAGCTGCTTGCCTTTATCAGGAGATGAAATATTCTACTTGAGTTGCTCACATGCCCTACATAGGCTTGGCCACTGTTGTCTCTTCTAAAGCTTGATGGCTTACATGATATTGCACCTCCTCTCCTGCAAGTGCTCTTGGCATTTGACCTCTTGAACTCAGTCCACATAGTTGTCATAAGATAAATAGGTATTTCTTCTTACAGTTTGACACTGGAATGCTGCTTTTCCCCATAAACATTATTCTGTTTGTCCAGTACCATTTGATGAGATTGATTCTTGGGGGTAGAACTCCTACTGCTGCTGCAGGGCCAGAATTTTTTTAATCAAGAAAAGGAAGTAGAGGAGCAATCACGCCCCCCCCCCAGCTGTTTTTTAGGATAGGTCCTGTCTAGTAGCAACAGCAGATCTTTTGCAGGTTGCCAACCTTTTATTACTATACATTTGCCATACTTAATGAGACTAGGGACATTGACAGGAAAACAAATTCATAGTGATGGCTCTATTACAGAGCCTAAGAAAGACTCTATCTCGGGAAAATGCACAACAGACTAGTGGGCCTACTACCTCATGAATGGCATAAGACCATATGTTAGAAACTCCTTCAGCGTGGAAGGACAGAAGACTGAGAAGACAGCAGCTTGCCATAAATAACAGTTTAGGCTTGCGATCTGCTTGCCATACTCAGTGATGTCTTCTACTTTGGGCGGTGGGTAGGGGGAATAGATAGTTTGTAGTTCTGCTGTTCGCTTGTTTTTCTCTTCTATTGCTACCCTGCACTCAGCTGTCTTATCTATAAGAGGTGCCTGGGAACCAACCGCATGACCTTGGAGCCTTGGCGCTTGCATCTCTTCCCCCTTCCAGCTTTCCCGCGAGAAAACGTGTGCCAGAGTAATGGACTTCTGATCGAAAAAGGAGGAGGAGAGAGGATGATAAAACTAGCCCCTGGCCCCTTGCCCTGGTATCCCTGGCAGTTGCTTTGTACTGTGCTCTAATGGTGGTAATCTCTTAATAAACACCTTTAACCATCCAGCCTGGCCTGACAGCTTTCGTGGTTGACGCCTCCCCTAGAGTGGCTGGGGAGGCAGTTCAGCAACAAGCAGCATAGCAATATGTTCAGTAAAAGAAGGTGCAGAACCAAAGAAGCCACAACTAAAAACAACATAAGTACCATAACAGAGACCGAGCTCTTTCTGTGATTTCTACTCCTTCTCTTCGAAGGTTAAGGGAAGAAGCAGACTCTGCAGCTGGCAAGGCACATGCTGATCCTCCTCAACTCTGAATCAGGCCTTCCCTGATTCCAATCCTATGTCATCTGAGAGCAGGGCCAGTCTGACTGGAAGGCAAAGGAAACCCCGTACTGTCACTTTCCTCCAGGACACTAATGAAAAATAACCGCCTTACAGGTGCTTATTCTGAGGCTTTAGAAGCATTTGGGAAAGAGAGGGGCCAGTTACTGGAGGAAAAGGACAGTGCTGCAGCAGAATTCAAGCATATTTCAGATGGACATTTTCCTCAGGCCTTTACTGAAGATTGGCAAATTTGATCAGGGAACTAGAAGGAACACCTCAAAGTCCTAGTAAATAAACCTGTAAGGGCAATTGAGATGTTCCTCATGGTAAAAGAGTTAGGCATAGTGGTCATCTTCTCCAAACTTATTGACAAAAGAATGGAGCCACCTCAAAGATGGGCAAATACAAACCCACCAGAGGAACTGCAGACAGAGGAGGGTGAGCAAGGCCTTTGTTAACCATCCCAGCTTCCCCACCATCTTCAATGTTTTCCAGTGTAGTTCCCTATCCCATTTGCCTAATGTCAGAAAGCAGGGGCACCTGAAGCAGGGCCTTGGAAGATGACCACAGTGATCAGGTAGGTTTGTAAAGGATTAGATTCGGGTATGTTGGTGCCAAGGGCTTTAAAGATCAACACCAGCACCTTGAATTGTGCCCAGAAACAGATTGAGAGCCAGTGTAAATGGACCAAGACTGGAGTGACCCACTCCAATCAACATCCTGGCTGCAGAATTCTGCACCTATTAAAGTTTCCATTCAAAAGTAGCTCCACATAGAGCACACTACAGTAATCTAATGTAAGGGTGTGCAGTAATGTACCCAGGGCATGATCCATAGTGGCCAGATCTTTTCTGCCTATTCAAGGCTATCGCTGGCTACCCAGACGAAGCTGGTAAAAGGTGCACGTGGCCATAGTTGCCAGCTGCTTATCCAGCAGTAGGCCTGGGTCTAAGAGCACCCACAAGCTGTTCCTTCAAGGGGAGGGCAACCCCATCCAAAATGGGTGGATCTTCCTCTCCCCAATAGCACTTCTATCTTGTTAAGATTAAGTGCCAGTTTTTCTGACGTTTTGTAAGCAGTGTGTGTGTGTGGGGGGGGGACTTTCTGGTAACTACTACAACACTCATAAAGAAAACAATATTTTGTGCCTGCAGTTCTGAATGCAATGTGGATTGCAATATGCCCAACATTTGAGCCAGTTAACACAATAGCATAGTTCTAGAAGCTTGTTGATGACCGTATCCATGACTGTTCAGTTAGGTATGGAAATATGTATGTTTTCTATGAAGTACAAATCTCTTTTCCCTTTCTCCGCCCCGCCCCCCCTCCAATCCCTTTGCAGGTTGTTAGAGCTGCTGAAGAAGCTGCTTCCACCCTGGCTAGCTCCATCCATCCTGAACAGTGCATCAAAGTGCTCTGTCCCATCATCCAAACAGCTGACTACCCAATTAATCTGGCTGCTATTAAAATGCAGACTAAAGTCATTGAAAGGATCTCAAAAGAGTCTTTACACCAGCTCCTTCAAGACATCATCCCCGGGTTGTTGCAGGTAATAGTGCCTTGCATGAAGTCATTTAATCATCCTGTACCACATAATATTTCTCTATGCTGACTGCTGGCAAATGGTAAATAAGAGCTATTCAATTTGAGTAGAATAAAAGTAGATATTTATAATGGGAATGTAGCTCAGTTGTGTGGTATTTGTGTATTTCTAAAAGCTCACTGTCTTCCTCTTGGGTACAACTCAAGGGGTCTGTTCAGTCTTAGGCATATATGAAAGTTCTTTTATTTACTTCTGTGCTCCCTGCCTTTTAAGATAAGCGGGCTAGCCCTGCTTAGAGTATCCTCAGTCTAGAAAGTGCTTGTTATTTTATTGATTGATGAATCATTACTGTTCCTGCCTAAGGCAGAGTACAGTGATGTACGTAAAAATACTTGCATCATTAGAGCAGATATATACATTAGGATGGAGGTAACATATTTATTAGGAGAGATATATATTGATACGCACACACACCATTAGAATTTGTATCATTGACAGAGAGAGAGAGAATATATGCTCTTGCCTGATAATTTCATTCTGTTCTCTGTGAGTCAGGCTATTTGAAGGCCCCCTTCCCCTTTCCACAAGGCTTATTAGTTTTCCTGTAGCCCTGAGATGGCATTTGGGGTTGGGAAGAGCTACCTCAGAAGGGATTAATGGGAGCTGGGTGGCAGGCTGTTCTTCCTGGAGTTGTTCTACTCTCTCCCCCTCAGAAAAAGCAGGTTCTTCAGTAAAGAAGTAAGTATATTTATAAACCAAATTTTCCCCATATGAAATTCACACCTGCTTTACAATCCAATAAAAATCCAATCATAATAAAAACTCTTCAGCTCCAGAGGCTGCATCTACAGAGCTAAAACCAATAGATTAAATTCAGCACCTGTTTATAGAGCTCTGTTGTACCTTTATTTTCTGTGCCTCCTTTCCCAAGGTGGTGAACATTTCAAACATTAAAGCATTTCAAACACTACAAGTCCCTGTCCACGAGGCCTATGCTGTTGATTCACTGAGTACCTGGACGGGGAGTTAGTTGGGAGAGGTTAATTTCTCCTCCCCTTCCTCAGCCAGGTCTTGGTGATACATGCCAGGTCAGCCCTCTCATCCTGGATGGCCACAGTTTTGCCTGTGAGTGATGCAGCATTTAAAAGCAAGGTATTATGGGCCAGCAGGATGATATGGTCACCAGCATCACCCTGGCTGGAAGAAGACCCAGAAGGGCCAACAGCCCACAAATGTCTGCTGTTCCTTCCTTACCTGGCCTATTCTTCCCTCACCACTATATCTCCCCCAACCCCACACCCTACTGATTGCGGCACCATCCAGTGCCCCATTCTGCTCCTCCAAGCACATCACCAGTCAGCAGGTAAGACAAGGACAAACAGCCACACTTAAACACTAAAGTCCAGATACCAGCTGTTACCTGGATCTTGACAGGACAAGCAGTTCCAGAGACCAGCTCCCACCTTGTCATCAAAATTCTAACAAGGAGGCAGACCATCTGACCATCTCTTGCCTGCTGTTCCACATAGTGGGGGCTATTGTAGAAAAAAATTTCTACCCAACCAGCAGTAGTTCTCAGTGTTTTATATGAGGACATGTTCTTTAGAAGGTGCAGAACACTTGTCACACAGGCTGATACAGGGAAATAAAGGCCCACAACTATGTAAGGCCAGGATGTAGAGATCACTTAGAGGATACAGCAAGGCCTTCAGTGTTGTGGGCCCAGTGTTGTGATATAATTTACCAGAGTGCACACATGCATGGTTTTTGAAAGTTCAGCTGAAAAACATAATTCACTGCTGGATATTAAGAACCTACATACTCTATATCGTATTAATGGGCAAAGGAGTTCCTAGTTCCAAATGCATTTGATTTTAACTAGGTGATCATAGTTACCCCTTTTCAAAAGGCAATGTTAGTTCAAGGTTTAAAGACTAAATTTTATATATAGAATGCATTTCAG
Organism: Eublepharis macularius; assembly: GCF_028583425.1. Lineage (NCBI taxonomy): Eukaryota > Metazoa > Chordata > Lepidosauria > Squamata > Eublepharidae > Eublepharis > Eublepharis macularius. The sequence goes on along the minus strand of NC_072791.1, from coordinate 164,044,038 downwards.
CCGAATGGAGCAGCCCTGGTGAAATGTGTTCATCCTGAGTTTTGAGGCACAGGTTAAGAGAAATTGGCAAGAACATTTATTGGTTCTTTTACCTCTGAAAATTACTAGACACAAATCTTACAGTACAAGGTCAAAGCTAGGTTATGCCTTAGAGGCATGGCCCTGTGTTTGGGGCGGACAAGCTCTGTGTTATAGCAGGAAACTCTGGTAGAGTTCCAACTGACTCACTCAGTACAGTATCCCTAATTGTCCTAAGGCGCATGTGGTGTCAAAGAACTTTTGTCAATAAATATTCAGAATCAGGTCTTCTGTCTTTGTTGAGCTTAGTCTTTGCTTGAAATTTTCCTGTAGTGATGTTCTTCCACACTCTTGTGCTAACAAGGCGGCACACAATACACAAAATCTGGCATGCAATGGAACAGCTATTTTTAAAATGCCATTCTATTCTCTCCCCTCTCCCCTAGTTGAATCAATGTTTTGATTTTTATTTGTTTGTTTGTTTATAGACTGCTTTTCTCACTGAGACTCAAGGCAGATACTCAGGGCAGGTCATTTCAATCAACAGCTAGGACCTTCAGTGAACAATACAATAGAGTTGTAGAAATTTGAAAATAACATACATTTGAAAGCAAGCGTAAATCTGAATAGATGAAACATTGCCAAAACAAAGTATAAGTAATTAAACCTGGCATATTTAACAATGCAGAAACTTTCCAGTAGGAACATATCTACATGAACAGACAATACCCAATAGTATAGTCTACAGTCCCTATCTTTTTATCAGAGGATCTCTCCAAGCTATTTCTTACAGTTCAGCCCTATTACCCGAGTTTAAAAAGCCATGCAGAATAATTCAATTTTGCATAGTTTGCAGAAAATCAAGAGAGTGGGAGCTTTCCTAACCTCTTCAGGCATATCATTCCATAAGGCATAGGCTACCTTAGAGAATATGTGAATATGAGTAACTGATGATTTAACCTAACTGCAGGGTGGTATCTGCAGAAGGCCCTATTCAGATAAGCAAAGCTGCCTGTCATATATGTCTGCCTACATATCCGCTATGAGTATTTTCTGTATTCTGTGCTTTGTACTGATCCTCTGAGAGTATGTGAAGTTGCATATTGGTGGCCTGTTTGGCTGGCAGTTGCTTATCTTACAGGTGCCTACTGTGGTGTCTACTTTGGTTTTCACAGCTGCTCGAGAATGTGTCCTTGAGTGTCAGTTTGAGCCTGGGAACTGAAAATGACTTCATTTTTGCTTCTCTCCTCCAGTTCTTCTCTCCTCCTGTCTCAACCCCTCCCCCCCCGGCTCCTTCGTGCCAGAATCCTAACGGTCCATATCCTAAAGGCAGGAACTTTCTCTATAACTAACCCCTCCAAACTTCTACACGTCACTTCTGCCAATACCTGTGTCTGTGTATGCTGATGCTGATGGATCTCTAATAAAGTAACTTTAACTCATACCCTGGAGTGTGTGCAGTGGAGTACTATGGGGATCTAACTGCAAGAACCTGACACTGCCGTGGTAGAACATAGTAAGAGAAGCAGTCCATAGATATGATTGACAAAGGCCATGAAGAGCTTTGCACAGGTCCTTCTGCGGGTGCTACCTTGCACGTGAGCAGAGAATCAACAGCTGCCCAGACACATGCATTCTCTGTGGTGGCCCCTTCCTTATGGAATGGCCTACCTGAAGAAGTCAGGAAAGCTCCCGTTCCCTGGCTTTCCACAAAAGGTGCAAAACTGAATTATTCAAGAGGGCTTTTTACTCAGATAGGAGAGCTGTACTAAGGAAGTGGTCTCAAAGAGATGCATCAGTAAAGAGAAAGAGACCGTAGACTTGAGTATTATGTGCTGCTATGCACTGTCTGTTGCTGTAAGTATGATCCTACTGGGTAGTTCTGTGTTGTTTAATATCTCGGTCTTAGAATCGTTTTTGCTCTGTTTCAGCATTTCTTCAGCTCTGTATTGAATTTCTGCCGGTTTAAAATCTTTGCAAGTTTGAATTTATATACCTTATTATATTGTTTATTGAAATGTCCTTGGAATTGACTGTTCCAACTCACATTGTGTAATCTGCCTTGAGTCTCGATGAGAAAGACAGACTATAAATAATGAAATTTAAATAAATAAAAATGAGGCAAGCTGTTGGGGGGCAATTTGGATAAGAAATGTGGACAGCAGAGAAAAGGTTAACCTCCCTTCCTCCATTTAGGTTGTAGCATCCCAGGGTTGCTTTTGATTATAGCAAACACACATCCAGTCTATAGGGCTTTGTTACACAGAGATGCATGTTATGTGAATTACTCATTCAAACAAGTGGCCTTCTCTCATCACTTTCTTATAGTTCAGCAATAAGCAACTTTATTAGCCTAAGTGCAGAATGAAACTCTGCATTTACAGACATGAGGGAAGAGAGATGAGAGTTGGAACAGGCCACAGAGGTGATCTGACATGAGCAGTGGTAGTGGCAGTGATGGTTGCAGTGGCTTGCAGGTGGCCTCCTCCTGCACCTTCCTTACAGTAGCACCTGGCAGTAATGCTGCACACCTTCTGGGACTTACTGGAGGTAAATGAGTACAAGATGAAAGCTTGTTATCCAGGAGCTGAAAGAAGCTGCATCTACCAATATTCTTTCTTTTATACAGTTGTTAAAAATGAGCAACTTGGTATTCCTGTGCCTTTTTCTTTCCTTCTGTCTTTCTCTCTAAAAAGCGGTGTGCCACTCCTGTAACCCAGTTTAGGCTGCAAGTCAACCCTCTTGTGGGTCCCCACCCACCAGTGGAGAAATATTCTAAAGAAGTCTGAAATAGCCTCTTCTACCAGGTTGATTTCTGAGGTGTTTTGTTAAGAGTTCAGTAAGGTTGCCAAAATGAAATTAAATGTGCTGGGGCTTTGAGCTATAGTCTCCATTTTTAGAATGGGTGTATGTGTTCTGGATAGAAGTGAATATGTACTATGCTGATCATCCAGGGCCTGTTTCTTAGGGCAGGGCAGCCACCATTGATATTCTTCTTCTAGATGCCTTTTGCCTTCAGAGAGAGATTTGCCTTGGTGTTGCCTAATGTCAGAAAGTCACCATAGGATCCCAACAAATGATTCTAAGTCATATTGCTGTCATTTCCAAAGAGAGATTTTGTTATGCCTGCTTATTACACGTGTTTTCACCGTCCTTTAATCAAGCATCTGGGGAAGGCTCAACCTTACCACTGCAGAATATTCATTACAGCAGCAAAATCCAAACAGCAGTTTTGAAAGCAGAATGAAGCGGACAAACTATGGATGAAAGAACATTTCCTCTAGTGTTCCAGCTCAGGGGGCGGGGAGAGGCAGTCAAACATTTCAAGGGATTTCTCTTTCTGTGGGCTCTGTGTTTTGAGGGTGGGGTCAAATAAGGGCTTGAGAGAGTCTGGTTGGATTGTGTTGTGATTTTAAAAATCTGACTCAACCATTGAGAAATACTGTTTTGTCATGTTCACATAGTTTGTGGAATGAAAGCTATAAATAAAAGTAGCATAAGGAAAGCCTTGGGGTGTTATGAGTCCAGCAAGTTAATATCTTGTCAAAAAGAAATTGCTATAATTTATAACAAACTCACAGTGCAATCCTATGCAGAAATACTTCAAGGGATTGGACTGGCGTATCTCTGCAAAGGGTTGCACAGTTAGTCCCTTTTTAGCCAGATACGGCCTCCATTCTTTTGCTCACATAAGATCAATTCATTTTTTAAGATTCAGTAATACATTAACTCAAATTGAGAGCAAGCATTAAAAGACTAAGTAACCACATGACTGAAGGTTACAGGCGACGTTTTAAATAGCTCCAATATGGCTCCTGATCAAATGAATCCACACTGTTAGGCAAGAAGGTGGAGGAACAAACTTTGCATGCTGAGCTCAGGAACTTGACCTTAACTGGACATCTGCCCTAGAAATGTAAATTTATAAAACATACACATTTATACTTCCATCATATTTGTTAATGGAAACCTGGCCTGGTCTTGCTCATAAATAGCATCTCCCTGCTGGGGCTGGCCTGGTGATAGGAAACAATAGAAATGTCAGGAATAAAAGTCAAATATATTTGTAGGATTCTCCCAGCAGAGGTCACTCTGAGCTCAGGGGACAAGCAAACCACAAGCCAGTTGTCAGGGAACTTTGGATGGTATTTTACTGCTACAATTGCACTGTGGAAATTGCTATGTGTGACTCAGACATATCTTCTCAAAACTGTATTCTTGTTAGAGCAAGAGAGAGAGAGAACTTTTTCATAAGACACTGATGCTAGAAAAATACTCTGTTTCCTTCAGCTATTTTTCTCACTGATTTTATGAATGATGTGAAGAATCTAGTTCGTTGAATGGTATAGTTCTTATTGGACAGTGTCTGTGAAAGACAAGCTTTCCTCCCATTGTAGCCAGCCAAATTGCTTTTTAAACATTTTACTCATACAGAAGTGGTCCCCCACCGTATGACTCAAGTGATACATCACTCATCCCTTAACAAAAATGTGGTGAACAATAGTGAGCCCCCAATAATGCCTCATCATTTCATAAACCATTTTTAAATGTATTTTAATATCATTCTTTAAAGGTTGTGTTGTGCATTCCTCTTTCTACCCTGACCTGGATAGCCCAGGTGAGCCTGATCTCGTCAGATTTCAGAAGCTAAGAAGGTCAGCCCTGGTTAGGAGTTGGATGGGAGACCTCCAAGGAAGACCGGGGTTGCAGAGGCAGGCAATGGCAAACCACCTCTGGTAGTCTCTTGTCATGAAAACCCCAGCAGGGGTCTCCATAAGTCAGCTATGACTTGAGGGCACTCTCCATCACCACCATTCCTCTTTCCAGCCCTGTAGCTGACACCTACCCTGATCTGTTTTTCAGAAACATTGAACTCAAGTACAGCTCCATTCCCACAGCATGGCTATCCCCATGCATTATTACATAGGGACAGGATGGTGGCCACTGGTGCTGGATAGGAGCTAGCGCTAAGGATAGTCTTGGATTTATAATCTACCCTTCATGATAACCTCTTTTAAGGGTTTGCCTGCTGAGAAACATCCAATTCAAAGGTGCACAGTGTAACTGGGATATCTTTTTTCCTGCTGCTAAATTATAAGCAGATTCTGTAATAGGCTATCCCATAGTTTAAACCCCCATACATATCGGAGGTTTGGTTGGAGGCAATTTGCTATTTTGATGCACTCCTAGGTAATAGATTACTATTTTTAATTCTCAAGAATGCAGAAAAAAATAATATCAAGTAGAAATACGCTTGCCTAGCATATATGGGGGGGGGGGTGCACGTGTGTGCGTAAGGAAAAGCACATCATATGTGCCAACCCATGACAGCTGTACATTTTGAGCCTTGTATTATCCTCTAAACAGTGCAATTTGAACTGTGGAACCAGAACACTGAGTTGCGTCTTTTCTGATTCTTAGGCTGAAGGGGAAACATTTGGTTACCTTAGCCTGAGGCCTAAGGGAGGTGGGAGAACTAACCTCAGAGCAAAACTGTAAAGTCAGATGACTCTGTCACAGAGAAGTCACAAGGGCAGGAGGAAGAAGAACAAGGCGAACAGGAGAAGAGCCTCTGGAAAGTGTGATGGCAGAGAGGGGGGAGGTCCCCAGCATGGTGCAGGATACCCTGTTAGCAGTTCATGTTTAGTATTTTAAAATAAACAGAATAATATCATCATGGTCAGTGTTAACTGATGTCAGGTTCCTGCATTTGTTGTCAGGGTGGGTGGAAAAGAGCATGGGGTGACTTTGCAATCGGTTTCCAAAAAGTGCAACAAAGTGGGTGTTTTTTAGAAAGTTTGAGAACCTCTGGCTCTAAATTTGCAGGCCCAATTTGCCCTCCCTCAAAAGGTCTTTTAGGCTGCAAGTGAGAGACATGCAAATATAAATTGAAGAGCTGGGTGGGGGGAGTGGAAATGGACTTGAGCTTCTGAAGCTACAAAGATCACCCCCTTGCAACTTGAACCAAAAAGCAATTAACCTATTGGGTGCATGAGTTATGTGCTCTGGGGAGGACATCCTCTTCTTCACCAATAGTATGAAAAACACTGACAGTTTTTCATACTTAACATTTAAAAAAAAACCAAGATCACACAAATCAGGGAATTGACCTGAATAAGTGGGACCTGATGCAATGATCCAATAGTGGATTCTGTGACTATGGGCCTTTGGGCACCAAAAAGAACTTTTTCAGGAACAGCTTTTTTTGTTATTTGATCCTTGGGAGCTTTCTGGATATTTTGCCTGCTCAGGTCTTAGCTGGAGACAAAATCTGCTGGGAGTATAATTTGAAACCCTCAATACTCTACCACAGATCTGAGCATCTGCAGGTTCAAACTCTTCATTATATTCTTCACATTTTATCTCTCTCTTACTCTTTCTATATGCAGAGTGTTCTATGGTTACTTCATTGCCTGTTTGAAAATCTGCATGCCCTTTCTTAGTGTTGGTAATAATTTTAATGGCCGCAGTGGATCCTTCCATTAGATTTTCCAAAAAAAAACAAGAGCTGTGCAATAGCTTTTATCAGGACTAATCAAAATAAGGCTAAATAGTGTACAAAGTGTTCCAAGTTCTCCAGAACTCTTCATCAGGCTAGACGCCTTTTTAATATCTAACCTGATGTTAAAGATTTTACAATCAAGATATTATTGACCTAAAGGCTTAAAGATTTCTGGAGAACTTGAAAGATTTGTATGCTGTTTAGTGTTATTTTGGTTAGTCCTAATATTTGATGGCTTTGGATTTTACGTTGGATTGACATGGTCAGTTGAAGCCCCCCCCCCCTTCACTTAAGTTGCTCTGTGCTCAAAACACTGTCTTTTTAGAAATGCAAATCTAGGATCTCCTCCTTTGCCTCAGGTAATTATGAGTTGGCCTTCAGGGAAGTCATTGCCCAAAGTTGTATAACCTGCTTCTCTACTAAAATCTAGCAGACCACTTGGTTATGATCACACAACATGACTGAAAGCCCTGCAGAACTCAGTTTCTTACACATAGGGACTTTGCTGTTCCCTTTCATGACATGTGGATCCAGTTTTGTGCTGTATTGTCAACTAAAATGTTAGTTACTGAGGTAGCTGTTCTGCTAATAAAACCCTTGTTCTGTATCAATGAGCTGTAGATGAGGAAATTTTAAAAACCCAGTCCACGGATTAAATTGACACACACAGATACGCTCCCCTCACATTTGCCAATGTGGTCAAGGACTACACAACAATACTACAGACAACCCAGAGCTATTATCCACAAGCATATGTGTGATATGGGATGCCATGTGGCCCAATAACTGTACAGTGTCCACCGAAACTACTGCAACTAGTTGGCATGCATGCATTACATTTGATGCCCTACTCATACCATGATACACTGAGTCATTGACAGCTGCTATAGAGGAGATGGGATGTAGGCCCCCAAGACACAGACAGGAAGGCCACTGGCCCAGATTCATGCAGGGTACACAGCATCAGTACCACATTTGTGGGGAACATCCTAAAATTCTCATTTTTGACAACATCAAGATGGACTTCTCTTTTTCAGTGTCGCTCTTTAACACTACTTTGGATTAGACTGCATTTCTGTTTTATTTGTCATAACATATAATTGAATGTTTATGAATATCCAAACTGAATTAAAAATGTTTATTCTATATATTTTAACTCCCACTAGACTGACTGTGTGTTTTTCAAAAGTTGTAAACTGGAAAAACTCCCTTTTGGTAGTAAGTAACTGAGTGTACTGGAGCTATAATTAACACAAGATGTAACTGATCTTCATTGAGGGCCAAACTACACATTATAGGGGCCATGAGTTGGACCCATAACTGCCAGTGACATTTTAGAGGAGAATTTAGCCATTTAAAAATTTCTGCAAGAGCCTGATCCTGATCAGGCACTGAGAGCCAAGCTACAAGTGACGTCTTACACAGGTTGGACACTTGTCAGCTTCTCTCAAGTTTTGATGGGAAATGTAGGCATCCTGGTTTTACAGCTTGGCTCTCCATTACAGCTGCAAGACCAGGATGCCTACATTTCCCATCAAAACTTGAGGGAAGCTGACAAGTGTCCAACCTGTGTAAGGCGTCACTTGTAGCTTGGCTCTCAGTGCCTGATCTCCCATCCCCCATGCCTTTTCAAGTGCTAAAACATCATCCCAACTGTTTCAGCACTTGAAAAGGTATGAGCAGGGCCGGATCTAAGGTTGCTGGCGCCTGGGGCAACCCTAGTCCGATACACGCAGCGTGCACACGCGCTCCCGGCGCTGAGTGATGACATCATTTTGGTGACGTCATCACGCAGGGTGGAGGCAGCGTGCGGGGCTGGGAAGCTGCCCGCGCTATTCGCCTCCCTGCAGGCGAATGGCGTGAGCGGCCTCGCAGCCCCCCGCGCTGCCTTTCGCCTGCTCCGCAGGATGGGCGAATGGTGCGGGTGGCCGCGCTGCCTTTTGCCTGCCCTGCAGGACGGGGTACGCGGCAAGCTGGCTGCCCCCTGTCCTGTGGGGCAGGCGAAAGGCAGCGCGGGGGGGCTGCGAGGCCGCCCGCGCCATTCACCTACGTGCTCCAGCAGCTGGCAGCTGCTCCCGGCGCCCCCTCCCTGGCAGCGCCGGGGGCAGACTACCACCCTGCCCCCCCTCGATCTGGCCCTGGGTATGAGGGTGGGGGATAAAATGCTGTGGCGCCACTGCACCATGTCCTTGCAGCAATTTTTAAATAGCTAAATTATCCTCTAAAATCTTGTAACATAATTTGGCCCTAATTGATTAGAAACTGCACATCCATAGAACGCTGGTCAATTTTGGATCTGAACTGTATTTTTAGTGGGATCTTTGCATCTACTACTGCAGTAACATTTTTACAACATTTCCTATTAAGAGCGTTCCTAGTGGATAGATTTGATGTGGTTTCCTCCCTTGCAAATAATGTACTTACCAAACAGTGACAAAAAGTAACTGAACTTCTCAGCGTTTCCTTTGATAAAATAAATAAAATAAATCCTTTGAAGAACAAGGGAGAACCTTCTTCATAGGCTCGTGTGCTTCTCCTGTTTATTCGTTAGACTCCTAGTAATGGAAATCTTGTGAAGAAACACTGGATTCTCATAACTTTTCATTTATTTATTTATTTAGGGCTATGACAATACAGAAAGCAGCGTTCGGAAAGCCAGTGTATTTTGCCTTGTGGCAATTTATTCAGTTATTGGTGAAGAACTGAAGCCTCACCTCGCACAGCTCACTGGGAGCAAGGTATGTGTGCAACTTAATTTTGAAATTTGAAAGGAAGACCACCTCCCTCCCCACACACATTTTTTTGTCACCATGTAGAAGCAAGGAAACCCAGCTGCTAATCACTAGCTTTAGCCCATCTGGGATATGTAAATATGTATAGGCATGTGATGCACACACAAAAATGGCAAAGCTCCAGGACAATTTGGAAACAATTGCCTTAAATACTCAAAAATAATTCTTGGATCAGAAAAATAAATGTTACAAATGCATCAGTACAATTTTAAATCCAGCTTTTCTCTAGTATTAAAAAACAGGGAATTTTAGGTTGCAGACGTATTTAGATGAAAGTATAGTTGTGCACTTTACGTCTAATAAAACCACCAGTTGGTGATTCAGGAAGAAAAAAACGCCAGTAATGGGCAGAATTACCTTTAGCTTGATTCTGAATGAGGGGATCCCTCTGAGATCATTCTGAAATTAGGACCCCCTCACCTTTCCAAACAATACCTCACCCAATACCTGTCAAGCTTCATCCCCTCCCCTATTCTTTCTGCTCAAATTACCTGGTGATGGAAGTGATAACATGGAGGCCGCATGGGAGTTCTTGTAAGGCTTTCATTCCTTCATGACGTGGCAGCATCCCAGACAGCACAGATCAACAAAAGTTTAATTTTGCCATTTCCAGTGGATTTGATATCTACTCTAAGTACTCAGTCATTCTGTAAAATTATTTTTGCATGGGATACTGCTATTTAAGCATTAAAGAAAATGGAGAGGAATACTGGTCTCATAGAAAATCTTCTCTATTGTCACAGCCACTTCCAGATAAGTTTTGGGGGAAGGAGTCAGCTGCACTTGTTGGAAGTGATAGTACCAGGGGAAAATTATTAGCTTGGTCATAGTGAGTTCTGGGGGAAATCTTTGCCATTAGTAGGTCACACACACCCCATTTCAATTTTTAGTGCCATCCTTAGTTCATGTCAATCTGACTCTTTGATGCTTTCTTCGAAGCATTGTAATTCCTTTGACAGATACTATTTTCTTTAGCAGATATTATTGTGAAACAAGTGTGGTAGGTATAGATGCGCTAGCATCTGAGGATGTGATTGGGGTGGGAAAGGTACCCTTTCCAGGTTCAGTCATATCACCCATACATTCTATTGCGAGAGTTACCCCAGCGAAAGAGCAAATAAATGGAATCCATGGGTCATTTTGCAAAGCTCTCTATTTTTTATTTCTTTTCTTTAGAGGGGGCTTACTTCTTATGTTTAGAATTAACAATTGTAGAGTAAAAATATGATGGAGTAAGAACACTCTTATGTCTATCAGATATGTGATAATCCACCATATGAACATAAGTTATATTTTACTGCTATTCAGATTTAGAGCAAAAGTAGTAAATGTGCAACAGAGGCTCGCTGATTCATGGTCAGATTACAAGTGTAGAGAATTTCTGTGGCAGTTGCTGTGGAGATGAGGATTCTGTCAGAGCTAAGAATGGAAAACTAGGTCTTAAATAAAAAGCATTGATCTGACTACTTTACTCTTTCAGATGAAGCTCCTCAACTTGTACATAAAGAGGGCCCAAACCACCAACAGCAACAGCAGCTCATCTTCAGATGTTTCCACGCACAGTTAATGGAGTTCTTTGGACATACTTGTAGACATAGAAACAATCAGCTGTGCCTCTCAGAGACCCTCCCCTCATCAGCACACTCCATCTGCTGACGAAGACCATGCAGATATTTACTGCAATCAGTATTTTTAGTCCTTTAAGGATTTTTTATTGTAGGATATTCTTGGTATTTGAATGTAAAGGAAGCAAGGCCTGGGTTGCAGTCTTCACACAAAAATGTCAGTAGAAAGCCATACATAAAATGTTGCAGTTGACCCACTAGCATTTCTAAAATTTGGAAGGTTTCTGTAGTAACATAGTTCTTCAAAGCTTGAATCATTGATAACAGAGTTTGGCTTTATGTCTGGCTGTTTACTTGTCTTGATTATTTTGCATTTATTTTAAACCTACACTATTGACTAGTTCCTCCAGCTCTTCAATTTTCTATGATTTGTTACGATTTTAAAGCAGGGATTATAATTTGGAATGTTCTTGCTGTTTTCCAGAGAAATCTGTACAGATTACAAGATCAACCAGGCATTATTTTTATAATACCATCACTTGATGAACCAGGTCATGGGAATTCCCCGGGAATTTCAGAAGATTTGAAATAGTCCCGCCGTATGAGGCAGACACAGATCTAGAGTACTTACAGCTATTTAAAGACCTTTCTTTCACTATCTACTTGCCCTCAGCATGCATTTCAGCATTTTCATTTCAATTTTTTTGTTGTATAACAGTGTGATTTACTTTAGTATAAGTTGTTAAGTTTTCCCTTTGAAGGAAAACTAATATTATTTTGGCTGCAGTCCGCTGCCATGCTTTTTTAAAAAATAATTTTTTGTTGTATATGTTTCTTTTCTTAATGTTGTTTTAGTGTTTTTATTGCCATGTCCTACAGCTGGTAAAGAACTGTCCTTTCACATAACAAATCTCTTTTTTTGTAGATAACCATAATATATTCTACCTGTAAAGGATGACACTTCTTTTTCCTGCTCTGAATAGTTTAAAAACAGAGCTCTGTTCAGTTATGGTATTCACTAAGAATTTAATTCCTTCTTTTTATGAAATCTGTTCATATGCACTGAGAGTGAATGCACTGTAATGTCTGTAAACTGAGTATCCACACGATTACAATCAGAGGAACGGACAGACCATCTTTTAGAAAATATATGTGAAATTTGCTACTACTGCTGCTTCAAACCTCAGTAAGAAATTTATATTTCCCAAAAGCTAATTGGTTTTCAGAAGCTGCAATTTGGATAACCAGGCCTTACTTTCTTAATAAAATACTGTTTTTGTTTCTCAGCTAGTGCTCCTTAGAGTGATACTTGTTCTGTTAATAGCCACCCATTGATCAGTGACTCACCATCCTTTGAGTACGCCACGACCATCACCCCCCACCCATGCAATCTGGATTATTTATAACCCCATTTTGTGTCTAATGTACCTAGAAAATTGTTTTGTTTGTCTGTTAGTATTTCAGAGTCTTGTTTCTTTAGGTGGTACTCAAAGGGCTAGCTTAGTCTGCACCTATTTTTTTTTAAGCCATTCAATTGAGTATGGAGGTTGGGTGTTTCCCAGTCAAAAGGAATTCTTTTGGCCAATCCATACAGGTGAAAATATATCTGCATGTTGTTGGCACTTAGATATCAGAATGGGGAGGGCTCCACTTTTTCCCAACACTGTCCAAATGTCTACAGCTGCCTTTTCCTTGCTGCCTCTTAAAGCAGGACTTCCCCCCCCCCAGAGTTTTTGAAAGAGAGATTTCTTTTCATTGTGTTTTTCTTCCTCCCCCTCATCTTTTCCCCCAGGCCTTTTATATCTGAGAATCTGCACAGAACAACCCTGCCTGCCATTGGGTTGCCTTAGATGGTGACATCCATGCTATTACTGGGGCACCAGTCTTCCCAGGGTATGAACAAACCAACCAACGCAACCCCTTCTAGGTCTCTCATGTAGTGCTGAATTAACTGAGGCATGTGGCTTTCTTTTAAAAAGTACACTATGTGTGCTTGCCTGGATTACAAAATAAAACTTTTCTATCACTTCCTAACTAGCTTCTCAGTAACCTGTATAAGTAATGTAACTTGCAACATTGTCATATAAATCTTCTTTCTACCACCTGCCCAGTCCCTTTATTTATCACGCGTAATAGTGCGTATTACAGGACGTTTGTAGAATGCAGCAGGACTTTGCTAACAACAATAATGTTTTAAATGGGAAGGACAAGCTGCAAAACCACTCAAAACAGTCAGCTATCAGGAAAAAAAAGTTCGTTAGCATAGTGTTCACGCGCATGTATTTAATTTCTGTTTTTGGGTTGGATTTTTTTTTGCGCTTTTGTCATGTTACATCCATATCTGTATTTATATCTTATTTGTTTCAATTTTGAGTGTATCATGGCAAATGTACAGATGTTTTTATGTTAACATTTACATGATAGAATTTGCTAAAAAATAAAACCTTTTGAGTTTGCTCTAGAATAAATGAAAGCAATTTAAATCTTTGTGGAAGCTTCTTTGCACGGCTGCTTCATCATAAAGGGAGATGTTTAAGGTCACTTGAATGAATTGTCTACACGGAGACAGAATTCCTTAAACTCCATTTTATGTCAAGGGATTTACAGTGTGACTTGTACACATGTACTATTGTTAGGGATTACAGCTGTAATCTTAGCCCTGAGCAGACGCTCAGGCTAGAAAAATGACTGATGATTGTGGCATGCATTAGAGCGCATGTTCTTCAGCCACGAGGCAGCTGTACTCTCTAGTATGTGGGAAATGAGTATGCTGAGTGGGTAGGATTTGCAGCCAAGGTCATGATGTACTTCAAGTATCTGCCCAAATATCTTGTCTTGTATCAGTCAAAGGGTATTACTACTTCAGAGAGAATCATAAATGTCATGCCTCTGACATAGAGTCATGAGTTCAAGAGTACATCACTGCTCTTAAAGATCACTGCTTCGAGATACACAGAAGAGCTTGTCAGTGCACTGAAATCCATGGGGTTTAACTATGTACTTGAAATAAAGCTCCTTTTAAAAATTTGATTCAGTCATGTTGACATTGAATGTTCAGCCAATAATTCAAACCCTGCTACCTTCTATTTCAATAAAATATTGGAAATGCTTTTACTCATTTTTATGCTAATGCTTTCTCTAGATAAATTCAGCTGATGTCAAAAATTAGGATTTCATCAGTTGAAAGCAAAGAATCACAGGTAGTGACAAATTCCAGAAGAATATCCATAACTGTAACTGGCTGTGAAAACCAAGACTTCTATGGCACTTTACAGGCTAACTAAGTGACACAATTTTTTGTCGGCTACAGCCTAATTCGTCAGGTGTATGATATAGCCTAGAAAGAGAGTAGGTGTGGGTTTTGCTGAGAGGAAAACAACAACAAACAGTTGTAGTCAAAGCCAAGAAAAGATAGTAGTAGGTATGTAACAGTTCTGTACTACCTAGAACTGAGACACACCTAGTACTATCTCTTACATTTTAAATTAAGTTTTTGCTCAGTCCCCCACATATGAAACAAAAAGCTTATCATATGTTCCACAAAACCTTCTGCCAAAATCAATGTTTTAGTCTATACAATGCTACTGAATATCTTGGGTTTAGTTTGTTTTTCAGATGCAGTTAAAGTAGGACTTGTACCCGCAGCCACAAAGTTTTTTATAAGTGACTCTTGGGTTTAGGATTTTCTGCCAGCAAACCAGTTTGTCCTCCTTTGCAAACCTCATCCTCTACACTCAAATTTCTGTATCCATCTTACTTGTTAACCAAACTAGAAGAACAGGTTGAAAGAATCCTAGAATCATCAGTGAGGTGACATTTATAGTTAATTACAAATCAGCTACATGTAAAGAGTTTGTCTGCATTAGCAATAGGAGGGCTGTGTTTTTAAAAGGCATTTGCTGTACTTGAATGTAAATCTCAGCTGCTCAGGCTTTGTAGAATTGCAAAGATTAGAAATCAATACGTTTTTACAATTTTTACTGACTCTATTAACATTTCATTCTTTTAGTCAAAGGAAATTTTTATGACTAATTGCCATGAGGGTAAAGAGACAGCAGGAAGCTCTTAATTGTATCACAGACTTCCATGGTGCTGTTCATCTGTGCTATATCTATATAATTTTATTTATTTAAAACATTTTTATGCCATCTTTCCAGCCAATTTGGACCTTCAAAGCAGCAGACAGTTAAACATTAAAAATCACACACACAAACACAGCAAAATTAAAAACATAAACAGGAAGGAGGGTAAGTAAGGGAATGCCAAACAAAACAAACAGGTCTTCGCCTACTAATTGACAGAAAGGAATAGAAAAATATCCCTGGGGAGAGAATTCTGCAGTTTAGGTGCCACAAACCAAGAAGGCCCTTTTTTGGGCTGCCATCTCACTCTAAATGACCGGGACAAACAAAGCAAGGCCTCTGAAGATTACCATAATGGTTGAGCATGTTCACATAAGAATAAGCAGTCTTTAAGTTGTGCTGGTCTCAAGTCATAGAACTTTAAAAGGCAATACTAGCACCTTGAATTGGGCTTGGAAGCAAACTGGAAACTAGTATAAATGGAACAAAACAAGAATGCTATGATCTCTATGACCTGCTCTGGTCAACAACACTCTTGCCACAGCATTCTGTACCAGTTACAGTTTCTGGACACTCTTGAAGGGCAGCCCCATGTAGAGTGCATTGCAGTAAACTAATCTAGATGTTACCAAGGCCTGCACCACAGTGACAAGATGTTTTTTACTCAGACTGAAGCTGGTTAATGGCACTCCTGCCATTGCTACCACCTGATTGTCTAACAGAAGACTCAAGTCCACAGCACCCCTAAGCTGTGTACCTTCTCTTCTTCTTTAGGGGACTCCATGCAAGACAGGCAACACTTTGATACCTATGTCAGTTCTTCCACCAACAGTAGCATCCTCCATCTTTTTGGATTAATATTAGCTCTCATCTTTCCAAGTGTTGCCTCTCGGCACTGATTCAAGGTTTTCACAGCCTCTCTCAGAGCCACTGGAAGTGTGAGATAGAGTCAAGTATCATCTGCACTTTGGTGCCAAATGAGGCCTGGTGAATGTGCACAACTGCTTTTTTAAATACATGTTTTCCAAACTATTTGTATTAACCACAACAGAGGAATAAATAATTTTAAGTTTCAACTCTATCTGACCCATTGTTACCACTGGTGATTGTCAGAAGCCTTCTTAAAGAATGTAATTACTGTTACGGGTAGTGAAAGTCTAATGTCCTGTCTATGGCCTTATTCCGTTATCACTAACATTTAAAAACCTTTAAGAACCTCATGGGCAACCCTTATTCACAAGCCTGTAGTCCCTCCAGTTGCTGGAGAAGTAGCCTGTGTTCAGTTGGCTTTTGTTTCCTCCTTGTTATCTGAAGAAGTGAGTTGTTGCTCCCGAAAGCTCATACCCTAACACAAATTTTGTTATTATAGGTGCTACAGCAGTCTTGCTCTTTCCTTGCTAGACACCAATAGCAACAATCAAAAGTTGTAAGTCAGTTTGTGACACCATTAACGTAAGCCAGCCACCTCATTTATGTTAGATCTTTTCCTTTTTATTGTTTATGCTTACTGTTTATAGTTTGGAAAGAGAGTCCCTTTTAGGAATAAGTGCGACTGGAAAGCCATAGCTTTATTTTTTTAAAATATGGTATGTCCAGTTTTATTTAATTCATCAATGTGCTTCTCAGCCAGGTCTGCCTGTAAATTGGTTATCAACAAATGTGTAGAGGCAGTGTGCTGAAAAAGACTCGCTGTGATCTGCCTATACTGGGTTAAATTGGTTTTTAGCCCTGAAGCATTACAGAAAGCTCTGAAGTTTCCGGCATGGCAAATTGTATGTTAAGCAAAGCATGATAGAAATGCAAATTTTGAATGCACGTGCTTAAGCTAGCCTTAACCCTTAATCCCTTTTATGTTCCATTCAGACAAATGGCTAAGTGGAGAGAAAATATTGCTTGTTTCACAAAATGTAGGCTGGGATATAGCTATTTACTGTACAGCTGTCACATTCTTTAGTATGTTAAGGGTACTTTGGATAAAGGCCAGGAAGGCCACCAGTAAATTTTTTCTCCTTTCAGTTAAGCATGTGCATATTTTGGAAACAGACCTCAAAAGAAGCCTGTGTCACACTGTGAACATGATAATTTATTACTAGTTTCTGCAATCAATGGTACTGTCTACTTCTATTCATCTAATGCTATTTACACATGAAGCTGCCTTATCCTGAGTCAGACCATTGGTCTGTTGCAATCAGTATTATCTTGTCTGGTTGTGGCTGTCCAGGTTCTCAAGTAAAGATCTTTTCCATCACCCACTTCTTGATCCTTTTAACTGGAGATGGTGGGTATTAAGCCTGGGACATTCTACATGCAAAGTAGATAGTCTACCAGTGAGCCTGACATCCTTCCCCATTTTAATTATGCTTGGTTTGGTATAGTAAACTTACCACCACAGCTATCCTGTTAGTGAAAGGTCATCTTCTGTTGCTATTGTCTACTAAAGAAATATCTAGTCATTCAATCAGGTGTGTAAGAGACAAGCTGCCTTGTGTCTTGCAAGAGAAAATACAGAAGCAATCAATGCTGGATTGGAAGCACAGCCAACAATTAACAACCAATATTATAATGCCCTTGTATAGACGTATGGTGCAGCTTCATTTAGAATACTGTGTGCAGTTGTAGTCAACATACCTCAAAAAGGATATTGCAGATTTGAAAAAAGTACAGGACAACCAAGATCACTGAGGGGTGTAGCATGTTTTCCATATTGGAAAAAAGGCAAGTAGGGGTTATAGGTGGAGAAAATGGATAGAGAGCACTTTTTCCCTCTCTCTGGCAATACTAGAACTCGGGGGCACTCGAAGTTGTTGGGAAATAAGTTCAGGACAAACAGAAGGAAATACTTCTTTACTCAACAAGTAATTAAACTGGAATTCAAGGTCAGTTGGAGGTGATGCTGCTCAAATAACTTTTAAAGAGGGTTAGGCAAATTCATGGAACAATACCTCAGTGGTTACTCGTCCTGATGACTGAAAGGACCTCCATATACAAAGGCAGCAAACCTCAGAATATCAGTGCTAGGAGGCAGCATCATGGCAGGGCCTTGGCCTCTATACCCTGTTTGCTTTGCCCTCCAAGGCAACTTGGCTGCTACGTGAAACATTAAGATGGACTATACGGATCCAGCAGGCTGTACTCATGGTCTTCCTTGGTGGCAATGGAAACTGTAATATCAAGCTTTAATTCAGGCGGAGAAGGTTCATCTTCCTAAGAGTGTTCACATAACTTTACACATGTACACACAGTGCAATGGGCTGCCCCATATATTAACATTTGATTTATATACCGTCCTTCAGGACAACTTAATGCCCACTCAGAGCGGTTTACAAAGTGTTATTATTACCTCACAACAATCACCCTGTGAGGTGGGTGGGGCTGAGAGAGCTCCAGAGAACTGTGACTCGCCCAAGGTCACCCAGCTGGCTTCGTGGAGGAGTGGGGAATCAAACCCGGCTCTCCAGATTAGAGTCACGTGCTCTTAACCACTACACCAAACTGGCTCTCAGAACTTGGGCACTAGGCTACTTGGAAATAAACTTAATTTAAAATAATAATAAATAAATGAACTTAGAATCAGGCTGTAAAATGTGTAACCATTGGCTAGATCTGCTAGAAAGTTTTAGCCAAGCAGACACTTTGGCTAATAATGTGTCCCCACAACAACCACCAGGGGCAGCTTCTTCCATCTTTGCAACACTGGGGAAAAAGCCATACCTAGGAAAAATGTGTCTTCTGCACAAAATAGCACAAGAATTGCATCCACTGAACAAGTCTAGGTACTCTAGAATTCTGAACATTTTGAGTTTTGAGCAAGGCCATGTGGCGTTTCCAGACAACTGCTGCCACCTTTTATCCAGACAGAAGGTATGCCTGATAGGCAGAAATTCAGTTTATCTGGTTTTCTTGAGCATGGAGATTCAGTGACAAGTAAGGTTTCCTATTTAATTTCTACATGCTACAGAGGTACTAAAGACACAGAGAGTGTTGAGACAGGGGAAAGAAAGATTTTGGTTATTATTTTACACACTGTGTCTTATACACATTTTTCTGTGTATCAGACCACGATTTATATTTCCACTATTACAGGTTTTATGCACCTCTTTCCTTTTCCAGTCAAGTCATCACCTGCTATAGATCAGTTACATCTTCCTAAAACTTCCTAACAATAGGAGCTATTCTGTTTCTTAGCAGTCTCAATATTCCAAGTAGGAAACCAAACACTGGGAACGGGCATTAAAAAAAAAACCAATTCATTCAAACGGAAAACATTAAAAGCGGTTCAAACCAGAATGATTTAAGGATGGTCAAAGGGATTAAGAGTTGGGAAACAGGCTGTTTACAAATATATCTGGAGGCGAAAAAGCACTAAAGAGAAAGTAGTAATGAGTAATTAGCGAGGAAAGAGTTGACTTCCAAGTGGCTAAGATAATGAACTCCCTTTTAAATCCAGTTTTAACAAGAAAAATTGAAGGGAAAAGGGATTTGGATCAATTAAAAAGTAGTAACCAAAAAGATGGTAAAAATATACTTGAAAAATCTAGAGGTGCCCATAGGGTTATGTACAAAAGAACTAAATCAGAGGCCTGTTTACTTAGATCCTGTGCACACTTACCTGTGAGTACATTCTATTGAACTCATAGTACCTACTTATCAGTAAAAAGTTCAACTATTAGTGTGCATGGTTCTACACATTTACCTAGGAGTAAGTCTCATTTAACTCAGCAGAATTTATGAATCATGCATGGAATTGGAGTTTCCTGATCCCACCCACATGACAGCCATTTCCCCATCCCTGTCCCTATGGCAACCATTTGCTCTCCCTATCACTGGTTTCTCTGTGTGGTTTTTGTTGAAATCGGCAATGGGATATAATTATAGTATAATAGTCCATGTATCAGTTCTCTGAATTTCTAACTTTCATCCCCCACCCACCCCCGGCACGAAAAAGTAAGCCTCTGGCTCCATTTATATTTATGAAAAGGGCTAGATGCTTATGTTTTAAAAAATGAATGATGAGAATTCTGTGGGCCTGATACACAGACTATTATAATATTAAAATATTGCCTATTTTAAAAATCTGGAAAAGCCTTTGTGGTACAGCAAAGTGGGATATGGCCATTGCTGGGGGCTGAGTTAGGGAAACTGAAACCTGCCCTGTTGCTGCTATGCTGATGCATCAGTGACTGGGAAACCATACAGCCCTGTCTGCATGTGGGAAACACCCTGGTTTGTAGGGAAGAGAATCTAACAGCAAATTAAGTTTTGCTGTGAATGCTGATCTTTAATTAGGTCACCACCTGTGAAGGGGAAGGGAAGGCATGACACAAGCTCGAGGATCCCCATGTTAATCTGTTGCTAGCATCTGAAACATACCAGAAAATGAGACAAAGAGGTTTTGAACAGGAGTTTATCCAGGGAAGAAGTTGTTGGAAAGGCCCAAACAGTTATTCTCCTTGGAAATCTAACACAGGAACAGCAGTTTTGCTACTTGCTGTAGGAGTCTGTTGCTTCCAACAAGTTCTGCTACAACCAATGTTACAAATACACTGTAAGTTTCTAGCTCTCTTTCATATAAAACAGAATAAGCCTAGTAATACTACCCCTAGAGTTTTCCTCTATCAATTTATTTATTTATTTATAATCCGTTCTTCCTGCAAGCGTGCTCACAGCGGAGTACAACAAATATCATAATCATAGGATAAAACATGGTAGCATAAAACAAACAAAATCCCTATAATACAGATTATTTAAAAACAACAGCACACATAATTGCATAACCTGTTGAAATAAGGAAGTAGGGCACACTTAACAAAATTAATTAAGTTTACCGCCTCACAATGGTTAGATTCAGTGTATACAAGTTATAATAAATAAGCTCTACACGGTATGCAGAAACTAATAACTAGTGCAACTATTATGTGGCCAACTGTTGGAGCATACTAACAGTACTATAACCATAATTAAAATTTGGCTGCAATTATCGAGACTTTTACAATATTTCTGTCTATATCTTTCTATATATCCCATGTGTGTCAGCAACAAACCCATGTGCTTGAAAAGAAATGATATAGCTGAGCATGTCTTTCCAACAGAAATGTGTTCACTTTGGTCTTTTTTTTCCTCTTCAATTTCTAAGCCATTTGAAGCTAAGGTTTCAAAGGGTTAATCCATCACTGACATGCCCCAGGGGCTAAAACTCTTGACGATTTTGTTGCTATTCTAAAAATAGGAGGCTAGCTTTCTAATCTCCTTGCCACTTATTTCCACTCCCTGCCAGTTTTTTCCTGCTTTTTCCTGCAAAGGGACATCTACAACCCAGAACTGTCTATGACCCTAAGTTTCTAGAATGATTACCAGAGCTTTAAAAGGTTTGCTCAGTTCAACAGTTTAGCATTCTTAAGCTGTCAATTAGTTCTGTAACAGCTTCAGCAAAGTCAAGTCAATTGCTGAGTTCTTAATATTTTTGTGTAAACTGACCCTGCGAAAGGATGCAATTGGGTAAATAAACCTCAGGATTCCATTAAATATATCAATCTTGAGTGAGCTTTCTAAGATTTTTTCCTAAGATTTACAAATAAGAGAATCTTATTTATCTCATTTGAGTAACACTTTTTTTCTAATGAATGTGAGACAGCATACATGAAGATGTCTCCTAACTCAGAGCTTACCTCTGAACTAGGGCTGAACTCCATTAGATGCTATAAATTCTGAGTTCCTAGGTGCTTTGTCTTTCTTTTAAAGAGCCGATGTGTGGAGCTCTGATTTGGATCAGGATCACAGAGTGGCAAGACATGGTTTAAACCTCACTCACTCACAGATCTGATCTGCTTTTACAAGCAGATGTAGGCTAGAAAGTTAAAATGGTCCTGGAGCAAGTCAAGCCAAGTGGCCTCTGAAGGTAGTATAAGCCAACACGGCCGGACCACACATCTAAGAGCCAAGCTACAAGTGACGCCTTACACAGGTTGGACACTTGTCAGCTTCCCTCAAGTTTTGATGGGAAATGTAGGCATCCTGGTTTTACAGCTTGGCTCTCCATTACAGCTGCAAGACCAGGATGCCTACATTTCCCATCAAAACTTGAGGGAAGCTGACAAACGTCCAACCTGTGTCAGGCGTCACTTGTAGCTTAGCTCTCAGTGTGACTGATCATGGACGTTAGCTCACTCATTGCATCACCCTCCAAACTGGAAGTGGTGCAGAAAAAGACCATAGCAGAGCTGATACCAACTGTCATTGCTGTTTAAATACCTGAGCTAAGATCCCCCTGAGGCTCATGTGAGTTGCTGGGACTTAGCTCTGCTTCTCCCTGGACAGGGAGGCAGCTCCCTAAGGCAGTGGCCCACTGCGACATTTCTCTGTAAATTTAAATGGCTCCTATGCTCCTCCAAAGATTTCTTGGCATCATGTGCTGCTCAACCCACATATGTGACTTAAGCAAAGATAAGTTATATAGGTGAGTACAAAATCTGGACTTACCCACTTTTTCCTGATTCCAATTCAGTACTAAACCACACTAGCTCATTATTCACCCTTACACCTTCCCCCAAGTAGTAAGTTGCATCACTGGAGACCAGTAGATTAATTTGACAGGACAAGTCGCCACAGTAGAGAGGAAGAACTTGCAAGCTATTCAGCCAGACTTTGGTAAGGTGATCGGAAAATCTGTCTCTTTGTGGGGGTAGACAAGTCAAGAAGCTTCCTGCCTGAGTATCTGAATACTTGCCCTACCTCTGATTATATTATCTGATAATACAAAAAGTGGCATAGGGCCCAAGGGTATGTACTCAAAAGGATGTTATTATCTAACAGTTGCTGCATCTGAGAAATGTTTACTTTAACCACACCTTATATTTTTCAGCCAGTGTGCTAGTTTGTGATTATTTATAGGGCTTCCTTTATACCTTGCTCAACATTTCTGTAAACCTCACTTTACTATTTATGAAGTGAAAGGAAAGAAAAATTAGAGAGATCTTTAATACTGCAATCCAGATAGGGGCAGTTCAAATTTAATTTTTTTCTTGAGTAGAAGCTGCTGCAACATTTCCTTCTACACTACTGTGCTAACAGAGGAATCCTGAAATCACAAGGAAGGAGCTAACGATTATGCCAACATCACCCAGAACAGGCCTTTATGTAGAAGTAGGGTTGCCAAACTCCACCTGAGGCCTGGAGATCTTCTGGAATTACAACTCATCTCCAGGCTACAGAGATTAGTTTCCCTGGAAGAAACGGCTACTTTGGAAGGGGAACACTATGGCATTTATATCCTGCTGAGGTCCTTCTCCACCCAACACCTTGCCCTCTGTATGGTCCATCTCTAAATCTGCAGGAATTTCCCACCTGGAATTAGAAGCCCTGTGTAGAAATAAGTCAGTTATAAATATATTGGTGCCCCCCCATCCCACCTGCCTGCAAATTAGTTATTGAAGATAGAGAAGGAAATAGCATGCAACTAATCAAGTGATTTCAATTTCTTAGCATAGGGCTTGTGATTTTGAAAGTAAATGGCTGCTCAGGTGCCCTTCACTCTGAACAGAATACCCCTCTGTTGTTTGCCAAATAGAGTAAAGCAGGCTCCTTAATTGTTCCATTGTTTCCAAGTGATTGCATGTGATGGCATCTCTTTTGCTATATCCAAAACAGCTGAGTATCCTACTGAAGAAATTGCTGAAAGTAGCTTCTTCGTTTATCACAACAGGAGATGGGCTGGTTTAAGATGACCTTGAGAATTGATTATGGAGGAGGAAAAAGCGAATAATTTTGACATGGGCTTTTATGCTTCATCAGTGAAGTCACCCATTCCCAGTTTATTATGAGATAAAGGACAACCAAAGATATCTCAGCTTCTGTTGCTTTATCAATGTTCAATCTGAAAGGCAAGGATTTTAAGTTGGATCATTTACCTGCCTGTGGTTTAACATTAGTGAAGCTAAGATGTTGCAAAACTGAAGAAATGGTGAGCTGTGGAACATTTCTCCCCTCAAAATCACTGAGTAAACATTTATGTTATCTCTGGGGGAGTCCAAACTGGTTATTACAAAGCCTTTACAAAGTGATCCATGTTAGTTTCCCAACAAACAACACAAACTCGGTATAAAAGAGATTGCACCTTTGGTTGTGTTTGTAATCAGAACAGGGATGTGAATTTGAAGTATTCAAAACATGGACCAATCTCTGTGATAACTGTCTCCTAGGGATGGTCTCTCAGGGCAACAAGTTTATCTTGTTGCCCTGCAGACTAATGTTCTGCAATTTAGAATGTCAAGGTACTAAAATGAAGCATATGTGATTAATTGGACACAAATCCTACTCAACATCAACAGGAGTAGTAACACAAAGTGCTTCTAGATGAAAATACAAAGATATTTTTATGGTATACTATTACTGTATCTGTCCCGTGGCAATTGTTCACAACCTAATCCCCACAAGTGAACAGAAACAATTTTTGAAGTCATCTAAAAGACGAAGAACAGGCATTCCTGCAGCCACCCTACTCCCACAAAGGATTTGAAGGACACAGAGAACACGTTCTCCTAGCAAAAGGATTTGCTGAGGGATACTAGAAGGGTTTTCCAAGGGAGGGAGAAGAGACATCTTCCCCTTTCCAATTTGGTGTAGTGGTTAAGAGCACGGGACTCTAATCTGGAGAGCTGGGTGTGATTCCCCACTCCTCCATTTGAAGCCAGCTGAATGACCTTGAGTTAGTCACAGCTCTCTGGAGCTCTCTTAGCCACACCCACCTCACAGGGAGTTTTGTTGTGGAGATAATAATGACATACTTTGTAAACTGCTCTGAGTGGGCATTAAGTTGCCCTGAAGGGTGGTATATAAATTGAATGTTGTTGTTGTTGTTGTTGTTGTTATTTCTTGCAACAGCTTGGTAAGAAGACACAACTGTGGGGCACCTTGTCTCGGCAACACATCCTCTTCCACTGTGTTACCTACCCAACCGTCCTGCGGAACAGCAGCTGTCCTATACCAAACCTTTAAACCTTAGGAGCATTAGAAATATATTGGGGTGGCTGAGAAATATATTTGGGGTAGAAAAGAAAACTTGAAAGAAAGTTCTGCTGGATGTACCTGTGGGCAGCCTTACATGGAGCTAATA
This sequence comes from Eublepharis macularius, assembly GCF_028583425.1. Lineage (NCBI taxonomy): Eukaryota > Metazoa > Chordata > Lepidosauria > Squamata > Eublepharidae > Eublepharis > Eublepharis macularius. Next base: position 164,018,971 of record NC_072791.1, on the reverse strand, counting down.
GTCATCAATGGTGCATCAGGAAAAAGATAAAAACCTTTCCATGCTCAGCAGATCACTATTCTAGTCATTGTCACATTTTTGCCCTGTTCAGAAACCTGAGGAAAAGGAAAGTTTAGAGAGAATGAAAGACTGAAGAGCCATCTCTCCCTTCTAAAAAAAGTTGTCTCCTTCATTCTCTCACTCATCAGACCAAGTATTTGGCATTGTGACACCCCACCAAGTATCTGTCTCAGCTCAGCCAACATAATTTCCTCAGTATCTCCTAATTTGGGCTCTGCAACTGGCTGGACGTCAGTGGTTTAAGAGCTGAGCAAGAAAACGGGATGAGAAGAAAGGGAAAGCATTCAGCTAAAAGAATCTTTATTATCTTTTTTTCTTGAACACACAAATCCCTGTTCACTGCAATAGCTGGTACTCATATAGCTGTGCATAAGGATTTTCAGTGCTCACTTGCTGGGCTGAAGTGGTTCTGGGTTAGGATGGTTTTGAAAGGCAGAACAGTATGGTCCTGAAAGGCAGTTTAAGCAGGGGCAGATTGACCATTTAACTTACGAGCCCCTGGTAGTCAGGAGGAGGAAGTATCACCAAGCTCTAGCAACTCTCTCAGAACCTCAGAGGCTGCTTGGCTCAAACCCTTCATTGGCAATGGTAATTGATATCAGTTCACTCATTGTCCTTTCCTACTCTGCTGCCAGCTTTCAACAGGAAGCAATACCCGCTGTTCACAGCTGAACCAAGTAACCCTAGCAGTGCTGTCTTGTAGCAGCATAGGGCCCGCTCAGCTTGGCTTACTCTAGGGCCATTTTCATTTCCCAGACCACACCTGAATTTAAGAAACACTGAAATTAAGGAGCACATTGAATTCCTTTGAGAACAGGTGAAAGGATGGGAGAGAAATAAAGAACAGAAATAGAAATGGGAGACTGAATTTTGAGCAGTGCCCATTGATTTTCCCTCCTTATATTGCCTTGACTGATTTAAATTTGTGAGCCCTTTAGGGACATATAGATGGATCTGTTATTTTAATGTATAATTGCTATTACTTTGCTTCAGCCCTTAAGATAAGGCAGGACATAAAGCAAGCAGTATAAAGCAAGATTAGTCACAAACACTGTAGGCTTACTGCCTACACTGCAGCTTCATGTTTGTGCAAATGCTAAACATTAACTCAGATATCTGTGTTTAACATAATAAAGTGCTTTTCAATTGAGAAATGAAGGTGGCACAAGAATAAATTCCTGTCAGGCTCATAAGAGGTGCAGGAATGTATAAGTCAGCCACCAGGAGTCTTATTGATGGTTGCTATGCGTGAGCGCATGCGTACATGAATAAAAACATTTTGACTATAATTAAATACATCCGCAATGTTCTCTCTATTGTGTAGTTAGAGTTTTGTATACAGTAGCATATACGCAGTTAGTAATTTATTGCTGATAGAAAGGCAGGAGGGATTGGGAGGAAGTTAAAGCATTTTTGGCAGCAATATCTAGCATCCAATTTATTATGGTTGCCAAATCTAGGTGAGGAAATTCCTGGAGATTTGGGAATGGAGCCGGGGAGTGTTGATTCTGGGCAGGGGAAGGAGCTTAGTGGTGGTGATATGATGCCATAGAATCTGCCCTCTGAAGCTGTCCGTTCCTGCAGGGGAACCAATCTATGTAGTCTCAGTTCAAATTCTAGGAAAGATTGGCAACCCTGGAGGTTGGCAACCTGAAGCCTCATATATAATTGTAGTTCAGATGCTTTGTTGACTCCTCAGAGCTTACAATAGTTATTTTGCAAATATAAAAATATGAAATATTAATAGGGAAAAAAGTAGATTATGACAATTGGCATATAATTGCCACTTAACACTTGAAACCAGATGACCACTATACTTTCAGCAAAGCCCAAACATATAACTGCATCTGATAAAGCAGGATTTACATCAAGCATTTCCAAAACAGCAGAGTACTCATGAGTCACCTTTGACAAGACAAGCCCAGCAGAAAAAGTAACAAAATGCCACTGGCTGTGTCAACCACAGCTCTCAAGTTATAAGCCTCTCCAGTGCATCATCAAAGATCCACTACAGTCTTGCCCGGAACATAATACTTCACTCAGGCAGGCACGGCTGGGGAAATCTGTCCTTGCTTAAAGATAACCTCCTCCTGTGCCTGAAGAAATTACTCACCAGCAGCGAAGGACCATCCAATGGAGATACAAGCACATGCAATAAGCCTGAAAAATCATGGTGCAGCCTCTGTTCCCGTGTCTACTTGAGCAACACTGTTGCCGGACCTAATCAAACCAACCATACTATCAAAGACTCATTTACTTGCACAGTTTCTAAGCTCCTATATCTTCCGGCAATGTACTTTTGTTGCTTACATTGGACAAACCAGGCTGCCTCTCAGAGAATAAATGAATGGAAATCAGAAACAGTGAGATAGCATTTTAATCTCCCTGGATACCCACGAATAGACTTGAGAATATCAATACTTCAGCCAACAAATTACTCTGTCAAAATTCATATGCAAATGTGACACAAAGTAAGTTGATCTCCATGGGGCTGGGAGTGGCCAGCCCACTACAGAAAATACTTATCCTTCTTTCGATCACATTCATTTCCCTTCCCCAGTTCATCACCAATTGAGAGTGGTTAACCACCTATCCGATTTCTATTTGTAATAAAAGTATTTGTGGCAACTTAAAAACTAGCAATGTCACATTGTATTATAAGATTTCACGAACTAGATGCTACCTTGAATACATCCAGCTAGTAGCCTTGGATGCTGCATTGTCTCCGGCACTGGGGCAATTCCTGAAGGGGGCTTGGGGTAGGCAGCCCCTGGCATGCATGTGGACAGTGTCACACCAGACGATTTTGCACCCAGCACCAAGCAGCCAAGGCACTAACAGCTCTGTTGGGGCCAGCAGTGCAGAAGAAGGCAACAGATATGTTGTATGCCTATCACCTCCAAGATCTGCACAGCCATCAGCCAAATCCCTGAGCTGCTGGCAATACTGCCAAGGCTTGGCTTGCTCCAGGCATGTCTCCATGTACAACCCTCACCCCCCCTCAACCCCATTTGCTGGCACACCAACATATTCATAGGTAGATATTGCATTTATGCTACACTTAAGCCAAAAAGGTTGCCTACTCTTGCCCTATGCCATTAGAACCTCCAGGTACTTGTATGACATTATGGATCTCTTAAGGAAACTATGATCCATTGACAGTTTCCTGGGGAACACTATCTTGGCCATCGCAGAAGTTGTTATGGAGTTCCTGAGGAACCTATAATCCATGAACAGTTCCTTGGGAAACACTGCTGGATCAGACCAGTGGTCCATCTAGTCCAGCCTCCTGTCTCACACAGAGGCCAACCAGTTGCTCTGGATGGCCAACAACAGGGCATAGAGGCTGAGGCCTTTCCTTGAAGTTGCCTCCTAGCACTGGTATTCAAAGGTTTACTGTTTCTGAAGTTGGAGGTTCCCTTTAGTCACCATGACTAGTAGCTACTGATAGATGTATCCCCCATGAATTGTCTAACCCTTTTTAAAAACCGTCTGTGCTTGTAACCATCACTACATCTTCTGGCTGCTAATTTTACATTGTAATCATTTATTGAGTAAAGCAGTATTTCCTTTTCTCCATCCTGAATCTACTGCCCATCATCTTCATTTGATGGCCTTTAGTACTTCGGGAAAGGGAGAACAAGATTTTTCCTCTCTCTCTACCCTATGCATAATTTTATAAACCTCTAGCATGTCTCCCCTTAGTTGTGTCTTTTCTCAACTGAAAAGTGCTAGACTCTTCAGCCTTTCCTCAGAGGAAAGGGGTTCCAAGCCCCTAACCATCTTGGTTGCCCACTTCTGAACTTTTTCCAGCTCTGCAATGTCATTTTGAAGAAATGGTGACCAAAACGGCACACAGTATTCCAAATGAGGCTGCACCATAGATCTATACAGGGGCATTATAATTTGGCTGTTTTATTTTCAATCCCTTGCCTAATTATTCCCAGCATAGAGTTTGCTTTTTTTTATTTTTACTGCTATAGCACACTGGGTTCACATTTGCTTTGAGCTGTTCACTATGACGCCAAGGTCTCTTTCCTTCATTGCAGCAAATTCAGAATCCAAAAGTGAGGGAAGGGAGCTGTTCTACTATGCATCGCCTTGGACTTACTTACATTAAACTCCATTTGCCACACTGTTGCCTACTCACTCAGTTTGTGGAGATCCTCCTGGATCTCTTCACAGTCAGCCTTGGTATTCACCAACCGGAATAACTTTGGGTCATCTGCAAACTTGGCCACTACACTGCTACCTGCTCCTCAGTTCCAGCTCATTTATGTACAAATTAAATAGCCCCAGCCCCAGTACTGATCCTTTTGGGACCCCTCTGCTTATTTCCCTCCATTTAGAGAACTGTCCATTTATTCCTACTCTCTTATTCTTGTTTTTAACCATTTTTAATCCATAAGAAACCTGGGCCGTCGTCACACAGGCCCTTATCTCGCCAGTTTCGCGCCTTAAATTGCATCCTCTGTTCTCGTTATTAGAACGGCACATCCCACCTTTTTTCTATTTGTTGCGCTTCCAGTCAGCCTCATTATACAGGGGAAGCGCAAACATAATGATAGCAACACTTCCTTCCTAACCTGCCTCTCAAAATCCGCCCCCCCTTTTTAAAAATTGTCGCATACTTGCGATATATCATTACTTCGTCATAACAATGTTATGTTGTACAAATCTTGAGCTTAAACGTGATTAGTTGAATAGCTTTCCCGCCCAAGACATGTTGAAGAGATTGGTTGAGCCACCTTTTTTCAAAATTTGAACACCCGTAAATAGCCTTTTGGTGGCAAAAATTTCCTTGTCTGCTGAGACTCTCGGAAAAGACAACCATGGCTCACCAAAGAATCTTGCTTCTTTTGGTGGCGCAGCTGGTCAGTTGTCTTTTACAGAGCACAATGGCACTGTGTCAGGCACACCTACGCTCTCTACAACGTCGGAGAAGAGTGGCTTCCAGGCTTTTCCTGTCCTCAGATGTGCCTTCAACTTCAGAACGTCGTTTTGGGAAGGAGAGAAGGAGGATTCGTGAACGCTGGCATGCCCTTGCCGGCATGGCTGTTCCCTGAAGATTCTGGGTCCGTGAGCGGAGTCGTGACTGGTGGGAAAGGATAGTCTTGACCACTTGGGATGACAGCCAGTGGCTAGAATGTTTCAGGATGGACAGGGCTACCTTCATGGACTTGGTTGCTGTTCTCCGCTTGCGACTGCAACGTCAGAGGACCAACATGAGAGAGCCTGTGTCGGTGGAGCAGCGCGTTGCCGCAACACTATGGTTCTTGGTGACTGGTGCATGTTACCGCATTACAGGGGACCACTTCGGACTGGGTCCATCCACCGTAGCAACAGCTGTTTTGGAGGTTTGCCACACTATCGAAGTAGAACTTCTTGCAAAGACTGTATGCCTGGGCGACGAGGTCGGAAAGGTGCGTTTAAAAAAAAAAATTTAACCTAATATCGATATAACGTCATATCAAAATGATTGACAAAGTGATGTCCCACTAGAGTACCCAGTTAATATCTATGTATCTAAAATAGAGTTTTCAAAGCTGAAATCTCAGTTTAGATGACCTATATAATTTCTGAGGTCTAATTTATTGTGTTGATTTTTTCTTCTCAGATTATGGATGGATTTGCTGGCCTTGGTTTTCCTCACTGCATTGGGGCAATCAACGGCACCCACATTCCTATCAGCGCACCTGGGGGCAGCCCTGAACAGTATGGAAATCGTAAAATGTTTTCCTCAATGTTGCTGCAGGGCACCGTGGACCACACAGGGCGCTTTGTGGATGTGGAAATAGGATGGAGTGGTAAGAATCATGATGCCTTCGTGTTCAAAAACTCCTGCATCTGCACAGCCATGGATGCTGGCACGTTTGTCCCTGGTAACCCAACACTGAACTTGGATGGGGTGTCTGTGCCACCCATCATACTTTCTGACGGGGCCTATCCCATGTGGCCGTGGCTCATGAAACCTTATGGCAAGCTTGCTGCATCACGAAGAGAAATTAACTTTGACCGGTTCCTGTCCAGGTCTAGGAATTAGGTTGAACGATGTTTCGGGAGACTGAAGGGGCGCTGGCAGTATTTACTGCACAGACTGAGGGCCAGGGAGGAGAATCTCGTATCAATAATCTCTGCGTGTGTAATCCTCCACAATATCTGTGAGGCCAGGGGACAGCAGGTCCTTGGAGAACTTAGAGATCCCTCTCCAGTAGTCTTGCCTTCCGAGGGTGATGAAATAGTTGATAACAACAACTCTTTACTTGAGGCAGGAAAGGTTGTTAGGGATGCTCTTGCAAAATTTATGGAGTCACAAAGAAGGCAGCACTGACATGATCAAATGTTATTTTGTGTCAAAGTTGCCTGAACACTGAAAAACAATCTTTGCACATACTTGTTTATATATGCTCTTTTTTGTCATTGACGATGAACAGTGATGAATACATGTTGTGAATTTTGATTATAATTTGTACAGTACATTAAAATATTCTCCAAAAAAACCCCAACCCCAAGGTGGTGTGCTTTGCCTTCAACTCTGAAGCCGTGGATTGTGTTATTGCTGATTTGGTTCTCCGAAATAGGTTAGGACGGTGAAGCATGGTTTCTGAATTTTGTGTGGTGGGTTTTTTTGAAGCATAGGCAGAGTCATAGTTTGCTCCGTGCTGCTGTGTTGTCACCGCTTCATGCGTTGTGTAGGCAAACACGCCACTTTTAATTGAAAATTGAGACAGTGTCACAATGCCCTTCTACACATAACAGGACAGTCAATTCCTGTATGCCATTCTCATGACGGCTTTGGGCTCCAGACTGCCTTTGCCTCTCATGATTGTCTTTGGCTAACATATTCTCCGTTCTCCAAAAGAAATGTGAAAGCTTTGAAATGCGTTTCCTAAAATTGCTGCTCACCTGCGACTGTGGCATTTGTTGTACAAGGTTGAATAAGATGTCCAAGTGAGTTTGGCCTGACCGTATACAATGCAAGTCAACAATAGTGCGGACCAGAGAATCCGCCCACTGCTCTGTGCAGTGTGCCTTTAATCGAAAAGGAAAGAAGAGGGGGTACCTGCTGTCTTGGAAGGGGGGAATGGGACATGTGCGAAAGTGGGAGAATATGAACCCTTTAGCCCCGCATCCCTGACAGTCAATGTACTGATGCCTTCTGAGTTCAATGCGTGCATATTTTTTTTTTACAATTACAAGGGTAAAGAAATTTCTAAAACACACCCTTGTACATCCTCCATTCAACAGGGGATGACACAACATCGAATGTGGAAAAATCAAAGGGGGGCAGTGGGAAACGAACAATAGTTTGTTACGCCGCACCGCCCTCCATTCTTTTTCTAGTTCGTCAATTTTTTTTTCCTATGGATGAAGCCCAAAACTGGGATGTTGTTTTCCTCCTTTTACTGTCCTTCCAATTCCTTTTGAAAATAATGTGGAATCCAATGCAGAACCTGTAGAACGACCCTTGACCCTGTTTTCCCGCCGAAAAACCGGTCTCTCCTGAGCATGCTCAGTTTTGCTATTTTGTTATTCCAAATTTAGACTGGAAAACAGACATGTCACCGAGACACTAAGGAGCTTTTTGGTGCGATGAAGAAGTGGAGGTCCTACTGGACCTGATTCTTCAAAGTGGAAAGGTGGAGCAACTAATGAGTAGCACCCACCTTCCCACCAAGGCCATTTTTGTTGTTTTATCTCGAAGGCTGACCGCCCGAGGTTATCAAAGAACAGCAGACCAGTGCCGGTCCAAATTCAAAAGGACGAAGGGGGATTTCTACAGTGCCCTTGAGTCCTGGCAAGGAATCCCACGGCAGAGTGGGAAGCCACCCCACTTCAGCACGATGATGCGCCTGTGGGAGGCAGCTGGCAGACCAAGCTGGCAAGAAAGGCGTCATGCTGATGAGTAAATCTTCTAATGGTGTGGGCAATGGTTGGGGTTTGGGGGGGGGGGTGGATTAATTTCTGAAAGCTGCTTGTTGTGAATGAAGAGAGCGATAATACGTAGCAGCCATTGATTGTGATCCCACTAAATATTTCCTTTAATATGATGCTTGCACTGATGTCTAGTAGAATTTCTGCTCTGGTCATGAATATATTTCTGGATGTAAATTTGTTGATTAAATGTTGGAGGAATCTGATAATGTGATGTAAATGGATACTGGGCTCATGACAATGTTGATTGCAGTTAGGTGACTGACTTGCCTTTCCAGATCACCAGTGTCCTGTTAGAATAAATGATAATCCACCTAATGTTTCCATCAATCCCTTGCCCAGCAATGCAAAGTGTGGACACAGGGAAACTAATCTGTGGTTGGGCATGGTCACACAGTTCTGGTTTCCAACTTTGAGTCACCAGACTCCTAAACCTTGACCATGCAATAGCTTTTGGTTGCTATTCAGAGAATCACTGGGAACATGACCTCTGATCAAATATATGGCTCCCTCTTTACAGCTGTGCGTAGGGGGAGAGAGAGTCAGCAGGAAGTGGCACCATTGCCAGTAGCCGCCCAGGAGAGACCAGATCCTGTCAGTGAGGAGGATCAACCGACAACTGGTCCCACAGCATCTTCAGAACATCCTCAAGGTTAGCGTGATAACTGTAATTGTACACCATGAAAAGAGTGGTATACAGGCTCCCCACAAATGTTCGAAAACAGCATGTTGGGCTTAACAGACGTCTCCTGATTGATTATTTGAGCCTGTATAATTTAAGGAAAACCTCAACATTAATCGCCATTTGTGGCACAAAGATGACAATGAATTGTCAGTGAAACAAAGAATCTTTAATTGTCATGAGTACGATGTATTGTCGAAGGCTTTCACGGCCGGAGAACGATGGTTGTTGTGGGTTTTCCGGGCTGTATTGCCATGGTCTTGGCATTGTAGTTCCTGACGTTTCGCCAGCAGCTGTGGCTGGCATCTTCAGAGGTGTAGCACCAAAAGACAGAGATCTCTCAGTGTCACAGTGTGGAAAAGATGTAGGTTATTTGTATCTACTCAGGAGTAGATACAAATAACCTGAGTAGATACAAATAACCTACATCTTTTCCACACTGTGACACTGAGAGATCTCTGTCTTTTGGTGCTACACCTCTGAAGATGCCAGCCACAGCTGCTGGCGAAACGTCAGGAACTACAATGCCAAGACCACGGCAATACAGCCCGGAAAACCCACAACAACCATTGTCATGAGTACATTATTTTGTGACAGGCAATGTGAAGAGGCCAATCGTTTAAAGAGGAATCCACAGCGTGGTCAACACAAACTGAACAACATTCCAAACACTATGAAAGAGCAACAAAACTATGGAAAAACAGATAACATGACATGTTCAGAGATGTCAAACTGTAGTATTAAATCATCCCTCAAAAACAATTTCTTTTTCCTTTGCTATCACAGGTAGTGAAGATCAGGGGAGCGAACAAGTGATCCCCTCCACAAGCGGCCCGCCCTCCTGCCAGCCAGCCTCCGAAACATCAACTCTAGAGAGCATCCTCTCCACGGTCCGCTCCATGGAAGGAAGGATACTGGCCTCCAGTAGGTTCTGATATCTAAATGTGTCAACTACACGCTTCTCCAAATGGAATTGTGCAGTTGACAGTGTTTTGACTCTGTGTTTCAGTAAGCAGCGTGTAGAGTGATGTGAGGACCCTAGAGGCCCGTGTGTCGAGGCATGGTTGCCGGCTGCTGGCAATTGAGCGGAGGGAGCACAACAGGGCAAGGCAAAGTGTCGAAACACTGTCTTGTGGCCAGGACCCATGATTTGAGAAGCTAACTCTTTGTACATAGTTATCCTGTTCTTGGCTCCTTAATTTTTTGTTGAGCAGAGTTTGTTGATACTGTTGTGTGTTTCCAACATATATTTTAAAAAATTCTGTTGATTTTCACTACCTGGTCATGTGATGATTTCTTCATTTTAACAAACAATGAATAACAGGTGATCATGGTGATTCATGTACACGTTTGCATGTGGTTGCTGGAACAACTGACAATTGGTGCGGTACATGTGCACCTATGGGTTAAAACGCTCCCTAGCCTTGCCCACGCATGATCTTTTGGGTGCTTCCTTTCTGCTTAAGTCAGAGGAGCTCTCACGCACACTAACAGGGACCGAATCAGGGGGAATTGGTTGGTGCTGCCGCAGAATGGCATCCCCCAATGTTTTCAGTGTTCCCACCGCTGTACACATGACTTCAATGTTTTCTAACCAGGCATCTTGGAACATTTGGCGCTCCAGCCTTGTCTCCTGTAGGAATTCTATATGCCTGCGCCCCTCCTCTTCACGCCACTTCCTGGTCTCCTCTTGCTCCTTCCTGCGCAGGGCCATCTCCTCCTGGTGTTCCTCAGATGCCTGTGTCAGAAATTTGTCAGCAGCACTGTTGATTGCAGAGCCCCCTCTTTTCCTAAACCTGATGTTTGCCAGGCGTGTTCCAGGTGACAAATCCGCTGTTCAGATCAGATATCTTTATTATGGTCATAGACCACACACAAACCTGCTGTTGTCCTGGCTGGGGTTCCTGAGTGGAGAAATAGAGAGATTGGTGTATAGACGTGGATAAGAAGGAACAAACTGCAATCATTCCTTGGTATTGATTGACTCAACCGAAGTGCGAGGCACATCATTGCCCAGTCAGTGCTCCCATGTGTGTTTCAGAGGACCTCAAGTCTGATTTTTCACCACATCATCCAGTACCCACCTTCTGTGGTGGACCGTGGTGAGGGTGGGTTATTTTCCTTATCATGGACATTATCATGAGTGCTTCTGCAATGGTCACTGGAAAAAGTAGATAAAAGAACAATTGCACGTCAGCTTTCCATGATAACAAATGTGTCAATAGTGGTTTTACTGTTTATGTCAGTACATCATGTGCAGTTAAAGTGGTTCATGAATTTAATCATATTTTATCATACAATCCAACACCCAGGGAAACACAGCACACCGTGACCCATATTATTCCGCACGTTCTCAAGCTGCATCCTATAGCATGGAAAAGCAAACCTTGACACACCACGCTCATCATGTGCTGTGCGCACCGGCATGGAATTGTACCAAGATATCCCTAGTGTCCTGTGCTCCCGTGTATAGTAACATTTGCTCTGTGGCCCATCCTTTTTTCAAAAGATGGGCCGCGTTTTAACCCCAAAGAATAACAGCAACATGTTAAATTTCTCACTGTTTTCTATAAGCCCTTCAGGTGTGACATCCAGGTCTGCTTCCAGCTCACAGTTGTTATCATCGCTAGTGTTGTTGAATTCTCCTGAAACACATTCAAGGAGTGAAAGAAGTGCCCTCGTTAGCCAGTTAAGATCTTCCAAATATGAAACACTACTCTTTAAGAAATTTTCATCTAATATTTCCATATGTGCTCATTGCAAGCATGTCAGTGTATTGTTGAGAATCCGTGTCTTGTGTACCCCTGCCCCCCATCAGCAATAGATCCACTGTCTTGATTAAAAGTTTTAAATCAGTGAGCATAGAAAGTACTTAGAATATCCATTTGTAATTCACATAGGCAAGGAGAAGCATGAGCATGACACTCACCATGACCAGAAGGGGAACACGGCTACACATCTGTACATATGAGTGAATTCCCACTCCCAGCTGTGAAAAGTCATAGCATCGCAATGCAAGGGTTTTTTTGTTCAATACTAGGTAGAGATCAGAAGAAGGTGATGATGAAATGATAAAAGTGCCACAGCTGGCACAAGCCAGAACCTTTGGGAGTACAGAGGAAGGAGATAATACAGAAATATCTCTAGCAGGGTAGTCTCCTACATTTGTTAAGCATAGCGCCACTTGCTCATCTGCTACATGCTATTCGATTAATGGTGGTGACCTTTGTCCTGTCCAAAAATCTCGTTAAACGGCAATGGCTCATGGTGATATACCCAGCACAGGGAGAAGTCATGGATGTGTGGTGCAGACAATTTGTAAGCATGGTCATACACCAACATGATGTCTGCAACCTTTTAAAATGATACAACCTTGCCCCAGCAAGCAGCTCACATTTCCCAATGCATGGCTGGATTCTCAACATGACTCGTTTTGCCCCCCCCCTTTGTCCACTCAAGTATTACCTGTATGACAAGGTGAGGACATCCTGATGTCCGCCGCATTGATGGTTTCCAGTTCATGCGAGAATAGCTCCTCGGATCCCTCCTGGAGCACCAAAGGTGCCGGCCTCACTTGACCCATCACCTGCAGAACCATGCTTCTGGCCAGGTGTTTGGGATTTACACTCGCATCGCCACGGAGAATGCTCTCAAGCTCCCAGTAGAAGGGCAAGTGATGGGAGCATTGCCAGACCTGCTGTTATGTGCAACCACCTTCTTATATTGAAGGCGCATGGTCTTTGTCTTCGAGTGGCACTCCAGAGCCGATCGTCTATGGCCCCTGGTTGCCATCTGCTCTGATATTCTTTCAAAGTAGTCCAAGTTGCGACGATGTGTATTCCTTAGGGCCTCTTGGATTTTCTCCTCGCCCCAAAAATGCAGCAGATGATTTCTCTATGTCTCCATGAAATTCCACGCTTAACATAGCAGTCCCCACTTTGAGCCATTGTGTTTCAGGAAGATATATTGCCACAAACTGAGCACTGATCGTTGCAGAGGAACTCACTTTCCTGACCAAATGAAGTTGAAGCTGAAGCTCTTCGAGTGAAAGAAAGCACCGCTAGTTCTCCTTTGGTGATAGTGAAAGCGGAAGCTTCTTGTGTGTGCCCGCTACAAAATAAGCTGGGTTTGGTTAACATGCCAAAAATAACGGCTCTTGATTTGTTATCATGCTATTACGACGTATAAAGGATAAAAAGATATGTCTGCATATTAATTTGTATATCAGAAAATGAAAAAAGGGTGGCCGCTTAAAAAAATGTTTGCTCAGTTTTGTTATTTCGTTATTGCGATTTTGGAAAATGAAAAAAGGGTGGCCAAGACAGGCAGTGGAGAATCCTTGGCTACTTAGGATTACAGTTTAGGCGGAAAAGTCAGTCGTGCTAAAATGCTTCAATTTTTCTTGCATAAGACTAAAAATGTTGCGCTGGGCCAATGCTAATGTTTAACGGGATAGGTTGCAGAGGTATCCCGCTCATGCCATAATGGCGATATCGCGAAACATTGCGATAGCGATATAAAGCTGGAATTTTTTTTTAAAAAGTGGTCATTTTGGCGTTCCTTACGGTTCGTAGTCGCACCAGGACAGTCACACGGTGACGGAATAAATCGACAGTAAGAGTCGGAAAACGAGATTTAGGGAGAATGGCAAAAGCGGAAGAGAGATGGAGTAAGGTGATCAATCAGCGGAAGAGAGCGCTAGTTTGGCTCTTAATTTGTGGCCGTGTGACGACGGCCCTGTTCTCTTATCCAGTGACTTCTAAGCTTACTTTGATGATGTGTCTTTTGAAAGTCCAAGTATATAACGCCTACTGAGTCACTAATGTCTACATGTTTGTTCAAAAGATTGGTGAAGCAGGATTCCCCTTGGCAAAAGCCATGAGGATCTTCCCTCAGCAGGCTTTGTTCCTTCATGTGTCTAATAATTCTATCTTGGATTACAGTTTCAACTAATTTTCCTGGAAGAGACCTTAGGCTAACTGGTCTGTAATTTCCAGGCTCCCCTCTGGACCCCTTTTTAAAAATCAGTGTAACATTTGCTACTATCCAGTCTTTCTGGCACAATGGCTGAGTTTAGTGTAGAGTTCCCACCCTCCAGGTGGTGGCTGGATATCTCCCAGAATTATAACTGATCTCCAGGTGACAGAGATCCGTTCCCCTGGAGAAAATGGCTGCCTTGGAAAGTGGGCTCTATGGCATTAAACCCTGCTGAGGTCCCTCCCCTCCCCAAATCCTGCCCTCCCCAGGCTCCCCCGCCCAAATCTCCAGGAATTTCTCAGCCTGGAGCTGGCAACCCTAGTTTAGTGACAAGTTATATTTACTGATTAGTAGATCAACAATCTCACATTTGAGTTCCCTAAGAGCACTCGGCAGTATGCCCTCAGGCAGTGGAGACTTACAGTTTTTAATTTCCCCAGTAAATCTAGAACTTAATCTCTCATCACCTTAGTTTGACTCAGTTCTTCAGACTATTTTCCTGGAAATTATGGCTGTGGAATGGGTATATGTCCCACATGTTCCACAATGAACAGATGCAAAGAATTTGTTCAGCTTCTCTACCATCTCCTCATCATTCTTTAGTAATCTTTTTATGCCTTGGTCATTCAAAGGTCCATCTGCTTCTCTGGCTGGTTTCCTTCTCTAGATATATTTATAGAAATGTTTATTGTTTCTCTACTCCTCAATTACTCCTCAATTCACTCCTCAAATTCTCTTTCTGCATGCCTAATTAATAACTTGCACTTCTTTTACCAGAACCTTTGCTCCCTTCATTGGGATAGACTTTTTACTTTTAAAAAGAAGCCTTTTAAGCTTTCTTGGCCTGGGTTGTTAACCATGCATGCAGGGGTAATTTTCCACAGACATGAATGCTGAACTTAATGGCAGTGTGGTCATTGCTCCCAAATTGTGCAACATCTACATCTCACATCAGATCTTGACTCAGCCCAGCTCAGGAGGACCAAGCCCAGGATAGCTACATTTCTGGTTGGCTTTGTGACCAAGTATAGTGCACAGTCATTTATAATTTCTAGAAATCCCATTTCTACTTCATGATTCAAGCACATGTTTAACCTGTCAAAGTGAACGTAATTGAAGACACTCATCATCACAACATTATCTGCTTTAGTATCCTCCCGTATTTCCTTCCTTCTCCATCTTGAGCCTCAAAAGTTTTATCAGGTGGGCAATAGTATACCCCCACTTTTAAAATTTGAGTCAGTAGCACCTTAAAGACAATATTTCCAGGGTATAAGCTGCTGAGAATCAAGCTCCCTTTGTCAGAACTTGACTCTTGAAAGCTTATACCCCGGAAATATTGTTGGTCTTTAAGGTGCTACTGGACTCAAATCTTGTTCTACTGCAGACCAACATGGCTGTCCAACTGAAATCCCGCTGTTAAGTAACACTTAAAACCCACTATGTTCACCTGTATCACTTCTGTTGCAGAGTTAATTCCTTTAATGTTTCCTAATATTTGACTCTATGCCATCTTTATATATAACACAACACCTTCCCCAACACATTCCTCCCTGTCCTGCCTATAGAACTTATATCTAGAGATGACTACATTCCACTGAGTTTCCCCATTCTTCCATTTTTCTGAGACGCTCACTATTTCTACCATCATCCCACCATCTTGGACATCATGGAACTTCTGTTTCTATATACCAATCCCCCACAAAGATGGACTATAAGTCATCAGGAACATTATCCCACCCATAGCAGCCCTTGCTTCCAGGATTTGCCTCTTTGTCTTTACCCTCAAATAACTTAGCTTATACCTTCAAATATATGGTACAGCTTACCCACATGACACCACAGTATACAAACATTTCATAGCTGACTTAGAGCAAAGATTCTCATGCCATGCAGCCATGGCTGCAACAGGTTCATTTTTGGACACTATTGTGCAACTATGTGAATGATAACATAAACACTACTTTATATTAAAAGCCCAGTGATTACCATACATGCTTCCAATAACTACCTGAAGCATATAAAATAATCCACAGTGTACACTTAAATACTATGTTACAAGGGCATCTTGTAACATCCCTCAAACAGTGACTCTCACCTGAGGGATTTACAACAGGATTACAATACCCACCTAATGAAATAAAGAAACAGATTGACAGAGCTACATTGGTACTCAGAAATAAACTGCTACAAGACTTGTCCAACCGAGATAACAGAATGTCATTTCTTGTCACTTGTAGCTGACTGTCCAAAACAGTCCTATGTATCCTCAGCCTATCATGGATAAGGCTCTGTCTTTTTCACAGACCTTGGATGGCAGGTGTAGCGTTTTTGTTTAACTTGCCTTGGAGCTTTATTACAAATGCTCCTTTAATGTTTGTCACAGGAGGACCCCGGTCACAACCAACACTCCACCCCACCCCCACACATATAAAGAGGTCCAGGTCTTCTCTGCTTTACCCAGGCTTTTGACCTCAAGAACACTTTCCCTTTGGGTTTTGAATCCTACCACTAGCCCTAACTGTGGTGTTTTGCCCCCTGCGTGTGACCTACATATTGCTGCCTCCCTGACTTTTTCAGTGTTCTCTAAAGATTTTAGCTGCCACCAAAGGCTTTTACCTTAGAACTTTTCCTTTTAACTGGTATTATAAGAAGGCTTAGTTATAGATGGTAGACTGACAGAATGGTCAGCAAGTGAGGGTGGCTGTGAGGTAAAAAAGGGATCCTGTATTCCAGATGAAACAGGCATTCTGCTCAACCAGAAATATAATTTATTTATAAGTACATATGCATCATGGTTGCAGAGTATTGATAAGTGTATTGGTTTCAGAACAGGTTCATAAGCTTGGTGATTTCAAGATAGTTATATATTTTTAAATGATTATTCACAGACTCAGTCACAAAGACTAATTTTCCATACAGTTGCCACCTAGGCTAAAAATAATAAACAGACTAGGTCACAAAGACTTATTTCCCTCAGTTCTTCACTAATAGAATAACTATCTTCCACCCAGATTGCCTGAACTAAACAGAATTAATACTTTCCGCACTCAGAATAAAAATTACAGTTCACTCTGCCCCCTAGGGTACAGATACCATCCAATCACAACACACTCCATTCACTCATCCAGTCCCCTCCACTCACACTAGAAGCCTGCATTATAAATTACAATAACAAATCATGCCCCCCCCCCACATTAACCAACAGAAAAAAACCTTAAAACTATTTATATGGCACAGTATTACAGCAGGCCTTTCCTTGCTTATGGAGAGCCCTCTCTCACCACCAACAATGGATACCCCAATAGAGACTCAAATCCAGAAACCAAATCCTGCAACATAGCTAGATACCAGTTTGGTCCCCATATATACTCATGCAATACTATTACAGGACCTCATAACATCAAACTATGTAATTTTGAGTTTATACACTTATGTAATTTATACTATTGTGTCAACAGTGCCCTTCTACTCACTACATTGGACAAACAATGACATTAAGAATGACACTGAAAATTGCAACATGCAGAAATGTACTATTGCTGGTCTAAAGATTGCTGTCTTTCCCTCCACTCCCAGAACTTCTAAGCAAGAATCCAACCCAAAAGATTCAATACTATATCCCCCCCCCCCCCGCCCAAGTGTAAACCAAGGACTTGGTTTCCTCATTCACTATAGGTGATAATAGCTCAGCGTGACCCACCCTATACAGATGTTAATTAGTTCTGCTTATCATGATCCAGACTGTGCCTTACTGCTCTGCCCACTTTCTATGCATAATAGTGGTTGTCAC